>NW_027468620.1:16371797-16514297 GCF_046254945.1 Alosa pseudoharengus | reverse complement strand
TTTATCGTCCCATCCTTCATCACCTAATGCAATTAAACAATCTTAATATTAGGAGCAATTGGCTGAAATGTAAGTTTGAGACTTGAAGTTCTGTGTAGCCAGCTGTCAATGTGTCAGTAGACTGACACAAACATCCTTCTTCTTTGACTACATGGCAAGGCAAACTCATGCACACACACACACACACGCACACACATACAGTACACATTCATCGCCAGCTGTTTGTGTTTCCTGCCCACATCGCCTGCATAGCTCACATGTGGGCACCAGCTTTGTGTGGTTAGAGAGACCAGCACACAGGGGTTAACTCGAGTACATTCCGCACCGACGAAACATCCACTCAAAACCCCAGAGTGCACATTTAAGGGCACGTGTCAAAATGTTAAAAGGCAGTCAGTGAGTCATGAGTTATGCGTTTCCTTTGTTTTCTGACATTTTGCCACATACCCTAATTGTTTCCCCAAAGAGGGCCCCTAAAGGTCCCCAAGACACAACGTTAATCGCATCTCTGATCGAAAACACACACACACACACACACACCATATGGAGAGTGTTGGTGTAGCCTCCTCTCTGCAACACTACTTCCTTCTCCCCCCCTCCTCCGCCACCTCCTCTATTTCATCTTCCGCTGCTGGTTGTGCACACTTTAAATCATCCTTCGCTCACACTTGTTCTCTCTGTTGTCTCTGTTCCATTACAAAGCGAGCTTTCAAAACTTTTGATGTTATCTCTTGTCACATAATGCAAACACATTCTAAAATGTGCAGGGTGATATGCACACGAAAGCATATTCTTGTAGTGTGTGTGTGTGTGTGTGTGATCTGAACAAAGCAGTCTTTTCAGTGTAGCTCAGGGCAAACCAAGGCTCTTAGCTGTTATCCTGACAGAGGCACAAATAAATTGCACCCATTATGTAAAGATCAGTATACCTACTGTATCCATCTGCACAAATAGCTTGTTCTCTGAAGTCAAGTCACTGTGTGTGTGCCTGTGTGAGTGTATGTCTATGTGTGTGTGTGTGTGCATGTGTGAGTGTATGTCTGTGTGTGTGTGTGTGTGTGCATGTGTGAGTGTATGTCTGTGTGTGCGTGTGTGAGTGTATGTCTCTGTGTGTGTGTGTGTGCATGTGTGAGTGTATGTCTGTGTGTGTGAGTGTGAGTGTATGTCTGTGTGTGTGTGTGTGCATGTGTGAGTGTATGTCTGTGTGTGTGTGTCTGTGTGTGTGTGTGTGTGTGAGTGTGAGTGTATGTCTGTGTGTGTGTGTGTGTGTGTGCATGTGACATATGTTAATGTTTTTTTCTGTATATGTGCATGGCAGGCAGACATTGGTACTGTAGGTCATGTATGAGCACGAGAGAAGCAGAGTGGCAGAACAAGATAGTACAGTAAGGCCAGAGCATTAGAAGTGGACTTCCTTCCTTCTCTCTCTCTCTCTCTCTCTCTCTCCGTCTCTCTCTCTGTATTTCTCTAACCCTCTCTTTGTCTTGAATTATTACAGTTTCTATCACACACACACACACACACACACACACACACACATATACAGACACAATGTCACTAGAGAGTCCAGCTGTTAGAGGCATGTGTCGTGCTGTAATAGTTCTGAGGGCCTGACCCAGATAAAACTGCTTAGAAATACAGCAGTCAACCAGTCTATGACCCCCACACAACCCATCCTGGTTTGGTCACTGCGTGTGTTTGTGTGTGTATGTGTTTGTGTGTGTGTGTGTGTGTGTGTGTGTGTGTGTGAATGTCAGGAAGAGCAATAGGAAATCCAGGGAGTGTGATGAACTGTAACTGTGACCTCTCTGGCAGAGCCCACCTAACAGAGGAACAATAGTTTGGAGCTGGCTACTGTTTCACACACTGGCCCTGTCTGACACACACACACACACACACACACACTCATGCACTAACAAGGTCATTCATGTACTGATATGCAAAGGAAGTCACACACACACACACACACATTCATAAAGACATATTATCAAAGTTGAAAACAAACACATTTATTCTTCATACAGCAAATGCATGAAGATTCACACAGAAACACACAGATAGACAGAAATCATAAACACACACACACAGTGAGACTGACTCTCGGGAGAGCGCTAAATCTGACACACAATCTTGTTAAGGCACAGGCCCCAGGCCTCTCTCTGTTATGTGAGTCTGCTGCAGTGACCCACAAATCTTGATGTACCTCAAAGCTTAATACACACACAGACATTACACACATATATCTCACTCACACACACACACACACACACACACACACACACCTGTTACCTCGTGTTAGGTTCAAAGTAAGAGACAAAACCAGGGAGAGGAGAGAAAAGGGAAGAGGGGTGGAACATGGTCTCTGAGCACCAAGTCAGTCCAGACCCATGGGCGGATTATGAACTTTCGGGCCCCTGGGCCCAGATGTATTAAGGGCACCCCACTTATTGTCATATATGTGGGAGGGGGGGTTTGGGGGCCCTCCCCCAGAAATTTTTAATTTTTTTGATGTGATTTCCTGTATTCTGGTGCATTTTGGGGATGGCCAATACTAAATTTAATCAGATTCATAGCCTTCATCCTGATTTGATATTGAGGCAATGATTCCATGCAAAGGCTTGGGCTTCAGGGCCCCCTGACCCCTTGGGCCCCTGGGCCTGGGCCCGGTAGGCCCGTGCAGTAATCCATCCCTGTCCAGACCTACAGTCCACCAGGACTCTCCCAAAGCCAGCAGACCTGAACGTGATAAAGTACCTGTTTTCTTGTTTTACACTACTTTTTGACCAGCAACTTCTATCTGGCATCTTTGTGTCACGCTCACTGGGTTTCACCTTTATGCAAAGCTTGCCGTTTCGGGTTCCCGCTTCAACTGAATTAGTCTTTCATCGTTTCAACAGCAGCCCACACACACACACATCGGTAATTTTGCATGGATTTGCATAATGCCTGAAAGCTGATGGGGTGTTTTTCTCTCTGAGGTTTGCAGCTCTATCATTTGACTCCTTGAGTTTGATGAAGATCGGCTCCCCACCCACTGGATCTACTCAAGTCATAGGCATGGGGAAAACCCTCACTTCACGTGCCAACCCAGCTCAGTATGTTCTGCCCAGTGGCAAAAGTCATTCTCCATGTGACTTCATGTATTTGTCTATTGTATGACTTACTAAAAATGAGTACTTTGTCATACCAGAGGTTTCTTCTAACTTCTACCTCCTAACCACACAAACACACACACACACACACATATACACACAAACACACACACAAACTAATTTGGATTAGCCAGCTCATTAACAGGTGTTAATGGTAACAGCATGAGGTAACTGATACTCACTCCCCCAGTCAGGCTTGTGTTTGTGAAACTAGAGAGGGGGCTTCCTATGGGCTTTTGAGTCTGTCACCCCCTTCTTGTGTATCTTTAGAGTCTGCCTGTTCAGATATACTAGGCCTTTAGTAGACACTGTGGTCTGAGTGGTGGTGGAACAACATCAGCAAAACGTACGCTTTCTCTGCACGCGTAGTTCACAAATTTACTGTGGCCTTCCAACAGGAAATGAGTGTCACTATGTATGATTTTCACATGTAACACTCAGCAAAAGTGTAATTTCATTGGCATTGCCATGAGAACCTTTCTTGTCAACTACTAATTAAGACCCATGGGAACCAATGTCAGACTCTAGTCAGACCTCTCTCTTTCTCTCTCTCTCTCTCTCATGACAAATCATGTTGTCATATCCAAACATTATATCTCTAAAAATGAAACCTATGTGCACATCGGGTCTAGTAGTTGGGCATTCCTGTAGTCCAAGGTAAGTGTGTGTGTGTCACTGACCAGGGTGATGTTTAGTGCCTGTTCCTTGCTGTGTCCGATAGGGAGGAGAGGTCACCGGAAGAGCAGACTGACTCACTTGCTCGCCATGTTGTAGGCCTGTTTCTACTTCAGGCCTGATTTGGGCCATTGTACACATTTTTTTCTTATGTTGTTTAAGCTTGTATTAATAAGACCCCTCCCAGCCTCACTACTTCAAAATGAAACAGTCCAATAACCCGTTTTCTTTCTCTGTAGATGTATTCCACTCTCCCTCACATACACATGTACAGACACACTAAAAGTATCTCTGTCTCTCTCTCTCTCTCTCTCCTGTCATTCTTGTTATATATATATATAGTATAACCATTATATATATATATATATATATAATGGTTATACTATATATGGTTCTGTGACATGCACTGTTAGTAGAGGGCTGATTCCCTCTTCCTCTCATGTTCTCTCTCTTCCCTCTCTCCTGGCCCATCCATTTGCCTCAGTGGGAAAGGAGACAATGTTTATCTGTTGGCTTACCTTATCTGCCCACAGACCAGCGAGCCCAGGGGGGTCTGGAATGCCTCGTTGGCCCTCTCTCTCACCCTTAGTGCCTTCTGCTTTTATTTCAGATCAGTTTTGGCATCCTTCTAAAACACTGCTTGCACTTTGTAGTCTTTTTGGGGGGGTATTTTATGACTTTAATCAATTCGGTGAACAGGTTGAGTTGGCGTGTGTTTCATTCAGAGTCATTTACATCATTCTGAAAACAAATGTCAACTCCATGTGCATCTGTATCTGAAGTAATGTTCATGTAACTTGTTTATCTTGAAACACAACCCCCCTCCACGTACTGTTTTCAAACTGTTAAAAGCCTCGGCAATTTTTTTGTTACATTAAAGGAGACCACACTTCCTGAGCAGTCATTTGAGGAGCTCTGCTCTACAGCAGGATATACAATCTCATGCACTTCTGGCAGATCTCCCATGCAGACAAATTAGCAGCTTTTCAAACAAATACCAAACACCGACTGTTTGTACAAACTAAGGTTACTAGAGGCAAATGGAGAATTACTATGCAAGGTCTTCTGCAAGGCCTGTGTAAGCCAAAGCATGTGTCTGGCTGATGAAAAAAGACTTTAATTACGTTTGAGTCCTTGGGAGTCTCTGACAGGTCAGTTCCCGGGGGAGAAGAGGGGGCACAGGCTGGCTGAAGGTCTCTGCTTGTTTTCTTTCAAACTGTTCTTTCTTTCTCTCTCTCTCTCTCTTTGACCCCTAATTCCTTTCAGGGGTTGGAAATTCTCTCTGGTATAGTGTATGTCCCACACAAAATTGCTGTGTAACATTGACAATACACAGGGGAAGTACCGTCACATTCAAATCAGTTGACACATTCACACATTCAAATCAGAATGATAGCATGTGGGCTGCATCATGTCAGTCCCTCAGAATCATTTCAGTTCTGATGTTATGTTATTCTCTAGATAGGAATGTTCTTATCTTGGGAGAAAATAAATTGGCTTTCAGGAATAAATAATTGTACCAGGGTTCAACAGGTCATATGGCAGGCTTTCCATCTTTGGCTCATCCTTAGAGTGCTTGTGTACAGGTGTGCTCACTAACGCCTCCAGGGAGGTCGGTGTAGTCTATAGCCTAACCCCCTCCTTTGGGGGGAGTTTAGGGCAGGTTGGCAGATCAATGACCAACAGCAGGGGACAGAGCAGGGATTGTGTGCAGGACTGACAAAAGGCCAGATGAGCAAGAAGAGGAAGAGGAGACACCGATATGAACAGGAGCTTCCCCACTGCGCCATTCCACACTGCCCTCCATAATACCAAACAAGTCACTGATCACTCTGTGTCGAAAGGTCAGGCGAACCAACCACTTTGCAAGCTCCACACACCACCCAACCCCCCAGGTCAGAAAAACATACCCAGAACTTTCACTTTTTTTTACTGCAGAACATCGATACACCCAGAAAAAGACATTGACCTGTTTAGACATGATGGATTGGCACAAGGAAGTGTTTTTTTTTTTTTTTTTTTTTTGGGGGGGTGAGAACGCAGAGGAAGGAAATGTCTAAACAAAGAGTCCAAAACAGGCTCATGATCATTAGGATGCCATTTACAGCAGGCAGTAACAGAAATTATAAGAAGGAGCAATTAAATAAAGGCAAGCATTATTTATCTCTTCGTCCTGTGAACCTGTCATGGCCTGTTTACACTTCAGCATCAGTCCACAAATGGAATGGCACTGATGCTGAATTATGGTCAAATTCTGGAATATTCCGTATCAGCTTTTTTTTCCCAAGTGTAATCTACTGTTCCTTAATTTTGAGCATTTTCCATTAAGGCCAGACAGTGAGAGCTGAAAGAAGAAGTATGATTTCTGTTTAGTAACTAGGCCTATACTTCCTATTTTGGGACATAAATAGGCAGTCTTTTTGACAACTTTAGTGGCGCTGTTGAGACGTGACTGAACCAAAGTGTCCCATCACTTATGAATACGTCCCTTTGAAATGTGATGCATATAAATCTACAAACGTCCCTGAACTTTACGTGTACGCGTCACCTGCGACAATAGCGCATCAGTTCCACAACCTGAACCTACATTTAGTGAAACTCTAGCCGTGTGATGTGACTAGGATTACAGACTTGGTAGGCTGATGTATAGCCAAACAGCTGTCCCAGCTCTTTCAGGCGCGACATAGGCTACACAAGGGGCTGAGTTAATGGAGCGCGGGGACAGATGTTTCAGGGCAACTGACTCAAAACATGAACGTGGATAGACTCCTGTCGTTAAAGTTATGTAGAGTTAAATGTTCCGTATTTCACTTGTCCCTTTTTGGTCGGTCAGTGTTTCTGTCGGCACACCCTAAGCATGAAGCCAAACAGGGTTTATTTTGGGGCGAAACACAGGAAATTAAAGTGGCAGATACCCTCTAGGTTACGATCGTCTTGAGGAAGTCTGACAATTTGGCCACTTTAGGCTACTACTCAGTAGGCTACTTTTCATAATAATAATAATAACATCCCATTTTTGTAGGTTAGGCTATATAAAAGTGTCGCACATTAGCATGCTTACTTATGACCGCACGGTGCCAGAATTAATAAATATACTGACTTTAACACAAATAGCCTTGTTCAAAACCAATTGATGAAGTAGCAATATGAAGCCAATACAAAGAGGCAAAGTGTCAAATATGTGACACCGGCGTGACGTGACACGTTAAAAGGTAAAATGCTCTTCTTGCTTTATTTGACAACAGACACAAAAGAGCATCTGACAAGCTTGTACATGCCACTGACCTTTCGTCTATTTGTGGATGAGCATATCAGTAAGATTCAGCATTATTGACCATTGCAGTTTATTTCCTTACCTTGAGTCAGGACAGCCACAATGAAATGAATTGCAACAATTCTAAAATCCATTGGTGCGACCAACTTGAATAAATCCAGTAAATCCGACGGTAAATGTAGCTTATTTGTACTTCTTTTCGTTAGACTATTATGAGCAGCAGCATGCTCTGCTTGCATACAAATTCGGTGGCTACACTCTTTATACAGCCTACCGCACGCTACCCGATTTGATGTTGGCTCTTGAAATCAACTTTTCGACTGTTTGTAGATTGTCTAGCCCATAGCGCATAAATGCAACAGGATAGGCTACGATACGAAGCCTGTGGTAACGTGCGACTCCTCCCTCCGCCGCCGCCAGTGTCTCCCTCTCAGCCCGTAATAAAAATGTAAATTAAATGGGAGTTTAGATAACAACTGGCAGCTAATTTGTGGTGCATAGATTAGCCTATCTTTCACTTTCTTTCGACCCTCAAGTTTCTCCCAGTTGTTGTGAGGTATGGTTGTTGTTGTTTTTTTACAGATAAGATACTGAAAATATCCAGGGAGATATAGGCTAGCTGAAATAAATGCATACCCTTTCCTTTGTATTCATCAGTTTGTAATAAATACGCTGTTTATTAGATTATTTAATTTTGCAATTTGCCAATTTCAATTATTTAAGATTATTTCCTTAAGCATTTATCTTAGAAATTGATTTTCTTTCAGCGCAATATAAGCGGGCATATTGGTAACACATTTGCATTCCTTCCTTGTATTTTCACTGTATTTGTTGGGAAATTCAGTCTGTCAGGGCAGTAGCCTGAGGCACAGGCTGGATCTGATACTGACGACCAGTCAGGCAGGAACATCAGGAACATGTCTCCCTCCCACCCCCCTACACTCCCAACACACACACACTGGCACATTTTTATTTGAGTTTCACTCACTTCCCTCCCCATGCCATGCTGAACTGTGTGTGTGTGTTACATTCAACATGCACATAACCTCCTATTTTCATGTGTAGGCTTTTAAACATCACATCCCCACGCCATCCCACACACATGGATGAACACAACCTCGCATTGTCAGTGGAGCTGACAAGTTCAGAAATGTTTGAACTTGGGAACACCATGCCCCCCCCTACACACACACACAGCACATAAGGAAATGCAAAGTTGTGTTCAAAACCTCTCCACATCTGGTCAAGCTTCAGTTCTGGCATCATCACAGCCCAACTTAAGCATCCTTTTCAGCACAACATCAACAGCACTAGTTATCCCTGTCACGTGATGGGATGGGTCACAGCATAAACAAAGTACCACAAGTTCCAGCGGAATGTAGCCAAGGACGTTCCTGTCTCAGTGACGGAGGGGGTGCAGGCCCCTGAGGCTTGACCCAACGTTCTTTCCCCTGTGAATCAGAGGCCTGGGTGGGTCACACATCTAATTAAACACACGCAAGAGTTCTTGATCACAGGGGGAGATGAGCACTGTTGAGAACTTGTTTGCCTATATTACTCATAACTATCAACTTGTTTCACATATACAGTAAATGTGTGTGTGTGTATGTGGTGGTGGTGGGGGGGGGGGGGGGGATTCACCTTTGGCTATCTGAAATGTTAGATAGCTGATAGTGTTGAGTTAACAGATAAATAGGACATGAAACACGCATATCAAAAGTGCTCAGCCAAATCCTGTTGGGGCTGTTTACCTCTGGGTAGCATCTGTGTTTTGCATAATAGCCCTCACAAACAACTCATCTTGTTGTGTACCCATTGAGATTATACTATCTGGGGCATGCAAAATACTGAGAGAAAAAACTGGGCCTACATGGACGAGAATATTCACTTTCAGGTTTCCTGTCAAGCTTCAGTGTAAATGGTGGAGGGCACAGCCATCAGGTGATTGGTGTCTGTCAATGTGGTATGAGAAAGAATACATCTGGCCATTACTAGAGAGTGAAAAAGAGAAAGGCTTTCATTATGGCTTTCATTATGGCCTGCAAACCACACTCAATTATGAGAACGAGAAGAGAAGTGCTGCTTCAGTGTAATTCCTCGGGATGATGAAACATGTCTGTTGACACATATTGGCTAATAGCTGCAACATTTGAAAAGTCTTTGATACTTCGGAAGCAAGGATACCAACAAATTTGTTCACGTCTGTATGCACTAGTGGGGAAATAAGTACTGAATGTGTCAACATTTTTTTCAGTAAATACATTTCCAGTCAGGCTATACACATGACATTTTTTACCAGACTTTGATCTAAACATTAAAGTTCATGAATAGTTATGTGTAATAAAGTCGAATGACACAAGAAAAAAAATGTGCCAACTGAAATTTCTTAAATACTTTGTGGAAAAGCCTTTGTTTGTAATGACAGCTTCAAAACATTTCCTGTATGAAGAAACTAATTAGTCACAATATGCATGTGTGATTTTGGCCCATTCTTCTAAACAGATTTTCTTCTTGAGGATTCAAGGAAAGGCTCTTGTGAATCCTGATCTTTAGTTCCTTCCACAAAAATTATATTGAATTTAAGTCAACTTCTCTGAAATCAATTTCTCTGAAATCCTTTGCTGTATGCTTTGGATCTGTGCTGCTGGAAGGTCCACCTACGTCTCATTCTCATCATCCTGGTGGATGGCAAGAATATCCCTGATAAAAACCTATGAAGTCAGTACCATAAGATGAAAAACAGCCCCACACCATGATGCTTCCACCTCCAAACTTCACTGTTGGTATAATATGTTATGGTGATGTGCAATGCCATTTCCCCTCCAAACATGGCATATAATATGACAGCCAAAACTTTAAAAGACTACATTCTTCCAGTAAGGCTTGTCCAAATGTTGTGTAGCAAACTTTAAACAAGCTTCAACATGCCTTTTCTTTAGTAATAGTCTGCATGCTTAGAGGCCATGGTGGCGGAGTGCATTGTCTATTGTTTTCTCTGTAACAATTGTGCCTCCTGCCTCAAAGTCTTTCTGAAGCTTTTTCCGAGTGGTCCTTGGCTCTAGGGCTGCTTCTTCTTGCTCCCTGGTCAGAAATCTTGCAAGGAGCTCCTGTGTGTGACAGGTTGATGATGGAGTGATATTCCTTCCACTTGCGGAAATACATCTGTATTCAGTACCATCGATATGTTTTGCAACAATAAGTTTGCGAAGGTCTTGGGAGAGCTCTTTGCTTTTACCCATCATGAAAAGTTTCGGTTACACTTTACTTGACAGTATCGTCATAAGAGTGACATGACACTGTCATGAACGAGTCATAAACTTTATGACATAACGCTTCTGTTATTAAGTGACATTCGGTTTTTGTCATAACAATTTAGGGTTAGGATTAGGGTTAGAGGTTTTCATGACAGTGTCATGTCACTCTTATGTCGATACTGTCAAGAAAAGTGTTACCAAAGTTTCTTGTGTGACACCTTAGTAACGAAAAATGTTTTTATAGCCCATCAATATGTACTAACCCCGCTGATACTAATTTGCACAGAGAGGTGGTATAATTACTTTCTAACTACTTAAAGACTTCTGCTGGTGCCTTGCCATTCCTTGTCTTGGTTTACTGCTTTTTCTTACCGTGTTCAATACTTTTTTCCTTTCACTTTTTTCGTTTAATTTCACTTTTACTTTATTTCCCTTTACTATACACAACTTTAGTTATGGACTTTAATGTTGTAAATTCTTTATATTTGTGGATTTGCTGAGTTAATAATAATGTCTGGTGAAAATTGAATGTGAATAGCTTCATCGGAAATATTTTTATTGAAAACAAAATGTACTAGTTCAATACTTTTTTCCCCCCACCGTAGGTTTGTTTCCTTTTTGTCATGTCTGTAGGCAGGCTTTATTCCCTCTTTGGAAACAAACATCTTATCACAGGGTAATAATGGCAGAAAGACACGTCTAAGACAGGTCTTCGCTGAAGTATAGACCGCTACCAGTCAGAACAAATGGTTATTTTCTTTACCAAAAGAGTCCATATTCTTCTCTTTTCTTTTCCTCCTTATGTCCCTCTAAGACATCTACCACAGTGTGGGTGCATGTTGTGGATGAGAATGACAACGCACCTGAGTTTCCAGAGAAGGAGTATGTGACTGTGCTGAGTGAAGGGCCTCACACAGTCGGGGCCACTATTGCCACGGTAACAGCCATCGACCCAGATGAGAAGCTCAATGGAACCGTTCGTTATGCCATCACCCAGGGCAATCTTGGTCAGACGTTTCACATCAATAACGTAACGGTAAGCCGGTAAAACGGTGAGATGTTTATAACATACCTGCTAAGATCTGCAATGTTATTAGAACTAATTGTAAAGTTCAAGTATTTCAACATTGAGCTTACATGATTGCCTACTTTGAGAAACTGTTGTGACACCAGACTCTTGCAATGTTGTCCTTCAAAAAGATGGGAGTTGGTTGTCTCATCTTTTGTAGAAGATATATATGAAGTCTAAGATCTGAGGGAATTTCTTTGTGCTGAATTGGATCCAGGGAAGGATTGTTGCAGTCAAAGAGTTGGACTACGAAGTCAGTAATGGACGCTACACACTGGTTGTGACTGCGACAGACCAGTGTCCTTTCCCACAACTCAGACTGACATCTAGTACCACGGTTAGTTTTGCGTGCACACACACACACACACTATGACAACAAGGTCATAGCATAGCATTAACTATGACAACACAGTCATAGCATTCAGAACTGACAGTCTGTGTACTGAGTCCTCATTCAGCTCCATGTGACTGTGTGTTGCGTTGACCAGGTGTTGGTGAATGTGCTGGATGTGAACGATGTGACCCCCACGTTCCCAAAGGCCTTTGAGGGGCCCTTTGAGATCACTGAGGGCCAGCCGGGGCCTCGTGTGTGGACGGTCAAGGCCACTGATGAGGACTCGGGCCTCAACGGCAAGGTGGAGTACACCATCACCGCAGGAGACCTCAAGAGTGAGTTTGACTCTCTCTCGTTCTGTGTGTATGTGTGTGCATCTGCGTGTACGTACATGCTCACACGTGTGTGTGTGTGTGTGAGAGAGAGAGAGTAAGTAAGTAAGTTAATTATATGTACAAGGTATGACACTGCTATACACACTGACAGCTATATATTATTAAATTTGTCAGTGTAATTTGACATGTCCCCTATTTTCATCTCTCTCTCTCTCTCTCTCTCTCTGAGCTAGATGAGTTTGTGGTATCTCCAGTGGAAGGGGAGCTGCGTGTCAGGCGAGACGTGGAGCTGGACAGAGAGACCACTCCTTCCTACAACATTACCATCACAGCACGGGACCTGGGATCTCCCCCCCGAAGCAGCACGGTCAGCAATCACAAACACTCAAACACCCACACTTGCACACTTACGTAAATAAACTGACGCACACAAATGAGAGTATTTACATGCAAAGACAAACATACTGTAGACAGCCACAGGGAAACATCTACACAAACAGAGAAGCAGCACACACACACACACAGATAAGCACACAGATAAACACACACACACACGCACACACACACACAGATAAACACACATACACACACACACACACACACACACACACACACACACACTGTCACAATCTGGTTCATAGATGTCACTGCATGGAGATCAAGTGAAATTAAATATACTGTATTTAGTCAAATTAGCTTTCAGTGTACATGTGATGTATCAGGAAATGTACTGAATATTGAGTAGCTTGCATAGTCTCTTTCTCACACTCACACACACACACACACACACACACACACACACACGGCACACAAACCTGTGAACACAATGGTCCAGCTGAAGATTGTCTCTCATCCGTCTCTGTTCTCTCTGTAGGTGGTGGTTGGGGTGTTGGTTCTGGACATCAATGATAACGACCCGATTCTGCTGAACCTGCCCTACAACACCAGTGTGAGTGAGGGTGCAGCCATCCACACCTCTGTGGCCCGGGTCCAAGCAAGTGACGCCGACAGTGGCCGCAACGCCCTCCTCACTTTCAACATCACCGCCGGCAACATAGACGGAGCCTTCTACATCAATGAGACTGTAAGAGTCAGGGAGAGGGGGCGCTGGCGCTGTGGTAGCGTAGTGGCTAAGGAGCTGGGCTAGCATGCTTTAGTAGCGTAGTGGCTAAGGAGCTGGGCTAATATGCGGTAGTAGCGTAGTGGCTAAGGAGCTGGGCTAGCATGCTTTAGTAGCGTAGTGGCTAAGGAGCTGGGCTAATATGCGGTAGTAGCGTAGTGGCTAAGGAGCTGGGCTAGCATGCAGTAGCCTGATAAGTTGTGGGTTCAATTCCAGGCTTCCACCGTTGTGCCCTTGAGCAAGGCACTTAACCCCAAGTTGCTCTGGGTAGAATGACCCTTGTAATATGCAACATATACGTAACTTTGGATAAAAGTGTCTGCTAAATGAGTACATGTAGATGTAAATGTGGTAGGAAGGGAGAGAGGCTCTCAAATCAGCATTTTAAAAACTATTGTACATGTTGCACAAAATGTCAAAGTTTATGTGAAAAACTCAAGGCAATTCATGTGCTTGTTGAATAATCATAGCTTATCTCCACATTGTCATCATCACTTTCTTCCTGTTTATCCTTTTTTGTCCCGTACTCTCTCTCTCTCTCTCTCTCTCTCTCTCTCTGGCTCTCAGACAGGTGTGGTGCAGGTGAACAGGCCACTGGACAGAGAGAGAATAGACGAGTACCGACTGACCATTACAGTCAAAGACAACCCTGAGAACCCCCGGATAGCACGTCGGGTAAGAATGACCTCCCCACACACACACACAGAGAGAGAGAGAGAGAGAGAGAGAGAGAGAAAGAAAGAGAAACACTTTTCCATTTTATTATGTGACACAGTTTCTATGATTATATCGTTCAAGAAGCTTCCTTGGCCTCTACACTCAATGCAGCAAATGAAACGTTCCTCTTCTCCATTGTCCCTCCCTATCCCTCCCTCCAGGATTCAGACACTCTGGTGGTCAGGATTCTGGATGAGAACGACAACCGGCCTCTCTTTACGCAGCCCAGCTACCGTGCCGAAATCATGGAAAACTCCCTTGCAGGTACCACACAGCCTGCTCATGATTCTCTTGCCTTTTAGTCATTTGACTCATAGATTCTTCTGTTACTTTACAGTTTACAGTTCAACCCTCTGTCCAACCACCTCAAACCTACCTTCCTCTCTCTCTCTCTCTCTCTCTCTCTCTCTCTCTCTCTCTCTCTCTCTCTCTCTCTCTCTCTCTCTCTCTCTCTCTTTCTCTCTCTCTCTCTCTCAGGCAGTACTGTGTCTGTTTTGAATGGGCCAGTGCAAGCACTGGATAAGGACATCGGAATTAATTCTGTAGTGAAGTATAAGCTGCTGGGTTCTAGAGTCGACCTCTTCACAATTGACGCCAACACAGGTGACATTGCATTCTGTTTGTTTACTGTATACTTAAAGGAACCATATGTAAGAAATGTATGTCAATTAATCATAAAATGGCCCTGATATGTCACTAGACATTAAGAAATCATGTTTATTTTAAATACTTATATCACTGACAAAAGTAGTCTGGCCAGGATATTGTCACTTAAAAAGTGAAGTTGCAGCCCTCAACTGATGTTGATGTTGTGTTTTATCATGTCATGTTGTGTTTTGGCCTGATGCGCCACCCTCTACCCATCTATAATCACAAAGTCAGTAGTGTTTTGGCATCCGGGTTGGCAACCTCGAGTCAGGGGGGAGGGGATACACCGCTCTACAGTAATTTGAAAGTGATTGCAGTACCAGTTTTGGCCACAATCTTACATATGGTTTCTTTAAGCACTTGTTTACTTGAACACATTTTGACCAGTTAAGCTGACGATCAGCAAGTGAAGTAAAGTGTGAATTAAATGAATTTGTCTCAAATTTAAGGCTCAGGTTATAAAGAGGTTTTATAAACCAAGTCAATTCAGGAATATTTATTTAAATGATCAAACAGATATGTGTGTTTCCCCTCCCCCTGGGGCTGCAGGCGAGGTGCATGTGCGCCAGGGGGCCAAGCTGGACCGTGAGGCGTTCTCCGAGCCACGTGTGGAGCTGCAGCTGGTAGCCCAGGACGTGGGGGGGCTCAACAGCAGCGTGCCCCTCAGCATCATCATCCTGGACGTCAACGACAACCCCCCAGTCTTCAACCCGGCCAGCTTCACCGTACGCCTGCCCGAGAACAGCCCCACAGGTGTGTGTGTGTGTGTGTGTGTGTGTGTGTGTGTGTGTGTGTGTGTGTGTGTGTGTGTGTGTGTGTGTGTGTGTGTGTGTGCGTGTGTCCAACTTCAAACTGTTAATCAAATACAGTAATGCACAAAACACGTTTTGTCATAGAAAGCTTAACATTGATCGATTCGAGACTCTTAGCTTTAAAACGAGGTATATTATGACTATGGTATGGTGCTTCATGTTATGGTGCATAAAATTGATTGTACAGTATGGGGAGGAGGAGGGGGGCACTGTAAGCGAGGTCGGTGCTGGTATAGCTGAACTTAAGTCTTTAAAAGATCAGCCACTTACTGACAGTATCACAAACCTGGATTTCAATGCAAACGTTTTGTGTTTTGTGTGTGTGTGTGTGTGTGTGTGTGTGTGTGTGTGCGTGTGTGTGTGTGTGTGTGTGTACAGGTGTGGTGGTGACACAGCTGTCGGCCACCGATGCTGATTCAGGCGCTAATGGCTGGCTGCTGTACCGCCTGGAGAGTGGCGCCCAGGACCGCTTCGTGGTAGACTCCCTCTCGGGCGCCGTGCTAGTTGGCAACGCCACACTGGACCGTGAGGAGCGCGCCTCCTACCGCCTCATTGTCATGGCAACCGATCGCGGCACGCCGCCCCTTTCTGCCACCGCCACGCTCACCGTGATGCTCGATGACGTTAACGACTCGCGGCCACGCTTCATCCGCCCGGTGCAGACCATCAGCGTCAACGAGTCCACGCCGCCCGGTGAAGTGGTGGCCACGCTCGCGGCCGAGGACCCCGACCTCCGGCCCCGGCTGGAGTACTATATCATCTCGGTGGAGGCCCGCGATGATGCCAACAAGCCCGTCGGGGGCCTGCAGGACTCGTTTGGCATCGAGTTCCACACAGGTGAGTCTTCACCAGGAAACTCTCACAAGGAAACATGTGGACAGCTCTGTTAAGAGATGCAAATGTTAACTTTAGTTCAGATGTTAGATCAGGTTGATAAGATTAGCCTGAACAAGGTAATCATTTGGTTCATGGGAAAATATACAAATGTGTGTGTGTGTGTGTGTGTGTGTGTGTGTGTGTGTGTGTGTGTGTGTGTCTGTGTGTCTGTGTGTCTGTGTGTGTGTGTGTGTGTGTGTGTGTTTCTTTAGGCTCTGTGTTTGTGCGTAACCCTTTGAACAGGGAGCTCGTTGCCACCTTCGACATCATTGTTTCTGTCCATGACAATGCTAGTGATGTCATTGACCAGTCGGTCAGTGTTCCCAATGGTAAGATCACACACACAGCTTCCTCATATGCACACAAGTGTACGTATCCATTAAGATTACACTTTTATGTTGAGAAAATGACTTGAAATGTTATTGAAATCCTGAAACAATCTAAATCTGTAATCTGTAACCGTAAATGGTATATGGAGTTTAAATTTAGTTCAGCATCCTCCAACTTTTCTCCTGCACCCCCTCCCCCACCCCACCTCACCCTAACCTGCCCAATGACAGCCAGGCTGACGGTCAACGTGCTCGACGTCAATGACAATGCTCCACGTTTCCGGCCCTTTGGCGTGGCGAACTTCTCCGAGAAGATTCTAGAAGGGGCTCAACCTGGCACCACACTGCTGTCCGTGTCGGCTGTGGACCCTGATAAAGGCCCCAATGGGCAGGTGATCTATCAGCTGCTGCACCTGCCCCGTGGGGACTACCTGAGGCTAGAGGACCCCTCCACAGGTCAGCAGCTACACTACTGAGCATCACGTCTGGCGTTATGACTGCCTAAAGTATTGAGTTGTCCTGGTTGTTTGTCAAAATTGAAAGTATTCAAATTGTTGTCTGGTCAGTTTGAAAGATTATATATTAACCTCCGGTCATGGGATCATTATTCAGTTATTTAGTAACACAGCAAGTAAGACAGTTTTACTGTGAACACGTTTTGGAAAGTGAACATGTTCACAGTTTAAGTTTAAGAAAGTGAACATGTTTTAGTGTAGCTTTTAAGGACAGTTACTGGATGATATGTCTATGTGCGATATAGACTTTCGACCTTTTTATGAGCCTATAAAGGCTTAACAATTACTGCCACTATCTCCATGTGGATCACAACTGTGTGCATTTATTACCCATGTGAAGTACCCATACCCAACTGCAGAAACAAACAAGTGTTCCTAAGGCATGTTCAGTGGCACAGAAAACAACATTGAGCTAATGGAAACTTGGTGACAAACAAAACAGAAATGTTAAAGTTGACATGTTGTAGAGCATTACACTAAAGTCCAATTCATTTTCATTTTAAAGTATCTGCGTTGGTTTTGAACATTTCAACCGGAAACCCTCTAGGAACAAATTTAAAGGGTTTATAAAACTGTTTTAAAGAAACAGAAAGCGTAGACAAGGGACATAAAGGACCGGCCTGAAGAATATGTGCTCTTTCTACAGGAATGCTATAACTACAGGGACTGTGCTGGTAAATGTGTAAACACTCATTTGGCCAGGATTTGGACATGTTTGTTGATGTGCCGTGCTCACATACGGCTTTCTGTAGGGCCCTGATTGTTCTATGCAAACTCTACTCAAACAACAACAAACCATCTAAAGTCCAGCATACAGAAAAATAAATTATGTTTTTTACAGGGAGCCACTTCTGACTTGCAAACATATGTACAAACAAGGAGCTAGAAATGCAAGTTCTTCAGGCAAAACAAGATTATAAAACTAAACTGGAGAACAAGGTGGCCACTAACAACCTTGGTTCAGCCTGGGCTAGCATGAACATTATAGGAGGCCTCCAGAATCAAAAGAGCAGCAGTCTGGTCACCCTGGGTGGTCTGATACTGGATCCAGGAATTGAGTAATAGGCTCATAGATAATCAGTACTTTACATAAAACAAAAGGATGTGCAATGTGCATAAGGACTTCATCTCAGTGAGAGTGAACAAGAGTTATGGACCATATTACATCTATGGGCATACACTTAAAACCTGTGCAAAATAATTGAGTCCTCTATTCCACTACATTTTTAAGTCTCTACAGGCACAATATGTACCTGAGGGCTGGAGGGAGGCTGTGGTTGTCCCTTAATTATTTTAGATCAATGGTTCCCACATCAATTGTGATAAAAAACATTTGAATAATGAGTAAGGTCTGAAAGTGTAAGGAGAACTGAGCATGAACGTGTGCACTTGTTGTTATTATTTTCCTGTTTATGTGTGTTTCCCTGTCCTGCTATGATGTGCTGCCACAGGGAAGATCTTGGCCAACCGGACGGTGGACTATGAACAGGTGCAGTGGCTGAACTTCACCGTTCGCGCTCAGGACCACGGGAGCCCGCCCCGCTTCGCTGAGCTGCCCGTCTACCTGCGCATTATGGACGTCAACGACAACAACCCCGTTTTCTCACAGCCCTCTTATCAGGTAGCTTCTTACGCTTCTGTGTCTGAGGTCAGAGCCTGATCAGGTGCTCTCTGATGTCACACAACATTCCAGTAGTGAGTCTTACAGCTTCTGGGGTTCTGGGCTCCGGGTATGCAATTTTTGTGCAAATGTGTGTGTGTGTGTGTGTGTGTGTGTGTGTGTGTGTGTGTGTGTGTGTGTGTGTGTGTGTGTGTGTGTGTGTAGAGACCTGTGTTCGAGGATGTAGCTCTAGGCACCATCATTGTGAGTGTGAGTGCTACGGATGCCGACTCTGGCCTCTTCTCCGTCATCGAATACAGCCTGGTTGACGGGGAGGGCAAGTTTGGCATCACTCCCAGCACGGTGAGCTCCTCTACAGTGTTCACATGCAACACAACTCAACACTCACCGCAACACAGAAATGATTTTATGCATTTAATAACGTGGTAAATAGTGAAAGTAAATATAAACACTATGAAACATATGTTAGTGTGAAGCATAACACTATTGTATACTTTTCGTTATTATTAATACGGTAACTAGGGGATGCTTAATCAAGTAAGAGTTAAATAGACACTAAACAAATGCACAGATCTAAACCAATATTAATGTTGTCCACAACTCTGTCCTAATTATCTGGCTACTCTTCTTTCTTCTCCTCCTCCTTTTATCAGGGCGCTATCTACATTCTCTCTCCGCTGGACAGAGAGACTAAAGACCACTACACCCTAACAGCTGTTGCCCGTGACAATCCGGGAGGGATTCCGAACCAACGCAGGGAAAACTCAGTTCAGGTGTGTGTCAGACTGAGCGCATATGGTGAGCTAAACTGTGCTGTCTTGTCTTTTGGTAATACATTACTCAAAGTCAGTGTTATTTTGGTAATATTTTACTCAAAGTCAGTGTTAATAGAGCATTATAAATATATCCATAAAGGGTTGTAAAATATGAGTAGTGCTAGTGATTGACATAACTATTTATAAATAGAAGTGAATGCATGCCATATACACTTATGTCAATCATTATGATGCTTTATGAATACTTTATAACTGTTTGAATGTGTAAAGTGTTACCATGAGGTTATATCACTCTCTATGAAGTAAGTATCTATATGTCACTGAACTTCCATAAAAGTGAATGAAGTTAGTTAATTGTTGTTATGCTTAATGTAATGTGTTCTTATGCTTTGTACCACTGTCAGGTTCTGGTGACTGTTCTGGATGTGAATGACTTCCGTCCACGGTTCTCTGAGCGGGTCTTCAGCACCAGTGTGTTTGAGAACGAGCCCAGTGGAACCTCTGTCATCACTCTCTCTGCTACCGACCTGGATGAGGGAGAGAACGCCATCCTCACATACAGTATGCAAGGGCCTGGAGCAGGTCAGCAGGACACACACACATTTGAACACACACTCGCACATATGCAAATACACACACACACATATACACACATATACACATGTGCACAGACACTCATACATATGTAAATAAGTACAAACACACACACACACAGAGAGACACTTGTATGCACTCATATGCACAAACACACACACATGATGTGATGTACTAATTACAGATTGATACATAGACACCCAATTTACACTGAGGGACACAAATATGTACACATTGATGGCATGCACACAGTAAACACCCCTAAGTAGTTTTGCTAGAGAGAAATGCTACATTCCTCAGCAGAAGAAAAAAGCATTTCCTGCAACAGCCTGACTCCTCATGTTGTGTGTAGTACAGTTATGTAGGGTGGAGAAAGATCATGCCAGTGCAGCGAATGTGTGATAAGAATGCTGTGGAAGTGTGTTACGAGCTTCCCACCCATACCTCTCACCTTTGCTTTCTCGTACTTATTCTTACGCCCTGTGTCACTCTTAACCCCTGTTCTTACGCCCTCCTTCTCTTTCGCTCTCTGTCTTGGTTTTCTTATGCGTTCCCTTTCTTTCTCCTTAATGTTTTTTGTCTTCTCTTCCTCTTTATTTTTGTGACTTTCTCTCTCTCTGTGCCTTTCAGACGCGTTCTCTCTGCACCCTGACAGCGGCGTGGTGCGCTCTCTGCGTCTGCTCCAGTCTTTTGAGCGTTTTAACCTGACGGTGGTGGCCACTGACCACGGCAGACCTCCGCTCTGGGGCACGGCCATCCTCCACATCACTGTCATCGACGTCAACAACAACAGGCCCGTCTTCGTCCGCCCCGCTAACGGCACCATCATGCACATCCAGGAGGTATGTGTGTGTGTATGTGTGTGCGTGCGACCGTGCGTGTCGGTGTCTATGTGTGTGTGTTGCAAGGTGCTAAAGAAGCCGGATGATTAAAGATGTGTGTGTGTGTGTGTGTGTGTGTGTGTGTGTGTGTGTGTGTGTGTGTGTGTGTGTGTGTGTGTGTGTGTGTGTGTGTGTGTGTGTGTGTGTGTGTGTGTGTGTGTGTGTGTGTGTTACAGGAGCAGCCCCCAGGTCTGGTGGTGTATGAAGTGTTTGCCACTGACGAAGATGAGGGGGTGAATGGGGAGGTGCGGTACTCTTTCCTGCAGACAGGCGCAGGCAACCGGGACTGGGAGAACTTCCACATCGACCCGATCACGGGAGTTATCACCACGGCCGTCAAACTGGACCGAGAGAAACAAGCCCTGCACAGCGTCAGTCTTCCCTCTTACTCTCTCTCTCTCTCTCTCTCTCACACACACACACACACACACACAAGAAAATATGTGGACGTGAAGAATATATACAGTATATACACACATGCATACACACAAGAAAATATGATGACCAAAACACAATCATTTCTAACTGCGTATATGAAGTTACCTTTGTGTACTGCCACACTGCTCTTAGGTCTCTGCACTCTCTGTAGTGGACTTGGTTATGTGTTAATTATGTCAATATCGGTCAGTTGTGCTACCTCGTTTGAGTTCAACTCAATCAGCTTTTGCTTTTATTTACTGAGTAAATTCAGATAAGTATTTGTATTGAAATATACACTCCAAAGATGATATTGCTGCCATCTTTCTCTAAGTTTCTGACTGCTCGTCTTGTGCCCTGCAGCTGATCATAGTGGCTTATGACCAGGGCCAGCCTGTGCCATATGAGACCACTCAGCCACTCCAGGTGGCCCTGACTGACATAGACGACAACGAGCCCGTCTTCCTCAAGCCGCCGGTATGACCAGGGACACACACACATATATGATCCCAGCACTCTAATTTCAATCCTCCATGTGGATGTGTGTGTGTGTGTGTATGCATGATACAGTACCGGTATATGTGGGTGTTCTGGGAAATGGTTGAAACTACTGTAAAGTTCCCATGGTTTTCTTTTTTTTATTTCTGCTGTTTCCAGTGTCTGAGAATGAGGTATTACTGTGGTATTATTGCGATATGAAACTGTTTATATGTGAAAATGTGCTTACACTGAATCATTGACAGTGCAGAAGTTGAGAGTAGAGTGAATTTCATCACATATTTCTCTCGCCATATATTGTAACACTGTAGATATATTCTACATTAGACATCTGGCATAGATACTAATAATGAGGATTATTATATGAAATAAATGTTGCTACGTTTGCACTCCACTTAATGTGTGTGTGTGTGTGTGTGTGTGTGTGTGTGTGTGTGTGTGTGTGTGTGTCACAGAGGGGCAGTCTGCCCTACCAGGTCCTCTCTGTCCCAGAGCACTCCTCATCAGGCACAGTGGTGGGGAACGTGACCGGCGCAGTGGATGCTGACGAGGGCTCCAACGGTGTCGTCTACTACTTCATCGCTGGTCAGGACACTCTGGCATAGTCTACTCAGTCTAAGAAATTTCCTAGGAAGACTCTTCATGTTTTCTTAGGAAAGCTTTTAGTTGACCACTTTAGTTAGCCACTTGACTGTTTTCTAGACCTAGAATTGAGTATAGTTGGTGAATGAGATTACTGTAACTCAGGATTCAGGATCGCTTTATTCACCAGAGTACACGGGAATTTGACTTGGTGATGTAGCACATTATCAAAAGAAGAGGAGATTAAAAGAAGTTCAAAGTTCTGTAACAAGCTCAGTTCGAGTTGTCACCAAATTAACGTCATCGGTTCATTAAAACGCACATTCACAGATAATCTCTAGCATGCTTAGATTTATTGAAGTGCTTTGGTAAGGGTGAGAACGTGAAAGAGAGAGAGAGATAAGCCCATAGGCCAGAGTCTATAATTGTCCAAACACCGCCGACGCGGCACACCAAAAAGGAAGAAAAACCGTGAACCAGCGCTGTTTCAGTCCATTAAACAGAGCGAAAAAGGTAACGAAAAAAACTCTGTATTTTCAATGTCAATCAGTCCAAAAATGAAAATAACCCACGGCAATAATAATCCATAAATCCGAGGGTGTGTCAAGACAGTCTTCTCACCTCGAAATCATCTCCAGGATATGCGGACAAACCAGTCAATTATTCCTTATATCGGGCGTAAAGAAGAGGATAAATCCAGTGTATGAATTAATCAAAAGGAGGTTATCAGAAGCGCAGATCGCCTTCTACCCCTGTTCCTTCATTCATTCTTTCCTCCCGGCTTTCTTCCCGCGTCCCATTTAAAAAGCAAACATGTGATTCTCCGAGAGCGCAGCCATAGGGCCAGAACAGGAAAAGTGGGTGAGAGTGAGCGTGGAAGGGTGAGTGACAGTTCTAGACCCTATCGTCTGTTTTGACTATACTCGCCCTGGATCACTGACTTACGCCCATAGTCATCAGGATAGTTAGCGAACTATAAAGATGGTTAGAGAGAAACGGAGCTTATAGAGCTCAATACTACCTGGCCAGGTTTTTTAAACAGTACATTATAAAGAAAAGGCAACTTTTACAGTGAGAGAGTTAGGCCTATTTCACATGAAGAAACAGTTAACAAATCTGTTATATTTTACAAAAAAAAATAAGACTTGTCTTTTATTATAATATGGCCATTTATGTGGCGGATGCTACAGTTCAGCACTGAGGAAAATGGCAAAAATAGGGTAGCACTTTATAATAATAACCATTGCTTATAAATAGTAAATAGATAATTCATTAAACATTAGTACCGGTAAGTAGTTATTGAATTGTAAAAAAAAACAGTTAGTCGATAGTTCTTTAACAGTTAATATTTAAAGTAAGTTTAAAGATTACCAATGTTATATATGTGTTTTTTAGCGTTAGTTTGTGCAGTACAAAGGTAACATTTTATAATATACCATCAGTTATAAATTATAAATTGTTGTTTATTAATGTTTAGTGAAAACGTTGGTAATAGTTAATAATTTCTTTGAACACCATCTATAAATATTATTTAGATGATTACAATACCTCGAAAAAGGTAGTTCGTAAACCATCTATAACTTTAACTCTAACTCTTTAACTTTAACTTTAACCAATGTTACAATGCTTTATAAATGGTTAATAAACACTTTGCAAATGATTTATAAACATTATTTGGATGGCCATTATAAAATTGCAAGTGATGTTTACAGTTGTTAGTTAATGCTTAGTAAATGCGTTGGTAGTGTTTCATAATCAACTGCAGACATTTCAACTTTTCAGTCTTTTACAGCACTTTATCACATATAAACAGAATTGGATATGAAAAAGATGATAAATAAGTGAACGAACAGAGCAGTAATACAATTTTTATACAAAACAAAAATTAAACAATAGCCCACAGTTACAGTATTAACTTATCCAAAAAGAATCTATGTACTGTTTGGGCTACTTAGCTGCACAACTCGGACTTGGGGGACATGCTTCCTGTGTAAGTATAAATTCTAAGCAAAATTCCAACCAACTTTATAATAGCAATTCAAATAATGTTTACAGATGGTTTACAAATGAATTATGAAACATTACCAAATGGCCAACCATTATTTACCATCCATAAGCGATGGTTATTATTAAGTGATAGCGCTTTATAAGATCTTTATAAAAGCTGTATAAGCAAAGAGCCTATAAACATTATCTGAGGTCTTAGCATCCATATGATTATTGTGCCATTATTGAGCAGTCTACTCTCTAAGCCCATATCTTTGTAGGATCTTCATTTTTCCATGATGACAAATTGAGGATCAAAAACACCCCCAGTTACATAATAGTATGTAGTATGTACCTTTACACCACCACAATAGTACTAATGTTAGTCCAACTGATGGCCTGTAGGGGGAGACACTGAGGGCAACTTTGGACTGAGCCCAGCAGGTGTGCTGCGTGTCAGAAAGGATCTTGACCGCGAGGATATTCCGGTTTATTCCATCATTGTCAAGGCCTCCAGTAACCGCAACTGGACACCCCCTAGAGGTCAAAGGTCACATCGTACCCGGGTTCTGGACCCGGGCCAGGACCCCACTCTCCAAGAGGTCCGCATCTACCTAGAGGACATCAACGACCAGGCACCACGCTTCACTAAGATAGAATACACAGCAGGTACGACCAATGGAAATGTGTGGAGGTCCACTTGGAGGTCCTCTTGCATTTGTGGAGTGTATATAAAAAAAAGGTTTTGGAAGATGTCATTCCAATATGTCATTTTTATTTTTCTAATGCAAATTATCTCATCTAACTGCCCCCCCCCCCCCATTCTCTCTCAGGAGTGGCAGCTGATGCTAAGGTGGGCTCAGACCTGATCCGTGTGCAGGCGCTGGATAATGACATTGGGAACAACAGCATAGTGCTCTACCATATCCTGTCCATCACCTACATCAAGTTACAGTCCAACAGTTCTGAGGAGATGGGCAACATCTTCATCATCGGTCTGCAGCTTTAAATATCTGTGATCCATTCATTTGGGCGTATAAGCCTATCTGCCTGTCTGTCTCTCTGTATGTCTATCTGTGTGTCTATTTAGATGCTCTCAATAGATGCCTCAGATGCCTGGTGGTAAAATGATGCCACTTACAGCCTTAGGCTTCTCTCAAATTAAATATTGGATCATGTTAAACTGGCCTTTTATCACAAAGGAAGTCCAGTTCAGCTGCAAACTGTGTCACTTAAGGATAACACTAAATTAAATTTCACAAGAATTTCACTGGCGTGTTGTTTGATGAAATGTTCAGTACTGTTTTCTCTTACTTCCTCTTTCCACACATGCCCTGGGCTATTTCCCTCAATTCAGCTCCGTTTCATTCAGTTCTGTTCCATTCCCGTCAGTTTAGGTCTACTCAAAGCAATTAATGGCGAACTGTTTTTGATATAAAGAGTTTAGTAGAACCATATGAACCTCTCTCTATCCCTCTCGCTCTCTCTCTCTTTCTCTCTCTCTCTCAGGTGAAACGGATGGGATAATCCGTACATTTGACCTGTTCACGGCTTATGCTCCTGGTTACTTTGTGGCGGAAGTGTTGGCCCGAGACCTGGCGGGGCACAGCGACATCACCAACGTGGGCATCTACATCCTGAGGGATGACCAGCGTGTGAAAATCGTCATCAACGAGATCCCAGAGCGTGTGCGCCTGTTCCAAGAGGAGTTTGTTAATCTTCTGTCCAACATCACAGGAGCCATCGTCAGCACAGATGATGTGCAGGTGTGTGTGTGTTTGTGCATGTTCGTTACGGTAGTGGCCAGGTCTGTGTGTATGTGTGTATGTCTGTGTGCATGTCTGTGGCTATCCATAACAGTCCCTCCATGTGAGTGTGAAAGGTAGAAAGAGAGAGAATGGTAGAGATATGTATGAGTTTGAAGATGTTTGTCACCGCCCCAGGTAGTATTTTATGTGAGTGAAAAAGACAAAGAGATTAAAGGCAGGTGTGTGAGTGTGTGTGTGTGAGTGTGTGTGTGTGTGTGTGTGTGTGTGTGTGTGTGTGTGTGTGTGTGATGGTGGTGGTGGTGTGTGTGTGTGGTGGTGTGCTTATTTGTTGGAGCTGGTTTGCCACTGTGTGTGTGTGTGTGTGTGTGTGTGTGTGTGTGTATTTATGTATTTATTACACTTACACATTATTCCATGTTCCAGTTCCATGTGGATAAGAAGGGGCGTGTGAACTTCGCTCAGACAGATGTGCTGATCCACGTGGTCAACAAGCAGACCAACCGCATTCTGGATGTGGAGAGGTTCGATTTCATCTCATCCATTCCCAGTCTACTCATGCAGTGTGTTTTGTTTCTTTGTGATGTCCTGACATCCACACAGACTTGTGTCATTGTAATGTGCGGCTGTTTAAAAATCTGAATTCTGACCCAGAGTGATCCAGATGATTGATGAGAATATGGACCAGTTGAGAAACCTGTTCAGGAACTACAACGTCCTGGACGTCCAACCGGCCGAGACCGGCAGGGCCCCAGATGACCTCACAACTCTGCAGGTGTGTGTGTGTGTGTGTGTGTGTGCCCCACATACACACATTCACACAAATAACACCAGCCACTTTGAAAAAATTAATACATCTACTGCTGTCTTTTCTCTGCAGGCAATGTTTCCGCTCCATTCGCACTACATTGTAAATATATTTAAACATTGTAAATACTGTGGTAACACTTTATAATGACTACACACAATTCATCATTTATTAAGCCTTTGTTACTCATTAGTAATTTATTGTTCATACATAATGTATCATCAGTAAAGCATTTGTTCACACAGTTATAAATTGTTTGTTCATAATAAATAAGCCTATATCTGAAATATGTTTATACATTATTGTTAATACTTAATAAATGATGTAATACTATGTTTTTGATGAAGTAATATCTCCAGTATTTAACAGTTGTTACATACACATGTACTAATGATTAGGTAGGGTGAGGATACGTATTTTACAAACCACTTCTTAATATTATAATTCATGATTAACTCAGGAGTTACAAGTGGTTAGTTAATGATATTTTGTGAGCTCATCTAAAGTGAGGACGTTTTATGCCTTGCAACACATTTACAAATAAGTTATAAAGTTTACATTTGCATTTATTCATTTAGCAGCACTCACCCAAAGCGACACATGTCAATGAAATTAAAGGGCAAGGCCACATTGGTGGACGCCGGGGTTTGAACTCCCAACTTTATGGGTTACTGCATGCTAACCCGGCTCCTTATCCACTACACTACCTCTGCCCAATGGTATTACAACAGTCAATTCAAAAATATAATATAGATATGCGTGTTTACTATGAACAAACCATTTTTAACTGTGGGTAAACATGATTTACAGATGAGAATTAATGTAGGAATAATGCTTTACAAACGAAGAATACAGTTTTTAATAATAGTTTACAGATGTTTAATAAATGCTTAACAGTGTGTAGTAGGAAAAAAAAAAGAAACTCTTGCATAGTCGTAGGTGTTTCCATCTGGGCCAGGGTAGTGTAGTGGATAAAGAGCTGGACTAGCATGCAGTAGCCTGAAAAGTTGGGGGTTCGATTCCTGGCTTTAACTGTTGTGTCAATGGCCTTCAATTTAATTGACATGTGTACGTCGCTTGTCTGCTAAATGAATGAGTGTGAATGTAATCTTTACAACTCATTTGAAAATGCGTTGCAAGGCAGATAAAGTCCTCACTTTAGATAAGCTCACAAAATATCATTAACTAACCACTTCTAACTCCTGAGTTAATCATGATTTATAGTATTAGGAAGTGGTTTATAAAGTATGTATCCTCACCCTAACTAATCATTAGTGCATGTGTATGTGTTAAATAATGGAAATATTACTTCATCAACAAAATATTATTGCATAATTTATTAAGTATTGACAATAATTTATAAACATATTTTATAGGCTTATTATGAACAAACCATTTATAACTGTGTACAAATACTTTATTTATGAGAATTAACATAGTAGCAATGCTTTACAAATGATGAACAAAGCATTTTGTAATAGTTTGCAACTGGTTTATAATGGGAAAATATAAGTGGATGTTTCATTATTTATTAAGTATAAATCATGTACTTACAAACATATTTTTTGGATAGGCTTATTTACTATGAACAAACCATTTATAACTGTGTGAACAAATGCTTTACTAATGATAAATTATGTATGAACAATAAATTACTAATGATGAATAAACCATTAACTAATAAGTAACAAAGGCTTAATAAATGATGAATTGTGTGTCGTTTTAAAGTGTAACCAATATTTGTAGTGATTTGTACTTTCATATGCTGTAATTTTGATCTCTTACATTGCCACTGTATTATTGTATTATTGATGTTGCTTTACCCTACCATGGGCCTGAGAGAAACGCAATTTCAATCCTCTATATGTCTTGTACATATAACAGTATTGACCATGAAGTTGACGTTGCCTTTAATAAAGCAGTAAGAAAGATCCCTCTTTTTCATGTTTCCAGATGGCCATTATTGTTCTTGCAGTGCTGCTCTTCATCGCTGCTATGCTGTTCATCTTCATGAACTGGTACTACCGTACAGTGTAAGGACATTCAGTTCTACCTATTTAAACTGTCTGTTTAACTTAGTGCAAAACTTTCTCTCTTCAAGCCATTGGAAAAGGTTCCCTGTCAACATCATCCTGTCAACATTTCGTCTTCCGTTGTATAACTCAACCACTGAGAGTACCTGACCCTAAACACATCCATCTGTAAGCCTCCGCATGGTTGCATAATGGAGACAGACCGAGGCACATCCAGCAGAACAGATTGCCCAGTCCGTTAATCCCCATCTTAGATCACTATCGCTTGCCCGGGACTCAGGAAGGCATTTTTGCAGCACTATCCTCTACGTCACATCTCCAGATAGATCTAGCTGAGAAGTGCAGAAGCAAAAATACTCTTTCCACTTGCACGTTTCACAAACATACAAACGCACACATACACACGCACACACACACGTTTCACACGCACACACATGCAGTTCCTCTAATGTAGGTCTTGTAACTTCCTCACAGTATGGTGTAAGCTGTTGAGCAAATATGTGTGCTGAACTTGTGTCATGATACACTTTGTGTCTAATCTTATGACAATCAACACACATCACAAAATATGTAAAGAATATATTGTTGTTGTTTTAATGGGGGGAGGGTGTACTTTGTGTCATACCAGTTGTACAATATACAAAATAGTTTTAACAAAACACACACACACACACACACACACAGTTTGGTTAATGTTGACGTGTTGACTTTGTTTGCAGGCACAAGCGGAAGCTGAAAGCCATAGTGGCCGGCTCCACAGGTGAGCACTGCTGTGGGGGAGTCTCCTGCCTTGCTATCTCAGCAGTCCAGGAGCTAAGACAAACAAGGATGTGTATGTGTGTGTGTGTGTGCGTAACTGCATGTCTTAGTGCGTGCCTGTGTGAAATGATGTGTTTTCGTACATACTTGTGTGTGTGTTTTGTAAGGTGACATAAGAGAGTACATGTTTATGCATGTGTGTGCATGTATGCGTGAGAGAGAGATGAGAGAAGAAAGAGAGAGAAGAGAGAGAGAGAGACTGTGTCCGTGTGGACGTGCTCTGACTTCTAAAGGACATGTTTTTTCCTCCTGCTCTCTAGGGAACCCGGGGCTCGTGGACATCCTGGAAATGCCCAACACCAACAAGTACTCCTTTGAGGGGTAGGACACTTCTCACACACAGGACACACATGTGATACCCACCTCTCTCTCACACACACACTCACACACACACAAACACACACACACTAGTCTCCTCATACATTCTTATGCACACCGCCTCAGCTCAGTTCCATCTTTCAGTCTCCATATCCTATATCAGGGAATGTCCCTGCTGGAAATCCAGGCCTGCTTTGAAATCATATGCTGTCCTTGCACAGACTAATCCAGAGGTCTAGAGAGCCTTCATTTGCCAGACAGCCGTCCGGTCCCAGACAGCCGTGTCATGTTTAGAGCTGCCCCACTATCATTATTCCAGACAACAACACAGAGTTCTCTAGTTACCCCAAATGAGGTCAGACTTTGCTTCTTAGACTAAGCCTCATTCAAGAACGTACCAACACATTATAGGCTATTCACTTCGTCACAAACCAGCCAGTATTATGAATGTGGAGAAACTGGAAGTTGGTTACCAACTCTTTGGTCTTTTATTTCAACAATTTCCTGGAAACGTTCACAGATATATCTATGCTGAAAATTTACAAAATACATTTGCTTTCCCTGCCTAGGTCAAGGCATAAAGATGTCAAAGTAGAGTGTTTATATGTTATGGATAATGTGCAGTCACATGGTTAACTTTGGAAATAAACACAGAGATGGTGAGTCTGGACCCTCATGGAAAATGTAGCTCATCTCATGCTCAACCGATTTACCTGATCGACCGGTCATCCCTCATCCCATTCCTGCCCTTGCCAGCAACCGTTTCCCAACGTAGTCTGTGTGTGGGTATGAAAGCAAGTGATTGTGTGCACGTCCGAACTGTTGTTTGTTTTTAATGTAAAAAGTTGGGAGCTAGACCCCAGTGTGCAGACATCCCCTCTTTTGGATATGAAAGCATATCATAAAATATTCTGCAGTAATTGTTTGTGTTTTTGTGTCCATATGCTTTCCCATATTTCTGTTCTTAAGATTAGGCTTCATCAACAGGAAACTGGCCCAAGTGTTGTTGCTGTGTGTGCTTATGTGTGTGTGTGTGTGTGTGCGCGTGCGCGTTACAGGGCAAACCCAGTGTGGCTGGATCCGTTCTGCAGGAACCTGGAGCTGGCAGCACAGGCAGAACATGAGGACGACCTGCCCGAGGACCTGAGCGACATCACCGACCTTTGGAACAGCCCTGCGCGCACTCATGTAAGGGAGCACACAGATACACACACACAGATGACACAGAACACTGACGACCATACGTGACAAGATACACCCATAAATATATTTTCATGTTTATGTTGTATATATGTCAATGACCACGTGGCTGTGTGGCTCTAGGGCACATTTGGGCGTGAGCCACAGGCAAAGCCAGAAGATGATCGCTACCTGCGGGCGGCCATTCAGGAGTACGACAACATCGCCAAACTTGGTCAGATTATGAGAGAAGGACCTATTAAGGTGAGACCATCCATCCATCCATCCATACATCCATACATACATACATACATACATACCATACATACTATACATACCATACATACATACATACATACATACCATACATACATACCATACATGTGGATCTAAAAAAAATAGAATATCTTGGAAAAGTCCATTGCCCTGCCCAGACTGAGAGATTAAAGGCTCAGTGTGTTTTGCTTTTAGAGCTCATCTCAGGTCGACATTTCTGTATTATAAATTCTTTATTCTAATATCTTGAGATTCTGGATTTTTTATTTCCATGAGCTGTAAACCGTAATCATCAAGATTAGAACAATCAAGAGTATAACAAAAAAAAGGCTAGAAATATTTCACTTTATGTGTAATGAATCTACATTATATGAAAGTTTTACTTTTTTAAATAAATTACAGAAAAAAATTAACTTTTCCATGATATTCAAATTGTTTGAGATGCATCTGTACACACACACACACACACGCACACACACGCACACATATGCACACAAAGACACAAACAGGACTCCTACACACACTGCCATTAGTACATTCCAACACAAATTACAACCATATTTCCTAACATCCATATATGGTTAACAAAGAGACCGGTAGAGTGCCCTGCTAATACTGTCTTATTGTACATGACATGTTTATTGTGTTCAACGCAAATAACGAGATGTGTTGGTTAACTGAATGAGATGTAATGAAAGTGGAACAGATATTTGGATAAGTCAGAGTGTAGAATGGCCCAGTCCCAGGCAGCTCCCTCACTTTGCACTCAGCATGTGTGTTAAAAAAACACACACACACACACAGGTGGTGTCAGTTTACCACATTCACACGTGTAGACTTGTACGCCAGGTGTGCATGTCTTGGCTATCATAGCCATGGGGGACCTCGGGGGGACTCAATTGGCCTTGTTCCCTGCTGAGAGAGACTCTGAACCCCAAACCCAAGCTGTCTGCTGCCTGGTGCCGCAAATCAGGAGTATAAGTGAGCATGGTGTTAGCATTAGCGCCCAGGTGTTGCTCCTCCTGACATGGCCTGTGACTGACAGGTGAGACGAGGCGGCCGGCAGGCTGCACATGCGTCACTGGACACATGCGCTCCCAGCAGGAGGCTCGTCGCCATGGGGACTCACAATAGCTCCGGTAAATGTCGATATAAAGAGGTTTAGAAGAGGTGGTTTGGTGGAGAAAAAAATCTTTTTCGCATTTAAAGGAGAATTTCGGCCATCTATGTGAGAGATCTATAGACATCTATGTGAAAAATAGCCAGAATTCTCCTTTAAGCCAAACTAGTTAAGTTAATGATTTAGCTAAGTCAGTGATTCAGCTATCATCTTTAAAGGGAAACTTGGCAGGATTTCCCCCTCTGCTGGAGAATTTGCGCATTATGCTATTTCAAACTGTGGGAAAAGGTAACGATAAAGCACATGGATTTGTTTACAAGCTAGCGAACGGTTAGCATACGTTTGGCAGAACTATGTGGATGTTACAAGGTAAGAAACACGATTTAAAACGAGTTTCTTGTTTCTCACTTCTCTTTCCGGGACGGTAGTCTCAATGTTGCAAGGTTGGTTTTCTGCCTGGGGACGCTAGGTGCAACGGGGAAAGTTACCATTTTCACCGGAACAGGTCATTTAATCATCCAAATGATTTCTAAACGGGTTTATTACATTGAAATAGTTGCCAAGTTCCCCTTTAAAACATGTTTAGTATGTTGTAAATGGCACCTTTACATGGAACCAACATGTCAACTTAACATGAACCTGGGGAAAAAGAAATGCGTATTTTATTAAGGTGTTTGTAAACAACTGCTAGTGTGCCCAGTGGAGTGAATGGGGTTTGTCTGAGCTCACTCTGTGAAGACCATCTCTGTCCTAACGGATAACCGCTGCTGTCCTATCAGGGTTCCCTCCTCAATGTGGTTCTGGACGACTACCTGAGGCTCAAAAAGCTGTTTGCCGCACGGCTGGTAACCAAGTCGACCAGCCAAGGCGACCAGTCGTCCGTCACTGAGGTGGGAGATGAGACTCTGAGCTGTGCTGTGCTCTCTGCCTTCCTGCTGCTCACACCTGTCTCCAGGTTTCTCACTACGGTCTCATCCATGAGCAAAGACACCTGTGTTGTGTGTCTCCACTGCTCAGTCTCTGGGGTTGGCTGCCTCTCCTGTCCCTCTAACGCCACTATTTTACCTCTTCAAAAGTTTCCCAGTGTTGGGTGTGTGTGTGTGGTGTGGTGTGGTGTGGTGTGGTGTGGTCTGTGTGTCTGTGTGTCTGTGTGTCTGTGTCTGTGTGTGTGTGTGTGTGTGTGTGTGTGTGCCTTAACCTTTATTCTGCTTTTGAAGGCTCTTCCTGCTTACTGTGCATCTCTCTTTTACCTTTAGGGTTCTTCTCACCCAAAATCCCACTGCATAATTTAACTCAAAAACTGTACATAAGTGGATGGATATTTTTTTAATAGTCTTTCTCTTGATTTGTTGTTCATTGTCCTCTCTTTCTCACTCCCTCTCTCTCTCTTCATGATCTCTTTCTCTTATTCTCTCTCTCTCGTCCATCTCCTCTCTCAGCTGATCCAGAGTGACCTGGATGAGGACGATGACGAGCGGCTGGGCGGTGGCGTACGCGGCGGCACGCTTCGCTTCAAGCACAAGCACCCGGTGGAGCTGCGCGGGCCCGAGGGCGTGCACGTGGTGCACGGCAGCACGGGCACGCTCCTGACCTCCGACCTCAACAGCCTGCCCGAGGACGACCAGCGGGCGCTGGGCCGCTCGCTGGAGGCGCTGAACGGCAGCGGCGACGGCGGCCTGTACGCCGATCGCAACGCGCGCACCGAGTCGGCCAAGTCCACGCCGCTGCACCGGCACAAGGACGGCCACGGGCACGGGCTAGCCGAGAGCCCACTGGAGGTGACGGAGTTATGACTAGCCGAGGCCTCGCTGGTCTGAGCTGAGCAGAGCAGAGCCCGCCTGTGCTGCCCTCCACCCTCCAGCTGCCACACCCCGCCTGCTCAACCTGCCCATGCCCTGCCCTGAAGGCATCCGGGACCAGGGCTGGGTTGGACTGGGGACAACAGCAGTGGGTGACTGTAGTCTGTGGAGGGCATTAGCGTGTGGAGATGTGTTGTCTGGGGCGGGGAAAAAAAACAAAGCCAAATTTTAAAGAATCAGTGGGAGAATTAAAGAGCGCTGACATCTTATGGACATCTTTCCTCTCATGCAGGTCAACAGAGATGAGAGTGTCAGTAACCATGGCTCAATAGGAATGACCTCCTGTTCTTGATGAGGCATGAGAAACAAAGTGTTCTCGGAGAGAGAATAGGGGTTTTCTCTCATTTTGGCTCAGCATCTCGGATTGCATACATCCACACACGCACAGGAAGGGAAGAACTATCATTTTAAAAATAGAGCTCTCTCAGACCAGCGAACGGCCATTGATAGAAGTTAAAAAAGTATGTGAACTGCAGTATTTTGTATGTGAACTGGGGGGAAAAAAAGAGACAACAGGAAAACTCGACGATCCAAGTGGATAATGAGTTAAAGCAGGAAACTCAACGTTGGAGGTTCCCTTCAGGGAAATGGATAAAAAGGATCTTCCTGAACAACAAAAGAATTAAAAAAAAATAAATCAAACCAGCCTCCATATAAAAAAGGACTCCCTCTCATGCCTCCCTCTTGTCAGGGAGCATTCAGGAGGCAAGACACTTCGTAAGCACAAAAAGGATCATGTGAAGAATCTTCACATCTTCACCAAGGCATGGACCTACTGAGGACTTACGTACAGACAGACCACCCACTGTTTGACACACCACATCAATCTGGACCTCTTGTTGCATCAGAGCGAAAGAATCTGAACTCTCTTGGACAATGTGCTCCTTGGAGTCAGAGTGGCAATGCAGAAGGACAGTGTGTTCTAGTGAAACACAGTTGAGCCGCTCAGAAGCACGGCAGTCTTAATCAACAGAAAGGGGACTAGAGGGGGTGGTGGGATTGTGTGTTGGGACTGTACCTCCTTGGACCCACCTTTTGCCTCCACAGTGGGTGACTTGCTCCAACATGGGTCTGGCCTTGATCAGACACACCTGGTTTGGAGTCAGCAGCTATATAGATGTGTTCATATAAAAGAAAAAAAAAGATTACGTTAAAAAAGATTACATTAAAAAGCTTCAGTCCCAGCACTGTGGACAGATCAAATCCCCACTCGACTGACTTTACACTGCCACGTCAGATGAGAAAAAGAGAACATTGTTTTTTTATTCTTATTTTCAAATTTTAATATAGTGAAAAGAGAGAAAAAGAAAACAAAAACTGATATTTTTGAAGAAAAAAAAGCTGACTTACCAAAATGAGTTGAGTGAAACTGGATGTCATCAGTCAGTGCATTTTTCTTCTTTTTTCTTGTAATGGTTCTCTCTGTATCTCAGCTGGGTTGAATTGCCAGGTCTGTTGTGTTAAGTCTTATTTTTATATTCTCGTTTTTTGTAAGTCCTATGTTTTTGTCATTGAATGTCTGTTGTCACCAGCTTGGGGGATAAATGTTGTTGGACGATCTGTGATAAATAAACCTAATTATGCAACGGTTATTCACGCCTCAGGCCCAGAGATCGCTGGGATGGGGGCCAACTAAAACGTCACCCTGACCACAGCATTCCTCTTGCTATTGCTTCCAAGCGACAGGATATTAAACCTTGCTTGGGGAACACGCCCAGGCTATCAGACAGCATTGTCTGTGGCAGAAATATCCTTGTCTGTAGCCAGCCCTCATATCAGGTTTAGCTCCATGCGACAGACTCACAACAAAGAGCTTGCACGGGGCGCACAGTGCAGGAAGGATCGAGACAAATGTTCAGGTTTCACACAAGAGGTTACTGGAAAAGCCACATATATCAATATCATTTTCAGATCACACTGACTGACGGTAAACCACAATCCAGATTGTTTTGAATTACTTTCACGTTGGAAGCCAAAGGCTGTTTCACTTTTCCGCCTACAGGTGGGCCTAGCTTGTACTGCCCGTTTCCGATTGGTCAGGTCCTACTTTGTTTAGCCTCAGGTCAGTTGTAAGTCATCAGTATAATGTCTCGCTTACAACTGCTTTGAAACAGATTCACATTCAGACTGCATTTATGACAGTAATAATTCTTTTAAGACACATAATTGTAGTCGTCTACACTTTGCCATTTTACTGTCTCCCTGTCCAGTAATTTATTTATATTTAATAGGCTCCATGCTATTGTAAAATTTTATGGGACAGTGGCTGGGTCTCATTGCAATCTGATGCATAGATCACATGATCAGTTTGTAATGATGGAACAATAGCGCCCCCTTGTGATACCCAACAAAAAGAAGTACAAGAAAGTATAAGCAGAGACTTTCTAATGACACAGCACACAAAAAATTCTCCATAGGAATGCATGGGGTTAGTTTGTAACGCCATTGTCTATACATATCCCACCCCTTCCTCGTCAAAACGTTGACATATGAATACATTGAGCCAAACAAGTGGTGTGATATGAATACATTGAGCCAATCATATGGTGTGTTGTGAAGACATCGTGCCAATCATGTGTTGTGAACTCGCCGCTAGAGCAAGGTTGGTGTCATGAAGCCTTGCGCATGCGCATTTCCGCCGAATAGGATGCCGATTAGTGCCCAAAAAGCGTTTGCAATATGGCCGCCGAGTGGAGGGACTTGCCTAAAAGAACTTTGGTATAAGCATTTAAGATCAAGAAACATATCATTTTATCCACTTCAGATTTATTTCCATTTTCTGTGTAAATTCAAAAAGTGTTACATAATCTGAACTCGGAAAATTGATAAAGTCTGACTTTGGGGTTCAGAAAGATGGGCTCTGATTGGTTGGTCAGACGTGTGTAACTAGTAAAATTCCAGCTTCTGATTGGCTGGACAAACTCATGAACGGGTGGCGGCAGTGGCACTTGTAGAGCTGCCGCTCATAGGCATCTTCTTTAGGGTCCGGTTCAGCTGGAAGGAGGAACAAGAACAGAATTCAATATGATGTGTACCGAGTGTGTGTCTGTGAGAGACTGTGTGTGTGTGTGTGTGTGTGTGAGAGAGAGACTGTGTGTGTTAGAGAGACTGTGTGTGTGTGTGTGTGTGGCACGCACATTTTACGGCACAGTGCCTAAGGACTTTGAGTCCTGTATGTGTATATTTTATAAATTTCATATTTCATGAAAATATGCAATCATACTAGCGAAAACACATCACAATGATGACAAAGACCAGAGATCTGTCACTTACCTCCTCAAACTTGTGGATCTGTCGGATGAAGAAATCTCCATAGCGACGGGCCACCTTGGTGTCTGCGATGTGAATCATATCCTGCATGAAGATTTTGAAATTTAAACAGTTGAATATGCATTGAACAAATCAACTGCAATTAATGCAATTTAATTTTGCCATAGTCCTGTGCACTTTTGGCTGATCCGAGTTGAGAAAGAAAACAGTATGTGATATCAGTTGTGACATGGAAAGCTCGAAAACACACCAAGAAACCTTTGTGACCATATAATAAACTGACCCATGGCAACACACCAAACACAACACAACACAACAATTCACTAAACCTTTCATGAGAACCTACAGCACAAGTAACTTGAACAAATCTCAAGGTATCCCCTCTGTGAGCTGACCATGTACTGTAGTCTCTGTGGTCATACGATAGCTGAGACTCACCCCGTCAATGTAGAAGTCCACCTCGGAGGCGGACTGGAACTCTCCGTCCAGGGCGGAGATGCCGCTGGTCCACACCAGGTTCTTCATCTTGTGCTTGAAGACCAGCAGCTGGATGCGGAACTCCTGCTCGGACATGTCCAGGAAGCCGGCCAGCTTGGCCACGGGCATGGTGGTGTAGAGCTTCAGGAAGCTAGAGAGGGAGGAAGGAGACCGGGTTTAAATGCACAGACACACACAGACACAGACACACAGACAGACACACCAGCGTGAAGTTTAGTTAAATAAATACAAACAAACCAAAACAACAAAAAAGGCACAAACAGCTTTACACACACACACACAGGGAAGTGCAGTAACTATGGTCTATACAAAGACACACACACACACACACACACACAGGGAAGTGTGGTACCTACGGTCTATACAAAGACACAGACACACACACAGGGAAGTGTGGTACCTACGGTCTATACAAAGACACACACACAGGGAAGTGTGGTACCCGCAGTCCATACAAAGACACACACACACACACACACACACACACAGGGAAGTGCGGTACCTATGGTCTATACAAACACACACACACACACACAGGGAAGTGTGGTACCTATGGTCTATACAAAGACACACACACACACACACAGGGAAGTGTGGTACCTATGGTCTATACAAAGACAAAGACACACACACACACACAGGGAAGTGCGGTACCTATGGTCTATACAAAGACATACACACACACACACACACACACACACAGGGAAGTGTTGTACCCGCAGTACATACACACACACACACACACACACACACACACACACACACAGGGAAGTGCGGTACCTATGGTCTATACAAAGACACACACACACACACACACACACACACACACACACACACACACACACACACACACACACACAGGGAAGTGCGGTACCTATGGTCTATACAAAGACACACACAGGGAAGTGTTGTACCCGCAGTCCATACACACACACACACACACACACAGGGAAGTGCGGTACCTATGGTCTATACAAAGACACACACACACACACACACACACACACACACACACACACACACACACACACACACACACACACACACACACACAGGGAAGTGTTGTAGCCGCAGTCCATACACACACACACACACACACACAGGGAAGTGTGGTACCTGCGGTCTATACAAAGACACACACACACACACACACACACACACACACACACACAGGGAAGTGTGGTACCTATGGTCTATACAAAGACAAAGACACACACACACACACACACACAGGGAAGTGCGGTACCTATGGTCTATACAAAGACACACACACACACACAGGGAAGTGCGGTACCTATGGTCTATACAAAGACACACACACACACACAGGGAAGTGTGGTACCTATGGTCTATACAAAGACACACACACACACAGGGAAGTGTTGTACCCGCAGTCCATACACACACACACACACACAGGGAAGTGCGGTACCTATGGTCTATACAAAGACAAAGACACACACACACACACACACACACACACACACAGGGAAGTGTGGTACCTATGGTTTATACAAACACACACACAGGGAAGTGTTGTACCCGCAGTCCATACACACACACACACAGGTAAGTGCGGTACCTATGGTCTTTACAAAGACACACACACAGGGAAGTGCGGTACCTATGGTCTATACAAAGACACACACACACAGGAAAGTGTGGTATCTGCGGTCTATACACAGACGCAGACGCAGACGCAGACACAGACAGACACACACACACACACACACACACACACACACACACACACACACACACACACACACACACACACACACACACACACACACACACACACACACACACACACACACACACACACACACACACACACACACACACACACACACACACACACACACACACACACACACACACACACACACACACACACACACACACACACACACACACACACAGGGAAGTGTGGTACCTGCGGATGGTGGAGAGCTGGGCCTGCTGCTGCACCTCCTCGGCGAAGACCTTGAGCTGCTGCTGGAAGGGCTCTTTGTGGTAGTTGGGGTGGACGTTGTCATAGTTGGGCACCACCGGAGACAGGAACTTGGGGCAGGCGAAGCTGAAGAGCTCCTCAAACACTGTCAGGTCTCTGGAGGACACCACAGAGGAAACCAGACAAACATTACATCAGGGTTCCCACTCTTAAGTCAAATGTAAAATTTCATGACTTTTCCCTGACAAAAAATGGAATTTCCATGACTTACTATATAATGAATGGTACAATATACCGACCAATGATATCAGAGCAGCCGCGTAGCGTTCAAGAAACTTTTACTTTTTTAGAGCGGGAGATAAATGGGCACTGAATAAACAAAGTTGGATTAACCACAACTACTCAAGCAAGCAGTAAAGCTAATAACCAGACAAACACCAATTCTGTGTGGAAATATATTTATATGAATGTATTTTGGCAAGTACATTTTAAAATGCTTCAATAAAATGCCCTGATATTCCATGACTTTGCCCCAAAAATGATAAATTCCCTGACTTTCCATGTCTAGAATAGACTTTCCGAAATTCAATGATATTCCAGAAATTCCATGACCCGTGGGAACCCTGTTACATACATGAGGCGTAACATTCAAACCAGATCACACCGGACATTTTGTATGGAGGCAAAAATACTGATTATTCTGATCTGATAAATCAATTATTAATTAAACAGCAGGTATGTCAAGAGGCATGTCAAAATGTGTGCCCCCTTCTCATTCCCTATGCAAGAACAGCATTTAGGACAACAGCATTAAGTATGACACTGTAGCTGGTGAGAGAGTGAGTGTGTGTGTGTGCGTGCGTGCGTCCTTGTGTGTGTGTGTGTGTGTGTGCGTAAGGACTCCACTCACCCTTTCTGCATGCGGAGCATCTTGTCGCCGTACTTCTCCCGCAGCTGAGTGTGGATGCTCTCGTCGATCCTCATGGGGTACATGGTCAGAGCGATGGCCAGCAAGCCGTGCATCTGCTCATTCTGCTTGTTAATCTGGTGATGGGAGGGAGAAGGCGGCAAGACAGCCCATGAGTGCAGGCATCACAAACCAATATCACTCAGCCAAAACCAACCCATCTGAGCGAAGCCAACCCTATTCCCTAGCCTTCTAATACTAGACATTACAAGATGATTGGCTGTCTTGACATGTATCTTCAGCAAAATAAACTGCTGTAAAACGAAAGACCTTACACAAGAAACAAGCTTTGGACATGTTTGTGTTCAAGTTCTTAGAGACAACAAAAGACTCAAGAGAAGGGACTGACCATCTCGTATTTGTAGGTGGACCTTTGGAACATGTTCCGCGTGCGCTGGATGTAGAGCAGGATGTTAGCGAAGACACGGATGGCATCCTGGTAGCGGCGCATCATCAGGTAAGCAAAGCCCACGTAGTAGTAGGTGGTGATCTGACACTCGGGAACGCGAGAATACATGCTCTGATGGAGGACAGAGAAGAGGGGGTCAGTTTGGTCAGAACAGAAAAGAACGCATGTTTGAGAGACTGTGGGAATTAAATGGGACTTAAGACTTTGCAGAAACACCTAAACATTACATCGCTCAGACTCAGATTCATACCATGTAATAATAATCTCACTATTACTTTAATGGATCAGTGTTTTGAACACTATTACATACATCATCAACTTTATTGGCAGAGTCAAGGTCCATTCAGAAGACACAGACATGACATACAACATACATTAATACAGAAACATTAAATGGACATTAGATCAATTTAGTCTTGAAAAAAAAAAAAAAAAAAAGAAGAGAGCTGTTCCTGGTCATGGTCACCATACACACTAGACAGGGCTATGCGCAGCCCTGCAGACACAATCACACACTCAACAGCATCGCAGGGCCGGCGTGCAGTACGAGGCCTACCTTCTTGTTGAGCTCGATGTTCTCCAGGACCTTGATGGCCTGGTAGTAGTCGCCCAGCAGTGAGTGCAGGCGCAGGAGCCCCACCAGACTGAAGTAGCCCAGCATCTTGTAGAGCGAGTGGCGTCCATACTCCCCAGCCACACTCTCTGGGTCGCCTGTACCCAGGACACAGCAGACCAGATTAGATCAGATCACTTGGCATTAGGAAAACATTTCACTGATTTTTTAATTGAATGGTGTTTTCTTTGAGTTTGTAGGAGACTCACTTTCAAGTAACTCACTTTCATCACTTTCACTCAAGTAACTCACTTTCATAAACCATGATGAATGAACTACAGGTGGGTCTCAAAAAAATTTGAATATTGAGAAATTTTATTTCGGGCTTACAGCTCATGAAAAAACAAAATGGGGTATCTCAGAAAAAATAATAAGTTGATAAGTTATAATAAGTAAAGTAAATGTATGCACTCAATTCTTGGTTATTTATAAGTATAAATATATATACTCTTTTGATCCTGTGAGGGAAATTTGGTCTCTGCATTTATCCCAATCCATGAATTAGTGAAAAACACTCAGCACACAGTGAACACACAATGAGGTGAAGCACACACTAATCCCGGCGCAGTGAGCTGCCTGCAACAACAGCGGCGCTCGGGGAGCAGTGAGGGGTTAGGTGCCTTGCTCAAGGGCACATCAGCCGTGCCTACTGGTCGGGGTTCGAACCGGCAACCCTCTGGTTACAAGTCCGAAGCGCTAACCAGTAGGCACGTGGTTGGGGCTCCTTGTGTACAAATTACTGCATCAAGGTGGCGTGGCATGGAGGCAATGAGCCCATGGCACTGCTGGGGCGTTACTGAAGGCCAGGTTACTTTGATAACGGCCTTCAGCTCATCTGTGTTGTTGGGTCTGGTGTATTTCATTTTCCTTTTGACAATACCCCATAGATTTTCTGTGGGGGTCAAGGCGAGCTGGCTGGCCAATCAAGCACAGCAATACCATGGTCAGCAAACCACTCTGTGGTACTTTTGGCACTGCGGGCAGGTGCCAAGTCCTGCTGGAATAGGAAATCAGCATCTCCATAAAGCTTGCCAGCAGATGGAAGCATGAAGTGCTGTAAAATCTCCTTGTAGACAGCTGCATTGACTCTGGACTTGATAAAAGACGGTGGACTAACAACAGCAGATGACATTGCACCCCAAAGCCTCACTGACGGTGGAAACTTCACACTGGACTTCAAGCAACTTGGCTGTTGTGCCTGTCCACTCTTCCTCCAGACTCTGGGACCTTGATTTCCAAATGAAATGCAAAATTTGCTCTCATCTGAGAAGAGGACCTTCGACCACTGAGCAACGGTCCAGTTCTTTCGATCCTTAGCCCAGGTAAGACGCTTCTTACGCTGTCTCTGGTTCAGGAGAGGCTTGCAATGCAACACTTTTTCTGGACACGTCTGTGCACAGAAGCTCTTGAAGCACTGACCCCAACCTCTGTCCACTCCTTGTGAAGTTGTTAAATCGTCTTCGCTTCACAATCCTCTCAAGGCTGCCGTCATCCCTTTTGCTTGTGCACCATTTCCTACCACACTTTTTCCTTCCAGTGAACTTTCCACAGATTTGCTTTGATACAGCCCTTTGTGATCAGCCTGCCTTTCAGCAATTGTCTTGTCTTACCCTCCTTGTGGAGTGTGTCCATAACTGTCTTCTGGACAACTGTCAAGTCTGCAGTCCTCCCCATGATTGTGGTTGTGTGTAATGAACCAGACTAGGAGATTTAAGGCTCAGGAAACCTTTACAGGTGTTTTGAGTTAATTAACATGATTAGAGATCTTCTGAGGTTGACATTACTGTTTTATGAACTTTTTATTCTAATATTTTGAGATAACCGATTTTGGTTTTTCATGAGCTGTAAGCCGTCATCATTAGTCATAAAAATTAAATTAAAAAAGGCTTGAAATAGCTTACTTTATATGTTATGAATACATGTGTCACTTTTTGAACTAAATTAGGGGGTAAAAATGAACATTTTCACAATATTTGATTTTTTGGAAACCCATCTGTGTATTGTAAGCAAGTAGGACCCAATATCCATCCAAATGTATCAGGATACTGAGAGCCCAAGTAAAACCGCACAAAAGTAACTGTATAAAGATTAACATTATTATCCTGCACAAATGAAAAATGAAGTAGCCCTTCATCTCGTCTTACCTCCGCTCGTGTAGACCTCCAGCTGTCCGTTGATGTTGCTTTTGTCTACCAGAGAGTGGAGCACGTTCAGCACGCTGTGCACATTCCAGATCTTGGGGTTGTTGCGAAGGAACTCAATCTCCTCCTCCGACTTCTTGGCAGTCTTACACCGGTACTGGCTGAAGGACTGGAACTACAGGATTGAAGGAGCAAAAGGGCTCAGGATTAAACCTCATAACATCAAAAAGCTATTGATGCGACAATACAGTGTAGCAGCGTTCATTTAATGGTGTTGGTGAAATCATATTGCACACTCTAGCATTGACTTTGGTTTTACCTGGTAGATGAACTCATCAATGATGTCCCAAAGCCACTGGTTGGGAAGCTCCAGAGGTGCGGGCCCATCGGCATCTACAGAGAAAGCACAACACGGGTCAGACCAGCATCATGAGGAGAAATTCATCAACTGGGGACTTAGAAAATATTATATATCCAGCCACAAACAATTTGCAAGGAGTGCTGTTAGGGTGTTCCTCTGGTGCTCTTCAGTTTGGGGATCCAAAAAGTTGAAACTGTTTCACTCTTGAGAGTGACCTCAGATTTTCTTTAAAACATTTTTCAACATTCATGGTTATACCATGGTAACACACTGAATACTTCAATTGATTGTACCCGTATAATTTGCAAACTGGACAAAAGTAATACTAAGTACAACACAGATAATTTCAGCTTCTCAAGACTGTTGTGTTATGTAGTGCACTCAGTGTACAAAAGGGTACTCTGCATGTTGTTCAAAGAGATTAAACTGTGTGTATCAAAGCAAGTTAAGATGCTTGCAAAGAAATATACTTACTGAGAATGTAGTTGAAAAGATTGCAATAGTTATAATAAGATTCAAATCTCTGTTCCAGAGTTGGTCCTCCCTATGAAAATATGACGGAATATATTAGATTACACCACTCAAACTACTACTACATCAACACAACAATTTCACCTCATCAACCTCTAAAAATAGAATTTCTATGCTATGCCAAGTTTAGTGAAATACCAATTTGTAATATAGCCGCAAGCGGCAATGGCGGGCCCGAGCACCTGCGGGCCGCAACCCGTGACATGTCGGAATCCAACAAAGCACCGACGTGGTGCGTTTGTGAAATGTATATATTTAATGCGTGTGCTAGTTGTTTTTGTATTTTATTTTCTGCCACATTTACTCGCTTGGCCAGGTGGGGGCGTAATGCAAGGCAGGCCCATTGGGTGTCATCATAATCATAATATATATTAACCTGAGAAATTTCAGACCATTCATTTTAAGCATAGAGCATTTCTGGCACATTTCCTGCTTGGCCAGAAGGTGGTGCTATGCTAGGCCTGTGAATTACGCATGTGAATATCATCACAATAATGATATCCAATATTTTATAAAGTTTCAGATCAATCACTTAAGGCATTGTCCATTTCTGGCACATTTCCTGCTTGGCCAGGTGGTGGCGCTATGCCAGGCAGGCCCATTGGGTGTGTGGATATCATCATAATCATGATATCTATTAACCTGAGAAGTTTCAGACCATTCATTCAATGCACTGTGATTTATGACACATTTCCTGTTTATGTGGTGAGATATTAAAATCATATCAAATATATTACAACATTCAAAAATCCATTCACAATTTAACATCAGCGACATCTTGGCATAATGTTTGCCAAATTTCAAATGAATCTGACAAACCGTCTAGGAGGAGTATGTTCAAATTGATCATGTGAAATCAGCATAATTGCCATTCTTCTGTTGCCAGTTGGTGGCGCTATGCCAAACATGCATTATGGGCATGTGAATATTATCATTAACATGGTCTTTAATGACCTGTGAAATTTAAAACATTTCAAGCCATGCATGGTGAATTATGACACATTTATTGTTTGTGTGGAACGGTATTAAAATTAACAATTTCGCCATTTTGTCAAATTACAACTTATCAAAAAAAGGCTTCACAATTTAGAATCAGTAACATCTCGGCGTCATGTATACCAACTTTGACATGAATCGGATCAACCGTCTAGGAGGAGTACGTTAAAATTGATCATATCCACAACGCACAAATTCTCAATTACCTCACTTCCGGTGGGCGTGGCTAATGGCATGTTAATACAAAAGTTGTTTGTTTTTGGGAGTTACATACACCCCCCAAATTTGGTGTGTGTATCTAAAACTATATTCCAACCACAAGTCACAGTGACATAAGGGGGTGCTATGGAGTTCCTGGACAACGCCCGGTGCCAAGCTTTTGTCCCTGTCTATGCACTGTACCACTTGATGTCTGTGCCAAATTTCATGCGTTTTCACTCATGGGAAGCATCTTTTTTGGGATCACAATTCAGCACATATTTCATGACATATTAGTCTGCACAAAATCCCAAATACCTCAATTCCTGTTGGGCGTGGCTAATGCATTGTGCATAGGAAAGTTGTTCATCTTGCGGAGATACAGACACCTACCAAATTTGGTGTGTGTAGCTGAAAGTATATGCCCACCACGGGATCAGTTATCTAAGGGGGCATAAGGGGGCGCTAGCGAGTCTCTGGGCCATACCTGGGGCCAAGCTTTTTTACCTAGCTGCTTTGTGTGACACCTGATGTGTGTGCCAAATTTCAAGACTTTTCGATTATGTTAACCACCGCAAAATATTTGCCAACCACGGGATCAGTCACCTAAGGGGGCGCTAGCGAGTCCCTGGGCCACGCCCAGGGTCAAGCTCTTGTACCTAACTGCGATGCGTGACACCTGACGTGTGTGCCAAATTTCAAGAGTTTTCGACCATGTTAACCACCTCAAAAACAGGAAAGCAAAAAAGTGGAATAACAATAATAATAATAATAATAATAATAGTGAAAAATAATAATCCTTACAAAAACAATAGGGCCTTGCGCCCTTCGGTGCTCGGGCCCTAAATATAGGGAACATTCACTAGTTTAACACTATTTATAACAGCAGATTTATAATCCATAGACAAGACAAAAAAAATCAACTCAAACTTACGCTGACTTTAGCGTAGATGTGCCTGTAGTACAACTCTTTATAAAGAATCAAGAACACTGCATCTGCAAGAGGATGAAAGGGAGACAACCAAATGATCTCACACGTTAATAGAAATCGATCATGTATGTTCAAAGTCCAAACAAACGGAACCCTATAAAATCTCCATAGGAGAGGGGCCAAACACACTTACCATTGCCCACCAGTGTTGCGATGGCCTCCGCCTCAGGCCAGGGAGAGGTCTTAAAAAATCTATCAGTGAGCTTGTTCCAGCTGGACAAGAGAGATTCAATAGCATTAAGAATTGAATAACAACAGCACCCCACTATCCCCATACTATAGCTCCAACACACTACTCCTTCTTTATACAGCTGACATCATCCTCAACGGTGATTTTTGCTAAAAGCCACACATACAATGGCGATCAATTGATCGATAACAAACAACGACCTTAACCTTTAAATAACCAATCAATTGAAACGTGATGTGAGATGTTTCTGGAAGTGTGAACAACTCTACAAAACACACCTGTTTTCGTAAACATCCTGGATCTCATAGATTTTCTGTTCGATGCTCTCACTGGACACCCGATTGGCCTGCAGCTCGTACACCTTTTGGTCGATGAGATCTGAGGTGGTCTTGTGAAAATACTGCAGGAAGTTCTTGATCACCTCAGGGATGACGTGGTAGGTCTGCTGCTCATACTGACGCTCAAATGCCAGGTCAGCTTTTGGGTCACCTGAGGGAGAAAGGCAAAGTGGGGGAGAGATTGAGCGGGCCTGGCCAGCTTAAAAGTATGTCAAGAGAAGCAGGATAACATGGAATTCACATCATGGCACAGCACAACAATTGTATGACTAATCCACATAGGCTACTTACCAGTGTGAAGATCATAGTCATTGGTATATGAATATGGGTCATACTGTAAAGATTGAGAAATTACATTAGACACGCAGAACTGAGATATTAAGAATCAAGAAATTCAATTAACGTCAGGCCTAGACGAAACCCTAAAACGAACAAGGGAGAAGCATTGGGGCTAGGCTTCCCCAAATACACAAACTCAATATGCCATTGCTTACATATTTCATGTGCTTAAGCTATATCTGTAAAGACAATGGCATCTGAAGAGATTTACAAGCTGTCCATCACAAGTCAATAAAAATTAAAACCTACACACAGCACCTGACGTTAGCGTCAACTTACTGTGGCAGAATGACAATCGTTTCAACTAACGTTATTGACTATGTGATTTGTTTTACTTAACCACTTACTAAATTACAGCATATCACTGCAATCCAACATAGTTTGAATGCAACGGGTTTTCTTTCAGCATGACGAGCTAGCTAGCAAATGCGAGTGATGCTGTACGTTACTAGAAGCATCTGCCGGCTAGCCTTCAGTTAGCTAACTAGCTAGCTGCGCCATCACGGACAAGAGAAGTCACATGGCGGCGAATTCTACTAAATAAAAAAGATATACGCTGTACCTCCTCCTCCTCTTCCTTTGCGGGAAAAGACATCTTGGACAACTTTATCTAAACCGCTGTATTGTAAATTTCAGACCCCTGCCTCAGTCCACCACCATGCTACTCGCGCTGTAATGGGTGGAAAAGGAATAGAGTACACTTCCGATGGTGCTTGAATGAGCACTGAGGCATTATGGGATAGTGGATGACCAAACCATAATGAAAACAATGAAACAATGAAAAGTTATATGTAATTAAACAGTAATATAGTAAATCAATAATTTGGGGGAGTGTGATAAAGAGTCTTGTTGTCTCTCTTCTATTCGACTCCACAATTGTTTGAAGCCTTTACATTTTATTTCTTCAAATTTGAAACATGGTCTTGTAATTTTGCCATAATGTGTTCGTTACTGATTTTCAAACTCTGCCTTTGCCTTTGGCATTCCCTGTGTGTCAGAGTTGAGCCGAGCAGAGTTGACAGCAGTAGCAGTAACAGCAAAAAATGTCCTGTCCTGTTAGTACTGTCCTGAGTAGTGTCCCGAGACAGTTAGACACTGTCCCGAGACACCCAGACACTGTCCCGGGACAGTTAGCCACTGTCCTGTGACACCCATGACTGTCCTGTGACACCCATGACTGTCCTGTAACACCCAGACACTGTCCCGGGACACCCAGACACTGTCCTGTGACACCCAGATACTGTCCCGAGACACCCAGACACTGTCCCGAGACACTCATGACTGTCCTGTGACACCTAGACACTGTCCCGAGACAGTTAGACACTGTCCTGTGACACCCATGACTGTCCTGTAACACCCAGACACTGTCCCGAGACAGTTAGACACTGTCCCGTGACACCCATGACTGTCCTGTAACACCCAGGCACTGTCCTGTGACACCTATGACTGTCCTGTGACACCTAGATACTGTCCCGTGACACCTATGACTGTCCTGTAACATCCAGACACTGTCCCGAGACAGTTAGACACTGTCCCGTGACACCCATGACTGTCCTGTAACACCCAGGCACTGTCCTGTGACACCTATGACTGTCCTGTGACACCTAGACACTGTCCCGTGACACCTATGACTGTCCTGTAACATCCAGACACTGTCCTGTAACACCCAGACACTGTCCCGTGACACCCATGACTGTCCTGTAACACCCAGACACTGTCCTGTAACACCCAGACACTGTCCCGTGACACCTATGACTGTCCTGTGACACCTATGACTGTCCTGTAACATCCAGACACTGTCCTGTGACACCCATGACTGTCCTGTAACACCCAGACACTGTCCTGTAACACCCAGACACTGTCCCGTGACACCTATGACTGTCTTGTGACACCCAGACACTGTCCCGAGACAGTTAGCCACTGTCCTGTAACACCCAGACACTGTCTCGAGACAGTTAGACACTGTCCCGTGACACCCATGACTGTCCTGTAACACCCAGACACTGTCCTGTGACACCTAGACACTGTCCGGTGACACTCATGACTGTCCTGTAACATCCAGACACTGTCCCGTGACACCCATGACTGTCCTGTAACACCCAGACACTGTCCTGTGACACCTAGACACTGTCCGGTGACACTCATGACTGTCCTGTAACACCCAGACACTGTCCCGTGACACCTATGACTGTCCTGTGACACCCAGACACTGTCCTGGGACAGTTAGCCACTGTCCTGTAACACCCAGACACTGTCCCGAGACAGTTAGACACTGTCCCGTGACACCCATGACTGTCCTGTAACACCCAGACACTGTCTCGTGACACCTATGACTGTCCTGTGACACCTAGACACTGTCCCGTGACACCTATGACTGTCCTGTAACACCCAGACACTGTCCCGTGACACCTATGACTGTCCTGTAACATCCAGACACTGTCCTGAGACAGTTAGCTACTGTCCTGTGACACCAAGCCACTGTCCTGTGACACCAATGACAAATGTTCCAAATGTGAACCACTTTGAGCTGCATTCTGTGAATGAAAGGTGCTATAATTAATTATATTTATAATTATTATAATAATTATTATAATTATTATTATGTAGAATAATTTATGTCTTTGAATCATTGTGTGTGTGTGTGTGTGTGTGTGTGTGTGTGTGTATGTATGTATGTATGTATGTATCTTTTTATTTGTTTTGTTTTAGATAAAATATAAAGCTTATTAATTGTTTTACATAAAATTGTACATGTAAAAATCCTTTTTTGCTTTATGACTTTTTAAGTTTTAAAGTTGTTTGTTAGAATTTTTAATAAAGATGACTTGTGCTTTAAAGTAGTAGCTCTGGATTTGTGTTTTGTTATCAAGTAATGTTCAAGCACAGCTGGCATTCAGCCAACACTCAGTCAGATCAGTTAGTGTGTGGGCCAGTGCATGCCCAGGGACCCAGGCAACCCTCAGCCAACACTTTGATAAACAATAACACCCACACCTGGGCCGACAGACAGACAGACAGACAGACAGATAGATGCTTTATTTGTATGAAGATAACAAAATATCAACTCAGGTCTCAGTGCAGACCAAGTACTATAGTGAATAATAAATAAATACAATATAACATAACATAAGTGCTTGTTTATGGAAGTCCACAACAACCATCTCCTTGGTCTTGGTGAGTTTGTTTTCCTTGCATAACAAAACAATAAGTCATTTTACGGCGTTTTGGCCACACTTGGGGCAGAGCAAATCTTTATGTCAGTTTCCACTGATTGGGCCATGGGCATGGGCAGGGATGGGCAGTATTTCTAATACATGTGTTTAAAATATGTATTTCAAATACAAAATACTATTTTGTCATTTGTATTTTATTGAGATAATGAAAATGCCTTCGTATTTCGTATCAAAATACTTCAGTGTTGCGTATTTTTGTATTTTCAAAATACTTTAAAATACTTTCTGTGAAACACTGTGATGACATCTATCTAACTATCTATACTGTAAAGCACGAAATGTCTGTCTCTGTCTGTTTGTGGCACCCTTGCATGGTCAAGCTGGAATGATTAACAGGCCCCATAACAACTATATAAAAAATATTTTATATATATAAAAAATAGTCTGAATGCAACACTGTCTGAGAAGTTAGTTGTGCTCAAAGGCATCAACTGAGGAAACACGACTAGCTAAGGTTACACACACTCCTTTGCTCACACAAGGACAGCAGAAGGACTTGAATTCACAAGTTTATATTGCAACACTTGAGTTTGATATTTTCCTTTCTTTTTTCTGTTTTACAGGTTTTTTTTCTAGACTTTAAATTTGTCTATGTTCTCTGACCTGTGAAATATTTCAGTGCTATGGTAACTTGACAAGATACCTCAAACAAGGACATTTCCAATTTTGCACATTTTAAATAACAAATGATTGATAATGTCATAATAATTGGCTTCTAATTGGCTCAACTGATTGGATGGTATTAATGTGACAACCTGATTTTTATTTTTACTTTTTTTTGTATTTACATTGATAGAAGTTGTGCACACACCATCAGGTGTATACAAAATTATTCAACTGTGATGAAACTCACCATAAGTGTGGTAATGATGTGGTTATATAACTTAAAAGGTTAAAATGCTACCTAGTTTAAATTTCTAAATCAGTCATCTATTTGGATTGTTTGTCTTTCAGTTATTGTCACTGATTCATAGTGGGCAATCTATTACACCAACTGGTTGGAAAGTGCAACAGTTGTGGAGTCGGCATTGCATGTCGCTGCAAAACAGTACATCTCCAAACTTATAAACAGTAACTGTCAAATAAGGAATTTGAAGATGACATCCGAAAAGCATTAGATTGCATAGAAAACTGATTGATATGAATACACTGTACAGTTTATGTAGTAATAATGCACTGGTTATGAATAACAACTATTTTAAGTAAACATACAATTAGTAATGCAAAAAGTTTTTGTTCTAAGATTTATTTTGTGGCCCCAATTAGTCCAGGAAACTGGCAAAAATGATACAGACTGCCATAATCTGTGATGAAGATATCATAGATGTTGACCTTGTGCTCGACGTAATGATGCCTGAGGTAAGGAAATGTGAATATAAAAGCCATGTCATATTATGATCAGTGTGGTTTCTCCAGAATAAATAAACCAAACCATACCATGCATACATGCATATTGTCACTACATTCTCATGCTATTTCCAATTTGAAATCTGTTTGCATTTGAAGGTTTCCATTAACATTGTCACGAACCACGAGGGTTTCTGCAGGTTTCTGGAGAGGTTCATGTCCATGCATCCGGCATTGGAGTAACAAGCATTGCTGTTTTTTTCTGTATTTATACATTCTTTTTTAATGTATTAGTTGTTTATTTATTTATTTATGTCTTATTGGATTTCAATTTATTATCTTCATTTCATTATTTACAAGGATACAAGGATACAAGGAAGTTAATTGTCACATGCATATAGTTACTGGAAGTAAGAAATGCAGTGAAATTATGTCTGGTGTCAGCCTATTTGTGCATTTATGGGAGGGGGGGGGGGTAAAAAGTGCAGTAGAAGAGGGGTTTAGTAGATTAAGTGGCAAGGGCTGCATAAAAAAGGTGGGGGAGGATTGGGATTGGGTGGGGGGCACCAACAAGGAGCACCCAAGAGCAACAGGGGCAAGGAAAAACTCCCTTACCAAGGAAGAAACCTTGGGCAGATCCACGGCTCAAGGGGCTAACCCAACTGCCAGGGGTCTTGGTGTGTGTGTTGGGGGGATGACAGGGGAGATGGGATAGTGTGCTGTGTATGTGGGGAGAGGGCAGTGTGCAATATGTGTGTTGGAGAAGCTTCCTCATGAGACAATGTGCTGTGTATTGGGGGGGGGGGGGGGGCAGTGTGCTGTAAGTATGTTGGGGATGTGTGTTGGAGAAGCTTCCTGATGAAATAATGTGCTGTGTATGTAGGGGGGGGGGGGGGGGGCAGGGACTTACTATTGCAAGCAGAGTACTGTATGTATGATGTATGTGAGTGATGACAGTGAAGATGTGTGTGTGGGCGGGAGGGGAGTGGAGCAGTGACTGTGTGTGTGTGTGTGTGTGTAGTGTGTGTGTGGGCAGTGTGCTGTAAGTATGTTGGGGATGTGTATTGGAGAAGCTTCCTGATGAAATAATGTGCTGTGTATGTAGGGGGGGGGGCAGGGACTTACTATTGCAAGCAGAGTACTGTATGTATGATGTATGTGAGTGATGACAGTGAAGATATGTGTGTGGGCGGGAGGGGAGTGGAGCAGTGACTGTGTGTGTGTGTGTGTGTGTAGTGTGTGTGTGGGTAGGTGGGGGAAGTGTGCTGTAAGTATGTAGAGGATGTGTGTTGGAGAAGATCCTGAAGACAGTGTGCTGTGTATGTAGGGGGGGGGGGGGCAGTGTGCAGCAAGTATGTAGAGGAGGCTTACTGTAGCAAGCAGTGTGCTGTATGTATGTGAAGTGATGACAGTGATGATGTAAGTGTGTGTGTTGGGGATGGGGGTGGGGTGGGGGTGGGGGGGGCAGAAGGCTAAACCTTCTGGGGGGATGACAGGGGAGATGGGAGTTCAGGGGCAGAAGGCTAGGCAATCAAGGACATGGGTAGATGGAGGAGAAATCAAAAATAATAAATAAAAAGTTCAATGGAGATGTGCAAAAGTTGGAGAAAGTCAGATATGTGTGTGTGTGTGTGTGTGTGTGTGTTTTGACGTGTGATGAAATAAGAAAATAAATAAAAGGTCTGTAGCATAGGGAGAGGGATGTAAAAGTGCTAAAAGTCTTGTAGGTGTGTGTGTGTGTGGGGGGGGGGGGCAGTGTGCAGCAAGTATGTAGAGGAGGCTTACTGTAGCAAGCAGTGTGCTGTATGTATGTGAAGTGATGACAGTGATGATGTAAGTGTGTGTGTTGGGGATGGGGGTGGGGTGGGGGGTGGGGGGGCAGAAAGGCTAGGCAATCAAGGACATGGGTAGATGGAGGAGAAATCAAAAATAATAATAAAAAGTTCTATGGAGATATGCAAAAGTTGGAGAAAGTCAGATATGTGTGTGTGTGTGTGTGTGTGTGTGTGTGTGTTTGTAAAATAAATAAAATAAATAAAAGGTCTGTAGCTTAGGGAGAGGGATGTAAAAGTGCTAAAAGTCTTGTAGGTGTGTGTGGGGGGTGGGGGGGTCATGAGTGCTGAGTAGTGAATGAGTGCAAAGTCAGTATAGTGTGAGTTCAGAGTTGGGAAATGTTTGAGAGTGCTGAGGAGTGAATGTGTGCAAAGTCAGTATAGTGTGAGTTCAGAGTTCGGATGGCCTGGGGATAAAAACTTCTCCTAAGTCTCTCAGTTCTGGCTTTGTGACTACATAGGCGTCTTCTTGATTTCAGTGGTAGGAATAATCCATTGTTAGGATGAGAAGAGTCCTTCAGAATCTTTTGGGCTCTTAGGAGTACTCTTCTGGAATAGATATCTTGTAGAGCAGGGAGTTGAGTTCTTATTGTACGTTCAGCTGAGCGCACTACTCTCTGCAGAGTACTACAATCTCTAACTGTGGAGTTCCCATACCAGGTGATGATGCTACCAGTTAGAACACTCTCAACCGCTGAAGTGTAGAAGGCCTTCATGATGGATGTAGAAACTTTGAATTTCCTTAGCTGACGAAGGAAGTAGAGTCGTTGTCTGGACTTCTTCAGAACATATTGAGTGTTAACAGTCCATGTTAAGTCTTCAGTAATGTGGACACCAAGGTATTTAAAACTTGTTACTATATGTGTGTACTGGGGAAATTTGATTTTTTTTGGTGTTAAGTTTATGGTGTATTTTGTTCTGAGAGAAAACTGAACCATGCAAGGTTTTCCGTATTTAGATTTACAAAGCTTTTTTGTTTAAAAGGTTTTTTTGTTCTTATGTATAGAATTAAAATGTGTTCTCCAAAACTGTCCAGTTGTCTGTTTTTGTGATCATCTACCCATGGATGGCTACAACATTTGGTTAAGCAAGCCTATGACTTAACAGACCTGGGGGGTATTCCAAGTACATGGTTTAGTGATAAACCTGGGTAACTTAACTCAGAGTAAGTGGTAAACCTCCTACAACAAGAGCCCTATGGTATTGTTTTGTTAGGAGAATGAAGCCATACAGCTCTTCTATTAGGAGGTTTACCACCTACTCTGTGTTAACTAACCCAGGTTTGTCACTAAACCTCGTACTTGGAATACCCCCCTGGTAAGATGCCTAAATATTTACACATTTGCCTATAATAATTATCTAAACAATTATTATTTATTCTTAAAATATTTGCTGGCACAAGGAGTTTCATTAATTATATTTCCCTTTATGCGTGCATGACGATAAACTACTTGAACTTGAACTAATGCTGCTTGTGGAATATCAACAATATACATTAAGTGTTTAATATACGTAGGCTATTTGTTGTAAGTAAAAAGTGATTTATATATTTCTTGGTTACAAGTAGCCTAGGCTAGCCTACAAGTTAATAACAAATAGAACAGAAAGAGGTGGAAGGTAGCCTAATAGGCCTAGGTGGCATAACAAACATTTCAACAAAACAAAACATTTCCAAAGCAACTGAGGTCGACAACGGATACTTGTGTTTTTATTTGGCGTTTTACCTAACTTTCCACGAGACAACCATCATGACAGCGCTACACACCTAGCACACATACCTTTACACAAGACAGTTCTGCAAGGCACAACGTAACTTAAGCAAGACAATGCTGGATAAACAAAAACATGTTTTACAGCAGAATAATATTGGCCAGACGTCGCCCTACATTCAGCGTTGTAAGTTAATAACCCACTTTCTACAAGCCACGTGTCTTCCTAACATCCCGACATTGAAATTGTATTTTCCAACGAAACAAATAAAGACAAAAAATAGCTTTGTTCGTGATCGATCTGTCTAGAATCTTTGATACCACTAGCCAACTTCCGCAATACAGTGCCACAAGATAGTACGCGACTTCCGCAAGACAGTGCCGCGAGACACTACGCAACATCCGCAAGACAGAGGACAGGACAAAAGTACGGTACAGTACAGTTTCGGCTCTAACCGCCTCTCGTTGACAGACGATGAAAAGAATGCGCATGCGCACTGAGAGCATGTGAATATATTGTAACAGTGGCAGATACAAAATTGTCACATCTAGCAGGCTGTGAGAGGTGACGGCACTGTTGGCAACGGCAAGGGTTCTTTGGCTCATATGGAGTCGATTTTGAACTGCAGATCGGAAGATTTGGAAGATTATTACGGCCTACTTGGGTGCGATGAGCTGTCATCGGTAAGATTGGTTGTTTGTTATGGTGGTGTAGCTTACTTTTGTGATAGCCAACATTTGCAATTCTTCAGTCATGCTATGTTTCTGCAGTGCATTCGAGTAGCCCACTGTTTAAAAAAAAAAAAAACACTTAGAATAGTTTATAGACTTTCTTGTGAAAATGGAAAGCACATCTGGACAAACGAGTGTCGTTTTTAACGACAGTTTGTTTGAATATGGATTATACAGGCGCTGTGTTCTGTGTATTCTTACTCCATCATCGTATATTAATATCAAACTGGATGACTCATAGCTCAACAAGAGACCCAAAGGTAGGCGGACCTGTTGAATACGAATAGCGGGTCCGCTGCAGGCTAATTATCTTCATGGTCATAGCCCACAATGCACAATCTGATGATGTCTTAGTCATTTTCTTTCAAAGAAGAGGGTACAGAGAATTGTAACTGCCAAACATATTTCTTGACCTCAATTGACCATGAACAGATGTTAGTGGTTCTTGTCTTGTGAAAAATAATCGACAGGCTCTCTTGTTTTTGTCTTCATCCTTAAGACAGAACAGATAGTGAATGAATACAAAATAAGAGCCTTGGCTTGTCATCCTGACAAGCATCCAGAAAACCCCAAAGCAGGTATGACCCTTTACTCTTTTTTGTATGCATGGTTTTAATGAAGTTTGTGCTGCTTGCTGAATAGCAAGACTATCATCCTGTTTTCTTCAACACCCTAATGTTGTTCAAAGCTCTAGTAAAGCTATAACTACCCTTACGGAAATCCATGCAACCCTTGGTTCTATATGGAGTAGCTGGACCACAATTTGAGACATTAAAACTTTGCAAGGAATTGTTGTTCCTCATACAAGTCTCTTTGGATTAAAAACGTCAGGTGAATAATTGCAGCGCATAGTCAAACTACATCCAAAATAACATTTAAAGACACATTCATTTAACTATGGTCCTTTTCTGTTTCAAAAATATGCATTAATATATTCATATAATATTTGGTTTTCAACATTTCTTTCTTTTCCAGTGGAGGAATTTCAAAGGTTACAGGAAGCTAAAGAGGTTTTGACCAATGAGGAGAGCAGGAAGAATTATGACCTTTGGATGAGGAGCCAGTTAACAGTGCCTTTCCGAGACTGGCGAGCCCTCAGCCAGTCTGTGAAAACTGTATGTAGATACATTAAACATACTCCTGTCAGTGTGTTACCATAAAGATATGTAATCAGATGTAATGCAGAATGTAGAGGCAAAAATAACAGTTGATGTAAAGCATGTAGATTTAGCAACTTATTATCTTTAGTAACTTACAGTATACATTATTTCATCGGTTCCGGTACTGAATAAACAGGTGACAGTTGGTGGTAAAAATAATTCTAGTGGTCCATTGTTTGATGAGGTATGCTGTATATTGTTTTCAGTCAATGCACTGGGCCGTGAGGGCTAAGAAAGAGCCTATGTTGGAGGACTCCAAGGAATCATCAGCACCGCCAGTACCTGAGGAGAAGGCCTCCATCTCTAAACTGGAGCAGACTGAGGAGCTGTCCTCGGAGGCTCCTCTGTCTTCCAGTGAGAGACTCTTCATGTTCTGTTACAGTATACAAGTAGCTCATCTGTGTCTGACTTATTGTTTTCCTATGACATGTTAATGCATGTGTTACGGCCTTTTAATTGTGTAGTATGATATGAGTGTTGTTTATTCACACGTGTTGTTTCTTCACTTGCTCTGCTGTAAAGTGTATCTCATTTAAAGCTGTTTTTTGTTGTCTATATTTTTCTCTTCACCCAGGTGACTACTGGCATCAGAGATTCCGCTGGTCAGCTGACGCTCCTTCTGATATCTTACAGAAATTCAGGAATTATGAAATATAACTGTAGCACCTCATGTATTATGTTTATTCTACTATAGTATGTGGGTTATGTTTTTAGTAGATGTAGACAATTACTTGAGTATTTGCTAGTTGTAACATTGCAGTTGACTTACGGTCTGCAGTGTGCAGATATTCCCTATTGAACTTGAGCCTTATCAATTAGTGTAGATATTCCCTATTGAACTTGAGCCTTATCAATTAGTGTAGATATTCCCTATTGAACTTGAGCCTTGGCAATTAGTGTGAGCTCTTTCCTCATCACCCTCTGTGAAGGACATTCCATGGACCTTTTAGTTCTTTGAAAACATATTTAATGATGATATGATATGATGTGTACTTTTGGAGAGGGAACACTGCAAAGCAACCTTCATTTTTCTTTCATCCAGATTTGTAATTGTTTTTCTGAGTGTCTGTGAGTCAGGACAGAAGGGCACAGGTGTCGTGACGAGGAGAGGAATGATCAATGTGTACATGGACACTGGGAGGAAATGAGAGGAAGATAAGAGGCTTTTGCTGACATGAATAGACGTATTAATAAGGAGTATTCGCTAACAACACATTTTGTGATTGTACATGGTAACACAACATTTACAGAAATGTATCCCAAATAATCAGCAAATGGCTGTATAGCCTATTCCCTCCAGTGACTCACCCAACTCTCTCATTCTGTTTGCTGCATTTGTGATGCATTGATGCTATTTTTATGTGACTACTGTTGAAACAGTGTAAAATAAACATTTTATTCCACAGATGCATAACAGCCGTATTAATGGTATGTTGAGAAAAATCTACGGTGAGACTCTCCGAAAGGGCCATAGTGGGAATTATTTGTTAGAGGTGGAAGTGTATAGCAATAAATGTATAGAAGTATAGATATTAAATGTATAGAAGACCTTGCATTAGTCTTGCATTCCCTCCCAACACTTTCCTTACAATACGTTGTACGTTCCCACGCGATAATTTTGCATTGCGAGGTAACGCAAAAACTTGTGAGATGGCAAAGTATGGCGAGGGAACTCAATAAGAGCTCAAAAAATCCCAGCTCAATAAGAACACATTCTTACCATGGCCATGTAGGACTCCGTATTAAAGCGCAAAGTTTGCTATTGTTAGCCTATTGAGTAAATAGTTGGCCTTCTGATTAAATATAGACTGTAAAAAATGTTTGGTAAGTGTAGCTAAATAGGCCTATAGATTCACATGTTTGTAGGCCAATAATGAAATGAACACCTGCTTGAAAGCCTAAGCTTTGTTTCTTCCAGCCTATTGGTCTATACGCACCACCACTGCGCCATGAATGGTCAAGTGTACGTCAGTCATAGGCAGCGCAGGCTAGACGTCAGGTCATTTCAGTACAACGGACTGTCTCAGGTCATACAGTGGGAAGTGAAAGTACAGTTGTCGCAAACATGGCTAGTAGAATTCTCCTCCGAACTTGCAAAACTATCCAATTAGCCAGAATTAATGCTCCGATGAGATTGCCACAAAGGGCATTGGCCGCAGGAAAAGGTAAGTTATTTAACTAAAGAACTTGAATGTTAATTCTGTCCGTCTGGACATGTTTCAATCAGTCTAGATTTCAAGGAATTTTAAGTTCTCAGATATTGATAACCAAATGAATCCATAGCATGTTTACCTTTACCTATGACATGAGAGACGTATATTTGAGAAAGTTATTGTAACCGAATGCTGCGCTATGTGCGTAATATTTATATTTAGGGAACATTACGCACGACGCAGAACGAGTAGCCTGAACTGTGGATGATATTTATGAGCATTGATAGTTTTGTAGTTAATATAATAATTCTTTCAGCAGGTAGGGTAAAGCATTTTGATTTTGAATAATCCAGGAAAAATCAAGGTCATTTCGAGTACGCTATATCCTCGTGGAAGGCCCTTTGGTAGGCCCACCTTTTTTGGCAAGTGCTCCAAGAAGTTGTGCCAATTTCCTTTGAGCATGGAGGACATAACTGGCCGTGGAGTAACAGGTTTGCGGACGTGCAGTTTAGCATAGTCAACAGCCGCAACGGAAATTATCGAACAGCTATCCTCAAACCAGAATTTACCTCTCCATTTTTGCGCGCATTTTATCATGGGTGCGCGAAATGTACAGGTCCACAGTGTAAACAACACCTTGTTTGCCTTAACAACAATCCCAACTGTGAGGATATTTGACTACTCGAGATAACATTCGTATTTTGCATCAGCCCTATAATTATTCTGCAGATAGGAATGCGCCTGCTAGTCCTGAGAAATATGGTGACAATATAGTGAAAAAACGTGGTATTGTATTCGTACACTAAGGTGGTGGCATGTTTATACTCGTCTCTCAGGAATACCGACAGATGAGGAGCAGGCGGCCGGTTTGGAGAGGCGCATTATGCAGTCGCTGAAGAAGGGAAAGGTGAGCCCGACAAATTTGTCGTGATTTTATCTTTAGTGTGTTTCAGCCGATATTGTTTTAAGATTCCCAAATGACTTGTGTCTTTGCTTTGTCTCCTCAGGATCCTTACAGCATCTTCAAACCAAAACATTATGCTGGAACAAGAGCGGACCCACATATTGTTCCCAGCACACAAAATAAGCGTATTGTCGGCTGTCTTTGTAAGTGAAATGCCACTCCACTTTACAATGAACTCTGTAATTACACAGAATAATTTGTGAATGGTAAAATGTACCACTTAAGTACACAGCCAGACGTCCCAGTAGAAGAGACGTCAGACACATTTTAACACTTGAATAATATGAATACCTATCAGCTTCATTTGACAGGACAATCCAGTGTTGTATTTAACTACCAGTGATCGTGATTAAATAGGTGATATGATGAGCAAAATCAGAATTCACAGATGCCCACCAAAATGCAAGTTATGCAGGTCATTGACAACCAACCCCTTTTGATTTCAGGTGAGGAGGACAACACACAAATAGTGTGGTTCTGGGTTCACGAAGGGAAACCTCAGCGTTGCCCCTCCTGTGGCTCCCACTATCAGCTGATCCACCATGACCTGCCTCATTAGAGGGCCTCTCCGAGCGCAGACCACTACTGCCTGGACCACAACCAGCCCGAGGGACACTCTGATGGTGTCCACTGTAAAAGAATGTGCATGTTCTGATTACTTCATTAAAGTACTTATAATGCTACAAAGGAATGTCTGTATGGCAATTTATGTCATTCAGCTCCTGCTCATTGAAACACTTCCTCTATTTCTCTGTATATCAACTGGTAAATAAAATGAATTTAATATTAATATTTGGATAACTCTGTATAACTGAGTGCAAAGTTCAGTCATTGGGAAGTCTAAACGTTGTCATCAGGCAGTGTATGGAGTGTAATTGTAAAAATATTTTAGAGTTTATCTCCTTTAATTTGATTCTACACCTTTGCACATTCTACACCTGAATCCCTCACCTACCAACTATGTAACAATTGCAAACAGTTACATCCAAGATTTACCTAAACTATCTATTTCAGTATTTTGCATTGTATACCATGCCAATAACCTGCAAAATCAACACAATCCACACGGCTGCAAAGGTATTTATTTGTAGCTAGCTTAAGGCTTACAGCCAAATGCAACAACTCAGCTTTAGGGAGCACACGATATGTGGCCACTGCAGTGGGAGTCACTTTCACTCATTCGTCAGTGCTGTGATTCTCTCTCGTGAAGCCAGCATGTGCTCCATGAATGCAGAGAATGATATGGCCAGCAGACATGACGTGTGTAATTGTGTGAATTGGTTTAGTGTCCATCCACCACCACGACACTCTGGAGATGTCTTCTCGTTCTGATTGGTCGACACGTCTGATGTGACCTAACACTATGTGGAACAAGCAGGGCTTCATCAAGAATGTCCCAAATGAGACGACTGGTGTTGAAATGATGAAATGACACCAAGATGAACGGCTTAAAAACGGGCCACAGAAATGGATGCTTAGCTACGTTTGTGGGTGCTTTGGGTTCCTTAATGCACAACAACTAACAAAAAGTAACATCAGTGTGAAAAGATGTGAAAAGATCAGTATGCATTCACTCTATTCAACTGTGCCAACCTATAATACTGAAGACCCTAACAGAACTTTGATGCGGTTCCATAATTCCATTTACAGAGGCAAGACTATATGTTCCCAGTCATGTATCCACAGAACAGTGCTGTAGTCTTGTCCAGTGACAGACTACGGTTTGAAACGAATTGATCACTCCCCAATAAAAGAAAAAAACAAAAAACAAGAGTGTTTGTTTGTTCCGCAGATTACGTCCAGTGGTCTTCCATCTATTACATCCACCATTCCATCCCTCCAATTAGGCTCTACACTGCATGAGGTAAAAAAAGTGGGTCTAGGGGCTCTATACCGGGCCTGACCCCGTGTTCGGTGGCTGGGGACGAGGGGCTCCCATGCGGGTCACTCAGGCCAGGTTGAAGCCCTGGTTGTGCTCGATGGCCTCCAGCAGTTTGCTGCGCAGCATGGCGGCGCTGTTGTACTTGGGCAGGTCCAGCAGGTTGAAGCAGGTGTGTGCCACCGGCAGGTACTGCTCGCCCCCGCCCGTGGGCTGGATCACCAGCTTCAGGCTCCTCATGCCCAGGATGGGGATGCGGTCACTTCCTGTGAGGAACACTGCATGCACGCACACACACACACGCACACACACATACAGACACACAAACACAAACACACACACACGCACACCGCGGACATACACGCGCACACACACACACACACACACACACATACAGACACACACACACAGACACAGACACAGACACAGACACAGACACACAGACAGACACACAAACACACACAAACACACAGCCGATGGTGAATATACTTAAATAAAAGACTGGAAATTCTCATGTGCCCTATCTGTACGAGAAAAGGCAAGCATGAAATTTTACAAAATAAACTCATAATTCAAAGGAAGTGACACTTACAGAGAAATTGCTTCTTCTTCTCCAAAGGCAGTTCGTGAAAAACTTCCCAGAAAGCCTTGATGGTGGGATGATCGGCCCAGTACTCCCCTTTATACTCTGTATTCTACAAAGACAAAGAAAGAGAGATAGGAAGCGTGTTGAAAACTTAAGTTCAAGTTCAAGTTCAAGTTTATTTATATAGCACATTATCATACAAAATGTCATTCAATGTGCTTAAAAGAAACAAAAATAAAAATAAAAGATTAACAGCAATAATAATAGTAATTAATACAATAAAATAATAAAATGGATCAAGGGGGAAATAAGACTGAATGAATAGGAGGTAAAATAGAAATAAATAAACAAAAAATAAAAGATAAACTTAAAAACTAATCAATAAATGCAGAATGAAAAAGTTCAGTTTTTAGTTTCTTTTTAAAACATTCTAGTGTTGGGGAAAATCTGATATCTATTGGAAGCTGATTCCAGCGCTGTGTGGCATAATAGCTAAATGCCATTTCTCCTTGTTTGGTTTTAACCCTGGGGACTATTAATTGACAGGTTCCAGTAGATCTAAGCTCTCTACTAGGTGTATATTGGGGAAGCATTTCAGAAAAATATTTGGGGCCAAGTCCATTTAGTGACTTATAAACTAGGAGTAGAACCTTGAAATCAATTCTGAAATTAACTGGGAGCCAATGTAAAGATTTAAGAATGGGTGTAATATGATCTCTCTTTTTAGTCTTGGTTAACAGTCTAGCAGCAGCGTTTTGAATTAACTGAATCTGTCTAATGGACTTCTTGGGGAGGCCAGTTAGGAGACTATTACAATAATCTACCCTACAGAATATGAAAGCATGAATAAGCTTTTCTAAATCCTGTCTAGAAACAAAATCTCTGATCTTAGCTATGTTTCTGAGATGCCAGAATGCTGATTTAGTCATGCTTTTGATGTGATCAGTCATTGTCAGGTCCCCATCTAAGATCACTCCCAAATTTCTTACTTGAGTGCTAGTTGTAAGAGCTTTAGATTCTAAGTAAGCACCTATTTGTGCTCTATCCTCTTTGTTACCAAATAAAATAATCTCAGTTTTGCTCTGATTAAGTTGTAAAAAATTCTGCTGCATCCAGGTATTTACTTTTTCAAGGCAAAGACATGAGGAGTCAATAGGACTCAGTTCGTTTGGTGACAATGCAAGGTAGACCTGCGTGTCGTCTGCATAGCTATGATATGCAATCTTGTACTCTTGAAATATTTCACCAAGGGGGAGCATGTACAAGTTAAATAAGAGTGGCCCAAGAATGGATCCCTGTGGCACCCCATATGGCATATTATGTTTCTCAGATACATAGGTACCAATAGAAACAAAATACTCTCTCTGATCTAAATAAGACTTAAACCATCTAAGGACAGTATCAGAAAGCCCTACACAGCATTCTAGTCGGTTGAGAAGTAATACATGATCAACCGTATCGAAAGCTGCACTAAAGTCTAACATTACCAGGACAGTTGTTTTACCTGAGTCTGTATTCAGGCGGATATCATTTAATACCTTTACAAGTGCAGTTTCGGTACTGTGGTGTTGACGAAAGCCTGATTGTAGTTGATCATAGATGCCATTTGTATTTAAATAGTTATTGACTTGGTTGAATACAACTTTCTCAATAACTTTGCCTATAAAGGGGAGGTTTGAGATGGGCCTGTAGTTGTTAAGCACAGAGGGATCAAGGTTTCTTTTTTTTATGAGGGGTTTGATAACTGCAGTTTTAAGAGAGGCTGGGAAAATGCCTGAAATAAGAGAGCCATTCACAATCTTTAGAAGCTCAAATGCCACACAATCAAAGATGCTTTTAAAGAAGTTTGTGGGCAAGGTGTCAAGACAGCAAGTAGATGAGCTGAGCTGCATCACTGTTTTTCCAAGAGTTTTGCTATCAATGGTAGTAAATTCAGATAAAGAGGCTACATGTGTATTTGATGATTTAACCAAGACATTACATAAGCAGGTGGAGCTAATGTTTTTTCTAATATTTTTGTTTTGGAAGAAGGAAGCAAACTCACTACATTTATCAGATGACATAAACTCTTGAGGTAGATGTACTGAAGGATTTGTTAACTTATCAACAGTGGCAAACAGTGCACGGGAGTTGTTAATGTTCTTGTTAATGATGTTAGAGAAATAACATTGTCTAGTTTTTCTTAACTCATAGTTGTAAGATTGAAGTTTGTCTTTGAATATATTATTGTCAACCTGAAGCTTGCTCTTTCTCCATTTACGCTCAGCTTTCCTACATTCTCTTTTCTGAGTCGCTACTGCTGTGGTATACCTCCATGGTGCTTTACATTTCCTGGGGACTTTTTTAAGTTTGGTAGGTGCTACAGAGTCAAATATCCTGACAATATTGGCGTTAAACAGACTTAGATGGTCTTCCACACCCTGAGTTGTTATGTATGGTGTAATAGCCATGGCTTCTTTAAACAGACTGCAGGTATTCTCATTAATATACCTCTTAGATACAGTTTTCAATTGAGTTTGGCTAATTGGGGGGACCTGTCCATCAAAGAATACACAGAAATGATCAGATAGTGCCAAGTCTATAGCATTAATTGAAGAAACACAGATACCCTTACTGATAACTAGATCCAGAGTGTGACCTTTGATATGAGTGGGGCTGTTAACATGTTGTACAAGATTAAACATATCAAATAAAACAGTGAGCTCTTTAGAAGAGATGTCTGTAGGATTGTCAATGTGAATATTAAAATCACCAACTTAAGAAGAATGCCAAGCTGTTGTATTTGGCATTTAGGCCCTCTCACATATATGTATTAACAAAAATAATCCTAATATGTACTTACATATTTATACCGATAATGCTTTATATAACATTATTTGAGCAACAGGAAATCAGGGGACCTTACACGACCTGAATTGAATGTCAGTCTGACCCTAGTACTCAGTACTACACATCCGCCACAAGGGGGTGAGAGCTAACACTGAAAGGCCATCCAGCCAACTGTAACCTTATATGCAGTGCCAGGCGTGACTGAGCAACACTCAGTGATCACGAGACTCCCTGAAACCCAAGCTGATGGTGTTCATCCTGAATGTGCCAGACTAGAGGTGCCACCGTCTTATCTGAGTAATGGCAAAAACCCCAATATACTTTATACTTTAAAAAAAGGAGTGTGTCAGATCACCTTCTCTAGCTCTTTCCAGTCGTAGTTAGTGTTCCCGATGACCATGGCCTGAAGCTCGCTGGGCTGGAAGAGAAGCAGCACTTTGCCACCACACACTTTGTGGAATCCAGCAGCAAAGGCTTCAAACAGTGGCGCCACAGACTTGTTGAAGATGTAATCCACATACGCGTTCACAAACTCCTGCCTGACAAAGTCAAAATGAATTATTCATCATCAAATCAATGTGATGGTGGCGGTGGGGGGGGGGGGGCTATGCCACACATACAGAGAAAGGACTCCGTCATCAGAATATCCTATTCACGGATTTGAGCCTGTAAATAAGGAAGACTCTAGGAGATGGCTGTGACCTCGTTTTGTACCTGTTGGACTTCTTCACATTTATGTCAGCCCCATTAGGGATTAACTCCAACACCTCCGTCGCTCCATAGTTGTCCTCTGTGACCTGAAATGAAAGCATATCTCCTGAAAACAGCAGTCACTCGCTGGGCAGCGGTAGTAGCAGTTCCACATTCTAATGCTAAAACGCCGGGCTCCTCCAAGGTGTAATTCAGAGATGCAGCATTGTTCTTACTGTGAAGTTGAGACAGAAGGTGTCTTCGATGTCGTCCTCGGTGTAATCCAGCAGCTGCTGCAGACTCCTGAGGGAGAGGCACAAGACGGTCACTTCCTACTTCTCTCAGGCCAATGAACGCAGGGCGAAGTGCATATGCCTTGTTTAACTGAATAGTCTTAAAGGAGAAATCCAGCAATTTTTCATTTAGATCTCTGTTTCTTGTGGTCTTGAGTACTGTTGGTACAACCCCCCCACCCCCTCAAAAAAAACAACAATCGGTTTTACCTAGCTTGAGTTGCCTAGCTCAAACAGTTAGAGCTTCTAGGCAGTTACAGTGCTACACTCTGGGGGCATGTTCATGAGCCCCATGTTTATGACCCTAGAGTGAGGCGCTGTAGCTGCCTGACTGCTTTACCAAATGTTTGAGGTTTTTTTTCCATACTGACAGTACTCAGTGACCTCAAGAAACAGAGATCTCTATGAAAAATTGCAGGATTTCTCCTTTAACTACACGGTTCATGGGGCCAACTAGGGCTGAGTTTAATTATGGCTTCAGAAAGATCTCTCATTGCTCAACAACACAGAACAGGGCACCAGAGCTTCAATGAGGTGATTACAAATCAAATCACAAAATGTAATCAAAGAATGGCAGTGCTGAGGAAAGAGAGAGGAGGACTGAGGATAGGGAGTCTGGGTGAACCCAGGCCAACCTGCTAGCACATTTGAATTTGTTCCGCAAGCCCGTCTGGCAATTCTCCCAATGGAGTCGACTTCCAAATCCCCCAAACACCCAGGAACCAATCAGAAGATTTATCTGGTATGGGGTGGGTTTATGACAGAGGAGGGCAGTTGGAACGGCAAATGGCTGTGTTTTCAAAAACAGGGACGAAGTAAACAACTGCACGTAAAACCTTCGTTTGTTTGTTGTTCTTTGGAAAGCATTTGGTAACAGGTTTAAGTGCCACTGCTGGTTCACCTCTTGAAAATCGGAAGTGAACCAAAGATTTCTAGAGCAATTTCTAGACCAATCATTAACATCAACGAGGTCGGACACCTGGACACTGTGAAATGGGCTAATTGTCTTTTGAGAGACGGTCTGGTGTCAGCCAGGCTAGAGGAGAAGTTGAGTGGATGAAGAACACACCTGCCCACGTCGGGCATCATCTCCTTCAGGTCGTCCAGGGTGGGGGCCCTCTGAAGGAGCTTCTTGTAGAGCACCAGGGGGAAGTTCAGCTCCACGATGGTCAGGTTATAAATTGCCAGGCCACAGATAGCCCCAATCAGGTGGAACAGGTCGATGTCCTCAAACGTCTGAAACACAGCCGCTATTGAAACCAACAACCCTGGCCAAGTCCATGGTATTTTGACAGTGTTATTATGATGTCATTATGATGTGGACAGGCTATGATTCATACAGGTGTCATTAAGGAAAGTAATTTATGAGCCATTCAAGATCTCAAGATTCCCTGAGGGAACTTTACAGGGCTATAAAATGTGGAGACTGCACAACCTGTTCGAAAGCTCAAAAAATCTACGCAATGTTTAAGGGAAACACAATTTGGAGACATGTTTAGCAGCCAGCTCACCATTTTTTTTTTTCAAAGGCTTCACTAAAATATGGTATTCTGACTCTTGCACAAGACACATTCAAACAGTGTGAACGCATTGCATAGCATGCATTCAATGCATACACACACGCTTGCATCCTTAAGAGTAAGATTTCTGTAGCTCACCTTGTTGGCAAACCAGATGAGGCGGGATTCCTCGTGGTAGCGGAACATTCCGTACCTGGGGTCAAGCAGCTCCCTCATGATGAGGAGGAAGAACTCCTTCCTCACACCTCCAGCATCCACCGCCTCCTCCCCTACAAAGATAACCTGCAGCGCACGCACACACACACACACGCGCACGCGCACACGCACACGCACACGCACACACACAAACACACACAAATGCAGATGCACACATACACATACACACACAAACACACATGCACGCACACACACAAAAACACATGCAAACACACAAAAACACAAACAAACACACATTGAAGATAGCCTTGTCTTACACGGATGACACAAATATTGTCTCTCAATGACAAACAAAAAAAAATATGAATGAGGTTCAAATTTGCGTTCTTTGTTCTAAAGTGCATGAGACCAGAGGAGTCACCTTGAGGGGCTTTTTGTAGTCCACGTTTTTGGACTTGCGCAAAACCTCCATGGTGTCGCCCACGATGTTCTCGCGCCGCACGATGAGGATGAGACAGGGGTTCACCGACTCCACCACGGGGAGGAAGAGCGAGCTGAAGTTCTGCCGCTGAGCCTGGTCTACGGCTATCTACACACACACACACACACATTCACACAGGCATTCACACAGGCATTCACACAGGCATTCACACAGGCATTCACACACACACACAAACATAATAGATAAGCAAATGACACACATGCACACACACGCGCAAGCACACAAAAAAGAACACCCACACAGAGACAGCCAAACCCATGGTTTCACGAGGTGTTCTCTTTTCTTTCTATGCATATGATAATTAGTGCTTTGAGACATGTACGTGTGTGAGTGTGTGAGTGTGTGTGTGTGTGTGTGTGTGTGTCCATGATTATATATATTCAGACTGCTGCAGGTATGGAGCTGACAGCACTCAGACGGAGGAGGCCCACCTGCATTTGGATGACAGCGTCTGTCTGCAAGAGTGTGGTCTTTGCCTGAGCGTCAAACACAAATGGGTATTTGCACATTGTCACGGGGAAGCTGTCTCCATGCTGTAGGCACACAGGGAAGCAGGAGCATGTTTGCAGTGAGCAGATCATGCTATTTGTCTCCTTCAAATGTACAACTCATACATATTTGATTTCATTTTACCACAGTGTGATTTGCCTTAGGCAAACAAGTTTGCGTTGCAAGATTTTTGTCAAATTGTCATTTTGTGGGTGACATTTTCCATCACTTTGAGATTATTTGGTTTGGATAAAAGGAAAATCTAAAGAAGGAATCTGAAATCTATGGTATCTTTTTTCCACATAGGCTTGTAAAGACTGATATGTACAGTAACTTCTGTGTTCTGCGTTAACAATCACCACCTGTATCTAATTTCATGTAAATAACAGCTGTCCAACATGGTAAATGGTTAGTGCAGGCTTAATGACTTGATGACTTAATAGCTGTCATATTGAAAACTCACAGAGGAGTAGACTTGTTGCTGGATCCAGTTGATGTAGTCGTTTCGGATGTCGATGAGCTCGTCCAGTTCGTGGATGTAGAACTTGTCGTACTGGATGATTTGTCCAGCTGTCTCGTTGACCTGTGACAAATCATGACTTGAGAGCTGTACCACAAGCAACATTTTTGAAAACATGTCTGCAGGACATGATGCCTTAAGGCCTATTTTCAGTCGGTGTTCCCTGTGTCTTGAGCGCGCCAGTTTGATGTCAAAATGACGTTGATCCCTCTGGCGCACAGCGAATTTCGCAAAGGTCGCGAATGCGGTAGTGTCTAGATTGAAAGCAGGACAGATGAGCTAGAAGGCAAGATCAGGGAGCAGGTGTGCCTCTAAAGCAGTAGTTCTCAAACTTTTTCTGTCATTCCCCACTTTGGAAGTGGGGAATTTTCAAGCTCCACCTGACCCCATCACCCCGTCAAAATGGTAACATTAAATTGTTTTTGTTTTTCTTTTGCATTTTTGTTCCATGTTACATTGACTTGTCTCGGTCCGCTGGATCAGATGTTATTTTAATTCATACTAATTTCCTCCTGTTCCTCGTGCCCCACCCATCATGTCTCTATTCCCCACTAGTGGGGCCCGCCCCACATTTTGAGAACCACTGCTCTACAGGCATCAACCACATTTTCTAAGTTCATTCATAAATGATCACAGGACAACATCAGACCATAGCAGGCTGACATGTCAGCATGTCATATAGCCCACATCTTAAATAAACTTAAAAGGCTATTATCTCACATAACATGAATGAAAGAATGAAAGTAGGTAGGCCTAGTAAAATAATAAAGATACATTCTTGTGAAAAAATGGATCATATTGCCTTAGTGGGTTGTGGTAGAATTGGAGCTAATAAGTTTGAACAGTCAGTTTGAAGTTTTATAGTCAGCTGGAGAAGTTAGGCTAACAAAGTTAACAGCAGGAGTTGCAACACTGGGAATTAAGAGAAAATAACTAGGAACCAGAGACATTGCAATAATCCAGCAAAAAGTAATGAAGAGATGTATTTTCAACCAAAGACCTGAAAATCTCTTTCCCCTTTAGGAAATGGCCCAAACTCATCCCTCCGCGCTAGCCAGATAGCTGCACACACATTGGAAACTATGCGAGACGGTTGTGCCCTCTAACCGAAGTCTGAAGTATCATCAAAGATAGGCCTAGGCTACTTTAGTTTTATTATCTCAGTCGCTACTGCCATTGACGCCAATGCTACTGACAGATCTGGTATTATTTACTTTTCTTCTTCTACGGTGTGAAGTTGGTAGCGATAGCCTTTCCACAGAGGCAACACCTGTGTTCAGGAGAAGTCTGCAACTAGTGTTGCGACCGCCATGCACAAGTATAAAGGGCTTTGGCATTCCTGTGAAGTCACAACTGGCGTTCGCAATGACCAATGCGTTGAGTGTAAACAATGCGAACATTTTTTTTTACAGTTACGAGTTTGTTACCTGCAAACGGTTTTTAATGAGCCTGTTAGTTGCAAGCAGATCAATGAGAAGCTGTGAATGGCATGTCTGACTGCAGCTCTGAGCTGAGGTACTCACGGCGTGCAGAAGGCCTAGGAGCTTGAGCGAATGGTGCAGGAAGCAGGTGAGCATCTTCAGCTCGGACGGTGGCACCCCCACCTTCTGCATGCGCAGCAGGTACAGCACCACCTCCTTATAGAGCTCCACCCTGCGTTGGAACATGGGGGGCTCCAGCCGCGACCACCAGTTACCTGCAGGAGGGAAGAAAGAATGCCAGCGGCCGGCATCAGACAAGCATGCCTAGACTCCGTTGGCCGTAGAAGAAAAGGCAGGGGGTCATTAATGTTCCTAATAACCACTGATCCTCACACAGATGGATGGGCAGACTATTATATTATAGCTTTAATATTGCTCTTGACTTCGGGGGGGGGGGGCAAGGAAGGGACACTCACAGAGAACCGTGTGGGCGGCCTCCTTCAGGCCGACAGTGGCACTGGCCAGGGGAATGGTGAGCGAGGTGTAGTTGCTGGGGTTGTGGAGCAGTGGGCACTCGGGCAGCGTGAGGTACAGACGCAGGGTCTCGATGTCTGGGGGAGAGGACGTGAGTCTGGGGAGCAGGCTCTTCTCCAGACTCACACACACCTGGAGGTGGGGACAGACATCCAGCACCCACTGATTATCAGACAACTCAGTGCAAAAGCAACAGTCCAAAACTCACAATAGCCTGATGCAAAAATGAGAGCATTAGCAAGTCTTTGCAAACATTAAGTGTACTGAAGCTATGTTGGCTATGGGAAGAAGAACCTGTTCATCTTAGAAGGATTGCAATTACATACTGTAGGACTGAGAGGTGCCTGTTCATTTATTTACTACAAGGTCAAGGTCAAGTCTGTTGTTGTGTATGAGGAAGTCACATATTGTCATTGTATGATATATATTTGAGAAACTGCAGGTTTGATTTATACAGACAAAATGTTCCTTTCTCATACACTAGATAGATAGATAGATAGATAGATACTTTATTGACTTACTAACTATGAACTACTAACACAACAACTCACCAACTGTGAGATCTGTGGATAGTCTGGTTGGATCACTCTGTGCAAAAGTATGCGAGCAGTGTTCATATCCACCCCTGAGCACTTGCTGCTGGTGTTGTAGTGGTCTGGGTGACTGTGAACACAAATCAACACACCACTCTAGTTAACAGACTGGTCAGGAAAATGAAAAACTCACAGTCGTCTAAGTAATATGATGGCTACTAGAGAAAGTTGCAATTCTGAAGCTTTGGAATGATCTCCTTAGTTCCAGCAATATGCATATTGCTTACGGTTACGCCACACTGATCAAATAGTACAAAACTAGCATGACTAGCATCCCCACCAACAGACCAGCCAGGTGCAAGGCTGTCCCATGAGACCATGCTTTTTCAGCCTTTAGTTCCTGGATCCCTTCAGTACAAGACGTGATTTACAATGAATAAATGGCAGAATTATACATCACCTTGTTGACAAGAAGCTCCCATTGAGGCAACTCGCTGAGGAGAACACAACATCAATCTCACTATGAGGAACACCAAAAAGACAATTAGTGAGAATGATCTCTTGATTCTCATAAGGCAAAGGCACTTCAAACTCTTGGCTTTATTTACTTTGTTTGTAGTGTAGATTTCTGACAGATACCACAGAGATTTCAGAAGAGGTTTCATGAAGCAACTTTGGGAATGACTTAGACGACACAAGACATCACTCTGTCTTAACAATTTCATGGCAAATTCCACACTGGAACTCTATGGCTCTTGCAATCCTAAAGTTTTACCCGAGTGTACAGTTCTGTATCACCATGGCTCACCAGCCAGTTACATACTAGGGGTTTCATGACTACTGATTTTTACTTGTTGACTATTATAGTTTTTCATAATAGTTGTCGACTAGTTGACTATTCTTCACATACCGGACAGTGCTGGTTAGGGATGTAACGGTATGAAAATTTAACCTCACGGTTATAGTGACCAAAATTATCACGGTTTTCGGTATTATCACGGTATTTTTAAAAGTGTGTTCAATATGCACTGCACAAGCACTGATAGGCCTACACACGCTGAAATAGTTTCAAAAAGTGTCCCGTTCAGTTTTTCATGTTTAATTGGCTATGTGCTTATCGCTTAACTTACCCTACCATGACTGGAGCCATGAAATGGAGGTTGCTATTACTGTTATTTGGATCCAATGAGTGAGACCAGGCTTGGAATTTCACCATTCTGGGGGCAAGGCCACTTGGCCTTCAGTTGGGCATATTTGGTGGAGGGCACAAAGGCCACATAGGCTATAAAAAATATCAAAGTTGTATAGCCTATTCACTGCAGTAGACCTGCATCACTGTATGAAACATTACAAAAACATGAAACATGACATATTATATAGAACTGCAAATAATCTGAACATCTAATATTTACAGATATCTAGGCTATATTTAACATTTATTTTATATTTGGCCTGTTATGAAATCATGTATTGAACAATTTAAGCACAGTTCAGCTTTAAGAAACTCAAATAGCCTAGATGCATGCTTAGCATTTTGTGATCTACTTTCACAAACTCTTAGTCAGCTGTCTGATTTACCGATATATAGGCGATATTTGTAACATTTATTTTGTATTTGGCCGTTATGAAATCATGTGGAACAATTTAAACACATTGTAAAACTTAAAGCCCAAATTTGGAGACATCCATGCATGTCGAAATGTACTGCAAATTCAAAAGTGGATTACTCTGGAACGGCTAACTGTACAGGGGACTGCTTTACACCTTTATGTTCGGTAAGGTCTGCTGTTTATTCTGATATATGGTTTGTCATGTGTTAAACGAAAGGTTCGTGAAGTATTGCACCGAGAGGAATGGGTAGGGAGATGGACGAAAACCTTCAGTAGAATTTATGATTAAATTTAATTATATTATTTACGTTTCTCGCGAACCGTTCACCACAGCAATTCGCGGCTAACATCGTTTAAAAGCTGAGAAAAAGCTCTTTCATGTGATACTTGTGATGTCTGTGTGATGAGTAGGCTACTTCGCGAGTAGTTCAACTGAGAAGAATAGGTGAATTTAGACGCACTTTCTTTCCTGCGCTGTCACTTTCTCCACTGCTAAAAGAAATTCATTCAGGGACATCACGGCCAACGCAAGGGGCAAAAACGTGGCCGCCGTGAAATTCCTACCCTGAGTGAGACCAAAGTAAGTGTTCGAAATAAAACTTTAGGCTACTGTGTTCTTCTGATAACGTGAGTGGAATGGATTTAATGTGCACGCAAACATAAAAAGACGCACAGTGCAAATGATACAGTGCAAGTTTTGCGGTGAAAATGTTCCGCCTTTTAAAATCAGGTGTAATCCAATTCGCAGTTAAAACCATCAATTAGACAACAGAATAAGTAGGGTACCAATTTTGCTTCATTGTACCAGGCCTACTGTATGTCAAAAGCAGGCTCGGATGAAGCTGGGAAGGATTAAACACACGGTTTCAACACCGTGATAATCAACCGTGATAATTATGATATTTCAAAAGAAAACGGTCATTGTTATCGTCAACATTTTTATCACGGTTTATCATTATACCGGTAATCGTTACATCCCTAGTGCTGGTGATAATATTACCGCTAGTGCTAGCTGTTGGCAGCATTTTAAGATGGTTATCCGTAGTAGAAATGTTCTTACAGTACTTTAATAGAGCTGTACACAACTCACAGTACATTAGTCACTGTAGAACAGGTCTTCATGTACTTCCATAGATAAAATGTCTAGCTTGCTAGCTTGCTTAGCCTTTAGCCATTTTGTCCATGACTAGTTGACTGCTGCCTACAGCAGATGAAACCCCTACCACAGACGCTGACTTACTTTGAGATTTCGGGCGGCAGTCGTCCATGGGCATGACTCAGCCACTTCTGAATGAGGTCAGCATTCAGCGTGTGGATGTGACCTCGAGGATCAGGCACTCGGAAATCGTCAGGGGCTAGTTCATTCTAGAGGAGAGGAGAGAGGAGAGGAGGTCTGTTATATCCACACACACACACACACACACACACACACAAACACACAAACACACACACACACACACACACACACACACACACACACACATTAACACTAGACCAGAGGTGTAAAAGTCCAACTTCAGAAAGTAAAAGTCCTACCACATATTTCTTCCAACCATTCATTGAGTTAGCTGATTCTAATTAGCACAACTCCTCAGGCAGGTAGATTTGCTAATTAGTTCATATCACCTGTAAAACATTCACAGGTAGAAGCAATACCTGGTAGGACTTTTACTATCTAAAGTCAGACTTTTACACCTCTGCATTGGACAGCTGTGGGCCGGAGAGGGGAGCTCATTGGGTGTGGAGTTAATTCATCCTTTCACCTGATTGTCATGCGCTCTCCACCAGGGACGCACCTGGTCTGTACTAAAGTGGGCAAAACTCTGGTCCCCTCCGGCAAAGATTCGCCTCATGTAGTAGCCCTGCTCGGAGTCTGAAATAAGGGAGAGCACACCATGAGGACCAGGATCTCCTGCGCATTGTGTTCTATGGATTTTAAAGGTCTTCATGACTAAAGCAATTCAAAGGCGGTGTGGTTGGGCGTGTCCTACTGGTGACGTTCAAGAGGACCATAACATATCAACATACTATGAGATAGCTATGTCAGTTTGGAATTACTGGCATGTGATATGTGTGTGTGTGTGTGTGTTGTTGGTCAGCAAGACAATACCCACTCAGGTCTAAAGTTCAACTTACTTTATGTGTGTGTGTGTGTGTGTGTGTGTGTGTGTGTGTGTGTGTGTGTGTGTGTGTGTGTGTGTGTGGTTGGTCAGCAAGACAATACCCACTCAGGTCTAAAGTTCAACTTACTTTATGTGTGTGTGTGTGTGTGTGTGTGTGTGTGTGTGTGTGTGTGTGAGAGAGTGTGTGTGTCTGTCTGTCTGTGTCCCATTATGGACCTAAAGCCAACCTAACCGGAGGGCATGTCGTCCGGCTCCGAGCTGTTGAGGGCCCTCCAGGGGCCCTTGACCAGTGCGGGGCTCTTCCTGTTGCAGGTGGAGCGTGTGCCCAGCTGGCCATTGCCGCCCAGCCCGAAGGAGTTGATCTTCCCTGAGGTGGAGATGAAGGCGAGTGTGTGCTGCCTTCACATAAAACATACACACAGATACGCCACCTCAGTACATACAGTACCACACCTCAGTCAAATCTAATTAAAGATTTAACTCCATTACATCTACACCTGCTACTCTAGATTTTAAGACTTTCATCATTCAAACAACCCCCATAATACCTCTTTCTCATATGAACCCCATTTAAGTCATAATACAAAAAAAATCTGGGTTAGATAACTTTTTTGCATCCTCACTCACTCCCCCAGTAATGTTAAAGTAATGGGTCTCATTAAATGGGAGTGCATCTCTGTGCGAAACCTTGGGAGAGGAGTGAACATGTTTGGTGTATCATCTTTTCTATGAATTATCCTTAGCTATAGTACTAGGTTTAATCTTTACAGTGAACTCTCTCTTAACCAGTGACAGTAGTTGGTGTAGTGATGGGCAAATTTTGCTTTTGTGAACCACTGAACCACTGCAGTGTGAAGCTAGTGACACTAGCTGAAAAAAAAAAGATTGCCGCTACACATACATTTTTCAACATAAAAGTCCTTAATTAAACCAGTATTTTTGGTTACATATACTGGTTTGGGTAAGGACTTTTATGTTGAAAAATCAACATGTTTCATTAGTGTCGCTAGCTCCACATTGCTGTCTTTCAATGGTTCACCAAAGCTGGATTTGCCCATCACTTGTTGGTAGTGCCTGTGTTAATGAACTGGCCAAGCAGCACCGCTTCAGTGTTTCCCAAGTTGCTCTGGGGGCACTAAGCCTTGTAGTAATTAACATATGTGTTTATGTTAATTTTACATAATAACATGTAACATATAACACATGTAAGTCGCTTTGGATAAAAGTATCAGATGAATAAGTAAGAAATGACTGTCTGTTGCCATTCTTCTACATTCATGCAATGCACAAGAAATACACTGATATTCAAACCCTAAGCTTTAACTGGGAAAAAAGGGGAAAAAAAACAGGTACATTAAGAAACGGAAAATGGTATATTCTTTGCTAACCTGCCACAGGCGATTTGAGTGACTATGTTTCCCATGAGCTCGAACACCTTGCGGGGATTGATCTCGTGGTTAGTGCTGTTGTGGCCTAGCTGCCCATACCCTCCTGCTCCAAACGTGAACACTCCTCCCTCCTTCAAAAACATCACATACACAAAGCCAGTGAATCAACACAGGACAGCCACTTAGGGAAGGAAGGTGTGTGTTTGTGTGTGAGCAGATGATGGTCTGTGTGTGTATGTGTGACAGAGAGAGAGAGAGACAGCGGAGGGGGTCACCTTTGTAAGTGCGGCAGTGTGGTCCTCTCCACAGCAGATGTACACAACTCTCTGGGACCGCAGTGTCTTTAAGAGAACTGGAAAATACCGGTCTGAAAGGAGGGCACACAGGGAGGAGGAAAGAGTAACTATGAAGAGAATGGCATTCTACCAGACCAATGCGCTGCTTGTGACTCAAACATTTAATTCATATTATCATTCACATAATAACTGCACCAATTCCAATAACAACAACAGAAAATACAGTAAAGTTCTTCAACTACCCAGCTCTTCAATTCTACTCATGGTTTTTATATTCATTTTCATTTTTCATTGTCATGTGGACATAAACCCAAATAAAAACACCACTATGAGTTACGTAGTTTGTATCCATCTGGCCAGTGGAGTCTGCATGACCTATCCCTCTCACCATTACTGTCATTCAGTCCGAGTTGCCCGAACTTGTTGCGGCCCCATCCGAATACGCCCCCTGAGAATGTGAGGGCGAAACTATGCGCCCCTCCTGCAGCAATCTGGGAGAAGGGGATCCCCAGCAGGGACTGGATGACCTGGGGGGACGAGACGGACGCCCCCACCATTCCCAGGCCCAGCTGCCCGTACTTGTTCTGGCCCCAGGAGAAGACCTGGCCTCCTGGGGAGAGGGGCACAGAAGCACAGGGCTTGAGCATTAGAACAGGAGTCTTATTCCTAACATGGACAACAATGGACAGAAGAAACACAAAGATGTCATCCTGTCTTCCCGCAAAACTAAGCCAGAATTACCGCGTTGCAGTGGTATGTGTCTGTGTAGCCAGGATTTTTTTGTCGACATACAGTACATTTGTGTGGCGAGGCATGTAATATATAGAGTTGGTTAGAAATGTAATAAAAAGCTTGAAGTATGTTCTAGGTGTATTGTGAGGTGTCAGCCTTGACATGTATGATTCCATAGAATAGTTTGCGATCAGAATCATGCTGTATTCTAAGAAAGAGTATTTTAACTGAGTAATACAGAGGACAGTGAATGTGATGATATGTGAAAGTTTTTAAGATATGGGAAATGACTGCTTTCATTTGTTCTGATGGAATTGTTACAGTTTGTAAGGTGATGACCAAGCTTTTGATATACTATTGAGATTATGTAAATAAAATTAATTTGAGTCAAATTTGTGACCTGTCTGACCTGTAAAATCTAACCAGTTTTTAGTCCACTTTTAGTCCAAGTGAATGTTCATACCAAATTTGAAGAACATGCCTCAAAGCATGCTTAAGATAAAGCGTTCCAGGCATTCTTGAGATATAATCACACTCACAAGAGTGAGACATACAGTGCTTGTGGTCATAGTGATATCGCCACCTCCCCTTTAGCTACATCAGCAAAGCTACAGTACGAGCATCATTAATGACTCATCACATCTCGGTCACCACCTGTTCCAAATGTTGCCCCCTGTCAAAGCGCTACAGGTCTGCCAAGGTCCGCACCACCTGATTTATAGTTACCCAATGCCATCAGCACGCGTAACTCTAAAAAGCCCTAAGACACCTATCTACACTATATATAGACAAAAGTATTGGGACATTTGCAAGGGCGCGGGAAGGGGGGTGCTGAGGGTGCTGCAGCACCCCCTGCTGGCAGGAGATAGATTTTTAAAAAATATTATATATATATTTTTAAATAATTACTAATTCGCTGTCTGACATTATTTATATTTTTGTATGTGAAATGATGAGTCAAATAGCAAAAAAGGGTTATGGATAGGTTCGAATATAGGCTACTAAAAATTAACAGTTATAGAGATCAACGTGAACGGGAGTCAGTTACTGTAAGAACCGTAGCGTGGTTTCATCTATGTGATAGCGAAGTGTGTAGGCAGCCTACGGTTGATATAGGCCTACATATTCTATGCGATTTACACGTTCAAAAAAACCATGGATAAGCTGAAAGAAACTTTAATTGTGTTTTACAGTTTTGCAAAAATAATAAATGCATAGCTAGTGAAATCATTTCACTATCCTAGTCGCTAAGATAGAAATTATTAGGACACATACTTGCTGAGGAGACACACTTTAGGCTATTCAGAAATTATTTGCGAGATCATTGCAGCCTGATTATTAGCCTATATTTAAAGCCTAACATCTTTGGTGTGGTTTTGACGATCAGAAAAGTAATTTTCCTTAGCTATAGCCTGAAATAGGCTAACGATGTCAAGTGCGCTTCTGTGGGGTTAGGGTGGGCGCAGTGGACTCGGAGTGCTGTCGCGGAACATTGTAATTTGTGGCTGCCCAGGACTTTTCTAAAACTTCTCGCTATCACCCGCACACCGCACTAAAATGACGTATTTAGCAGTCAAACTCCTAAACATGTCCGGGGGGGGGGGGGAGAAATCGTTGGACATCCATTATTTTTGTTATTCAGCACCCCTGGTCAAAAATAGGTTCCCGCGCGCCTGGACATCTGTCATTATTACTGGTCTCTACACCATCAAAACACCTTTGGGGTGAACTAGAACAGAGGTTGCGAGCCAGGCCAAATATCAATGCCTGACCTCACAAATACTCTTCTGAATAGATTGACAAACATTCCCACAGACACACATATACATACAGTCCTTGAATGTATGGAATGTTAATGCATACAAATCACATGAATGAAAAATCTATAATCTGTGAATAAAAGGACAAGAGATAATTGGCTAGGGTGTCAAGTATACTCAAGGATACCTACCTTTGGCAAGAGCGAGAGAATGACGATATCCACATGCCACCTGTGTGATGCAGACATCCGATAAACTCTTGATGTTTCTGAAGGAAATGGAAAAGAGATTATATCAAACATCCACTAAATCCAACCATTGGTCCATTCATCCCAACAGCCACGTGACTACAGGAAATGGACCGAGACATGGGTCATGATCAAGGCAAGCAAATCAAGACTTTACTGGAAGCAAAGCTTCCTTTTAAAATAGTTCTTGAAAAAAAAAACTGTTACACATCTAGATAAAGACTCCTTCCCTGTTAGCTTAGTTAGTATGACCCAACACTAACGAGAGAGTGCAACATGGTTATCTTGTATCCACTTTTGTTTGCTTTGTTTTGTTTTTTGTTTGTTTGTTGTACCTAATGAATATGGCCTATCAGCCAAGAATCAGAGCAGTTATCATAACACTGCTAACAGATATATTTTATTAGCCTATATTATATCATTGATGACACACATGATGCACATGCTTTTAGTGATTTATCATGTAACCCCTGTTTGGCAAACTAAGCAAACTGTCTATACTAAGAGGTGCTTTTCAGGAGCTTTCCAGAAATCTGACATAAATCCCAGCAGAAGGTGTTTCCTTCCAGACAACCAATGTGGAATATGACCTCCCTACCTTGGCACACGGACACATTCTTCAGAGTTGACAAAGCCCAGTTGGCCGTCAGATGCCAGTCCCCAGGCAAAGACCTGTCCCTTGTCGTTGAGGGCGAGAGTGTGGGCCTCCCCGCATGATATGACCACAATGATCTGAGCATCTAGGGCCACAACCTGTTCTGGAAGAATGAGATCCCCATCAGCACCCGAGAAGGCTGCTGCCCAATAGCAGTCCTTGACAATATGTATGGGAAAACACAACATGAGTAAAACTCAATAGCTAATATGTTTCTCTTCAGCCTTGTTAACTTATGTAGTTACCACACTTACTACAAATTATATAAATATTCCTTCTTCAGACACAGGCTGCAATAGGAGAACAGCCATGGTGAACAGCATCATTTCATATTGGATTAAAGACATTTTCCACATACTGCTTTAGCTCATTTACAGTTGTGGAAAGGGGACATTTGGGGTTACACTGCATTTATTCCTATGGGCATATGAACATCGAGTCCCTTCTGTCAATGCAGACTCCAACCTGGTTTCTTGCGGGGCTTCTCGTGACCCAGCTGACCGAGGTCATTGCAGCCGCAGGTGTACACCGTGCCGTCGTCCAGCAGGAAGGACGTGTGTCGGCGACCACAGCCCACGCCGCACAACCGCTTGCCCGCAAAGAAGTCGCAGCCGCGTGGCTCAACCACTATCTCCTCCTCAATGCCACCCAGACCCAGCTGGCCATAGGAGGCGTTCCCCCAGCACAGCATTGCCCTGAGCCCCCACCACCGCCACCTGGATTCGATGCCAGCTGAAGGTAGCCACTGTCCACTGGGTTGGAGCACCTTCAGTTCTGCCCTGGAAGTTGGGAATTATCTGCCATTAGCGTCTCTAAAGATAGTAAAAAGTAAAAACTGCCTGATCACACACTGGTAGTTTTATTAGAGTGAACTCTCTTACAAGGAGAAATAGGCCAAAAGTGGAACTTTTTATTTGTCAAAAAGATTTTTTTCAAGTTCTCATATCAGTAGGTCTGTTGTAATAACACCTTTTTTGTGTCAAATAAAATGGTAAACTAATGTAAACAAACACACACACACACATATATATATATATATATATATTAAAAAAACAGCCAGATGATATCAAGATGACCTGACAGCTTCTAGAACGACGTCGAATACACTTAACTTGAGGGAAATGAAATATAAGGTGCGTTGCACCACATAATCAACTCCCAGAAGGCTTCACTTCACCTACGCCATGTAATTGGATTTCTGCTAAATGTGACTGTATTTGCATTGTTATATAACACTATTAGTCTAAGCGAGGTCCCTGTAATGCTCAAAATAAGTAACTGTAGAAGCAAATATAACTAGTCTAAAATAATGATGAAATATGGTGAAAAACACAACATGGGTATTCAGTTCACAGGGAATTGTCCTTTGTAGATAACTCTGAGTCGTAATTAATAGCAAAACACAACTACACAAATGTACACGTGTGCAGTTCTAATGACATGTATGACAGACCTAACTGTACTGCATAACTTGTGAAATGTCAGACCTAAGTGCGCCTTATTGGTCTTGGGTGGTAGCAGAAGCATGCGCTAGTATGCAACGGTCCTGAACGCGAATTCATAACAAACCTCTACCCACACGATACCATCCTACTAGTAGCAATTCACAGCCTGATCGCTGCAAGTCTTTATTCTTTTCAATTCTGCAAAGACTGCAAATACCATGGTCACGTAACCAACCAATCTACAACGGTAACGTTAGCTGGTTAAAATGCCGAGCCATAAATGAATTATGCTTACCTGTTGCTAACGGCTAGCCCTGGCCAGACCGTACCTGGGCACGATCCTAATAATTATTAGCTTTGCTTTTAAATGTCTGCCTCCTAAAATGTTCGTGATCTTTCGAACAATCACCACACACAGAGCCCTCTGTCATCATTGAACAGTCAAATCAACAAGGCATGGGCGGCGTGTAGTGACATCACTACACACTGGAAAACACGCGAATGCACCGTAATGTTCTAGACTGTTTTTAGTTGGCGGATGTGACGATAAATTGTAGCAGGAAGTGGAGAGGAAGTGGTACCAGACTTGGAAGAGCGCGTCGATGGGATATGAAGTGTAGAAAATGGACTGTATCAGAACCCTTTTTAGACATTCTCTGACTATATTCTGCTCAATCCATTTCCATTTGAAAATTAAAAAATAAAACTGTAACCCTTTTTCAGCTAAATCACACATTTCTTGTAGGCATAGGCCTATGATAGAGTTGGCCTAGCAAGAGCCAGAGAAGTTTTCTCTTACACTCTGCCAAACCCAGCCCATAGGTAGGCCTAAAAGCTAAACGTGTGAATAAGAATGAGCATGCCTCATAATCTGAGATGTAGATCATGCATAGCCTACGCCTTCATGTAAATGTAAATCATGTTTTCAGGTCTTGTATGTGTGTGTGTCTGTGTAATTGTGTGTAGGCCTATGTGTGTCTGTGTGTGTGTGTTTGTGTGTGATTTGTTGTGTGATTTTTTTATATGATGTCATACAGATTGTTTATCAGGCCTTCTTACAACAGGGTGTTTCTTGATCAGACTCTCTCCCACGTCAGACAGTATGAAAGCCCTTCGTCACACTTTATTTTAAAATGAATTTTAGGCCTGGCTGGGAATTTCCACGCAAGTCTGTGCGTAAGATAATGTGTAACATAGCATGCTTACCTCACAATCCTGTCAAACTGGTACATCTGGTTCTCAGGTATGTAAACGTGCCTGAGTTCTCCTTGGCCCTCACAAGACACACAGTCTCACACAGGACTGCACTCAAGTGGACTTGAACAAGAAACACTGATGCTGTACATATTGGGGGTAAGTCAATCAAGATTATTGTGCTAATGTATGTAGACCATGATTGTATAGTTTGTATAGGTTCTGTGTGAAAGAGATCGTATGTGAAGGTTAAGTACATTTGTAGCTGTTAATGATGAAGTGAAGTTCTCAAACCAGGTCTGAGGTCCATACTTACTCTGTCATTCTTACAGACTGTCATTGGAATCATCTGCATCATAGTATGCATTTCCAAAGGACTGAAAGAGGTGAGATTATATCTGCTTCTGTCACTGTTGTCTAGTAGTGTCACTGTCATTGACAGAACTGTTATACGCTATAATCTTGAGTTGGGTGCAAACAGGCTGTCGTGCAAATACTTGAGTCAATTATTATTTTCACATCGTAGACCATCTTGTTTGAAAACAATGTTGTCTTCATCTTGCTGTACACCACCCCAGCATAACATTTGAAGTAGGGGAGAGCGGGGTTAGATGTCACACGGGTAAGTTGTCACATGTGTTAGATCTCAGCCACTCAAGGGCACTGGTCAAAACTGTTAATACAGAAATGATCAGAATTAGTGTCAGAGGTCATCTACGTTGGAATTTAAAATGAAAGATTTATTACCTTGATGTGAGACAACTTTAACTGTTTTTCATGTCTAAAAGTACATTTTGAGACATTCAGTCTTTTTCTTCTAACTCATTACACAATGGGTTGACAATAAAACAATTAGTACCACTTAGAAGTATAAAGAGAGAGCTACAATTCAGTTACCTTTCATCATAGCTACACTAAAACATGTGGCTGCTGGCCATCAAAAGAGCTAGCAATGTCAGTTGGGGTTGGTTGTCACATTTTTTGTGGGGTTAGTTGTCACATGTTGGCCTATGGACTCTTCAGTATTTCATTATATCATCATATTACCTTAGTTTCAATAGGGATTTAATCTAAATAGTCTAAAAAACAACATAAAACATAAAATACTAATGAAAAGAACATACTTGATGTTTCCTGTTCATGTTCTCAACGCATTAGATGTATGTAGTTTTGCATTTCAATGAAATTAAACTTTTTACATTATTTTTAAGAATGTATCCATTTTTTCATTTTTATCCCATTGGAATAACATTGGGACAACTAACCCCATAGCGTGTGACCAGTGTTGGGCAAGTTACTTCAAAATCGTAATGTACTATGCATTACTTATTACTGTCATTTCAAAGTAATTTGTTACATTATAATATTACTGTCTCTGAATTGTAAGGCATTACACTACTATTGCATTACTTTTAAGTTACTTTCACCAAAATATCTAGAAATATGGATTTGCCATTCTAAATGCAGTTTATTACGCTCAATGCAGCTCATTGCTCTTCCAATGGAGGGAGATGTGGTATAGCATAATGACTGAGCTAGGCTTAAGGCTAACAACATACAGTAAGAATGCAATAGGCGCAGTGCTCATGATGCAAAACAAGGAACAATCATAGTCAAAATTTTGTTAAAAACCGACAAAAGGTCAAAGTCTGGTAAATTGTGATATAAATATTGTAACTTTAAGGCCTAGGCCTGCTCAATAGAGAGCCTATTGTAAATCAAAGCTTAATAAAGACATGTCAAGATGGTGGCCTACTGGCCATTTCGGTGCCCTAAGTGAGTGGCTTTGAGTGAGTGACATTTAAATGGTAACTCAAACACCTAAAGTAAAATAAAAGGCCTATTATACAGACCATTACTGTGTGTTTTTTAACATTAATTTCTGAAGAAATGCTGTTTTCTTATAAATGGTGCACGGTCACTTTAAGAGCATTGATCTTTACGTTCTCATAATGCCCTTTTGCCAGCTCTTGTTTACAAGCCTTGTTTGTTGAGTTACATTGATAGCACAATATTAACAATAATATGCACAATGTTAAGTTGTTTTAAGGCGAGACACGGCAGGTGAAAACATCGTTTTTTCATGCACTGGTCAATTTCGAGATTTTGGGCTAATTTGCTACCTTTATTGCTTTGGAAAGTAGGCTATGCAATGACATGTTGCTTCACATTTCGTTTTGCAAATAAAAGTGAATTATGAGCCTGGTATCCACCTAGCTATCTGAATGGATTTTTTGTCGACTTGGCATATCATGTGCTTCATGTAGCCTAAATGCTTGGGAAACGAATTATTGAAGACCCACCAATTCCATTCTACTAGTAGGCCTACTACGTGGTGGAGATTGAGAGAACCCAAAGTGCGTGATGCGCGTGGTGGGAACGGTGGCACTGCCAGGCTACACAATCTTTTTCTGCATTTCTATCCCTTTATTCTCTTTAATTCAAGTTCACAGCTCAAAGCACTAGAAGAACATAGTTTGTGTTTTATCAAGAATAAAAAAGATTAGCGTGGCACCACTTTAGATGTTTCATTAAATGACTTGTGCTATTTCGCGAGGCATAGTGAGATCTTTCGGTTTCGCACACAAAGTGCACTAACTATTATGTTCTTCATATCCTTCGACAAGCTAAAAATAATGACCGTAGGCTTATGTCCATCCCTCAAATAGAGTCCGACTTTGAGTCTGCTGCAGCCACAGTCATCTTCAACCAGTATCAGGAGATACGTTCTACTATTTTGCGCGGATTTTTTCTCGTCTGTTGTTCTCACGGTGGTGTTTGTGAATATGTATCAAAACAAAACAAGCGCTTGACTTTGGGTTAAAATGCATTGTAACGCGCGTTACTGAAGTTTGTACCGAGTAAATATTACCCAATTTTTTTTTTGTAATGCCTTACATTACCGCGTTACCGGAAACAGCAATATATTACAGTAATTACATTACTTTTGTAACTCATTACTCCCAACACTGCGTGTGACAACCTACCCCGTGATGGGGATGGTTGTCACATTTGCGCAAGGTGCATTTGACAGCCCACATCCTTCTAACTGACTGGATTTAAGCAGATCAAGGTCCCTCCATTTGTACCTGACACATGAGGCTTCCTTTGTGTCCTGAAAGGGAATTTGTGCAGGACACGGTTTTTGTGGAAACGAATTTTAAGTAAAAAGTGTGACATCTAACCCCGCTCTCCGGAGAGAAAAGAGCTAGCAATGTCAGTTGGGGTTGGTTGTCACATTTTTTGTGGGGTTAGTTGTCACACTTTTTTTTGATGAGGGAAGAAGAGGGGGCGCCGCGAACTGAAGTTCTTTGCAGAGGCGCAGTGCGGAGCCCAGTGTGATATAGTCACGTTTAATTTATTTAATTGTAACAGTAGCTGCTTGAAAAGACAGTGGCGTGAGAGTGGTGAATTTCATCAAAACCTGGCCCTTAAAAGTGCGTCTATTCTCCACACTTTGCGAAGAGATGGTAGCTGACCACAAGGCTGTAGGCTACTGTTTCACAGCGAGGCAAGGTGGCTTTCCCGAGGTAAAGTGCTGTCGCGCGTGTTTGAGCTCCGAGTCGCCTCTTCTTGGAGGAAGAGCGCATGTTTGAATCTGCAATCACGTTCACTAATGAACATTTCTTGACAAGCTGGCCTATCTTAGCGATATATTTGATATATCTTAGCGATACATTCAAGGGCGTAGGTTTGGTCTGAGCTTTGGTGGGGACACTACCCACTAAGCCCCCCCCCCAAAAAGAAAAAGCCACTTAGCTCTTTCACCAGCCACTATAGATATATAAAATGATTAAAATGATGTGCTACTGTCCAACTACTATCCATGATTAAAATGTGCTGTCCAACTTGATCTAACTATACTGTGTAGCTTACATAATCTGATTTTAATATGTACAGATATAGGCTATATTTAACATTTAACATTTATTTTCTATTTGGTCTTTTATGAAATCATGCATTGACCCATTTAAGCACAGCTCAGTTTTAAGAAACTTAAATACATGCATGCTTAGCATTTTGTGAAAAGAAATAATTAAGGCTACATTGACAAACTCTTAACCCTGAGCTGCCTGTATATTCTCTGATTCTAATATTTACAGATATCTAGGCGATGTAAGCACAGCTCAGTTTTAAGATATGCTTAAAGCCGAAAGACCATGTTGAATTTTGCTACAATTTATTTCAAAACCGGATTACTCTGGAACAGCTAACTATACACGGGAATGCATTACACCTTTGTGTTCGGTAAGGTCTGCTGTTTATTCTGATATATGGTTTGTCATGTGTTGCGTGAAGAGTGTGTAGGCCTACGATATTCCACCGAGACGAATGGATGTGGAGATGGGCGCAGAGAATAGACCCTTTCAACAATAAAAACAAAAACAATGCTTGAACGTTCTATTTGGGCCCCAATCTACTTCCTCTGCATTAAGATAACATATGGAATGTTAAAAAGGAAGTCTTGTGGGGCCAACTATGATGCTGATAATGGAACTCTCTTGAAAGGGTCCATAATTATTAAATCTCTTGAAGTTATTTTTCTCGCGAACTGTTTATCACAGGCTAGCTAGCACCGTTTAAAAGCTGAGAAAAGGCTCTTTCATGTGACACATGTGTGATGAGTAACCTACTTCTCGAGGAGTTCAACAGAGAAGAATCGGTGAATTTGGACGCACTTACTGGTAGTTATTATAGGTAACTTCAAATCGGCGCGATTTACCCTTATAGGCTACTGCACATTACAAGGTCTGTACGAGATGATCCGCAGCACTGAAGTAAGAAATGATTTAACTCTTTGTGTAGCGCATGTGAGCACTTTTCCCCCCATTTCAGCCTGAATATTGGTGGGGACATTTCAGTCGTAATTTGACATTGGTGTGGACACGTCCTTCGGTCCTCACGCAAATCTACGCCCCTGGATACATTTGAGTTAAATGTCCAGTTACAAGGCAAAGACAAGCACCTACCTCACCTAGCAAATAAGATTGCTGCATTCACCAAAAAAACTTGAGTATGGGACAGGCCCCTTTATCGCGACAGTATTAGGCTATATCTGAAACGTCTGATTGGGAGGCACTCTTGTGATCCCATGTATTAAACAGTAGGCCTACATCACATCCCTGCAAAGTTTATTTCAAAAATATTTCCCAACCAGCAGTGCTCAGTATGACTGGATTATGGATCCATTTAATGCAGCATGTTGGCATTTCATTGAATATATTGTACAATGCTGTATAATGGCCTATGCTTCCTCATATGTTGCTGGAAAACAGAAATATGTGTGTTATGTATTTATTTATTATTATATCTGCAGCACCAGCTGATTTTAACTTTGTTGAAGAGGATATATTTAGAACTTGTCATTATTTCAATAAATTTGACAATTTTAAGCTTGACCTACCACTTTCTTAGAGCGATGAGGGACAGGTGGGGCTCGAGAATGCCCCCTCAAAGTGGGGAATGAAAGAAAAAGTTTGAGAACCACTGATCTAGTTTGTTAACTACCACAGTCACGAGTTCAGTCCCAGCTTGTCATTGTCTTTGCACTTGGCATGTCATTGTTGATTCTTACTGTACAAGAGGTGAAGGAGGTGATCTAAAATAGCCTTTGGTTGAGCTGTCGGAAGAATGGGATTCATTTTAATGGAACAAAGAGATATCAAACTATACTGGGCTGTAGACCCAAAGGGACATTTTTGGATTATTGACGAGTCAGACCAAAGGGGCTTCGGAGCAACGCGCAGTCCCCCCTGCAGCGTGCCAGCGAACGCAAAAATGAACAAAACAAACCAATTAAATATCAACTTAAAAAGGCATAGTTGTAGCGCGTTTCTTCTGTGAGAGGTGCAGCTCGTGTGTGTTGCTGTCCTCAATTTAGTGCTGAAGCGGACAATGCGAAGTTACCTAGAATGTTAACTTTGAACTCGTTATATTCAGTAAAGAAGCACTACACAAGTAAAACCATTGTAGGCCTATGTTATAAAAAATGTTCTTCATCTATTCTTTTACTCCGCTATACTCAACGTGGAAGTTAGGAAAATTGCCCTTCTGGCTTGTGTCAATATTGCACCGTGCGCTTATGTGTAGGTCTGCAAGCAACATTGACAGAAAAATAGACTTTGCTACCGTTTGTGCACGAAATGTGCACTCGCAAGCATATCCCATGCAATTTCCGTGGTCATACAAGGCGGGGAACATAGGACCCTTTTCTACAAAAAGGGTCCTATGTTCCCCGGTCCCATACAAATAGCGGGGAACATATGACCCGGGGAACATAGGTACGCGGCAGCGTACGAGCGACGAGTAAGAATGAACAGGTATGATAAGGGATCAGATTCCAAAAATAATTCCGTGGAAATGCATGGATTCCAGTTGCTGCTACTGGAAGAAACTGGAATCCATGCATTTCCACAGAATTATATTATCATACCTGTTCATTCTTACTCGTCGCTCGACTTATCGTGACTAAATTCAAGATGGCTGCAAACGCTAAACTTCGTGAAGATACTGTCTGTATAAATTGTCTTGTAACTAAACTACCAGTGCTTTTTCAAAATTCTCAATGTCTCATTTTAAATGTCAGGGCCCTCGGAAGTCTACCAATGAAGTGTGGAGATACATTGAGCCTCGTAAATGGTGTAAAACAGTGATTTATTTGCATGGCTAGTCCGATGCCGAAGCACCACCATTGAAAAAGCTGTTGGTAGCATTGGCTAACTAGCGCCAGATTTTGGAGTGCAGGGGACAAGCCGAGATGGGCTATGAGACATACGTTCACACTCGGTATCATGTTTCAACTCACTTTAGGTCAATATCACACCGGAATTCTCCTTTAAAGTTCGTTTTCAAAACTGCAACTCACCGAGTGGTTAGTGGTGTTCGTTGATTATTAAAATATATATATCGCGCAATGTATGATTTCCAGCTGTCTTATTTGCTATTGTGGAACTATTTTTTCAGACACCTCACAACCGCATATAAACTTCCGCTCAATATTTGAACCTGAAGCATAGACGGTGGTGCAGTAATATCAACGTGCAATGAGTCTTCCAACCGAAATCACTGGGATTTTACAAAATGCCAAATAAAACACGACAGAAACTGTATTTCGCTACGCTACTTGTTTTGGAACATCAACAAACACCACTAACCACTCGGTGAGTTGCACAGTTTTGAAAACGAACGTTAAGGATTGTTTTAGGACATGTTTGAGCATGCCTGTTGGCAGCCACTCTGAGTAGTCAAAGGCGATTCAAAACGAGTCAGAAAAGTCGAGACAGGACCAATCGTCAAAATTTCGGTGTCCACCACTTTAGTTCATCCAAAAAAAAAACAGAAAAGGGACTCAAAGTGCTAAATACCGGAATTTTCCTTTAAGCCTCTAATCAGTGGGCTTTTGTACATTGCACCGAAACTTGACATGTTCAATCATGTGCGGATGTGATGTGCAGATGTCATGTGCCATATGACAACTGACATGAATACAGTTGAGTTGGCCTCACCATGCTGTCTAGAATGCTAAAAGTGGCTCTTTTATTGCAGAAGGATAGTAAGCAAGGAAATGGCTGTCAACCTCCTCCACAAAAACAAGTGGCCAATAAAAAAAAGGTAAAAGAGTTGTAATTACAATATATACAAATGTTTTAATGAACATCTGAAGCACTCATTAGGGTTATAAAAGCCTTTAATCTCACATGGCTATTCTTTTAAAACATGCTTATGCGTATCCACATTACTTCCTTCATCAGAGCATGACCATTTTTACATGATGTACACCAGAGGAACACCCAGCCTTATACCCTAACTCCTTGCAAACTGTTTGTGGCTGAACATGTATTGTTGTGTTTATACTACTACTACCACTTACATGATTAATTATGCTACTACTACCACATAATAATAATATTTTTTAATTAGAAAACGCATTTAATGTTTTCAGTTTTTACATGGATAATTGAGAAATTTACTGAAGTAATGTACTTTTATTTATTCTTTCTTCAAAATCATTTCTTTTAGAATCTGACTGAACAGGACCTTTTACTTCTGGCCAGGATCCTGACCATTGGACTGGTAGACGCAGACCCTACCACCTTGCAGCACCTAAGGGAATACAGAGACCTTAGAGGAAGCACCACGTGATGCGGTATCACTGATACGCCTGTGCTCTTGTGTCAAAGACCAGACACTCCACTGAGACTCTTATTGTCTTTGTGACACTATGGGAGTAAGTTAGTGTATTTGGGACTGTTTTGACTAAAGGGAACCATGACCTTTAAGAGGATTAGTTCTGAACTCGACATTCGTCACCTTTTGGTACAAAGCCATCAAGGGTTTTTTTTTCCTGCTTGCCAGTATCAACAGGTAGTGAGAATGAAACCGCTGCCAGTATACTACAGCACAAATATGAGAGTTTTTTTTATGTCTGACACACAAGTGAAAATGATATTCCAAAAAAACCCCTGATATTCTATAGAAATTCCAGGAAAAATGTCTACTGCGTGTTTGGTCATCTGAGCATTAGTAGTTCTGTGTTGCAATACTGAGTGAGGATCACCTTCACTAAGGGAAATTTCCAGTTGAACATTCTTTGGGCCTTAACTCAGAGAGTGTACAGAGCACATGAGGAAATGTTTGCCCAACACAGAGGTTCTATGAAGCATGACAATTTGTATGAGAAAGAATGTGACAAGAGAGCGTGAGAATTTTCTATGAAAGTTTTTATTTTTTTTAATTATTGTTGTGGATTATCAATGGATTTTGAACATCTTTTATTCTGCCAAATGTGAGACATAATCTAGTAAAATTGCAACGTTTCCCTTGCTTATTTACAGAGAACAGGTTAAGAACAATTATTTTGAAAGTGCAGTATGTAAGATTTATGGTGATCTAGTACCAGAAATGGAATATGATATTCATAGCTATATTTTCAATAGTGTATTATCACCTGTAACTACGAATGTTTGTGGTTTTTGTTAGCTTAGAACGAGCCCTTTGTATTTATATTAGTTAGAGGATCCACTTCCGCAGAGTCCACCCTGTTTTGCTGCCATGTGCCACCATTCCATCAAACCAAAACATGGTCTTGCACATTTTATGCACCTGATGAGCACTCTATAGCTTTTGCTATATGCTTGGAAAGGGAAAAGTATTCCATTAGTTGTTCTGTATTACATGCCACTAAATTCTACATACTGCACCTTTAACATATGGACTCAATACTTTCTTATTTATACATACTTTTTTATACTGAGTGTACTCTTGATTCCTTTGATACCATCTGGGCTCCTTATGCATTTATCTCGTCTTGGAACAGAATCTGAAATAATGTATTTAAGAGACTGACATGGAGAGCTTCTGTTGAGGGGTGTCAGCACATGGCAACATGTCAATAAATATCCCAGAAATCCTGTGTCTATGCTTTCCTCTTGACCTTCTGTGTTTTCCCTGAAAAAGTTCCAACAGAGAGAGAAGAGAGGGGAGGGAACCAGATCCCAACATGTTACTTCAATAAAGAACATCATTGTGGACATGCCCAGATTTGCCTAGATCTGTAACATGATCACCATTGACCTACCCCAGATGCTGCTGTTTAGTGTTTGTCCTAGCAAATAAAGCAGAGTCACCACAGTCATGTTGAAAAAGAAGAAGCCTATCAGTCCAGCAGGACTGAGCAAAGAGAGAAGGGGGTACACCCAGATACCCACACTCAGGTACACCCAAATCACCCTAGAGAAAGGCACAGGCAGTTAGGCAGTGACAAGTACACAACAGTTCAAGAAAAAAAAAGAGTAGGCCTGTGACTGTTTTCCTACGGTTTCATACTGAAAACTGATCTAGTTGTTATACTTTAGATGTTATTACTGTCTTTGGCTTGAGCTGTAACTAGCTAGGTGCATCAGACGCTAGACATGTAACCTTCCTACTTACTCATTTTGATTTCTTGCTGAATATTGACTTTCTTTTTTTAAGCATTAGTGCAAAATACCATTTTAATTTAAAACATGGCAGCAGTTCTGAGTTCTACTGCGTTGAACTGTGCTTTTATTTTGTTATGTAACTATTTGACACCACCTACCAACTTAAGTAGGCAAGCCCTACAACACCTAATGCCGTCATGCCCGTTTTGGTCTTTGGATAGGCATGAGGCTGAAGCAAAATCTCTCCAAAGAGGATCGGGAACACAAAGGTATGCTGTAAAATAACAGGTTAAACATGTTACCAAAAACAAGTAGGTTGGATACCGTACTGTATTGTACTGTACAATTATAAACAAACAGATTTTGAGATAGATCAGTGTTTTCATGGTTTCAAGGACAAAACAACATGGGGTAAAAAGCTAATTCATATTAAATGGTATTCATTTTAATGCATGCTACCATTGCACAGGTAGGTACAAAATGAAATTAATGAGATAAGATGAATACAAGTGAAATGTTATAGGAAGACATCTTAAGCATGAGTACAGACCATTGCATGGTTTATCCAGGGAGGAAAGAAATTGTCCAGAGATGCAGGATAAACAAGCTGCCTGTCGTAGGCAAATATTGACCAAAACAACACCACCACAAACTAAACAAACAGGGAGCATATACAATATTTAGAATAAACACAGAAATATATAATACAATCTCATGAATGGCACTCACTGAACTGAACCGGTGAACTGGCACACAGACTTCATCCAGCTTTGCGCCGAATAATTCTCAAATATCATCAGTAGGGGGCGAGATAACACTCAAATTGCAGAGCCGTATACAGACATCTCTCTACGACAGATTGTGATAAAGATCATCATGCCACATATCATTACTATTGTACAGGGCTCTGATCCTGAGATCATATACATCCCAAAAAGAACTGTATTAAGTGCCTGATGAAGCAAAACTAATAGAGCCCACTCTCAAAAAGCTGTTTAGTATTGTGGTTTGAGGCACAATTCAAAGCTGGTACTCACCATGCCCACTGGGAATGTATAGACTGAGAAGAGCAGGTCCCTGGCCATACGCAAGCCTTTGCCCGAGGACTGGAGGTCATTCAGTGCAGCCAGGCCAAAAAACACCATCTGGAGAATCTGACATGCAAGCAGTGCCTCTCACTCAGTATGACTTTCATTGTACTGGGTGGTGTCACCCACATCTAAGTCTTACATAACATGATGATTATGTGGATAAATATGCCTCTGTCACACATAAATAATATGTTTAGCCACCAGAAAAACAAACAAACAAAAAAAACACAAATGCACAAACACACACAAAGTATTCTCCAAATATCTATCCCTCTAAAAGGTTAATTGCTTCTGGTATCAGTTACCATGATTCAGAAATCCTTTCATAACTTTTCTTTTCTGATGTTCTAATACCAGGCTTAAGAGTGCCACAGAAGTTCTCCTACCAGGTTTAAAAATGTCAGGTATTTCCAGGGCCCACCATAGACAAATATCCCAGGTGGAAGGTCTTCATCTCCCTTGGCATAAAGTGACTGTATGACAAATGCATACCAGCTGAAAGCAGCAAGGTGGTAGATCTTCTGCACTCTACCACCCATGTTTGATTGTCCAACTGCTTCTCCTCTCCTGGTTCTATATAACCTCTTATCTGACTTGTGGTCCTAGCAGCAGGCTAACCCTGTCTGTTTCTCAAACTAAATGTAGCTCTGGACACAACTGAGCCTTTTTAGAGGGAACATACCATAGGAAATCCTTTTATTTGAAGATTAGCATGATGTAGTGAACAGTAATTATGAGACTGGTCAGAGAGCTCGCATGGTGCCTCATACAAAGGCCTCTTTGTGAAGTTTGTGATGTAAGCTGCTGTTTTGTCTTTCGCAACCAGTCAGCTTTTGAATGACGTCCAGAAAATGTTTTAAAACTAGTAATGAGGACAAATACTCTGTGCAACTGGCAAAAATAGAAATACTAAGCTACTAAATAAAACTGAGAACAAATCTATGAACCCCCACTGGAAAATAGTCATAGCATTTCTGACCTAACTGAAATTTACTACTAATTCGCTTAGAGGACTTTGACAGTTAAACAAGCAGTGTGTAACATGCCTAAAACACAAGACTTCCTCCTCTTTTCCCCCTCTCCTTTTACAGATTGCTGTACTATCGTCTTAACATTTTCTTCACATGCAAAAATGCAGGGACATGTAACGGAGTGCAGACTAACAGCCATGAAATAACACACACAGAATGTGACACATTAGCTTTTTTTTATGGAATATGGTATCTTTCCCAACCTCTTAACATATACACATGGAATGACATAAATATTTATTTAAATCAATATAGTAAATAGTCATCAACACCAAAGGATGTGGTGTAAAGTGTTTAATTCTTCTTGGAATTGATACAGAAATAGAAAAAATATAGAGTAAAGTGACAGTGATAACAAAGTAAAGTGACAGTGGTAACACTTATGTACAGAGTAGCTCCCATGACATGATCTGTGCACATAACTGCGATTATTTCAAGGAGCCTACTGCAACATTAACTGCAACATTTTGTTCACGCCGCGTAAAAACTCTGAAAGTATGCGCTTCACGTAACGCTTCATACGCACGGTGTAGCCCCCCTGTTAGTCACAGAAAAAAAAAAACACCTAAATAAAATAACAGGATAAATAGTACTAGGGGTCTCATTTAAAGGTTTATATAGGTTTTTGAGAAACGTTATACTTTACAACTTTAATTCTATTTAATTCTGCTATACACATGTGTGTTTTGTTCAGTAAAGACACTGTAAGCGATTCCAATATAACACTTTTGTATCTCCTCACGATCTACTGTTCATTCTGTGGGTACACTGTAAAGAAATCAACAAATATCAACAAAAATTAGATCATCCAGAATTGCTTATAGGATCTTTAAATTCAGTTCAATTTACAACTTTAGTCTCACATTAAGACTAAGACCAGCTGACAATGGAGACAGGTACTGATTTTTGCATCAGTGACATAATTCCCTCATAGATCAACATTAGGACCAGCCAAGGGGGATACATTCATTGCCTTTCTTCACAAACAAAGATAGAGGATAATTGGGGGTATTAGGGATTAGAAAGCAATATCCTGAATCCCTAATTACATGTTATTGCTTTTGTATTTCTGGTATTCATCAGATGCTACTGTGCTCAGGACCTTTCCTTTATTATTAATTTGCCTGTCAGAGTCAGGCAAAACAGTACAAACATCTTTTACAGAATTCGTTAAAAAATCTAACACTGCAGTTTCAGTTCTACAACACAAAACAGGTCTCCAGACACCAGTTCTCAATTCAGCCAAATTCTGACATAGTTCTAAGGTCTTTGAGAGATGCAACCAAATGATTCCCAGTACCGAGACGACACTAAGTCCTCTGTGTATGACATACACCAATCCTTCCACATATGTTCAATCCTCATGACACTACAGGAGCTTTACCATACTGATCCACTGTCCAAGCTAACAGGCTCCATGGCACCTGGGTCCAAGGACTGAATTGTCCTATGCATCCCTTCTTCCTCGTGTTCCTTCAAAACTAGAGTGCCTGTGTCAGAGCAAACAATTATCAATTTACAAACACTTATATCTTTGACACTTTTTGAAAATATAGATTTTTGTTTATGAAAAAAAAAGTTGATTTATGTTTATGAAAACATCAACTTGGTAGATGCCACTGGTTAACTTAACACATTGGGCTTAGATAATGATCAAACTGCAATATACTGTATAAGTGTTGTATATTGCTTTAGAGATATTACATTGTAATTTCACTAGTAACAAAAGATGATGTTATTATTTTACACTACTCACCTCAAAGCGACTATAGACTCTTCTTTCCTTTCTCTTGCTCTCCATAGCAGTTATTAACCTATCACGTTCCTTTTCGCTCAGTTGAGTGTTCCAGGATTGCAATTTGCTGGTTACATTTTGGTTGCTTTTATCTTTAGGTGCCTTCACTTCATCTTCTTTAGCGTCATCTGTGGCTGGAAGGTTCTGCTTGGCTGCTCGGCTTTGGCTATTGGCGGATATCTGCTCCAGAAGAACTTTTGTGTCATCTCTGAGGTTACTGCAAGACAGTACATTGGCAGTCGATGACTGGTAACGACTGGAATGACCTTTGGTTGGTTCTGCAGAGGGAGACTTTTGTTCTTTTGAGTCCTCTGCACTTAGTGAGGCGACAGCATCTTTGGTGTCTTGAGATATGGTGGTGCCAAGCTCATCAGTAGGGGACACCTCAGACAGATTGACCGCATCTGCTGAGGGATGATCGCCAACCACCACTTTTTCTTCTATTTTAAGCAGCCTCTCAGTAACAGCATCATCAGTGCTCGAGGTTGGGTTGGAAGATTCTTCTGTAGGCAATGCTGGTTCTACTATAGTAAGTTCTGAATTAGAACTATCTCCTAAGATGCTCACGACTGGATATGAGGTGTTCTCCTCTGCATGAGGAGGATCAGTAGATTTGGGTGTTTCTAGGCCTGGACTTGCAGACACTGTTGCCGTAGGTTTGGCAAGGGGGTCTGTGGTTTCCATCAGCGAAAAGTTGTCCACAGAAGGCAACTGAGAACTGGACTCTGTTAGGAGTACTGCTTCTTTTGGGCTGATAGAGATTACCTTGGGTGATGAGCAATCCTCAGTGTGGGTTATACTTGGAATAGGACTTCCTACTACAGGAATTGTTTTTGTTGGGGAATCATGTGAAGATGAAGTTCCTTCTGACAGAGCTGGGCTTGTCTCTGATATTTTGGTCTCAGGGGATGATCTTTTTTGTGTTGGAACAACATTTGTCATTGGATTAGTGTGTGTTGTGGTGGAAACTGGAGATAAACTAGAGTCAGTTGTAGTGAAACTATCGACAGTACTAGTGGCTGGACTTGCTGATGCATCAATGACTGAAAGGCCTTCCTCAGTTTTAACAGACACTAAAGCAGAACTTTTCTCTGTTATTTTGATATCAGAGTGTGATTTTGGCTCTGATGCAGGAACCATTTTTGCTGGAGTAGATTTTAGTGGGGGCGAAATCTGGGACTGGCTATTTTGTTTTTTTAGTTTTGATTTGTTTTGTTTTTGTTTTGTTTTTGATGAACCACGAGTGCTCAAAGTTGGGCTTGCTTGAGTTGTCCCAGGTATGCTATCCCCAGCTTGTGGCGATTTGGACTCTGCTGGGGAAACCACAGCTGTTGAACAGGGTTTGGTTGGAGAAGAAACTGAAGCCAGACTGCAGTCAGTTTTTGTAAGAGGATCAACAGTGCTAATGTCTGGAGTTGTTAATGGTGTCTGGGAGGGTGGGCTATAACTTTCTTTCACAGGTGTGTGAAGATGTGAGTCTCCTTTTGGAGACTGTGTAGGGGAGGAGACTGGAGATAAGTGGTGCTCTGTTGAATCACGTTCAGTTACTGACCTAGATTTGGCTGGAGATGATGACAATTTTGTTTTTTGTTTTGTTTTTGAATCATGACTTGCCAAACTGCATTTCTCTAATTCCGATCTGGTGTCTGTATAAGAGACTCTTTGAGGTGAGCTTGTTTTGATGGAAGAAGATGGAGGCAAAATGTTTTCTGCAGTAGGAGATACAACAGTTAATTTAGACTCCTTTTGATTCACTGGGAATATTTCAGTTGGGGTCGGAGTACAAGGTGAGCTAGGAGCTGTTTCAAAGCATTCTGTCCCTGAACCCATTTCTATTGAGCAGACAGAGGAAGTGTCTGAGTCTACTGTTTTGTTATTGGGGTTTAAACAAATCTCTTCTTGAGTGTCCTCAACTTTTGAAATGGATTTGACTGGGTGTGAGGTAGAGCTGTGTGTAGTCTTACCAGCATTTATTGGAAAACTAACTGAACTAGAGCCTACTGGAACCTGCTTAGTAGATACATCTGAGTCTGAGATTGGCTTTTTTGATGCCTGGTCTTCACAATACATTGTTACGTCTTTGGGAATATCTTCTAAGGCTGAACTTGAATCAGCAGAATTAGTTGAGGGGGTGCATGGGAGTTTTGTAGCTGCTTTAACATGCAACTTCTTCCGTTCCATTTTCTCACTGTCTGTGGCAGTTTGGGCAAACTCAGATCCGGAGGGGTTACATTGCCCAGAGTTGTCTGTCAAATTCTTTATTTCATGGCTGTCTGGAGCACTTTGAGGTTTAAGTGTTTTAGTATCGTCATCTAGCACTTGTGCTGCCACAGTTTCAGCAAGTAATGGCTTTGAGAGTGGGTCTGTGGTGGTCTGTTCTGGTACTGAGACGTTTCCTTCAGTTGCAGAGGTGTCCTCAGTCTCGTCAGACTTTTGAGAAGTATGTCCTGTGGCGCTCTCAGCAGACATCCGACCACCTTTGCGTTTAGCAGCCAATTCTCTGAAGAATTGCAATCTGCTATCTGGGTTAGACAAGTCCAACATGGCTGTGGTTCTCTGCAATACTTTAGACTGAAATTCAACTGGGTTAGGTTTGTCTCCCATTGTAAACGAGGCCTGTCTTTTAAACAAGGTTTCAGATGTTCTGTCACTCTTTCCTTGTGAATCCTGGGATAGGTCTGATAATCTGTCATCTGTTTTAATTTGCCCGCTAGGATCATTCTCCCACTGAGACCGGTGCTGCTCTAAGGGTGAGTTGAAGAGAAGTGAGTTCCTTAACTTGGAGGCCCTTTGAAGACTGGGTTTTGGTCGCTTCTGGACAAGCCCTTCCTTTGTTTCACCAGATTCTATTGTTCCCACACTCGCAACCTCTGCAGCTTTTTCAGATGCGGTCGTTCTCGGGAAATCTGTGGTTTCAACTGAAGTTGTTTTCCCTGACGCTGACTCTCCAGAAATGACAGGCAGAACAGGTTTGCCACTTATAATGGCTAAAGGCATGACAGAAAGCTCTCTTTTGCCAGATTCATTTGATGAATCAAGTGACTTTTTCTGTAAAAGAAGAGAGGATTTATGATAGGGAACAGGATAAGCAAGCATTATTTATGAACTAGAAATAATGGAAACTGTATCAACATGTTTGTTTCATTATTGATGCACAGTGGTACATGTGAAGGTGTTTGATAGTGATTCAATGCAAAGGATTACAGTGATTTTGAAAAGGTGTTTGATAGTAATGTAATGCAAAACATATTACCTTGAGGTTTGAATCAGGAGGTATTTTCATGGCATTTGGAGATTCTGACTGCTGTGCTGAACTGGACGAGCTAGGCTGATGAGATGGCACACACTTAGCTGCAGCAGGCTCTTGTAACCTCTTCAGTTCAATCTTCTCAGCATCTGTGGCCATTTGTGGCAGTGTGCCATGAGTCTGGCCTGGTGGGACATCTTCGGTGGGACTCAAACTTTCTATTAACTTTGTATCTGAATCTGACACATGCACTGTTATAATGGGAACCTTGTCTTTGGTTTCTTTGGAGGATTGAGATTCCATTTTTGCAGGCTTATCTGTCATGTGTGAAACCTCTACATTTTGCTTCTGCTCTGCAACACTGTGGCCTCCATCAGAGGCAATACTCAATATTTTATCTGACTCTTGGTCAGATGGTTTCTGCTTTGCTTTGCGTTGGGCAGCTAACTGTTTGAAAAACTGCAGCCTAGTGTCAGGGTCATCCATATCCATAATGAATGATGATGTTCGCTGCAGATCACTAGAGGGGAGCTCAACTGGCTTTGGTTCCTCTCCCATAGCTATAGTGGATTGTTTTTTCAAAGGGTTCTTCTCTAAATCTTTCTCTACAACCTTAGCACTTTCCTCTTTTTGCTCTGTTGATTTTGCCTTTTCCAAAAGAGACCTATGCTGATCCACGTTTGAACTGAAGAGCAAAGAGTTTCTCAGTCTCGATGTCCTTTGAAGAGTTGGGTTTGGTCTCCTACGGAATGGTTCATCCTTTGTTCCATCAATTTCCGCTAGTAGCTTGTCTTCCCCATCATCGACCTTTTCACTCTCTGTGGTGCATGATGATTCCAAACGATTTTTCATACTTTCCTGCTGAAAAGATTTCTTGTGGCGTGAAGAAAGGACAGCTGACGGCATCTTAGGCAATTCTCTGTTGCCTACTCTAGGGGCTAATGGGTCCAGATCACACAGCCGTTCTTGTGAAGAGAAAGGGGAATCGTCTCCTATGTCTGACCATTGAGGTGGCAGTGTGTCCTCTGAAGCGGTGTCATCATAAGCACTAAGATATGAATGGATTCTCCAGTCTCGCATGCCCTTCTTCGCAGCGGCATCTCGGGGCTTGCGTTCAGGAGCAGGCTCTATGACGAATCCTTTCTGTTCATGAGGGCTAAGTTGTGTAGGAGAGGTCTGACAGGCATATGGCTGACCCAAACGCTGTCTCCTTTGGCCTGACATACTGTAAGGACCCTCTGGCACCACAAAGTTCTCAAATCCTTGCTCCGCCTCCCCCGTGGGATTAGACTGTAAAAACTTAAGCACGTGGTCATAGCTGTCCACTTGATCCATTGAGGGTTGGCCTCCTGGCTCTGAATACTGGTCTGAGTGTTGATATCCCTGGGGCCTAAATTTGTCAGAGGGGTCATAAACGGGCTCTCGGCCGGTCCTCTCGTAGTGATACTGGTCCCTGTGTGAATGGGTGCTCTGCGTCTCCATAGCATCCATGTTCTGTTTGTTCTTGTGCATCAGGTACTGCTGATAGTAGCCACCAGGGGTCCCTTCCCCATAGCTCGACCTTCTAAACATGTTACTGTCAAAAGCACCAGGCCTGTCCATCCGGTATTGCTGAGAGGGGTGCATGTTAGCCTGAGGTTGTAACAACATTTGGGCAGATTCCCCTCTCCTTAGAGGAAACATTTTAGGATCCATATCCATGCAGCCTTCATACGGGTGTCCAGCCATTTCTGCATTGTACATGCCCTGTTTCCTGGGATACACCTTGTGTGTTATTTGCAGCTCTGGCATAGAACTATATTTCTGTATGGGGACAACGGCACTCTCAACTACAAGTGGCTCAGACTGTGCATATAGAATGCGGAATTCTTCATCAAATGTGACCACAAGCTGGCCCAGGAATAGATGGGCTAAACAACGGTGGAGTTTCTCAAATGACCACATAAAGCTGAAACAAAGAACAAGGAAAATGTATCAATGAATTGTTCCATTAATCAAAAATATAATTATAATAGTACAACTACTTTCAGAAAACCTGCATTCTGGGGCATCTTTCAGTTAGTGAAACCATACACTCAAGGAGCAAAAAATCAGCCCAGATTTGCACAACTTTAAGCAAAATGTCAGCATCACACTTTTTGCAAAACACTACACACATTGATTTGCAAAGCACTTCAAATATTTATCTACTTTACACACAGAAATCTCAGATAATGTTTCCTCTCCTCTCCTTGAAAACCTGCAATTTCAAGGCACTCCCTTCCAAAATACCACACCCATGAACCACAATCGAATGTAAAGACACTTTACTTTTGCATAACTGTCAAGTCAACAATCAGCCCTAAGCACTATGAAAGGCAAGCCTGTAGCTGGAGGAGCATGTGAACAAAGACAAGGACATTTATGTATCAGATGGGGATTTTAACAACATTGTTTTTTCTTATTTATTTGTTGTATTTTTTTGTCTCCACAAATGTTTTCACTGCTCTTTCACTGCATATTCTATTTAGAAATTATGTTCTGCTCTGATTTCCAGTGCAAAATGCAGCATTTGGAAATGGATATTTTGAGTGTATTTTACAGTGTTGGAAAAAAAATCCTCAGTGTAGATGTCTGGTCTTGTGTGTTGTGTTTGGTCAGTATATTAATGTTCTCTAAATCCTCTACTCCTACTTTAACAATATTTCTGAAAACAAAATCAAGCATACACATCAGGGGCGTGGCTACCGACGGTGCAGCCGGTGCTGTGCAAAGGGAGGCCCACTCCCGACATGGGCCCTCTCCCGTCAGTACTCGGAGTCATCGCGCAATATTGTAAATTAGCTGCGATCACGTCAGCAGTTCTCGGATATCAATATTTTTTTTCTCACACTACAGCAGTGGTTCTTAACTGGTATGGCTTTGGGACCCACAATTTCCCATGTTCATGAAGTCACGACTAGGGTTGCCACCTGTGTCTGACAAAAATCCTGGACATTTTGACCATCCAATCGACCTTTTTGTTTGTAAGCAACGGCGCCTTTCGTACTTTCGCCTTTCGCCATGACGTACACTGTGATAGGTGCTTGCTAGTTCAGCGACCGTAACTTTGTCTTGCGATGATTTTGTCACCATGAAGGACGAAATTGCCTTTGTTTGACGTGAGCTTTCGGTTCGATTTTGATGTTTTTTACTTTTGACGTGGTCATCTAATGCTTTTTTTCCTTCATGTTTTATGAGAAATTTCGCTGGGCACAGGAAGCAGCTAGCATAAAATGGATGGCCTGGGCATGGTTTTAGCCACATAGCGTACTTCTCCTGTTTAACCCAATCACTGTTAAAACACGTCGACCTCTTTTGTTTTTTCTTTACTGGCCTGCCATCACCTCCTGTTGCACCCTCGTCGTCATCCGTCTCTCCACCCATTTTCACAATGTAACCTCACTGTTTTTCACTGGATACTTTCCTTTCTCTGTCTCTCCTTGTCCCACACACTCTCCGTCTCCACTATACAATTTCTAATGAACCTCCACGGTGCGTGCCCCCACCACCACCACCCATGTTATGCTACGTCATTTTTGTAGAGCCAATAAGGCTGTGCATACGTTTATGGACGTAGGCACGCTTCAATTAAACTGAAATACACATTTTGCGCATCATGTACAAAAATCCGGGACATTCAGTGTCCAGGATTTTTATTTTTATTTTTCTGGACAGACCATGAAAATCCGGGACAATCAGGAAAATCCTGGACAGGTGGCAACCCTAGTCACGACCACTGATCTATAGTGTTCTTTATAGATCAGTGGTCACGACCCATATATATTTTATAGTGTTCAAGACAACAGATTTGGTGAGCTACATAAGAAAGGCGAAGTGCCTGTAGACCTATTTGTTTGGAACATGCTGTTTGGCATTACATTTGTGAAGTCTCCAACTCCTGATGTCACCTTAAAGGAACACGCCACCCAATGTCAGTAGTAATATATGTTCTTACCTTAACTTTCACGAGTTGAGTCATACCTCTCCCGTGTCCGTACGTGCACTCAAACGCTCTGGTGCGCGGCTGGACTCTGTTAGCATGTTGCTATGCTAGCGGGCTTTGACGGCAACTAAGCGTAGAAGTAATCAAAAACATCCACGTTTTACCGACTTAAATACAGTTGCCCGAGTAGTTGATAGAAATGCTACGGCCACGCAACGTGAAACATGGCGATTTTCCAAGCGAATAAACCGGAGAACTACAATGTGTGGCGCAATAGCACTTGGGAGTACTTCGACCTAGCGTAGTAGTATTGTTAACACCTAATTGTAGATCCTATCCACCACAGAGTTTAGAATCCATGCTGGATCGACCCTCAGCCTCTCCCTCCCCTCTGAGCGAGAGAGAGGCACACACACTAGAGATGCGCTGATGGGCTATTATTTCAACCATAACTGCATAGCAAAACTTATCATCCATCAGCCATCCATCAACACCAAAGTTTTTTGACCAATTTTCGAAACGGCACCCGCCCACCATCCGCTGGTTGTTTTAATGTAGGGGAGAACTGCAATTGTAACAGCGGTACAAATGTAACAGTGTTTTATTCTCAAGATATGGTGTAGCTACGGAAACGTAAACAGACACATATCATGTAATTATGTATAATCTTACAGCCATCCAAATATGAATGGTCTACTATAAATACGACCAGAGATATTAAGCAAAAAGGTGCAAAATTCAAGCATCGCGATTTTTTTTTTATTTTTAACCGCAACTGTTTGTTTAAGTTTGCTTTGTGAAATTTGAGCGTGTGGACTTCAATCACATGTCATTCATATCTTCAGTCCCTCTGTTTCAAGTTAACATGAGTCCTATTTGATTTATGTAGTCACAGCACATGCAATTAAATGGAAATAAAAACATGACCTGTGCGGGTCAGTTGTAACACCAGTCTCTATGGCAAGATGAACTGATTTTATCGCGAATGCACGAACATTCTCATTGCGAGTTATGGATTATGATTTTTGTGCCGCCATCACCCAATTAAAGTTAACACAGCAACTTGAAATATCACTGTTGGACCAAATGCTTCAGACATGTAAGAAATAAGCAGTTTATCAACTATATTTACTGGTTTTATCAAGTGGATATGGCCAAAATAAGCCTATTTAAAGGTTATTGTGAGCTATCATAACACCGTAATATGGTCTGCAATGGCTAATCAATAATGCAATAAATTAGCTTTAACAGTCATACATTTGGACTTTTTTCCTTGATTTTATATGAAAACAGATGCTCTTTGTTTAACACAGCACTGTTTTGTGTTAAAATATGTTATAGGATTCACGATTTTAGTGTTACATTCATGACGCTACTGTTACAACTGTACCGCACTTTTTTATGGCTGTTAAGTTAAATTATTGACAAACTATAACATCTTTTTTAAATTCTGTTTCAACTTTCATGGAGTAGACATGTACGACTCTGTTCTGGTCAAATTTCACAACTCTCAAGTCTATCGTCTTTGTGTAAATCGAGTTTGAATTGGAAAAATAAAAAAGTGTTACAATTGTGCCGGTTCTCCCCTATAGGCTATATGGGTGATGCAGCGCTGCTGACGTGAGGCTAGAAAGCCCTTGCCTGTTCTAGGAAGACTGATCCAATGCAGCAAATATATTAAAAGGCTAAAGTCGTACATTGGCTATGTTGTAGCCTATCCCCAGAATATCAGCAGCAAACTCAGTCTCTGTCTCGCAAAACAGTCTCCAAATAAAACGCACATCGGCCTGTTGCCTTTTCTGCCAGCTTGTGAAAATATATCGTCCAAAATGCTTGATTGCATTGCATTCTCCACATTTTTAGCTACATTTTCATGTACCACATCAGCATTTTTGTTCAGTGAATCTTTTGTAAATTGCTTTACAATTACCGTCGGGCCTATAGGCCTATTGCCTGGCTTGCCTCAGCTTCGGTCACGTCCTTTTACAATTTTATCATTGTAATAAAAAACGCAATTTGCCACATAATTTCAACATGCTCCTGGCCTACTAATTAATGCCTATTGTACTTTATTTTTTGCAAAAAGAAAGAAATCCTTGATAAAATATCAAGTCATTCACATTATAGGCTACTTTACACACTGTTATGTCAGGGTGACTGAAAGCCTGTTCTGAAGACTCCCATTCATTTTGACTGCACGAGCGCGTCTTTTTCAGACAGACAGCGCAATTCATTTTAAAGCAATTTACAAAAGATTCACTGAACAAAAATGCTGATGTGGTACATGAAAATGTAGCTAAAAATGTGGAGAATGCAATGGAATCAAGCATTTTGGACGATATATTGTCACAAGCTGGCAGTATAGGCAACAGGCCGATGTGCGTTTTATTTGGAGACTGTTTTGCGAGACAGAGACTGAGTTTGCTGCTGATATTCTGGGGATAGGCTACAACATAGCCAATGTACGACTTTAGCCTTTTAATATATTTGCTGCATTGGATCAGTCTTCCTAGAACAGGCAAGGGCTTTCTAGCCTCACGTCAGCAGCGCTGCATCACCCCCTACATTAAAACAACCAGCGGATGGTGGGCGGGTGCCGTTTCGAAGATTGGTCAAAAAACTTTGGTGTTGATGGATGGCTGATGGATGATAAGTTTTGCTATGCAGTTATGGTTGAAATAATAGCCCATCAGCGCATCTCTAGTGTGTGTGCCTCTCTCTCACTCAGAGGGGAGGGAGAGGCTGAGGGTCGATCCAGCATGGATTCTAAACTCTGTGGTGGATAGGATCTACAATTAGGTGTTAACAATACTACTACGCTAGGTCGAAGTACTCCCAAGTGCTATTGCGCCACACATTGTAGTTCTCCGGTTTATTCGCTTGGAAAATCGCAACGTTTCATGTTGCGTGGCCGTAGCATTTCTATCAACTACTCGTGCAACTGTATTTAAGTCGGTAAAACGTGGATGTTTTTGATTACTTCTACGCTTAGTTGCCGTCAAAGCCCGCTAGCATAGCAACATGCTAACACAGTCCAGCCGCGCACCAGAGCGTTTGAGTGCACGTACGGACACGGGAGAGGTATGACTCAACTCGTGAAAGTTAAGGTAAGAACATATATTACTACTGACTTTGGGTGGCGTGTTCCTTTAAAGTACTTTACAGGTCTGTCTTTGACAGGTGTACTTTATTATGAGGCATTTTCACTCATGTTCCAGCAATTGTGAACATCGCACACTGTGGATTCTGCACCATTTCGTCTCAATTTAAGTCTATTTTTAACCACAAGCTCCGCGACCCACCCAGAATGATTCCGCAACCCACTTTTGGGTCCCGACCCACCAGTTAAGAACCACTGCACTACAGTATATTCTTTTGAATAGGATTGACAGCTATTTATACCACTCAGATGCCCTATAACTATTAGTCATGGTGACCTTATTTTTTGCATTGTGTTTACGTTCAGATAGGCTACAATATGAGTTAGAAATTAAAAAAAAAAATACCTGCAACTTATTACATTTCTTTATTTATTGTCCACTTTTACAAAGGAACAAGGCCTGCTGGGAATGGGGAAAATGTGCTTATCCCAATGATCTTACTTCTTGTCATTTCTGATTACATTATGTTGTAAGGCTACTTCTGGATGTGTTGTAGCTTAGTTATAATAATCACCAATGCAATCAGCAATTAGTAAGCATAAAAGTGGCACACAGAAAAGAAAAGAAAAACAATAACAGGAGGAGACTAAATCCAAATGAAATTTTTAAATCCATTTGATTTTTAAAACACCTCAAATGTTGCTGCTGCCGTTGATGCTAGCAATGCTGACGTTAAGTCCTCCCTAAGGAGTAGGCTAGCATGGGACAAGAACGATTGAGTGGATTGGCTATACTCTCCATAGAGAACAGCAGAGCCAGGCAGTTGGGTTTCAACGATATATCATCAATGACTTTGCTGAACAGAAGGCCCGTAGAGTGAACTTCTAATGGGTGAGTTACAGGCTGCTTTTTTATGGAGTAGGCATATGTGAGGTGCACTTTCTGTGACCTTTTTGTGGAAGGCTATCTGACTGCTGCGCCACACTGTTAGGCTAAATTAAGCAATTGTGTGGTTATTGTGTAGGCGCCACCGCATATGAGTTGCTGGGTTTTCCTTGATGGCTATTTAATTGTTCTATGGCTATATGTTATCTGCGTTTCTGTTTCGGAAGTTGGGAGTAGGCCTATTCAGTTTAACAGGTGGTAGCGATTGGTAGCCACTGTCCATGGCTCTTTCTGATCATTTTGGTGAATCTCCACCACACACATGCAATTTTGTGTGCGTGTGTTTGTGTCGCGGGGGGTGGGGTTGGTGTTGGAGGGGACTTATCTCTAACAGAGAATACAACTTTCCATGGCAAATATCCAGTCATTTACCAACTCTGTGCACTGGTGTTACCAAACCAGTTTAAATGTCACATTGCTTGCAGCAAAATCCTCAGACAAAGGATAATCCCATCAGATAATGTCTGACATACTTTCCCACAGTGACCTGTCCTGGCAGCTTGCCTATTTATTTATTTTAAACAAATAGAAAACAAATCACATTTAAAATGTGACAGAGAGCACTTACCTATAGTTACCACCTAAAACAGCCCTGCTGTCAATTAACAAGAAACGGTTCATCATCTGTCCTTTGAAAGATTTCCCTGTACGGCAGTAGTAGTTCTGTCCAGCCACAGTTCTAACACGCATACACTGCAAAAAAATAAATATATATATACATATTAGTCATTGTGGAGAACCAAATGCTAACAATATAAGTCACAGCTTTGTCAGTGCCATTACTCATCCACTAATACTCGTCCAATACAGTCGTGATCTTTCAGAAACAGAAGTCTGACGAGAAATACTCCTTCTTGCCATTTTTCAACACTGGTTTTTGCACTCTAGGTGGCAGCAATGCACCCTAAACATAGCCTGAATGCCAGCCGAGCTGAAAATACAACTGTGTTTGACAGACGACAGATGAAGGTTGCTAGTGAGTAAAATATTAGCTTTTAGTATGGTACGATGTCTTTGTAAATGATGTTTAATTAACAACAAACGTAACAACAACGCTGTTGCTAGAAGGTAGACATTTAGATTTCGCCATTGCATTTGTCGACAGTGAAAAACAACCAGAAAACAATGTTAAGGGAATTGTGGAGAAGGAGGATGGTTTGGGTGTTCTTCCTACAGGATTTACCCCCTGAATCGGTTGAAACACTAGTCTAGTATAGTCTAGTCTAGTCTCATCACTCACTTTGATTTGATCCAGATTAACCCTGCAGTTGGCCACCATGGTTGTAAAGTAATGGGCATTTTGCTGATCAAGCAAAATGTAAACAGCCACATTGCGCTTAGTTGCCTCCAAGAGATCCGCAAAGATATCAACATCTGTGAAAATGTCCATAGCCACGGCAATAACCTGCAAAAAAGACCCCCCCCCCCCATACACACACACACACACACACACACACACACACACACACACACACACACACACAGACAGCCATAAAATTGATCATTCAGAATTAGAGATCATGATATTGAATAAATAAGTTCACAATGATTTTGCATTACCACATGCAGAATTAGAATTAGAATTACAGGGAGTTAAGAATCAAAAAACCATGTAATTGCATGCCAAATAGTAATTCTCTCTTAGCAGTAAGCTACCTTCAAATCTAATAAATGTTAAATGTTAAAAGATGATAAATCAGTCAATTATTAAATTATTCATTGTAAAAAGATCAATGACAAAAGCCTACTGCCAGTTAAAGCCTACTGGATAAAACCACACACACATGAGAAATTAACTCTAATGTCATCAGCAATTATAGGCTACATTAAAAAAAAAAGATCAGTATAATTATGTTCACTGAAAATTGAACTCATGACACAGACTACTACTGTATGTCATAGTGTGCTTATGAACCAGTGAAACAACTGGAACACTAAAAAAACACCAAAGATTCTAGAGCGGAGCTCTGTTCTAGAATCTTTGATAATCTTTGATAAGCTCTGATAAGCTATACATCTGTAACAGAGCCTATCTATAAGGCTCTGATCTGTAATGTTCCAAAACAAAATCAATACTGAATTCATGTGTAAACACAAACAGACCAGATTTAAATTACAGCAGGTTTCTGGGTTGGTAGGCCTACTAAGGTCAAAGAGAGACTATTGAAACTGAGAGCCTAAAATGGTTGATTCTGAGTTTCTAACATCTAGGCTACCTCACTAACAAGCAATAATAACAACTCTATTACTCTTGAAAGATGATATGGGTAATCTTTACGAAATATGAGGACCAACAAGAGACAAACTGATGAGAGGGTGCAAATATAAAAAGGAGGAACCCACAAGCTGGGCGTCTTTGATGAGCCTGCGAGCCTGGGTCTTGATGCTGGGCATGGCGGGGTCTGGTGGGTTCACAAATGTGATGATCTCTGTTGGGCCCACAAAGTGGAGCTGCTCGGGCCAGCCCAGGTCCAGGCTGGGAGCATCCAAATCCGAATGTGTAGGCCAGTACGTATCAGAGGACCCTTCTGCCTCCTCCTTACCCTGACACACAGCACCAGGTTTATCCACGTGACGAGGGCACTGTACAGTACTTTGAATGTGCTCAATTTCGGGCCCGGAGAGAAAATCCACAACATTCGCTGACTTTAAGAACTCATAGTAGCCTTCCAGGTCATGTTCCACAAGGGAATCAATAGCCAGACGGTATTCCTCACGATAATGAGGGAGCAGATAGTTTGGGTCCAGGGGGTTATCCCCAGCAGATGAGCACTGGGACCTGCGAGCCATGATCCCACCTGGGCAAAGGTAGAACAAGAGAATAAGGTTTTTGTGCAACAGGCCTAAAATGACTGGACTATACTGAGATGACAGTTGTTGGTAGGCCTACATTAAACTAATGTTTAATTTAAACTGAAAGAGCAAGCATTATCTCGAACACAAAAACATTAATGGCTAGTTTTGAACTTAAATGTGGCTGAACCACGCAGGAAAAAATCAATGTCTGTTGCTTTCGTAAACTACTTCGCTCTTCCCATAGGACATGCGACAGGTTCCCTACGCCTTTTATCATTCGCAGAAATAGCTGCATGACTCGGGGCAAAACGGTTCTGTCGGATGGAATTTGCCAAGCATTTCCATTCTCAAATCCATGTTAGCTACAGGGTGTGGCGACGTCAACACTGGCAAAAGTATGAAAATTCAGATAAGTAGCCTAGGCCTATTTTTCAACATTGTTTGAAATAATTCTTTCTTTGTTTCTTGTGGCAACAACACTGCTCACATAGATTCTAAGCATTTAACAAATCATCAGAAGTTAAGGAAAAAGTTAGAGCCATTGAGAGACTTACCAGCAGTTGAGATGTCTGTATTTCTCTCGTACCTCACTAGGTAGCCTACTGTAGGCTAGGCTATGCTTAGTTTCTGTGTGCTGACAACATGGTAGGCCTACCCTATACCAGGCTGGGATTATACACGAACGAAGTTTTGTCAATGCCAAGCAAAACCAGTTTCTAGTCAAGTATGCTAAAGTTACTTCGCCGGCCGTGAATGAGGAGTAGCCTAACATGAAAAAAGCTACAGCGCTGTCTTACGTTGCCCCGCCCCGTCCTGCAAACCAATAATACTGTATAGTGTATCCAATCACGGAAACAACCAGTACTTGTCTGTTCATTGATCTGACAGAGAAGCACTCACCTCAAATAAACAATGTAGCCTATGCCCTTTGTTGAAATCACGTGGTGCATAGATAGGCCATGGTACATTTAATAATACACAGACTAGCCTAAAGCCCTAGGCTACTAAACTACAAAACCAGAATAAGCGAGTAGGTCTCTAGGCATATCCTGTATGCCACCATCTGGTAGGCATATCTATGTGAACTGTAGCCTACTTTGAACGGTAGCCTAGTCGACATAGTCATTTATGCATTTTCCAATTTTTTGGAGGCGTTTCGGCGTAGGACAGAGCAAATTGTAATTTAGCAGGCGCACACTACTCTTACAAACTGCATTTAGCTGGGTTTTTTTTTCGAAGTAGGCTCCATTGCAGTAGACTACAATACTATTTGGCCAAAATATTGCATATCTGCAGTAAAGCACAGTATGTAGGCTATGCCATGCCATTTTTCATGTCCAAAATATTGCATTTCCTGCATAAAACTGCAAACAATTCCTCCAGAACTGCAGTTGTGACAAGGCTATAGCCTACTAGAAACAATAGTAAGAAAATATGCTACTCATAATAATAGCCTAATAATAATAATGATAATAATAACAGCTCCAAAAACCTGGGCAAAATAAGAATTGTGTTGTTCAATTATTGAATGGGATTGACTTGAGGTTTTCATAGGAAGAATTGGAATTTCACCCTCTCTAGACGTTACCATGGTGACCAGCACGCGTTGAGGAAGTGAGATGAAGAAATACAAAAACAAAAACAAGTAGGCGAAATTGTTACTTCAAAAGTTAGTTTGTGTGTTGCGGAGTGTTGGCGGCGAGTCTTGGCACGTTAGGATAGATGCCACTGGTTTTGAAATAGTCCAACAAGAGAAAATGAACTCCCGCAATGCAAAACAACCTGCTGGGAAAGCTGCAGTGAAAGCATCAAGCAAGTCCTCCGGTAAACCAGGTATCCTAGGGTCATTTAAGGTTATGTAGATAACGTATAGGTCCGCAGGGAAACATCAAAAGCAGATTAGACGTGCTTAGAAAATGTTTGCAATACCAATAACATCAATGAGTTTTTTAATAGGCCATTGCCTACATTCATTTTGTTGTGTTAGCCTAATTGTTTATTGTAGGCCTAGGCCTATGTTTATTGTGTTTTAGCTTATGCTTCTCTCTCTCTCTCTCTCTCTCTCTCTCTCTCTCTCTCTCTCTCTGTGTGTGTGTGTGTAGGCCTAGGATTTGGTCCCCTCCAACAGAAAAAAACATCAACCTCCATCCACCCTAAGGGCAAGCAAGTCAAGTCAAATCCATCAGCACAATCAAAAAGTAGGGCTATAGACAAGTGCTATTTCAAGAAAAAGTCCTTGTATATGGCTCTAGAGGCATTTCTTAGTAAAAGTTAGGAACAGGACTTTTTATCATAATTAACATGTGCTGAATCCAACTAGCCCTGTTCCCAAGCAGAATTTTGAGTTTTTGACCATCTAATTAGCATTAACAAAATGGCTGCCAAAATGGTGCTTTTGGGCACTTTCTTTGGACGGGCATCATTATACCATGTAAATAATATTGTTCACATCTGTGCATCTCAGAAATCTCCCGTGGGCAATAAATAAAAAGTAAAGGCTATGAAAAATATAAAAATGCAAAAAAAAAACTATTATTATGCTAATTAGCCTTGTTTTTTTTGTATGCTTGTAGCCTTGTCAGGGCAGCTGTGGCCTACTGGTTAGCACTTCGGACTTGTAACCGGAGGATTGCTGGTTCGAACACTGACCAGTAGAAGCGGCTGAAGTGCCCTTGAGCAAGGCACCTAACCCCTCACTGCTCCCCGAGCGCCGCTGTTGTAGCAGGCAGCTCACTGCGGCAGGATTAGTGTGTGCTTCACCTCACTGTGTGCTGAGTGTGTTTCACTAACTCACAGATTGGGATAAATGCAGAGACCAAATTTCCCTCACGGGATCAAAAGATATACTTATACTATACTTATCACCTTGTGAACCATACTCTTGACTACTTATACTATACTTATCACCTTGTGAACCATACTCTTGACTATGTTTACAGTCCTCTTTGGCAAAGAGTCTGGCCTGGCTTCATTGGTAAACATCTTCGTGGTGGGTGGACACATGTTTGGAGTTTAAAATCATTGGAGTTCCTTTGAACTAATCACGATTAACTAACAAGCTAGCATCATATCCTTGATTCCAAATGGGAAAGATGGCCAGCAGTCACATGTTTCATTTGATTAGATTATCTTAGGTTAGATTTACCTTCATTGTCATTGTGCAGAGTACTAAAAATGTATAAGTGTATGTGCAGTGTACAGTATAAAGATCAGTAGAATATCACTATGTTTAAGTGTAAGTACAGTATGTACATTTATAAATATAAATAGAATACTATGGGTGGGATAGGACCAAAATGTTTCCCTCTTTGTTGTCCCTGTGAAGGTTGCCATCAACATGGACACCTCAACAGGCACAGGCAAGGAGGCACCGGGGGAGGGGGGGGGGTGTTGATGGAGGGGTGTGAGGAACCAGTGATGCGTTGAGCAGTTTCTCTTTCCGGTCGGAGGCAGATCAGTTGCCATACCATACTGTGACACAGTTGGTGAGGATGCTCTCAATGGTGCAGCGGTAGAGGTTTTAAAGTTCACCAGGATCTGAGGTGAGAGATGCTGGTGACCCTTCTTGATCAAGGTAGAGGTGGAGTCCAAGAGAGGTTCACAGAGATGTGGACACCCAGAATCATGAACTGGTGACATGCGCCACCTCAGTCCTGTTGATGAGGATGGGGCTTTGTGTGCTAGCTTTTGACTTCCTGAAGTCCACATTGAGGCCTTTGGTCCTCTTGGTATTGAAAGCCAGGTTGTTGTCAGTGCTCCGCAATATTAAGTGCTGGACCTCCTCCCTGCAGGCTGTCTCATCATTGTTGCTGATGAGAGCAATCACCGTAGTGTTGTAGCCATGTACAGGTATGCAGTTGTAGGTGAAGAGGGAGTAAAGGAGGGCTCAGCACACGGCGGTGTTCAGGGTGAGGGTTGAGTGGGTGAGGTTATCTAATCTAACAGACTGCAGTCTGTTGGTTAGGAAGTCCAGAATCTAGTTTCCGAGGGAGGAATTGATTAACCTGACTCTCGCCAGATGAATTTCGTTCCGCTTAGCTCCGCCTAGCTTCACTCACATCCATCTGGGACCTCTTCCATTGAGAGTGATTTCAGCACGAGATTGTATGGTAGAGCCAATCAGGACGCAGGGCGGGAGTTTCATAGATGTGACATAGCGTAGAAGCGACTGTAAGACTGTTATCAGCGTCACGGGTTGGCTTCGATGTGAGTGGTTGAAGTAGCACGTCAATAGATGACGGACAAGTGGCTTATTCAATCATATGCAAGCATTTTTTGATTAGGCCCAGCCTTCTGAAGCAACACTCCAATGGAATGGTCCCAGATGGATGAGTGGAGCTAGGCGGAACAAATTAATCTGGCGAGAGTCCGGTTAGGAATTGATGCCCAGTTCACTGAGTTTGGTGATCAGTTTGGAGTGGATAATGGTGTTGAATGCTGAACTGAAGTCAATGAACAGCATTCTCACATAGGTGTTACTATTGTTAAGGAGGGACAGGGCAGAGTGAATTGCCGTAAAGATGGCATCCTCTGTGCTCCTGTTCTGGCAAATTCTCTTGAAGCACTCTATACAAAATCTACCTCTGGGTACAAATAAAGTAACTTGAACTTGAACTTGCATTAGTTCTAAAGTTATTCATCTAGCTATTAATTCACAGGACATTCAATCATTTTACCAACACAAAGGTTATGAAGAAATATGGGTAATACTTTATGGTATAAAGGTACATGAATTATCATGAATTCATGCAATAATTAATTCATGATTTATGTATTACTTCATTCCTTATATCCTATGAATGAATTCCTATACTCTCATTCATGACGACCTCATGTATGAATAACACATCAACTAAAGCATTAGGTGTGATGGGTATATCATTATGATTTCTTAAGCATGATCATCATGATTACATGAATGTTAGGTTAATTGCTCATGCATTCATCATGTCTGTGGCCCTTCAACTAAAGTAGTGAATAATGACATGTGTTTAGAGAACTCCAAAGTTATGTTCAAATCAGAATTTGACCAGTGATGACCACATTTTTGGAAGAAAAATAAATAGTCATGATCATGCTTAATACATCATGTGCCCACCGTACCTAATACTTTAGTAATGTGTTCATGTATGAGGTCACAAATGACATACTATGAACTCAGCAAATTCCTGGTGATTAATTAGATATCAATGAATGAAGTAATACATAAATCATGAATTAATTCATGCATGAATTCATGATAATTCATGTACCCTTACTATAAAGTGTTACCGAAATGGGTAAAGGCCTATGTAACTTACTCCGAGACTACATACATTATCAACCTAATTCGCTTCAATTATGTAAAATGTAGTGTAAATCAGGTTTTATGGCCAAGTATACTTGCATATACAAGGAATTTGTCCCATCCATGAATTAGTAAACACACGTGTCACACATTGAAGCACACATTAACCTGGAGCAGTGAGCTGCCTTGCTACAGTGATGCTCGTGGAGCAGTGAGGGGTTAGCTGCCTTGCTTAAGGGCACTTCAGCCGTGGATGTGGGCAAGGGAGAGTAGTGCTCAACCTTTCCACCACCCATATTTTTCCTACTGGTCGGGGATCGAACCGGCAACCTTTTGGTTTCAAGCCTGAAACCCTAACCAGTAGGCCACAATTTTAAACTTTACATTTCATCACTACACATCTTTCTTGACCCTCAAAAAACATAAGTCTCATTCGTCAAATACCATGTGCCTGCTTAGTTTTACAATTTTAACAATTATGTTTTTTCAGGTAATTAGCATAGGCATAATACTAGATATTTTTCTTTTTTTCACAGCCTGTATCCTTGATCTATTGGCCAAGGGAGATTTCTGTGAACAATATGAATTCATTTACATGGTATAATGACATCTGCCCAAAGAAAGAAAGAAAGAAACTGCCCAAAAGAACGGAAAGAAACTGCCCAAAATTGCCATTTTGGCAACCATTTTGTTTATGCTAATTAGATGGTCATAAACTCAAAATTCAGCTTGGGAACAGGGCTAGTTGGATTTAGCACACCTTAATTATATTAAAAAGTCCTGTTCCCAACTTTTACTAAAAAATGCCTCTAGTCATATCTCAAAAAGATCACCTGTCTACTACAGAGCCAGCAAAGAAATTAAGTAAGGATCAGTAAGACTGGTGAATCCAGTGAATAAGCCTAGGCTACTGTTATCCTCTCCCCACTCATTGTCATATATGTAACCTTACAGATGGAGTGGTAAAGCCATACAGCATTTATTGTCTTCTCTTTTCTGAAAATGTTTTAAAAGCATATAATGTAGGCCTATAGGCCTAGATAATCTAAATGTCATAACACAACAAGTAGGCTATTACACTTAGCCAACTTTTTTCTGATGTCACTAATTAGGGCTGTAGGCTATGAAGTGTATAAAACGTATGGGTATGTGGGGTGTGTGTGGAGGAATGTAGCCTATCACATTGAGCTATTTTAATTTGAGCTGCTTTCAGACAATGGTTCCCCATGTTCTGCGCATATCAAGACGTTGGGCCGTAGGCCTGTATCTGAACAACATAACTTACTGAAAATAAATGTTTTTCCACATGACATTCCACATGCAATTTCCTTAGCTTGTAGACTAAAATATCAATAATACCCATAAGTAGTTTATATTTTTATAAACATAAGGTTCATAAACATAAGGTGCATTTTTGTCTCGACTGTGTCTCAACTGTACTCATATTGAGTACAGTTGAGACTGGTACAGTGAGACACCCATTTTTAATTATGTATAGTTAACTAACCTTTCATTGCAAAATTGAATAAATAAAAACACAGCAATTGCAAAGTGTTTTTAATTCAAATTTATTAATTTCATTTAAATTAGCATTGGTTAAAAGTAATAAAACATGAACAAAATATGTGACACAGGAACAGATATGGCGAACAGTACAAATGGAATGTTCAAGTAATAACACTATCAATACAATGTGTCTCAACTGTACCCCGCTGGCCACCTCACACATTTCTCTAGATTTTGCAATGACCTTACATGACACAATGGATTGGAGATATGTGTCATTAAAATTTTCCATGATCAAAGAGGACATTAATACACATGTGCATAGGAAAAATCACAACTTGGGCTTGCTGCGCACACAAGATATTTAAGGAGTTTCAACTGTACACATGTCCCAACTGTACTGAGTCTACCCATGTCTGAATGTAAACATCATATCTGAATCACCTGAAGGGTTAGACATCCGTTTGACAAAGATTTGCTGGCGTGTTCTTACATTTGGAATTTAAGATAGCTCTCCTTCTCTTTTCTCTGTATCACACATGGTTGGAGGATGTTAATAGGGAGCTAAAGGAAACACAGGAAATGATGTCATTTAGCTCAAGTATAGGCATGAGCACAATCTCTCATTGTTACAGCAGACAGTTCCCCGAACAGAAAAGGAGTGTCGAGGGCTCCACTACACAGTAAAACATGAAACACATGCATGTTAACCTTCCGAAATGCCAAAGCAATGAGTTGTTTGTCAAATGTGTGACTCTCCTGCTCTATGCTCAATATTTCTGGATCTTATTGGAAAATGAAGTTAAAAGTGCACGTAAGAAAGATACTGTACTTTCATAAAGATTCAAAGTCTTTGCTAGTCAGAACAATTCCCATTTCTTTTACATTACATGATTACATTTAGCAGACACTTTTTGACCAAAGTGACTTACATATGTCAGCCATTTTACAAGGGACCACATGCTTTGTCCCTGGAGCTACTTGGGGTTAAGTGCCTTGCTTAAGAGCACAACGGTGGAAGCCGAGAATTGAACCAACAACTTTCAGGTTACTGCACGCTAACCCAGCTCCTTAACCACTACACTACCACCGTCCCACTGCTGTATCTGCTGTATAATTGTGACTTTTAGTGGCTGACGCATACCATTAAAAAAAACCTTCCTATTCTGAAGTTTGTCAAGCACTGACAGGTTTGCCTGGTCACACCACTCTGCGTCTGCCTCTACCATTAGGAGGGATTTACCTTTGTAAAACAATGTTGCTGTCTGAAATTGTTTTTGTTGACTGACAAGGTCGTGTATGTTTCTGGTATGTACAAATGCACTGTGTCTGCACTGTGTCTGTGTGTTTTTGCACAGGCACTGAGCCGAGCCTGGAGGACCGGGCCGCCTTGACCATCCAGTGCTTCGTGAGGCAACTGCTGGCCAAAAGAACGAGGGAGCAGAAAAGAAAAGAGAAAAAGGAATATGAGGACCTCATGGACCGCTTAGAGAAGGAGGTTCGAGCCATTCCTTGCATGCTAAACACATACTGGCCAGTCTGTGAAAAAAGCCTTTGGCGCACAGTACTACGAGACATATCAAGCCTCGAGGTGAAATAGACTTTCTGCATGTTTTTGCGTGTGTGAAGCGATTTCTATGCAAATTAAAGGGCAACCGGTTGTGAGGTCAGAAGTCCTAAAGGATTTACTGTAGTTAAGCTTAAAAGCTGAACAATATGTCACTACCTAAAATGTGGAAATGCTTGAGGCCTCACACACATGTATTCAGGCTATTTTACGTTCCAGAGAGTGTATTTCAGTATGTGTGTTTTGCACTCTTCTTGCACTGCATACGGTACATGTCTCAGGAGAAAGGTGTTTGTGGAATGTGTCAGTGATGATGCGTTTCCTGTAGGCCTTTGTTGCCCTGGTGCGGCGGGAGCAGGAGGAGGCGGAGCGGGAGAGGATGAAGGAGGAGGAGGAAAGGAGAAAGAAGAAGGAGGAGCAGCGGTTGCGCAAACGGCTTCTAGAGGCAGCCTTCGATGGCGAGGAAGAGGAGATACTGGCTGTCCTCAGAGAGGTCAGACAGCCACAACAAAGATAGCCTGGCCCCACCCACCCAGATCTTCTTTCAGGGAGATCTAGTCTGGAACAACATAGTTCATAACCGTTTAACTCAGACAAGGAAAATGCCAATAAGCGATGAGAGAGGAAGACAAAACCAAAACTTATTGTAATAAACAGTAGCACCACCACCTGCAAACATCAAAAAATGCAGTTAGTATTAGTGCCCATCACGATGCAAGTGTTGGAAACGAATCCCAATAATGAGTCACCAGACTCTATTCACTTTGTGAATGAGTTTAGATTTTTCCAGGCCACAAGAAAGAAAGGAAGATACCAGAATATGGAAATACAGTAAATGGTAAAGTAAAGAAAGTAAGGGGGAAGAGAGTTACATGTTGTTACAGCTGTGACTCTAACCCAGTACACTTTTTTGTTAAATTCACCGAATTGCTCCTTGCAGTCCTCTTTCTATCCATTCTATGTGTGTGCTCCAAACAACTCCAGTTTGCATACCATCTCCTGATTCAGTAAATAAGTATAAGTATATATACTTTTTTGATCCCATGAGGGAAATTTGGTCTCTGCATTTAACCCAATCGGTGAATTAGTGAAACACAATCTGGCCATATATTCATTCCTCCAGAGACACAGAAGGCAGAGGTTCAATTTGACTGGCTGCTGAGTGCAAAATAAGCCACCTCTACTCAGTATCACGGATTGTTCCTTTAAAAAGTCATGTTGCCTCTTCCAGAAGTGGCAGTTAGTAATTGAGTGAAGAAGGGCAGAATAGTCTCTTTGTAGCAAACCCCTAAAAAATGCCCGGTGGATGTCTGCTGCGACAAGTAAACTTCTGCCTGTTGCCTAGGTTACAGAGCGGGACACGAAGCAAGGCGTGGGATTTGATGAAGCCGGGAAACGCCTACGGGCCCTCAGCCAGCTGCGGATGATCAACTGCACCGATGCTAACGCCAACACGCCGCTCTCTGAGGCAGCAGGCGGGGGGAACCCTGAGGTCATCACCATGCTGCTGGAGAGAGGGGCTGATGTGAACACGCAGGTAAGACAGGTCCAACCTTTGCCTGAGGGATAGACTATGCCGTTTCCTCTGAGTGTGTGTGCATGTGTGTGAGAGGGAGTAAGGAATAGTGGAGAGAAAAAAGGAGAAATAGTACCATCCTTGACAAGGGATGATGAATGATGATTAGTGATTAAGCGTTTCTTACTCAGACCACTGAAACATCCACACCCTCATCCCTATGACTAACCTGATGTAGTAGAATGGAGGATTTTTTGTGCATACAGAAATGTGTATGCTCGTTTTTTTGAATGGTTTGGAGCAAATGTATACTCCATATACATATATGACTGCACAATGCTCTTTTATACACACAGTGACCTTTGGGGTTTGTCTATAGGGAGCCTTTGGAAGGACTCCCATTTACAGAGCAGCTTTTGGGGGTCACCTGCATACAGTGCAGACCCTCTTACAGTTTGGAGCAGATCCACGCACTCATGCTGACGATGGCAGCACTCCAGAACAGGTGCAACTACGACTGCACAATGCACAACTGTACTGCACTTTACATTTTTATGTGTTCCCACTCATGCTTCTCAGGTATGTTTGTGTAAGCGCACTGTGTGCTTAAAAATTGTGCACAAGCGTATGTGTGTATGTATAATGTGTGTCTTTGCATATAAGTTCCTGGTGCTTCTGTGTGTGTGTGTGTGTGTGTGTGTGTGTGTGTGTTGTGTGCAGGTGGCTTCGGGAGAGGCAATAATACAGACTCTGCAGAGCTGGGACGTAAGCGTGACTGATTCCATGCTGAAGAAGATGGAGGCCGAGCGTGAGAGGAGAGTGGGAGAGGAGCGGAAACTGCAGGAGGCAGAGACTGAGCGGTGAGCGGCTCCTAGCCTCTTCTCTACTTGCTACTTCACTATACAGTAGTTTCTGAGCTATGAACCACACACCATGGTACAGTATATCATTATCAGACCCTTTCATAATAACATGGTTCTTTAGGATTTATAGTCATCATGATATTATATTGTTTGAAATGTCGTTGTCAGAGAATATTTTGCTACATATAGTTGACAAAATTCAGCTTTGTTACGCCATATGTTTCTGAATAATGAATGATGGGTATCACTAACCGGCAGCCTTGTATCGTTACACATTGAGGGTTAAAATCTTAGCTTACAAATCATTTTTTAAAATGTGTTTATCTTCAATAAGAAGAAAGAATAGTGTGGATGTATGTTTCAATGTTCATTTGTAACACTCATTGTAACATTACAGAATAATATTGTTAGTAGTCTGGGGTAGGCCTGCTTCTAGCAGGCACCTGATTTGATTCAGTGTGCGATGGCAGTCATGGCTAAATTTGCTCATGGAAAAGAACTCAAAAGACCTTTTGCCTTGTGATGCTGTAATTCGCCAAGGGGTTGTTTTTACCATGAACTAATGTGTCTGACTTTCCCCACACTTCATTGGGGAAAATGTGCCTTGTAATGAAAAATGTTTCTGTGTTAATAAAATGACTCCAGAGATCATATTGCAAAATCAAAACAAATATTCAGGCAGACTATCAGCATGGAAAACTTTTGTATCTGTGCCTTTTTGACCCAAGACTTTGATTGGCAAATTCAGTTTGTTTGTGTGGCCCTGGAGCAAAAATCAGCAGACGACTGTATGACTCTTATGAAGATAATGTAGGGGTAATAGCCACACCTTTCACGGTAGGTGTTTTGCATAGATGCTGAATTTAAACTTTTGATGAAAGTTTGACACATGAAATCCCCAGTGGTGGCCCTCTGCCAGACGAAGGTGATTGCGCCACGTTTCCCCTATCTTACATCACAGCATGGATACGGTAGGCAGGCAAGTCAAACAAAGCACTCAAACAGTGCAAAAATATAATGATGATCTCACCCCTGCGTCAGCTTAGCACAAGATCGTCACGATAGAGGAGGAAACATCAGGCGAAAGAGTTAGGGCTCAGAGTGGCTTCCCTCTCTTTAACTGTTTAACTCTCTATCCGTCTCTCTCTCTCTCTCTCTCTCTCTCTCTCTCTCTCTCTCTCTCTCTCTGTCCTCTGTCTTCCTTCCTGGCTGTTGAGCTCTTACATCCTCCACAGTAGCATAGGGGCAGGCAGGAGTAAGGCTAGTTGACTTTCCCACATGTTGATTGTCCACTGCTAGGAACTTTGGCACAAACCAACAAAGGCCTGTGTTTTCCCTCAGCCTGAGAGGGGAAGTGGAGCGGTTGCAGAAGGAGCACGAACGCAGCCAGAAAGAGGTAAGGAGCGTACAGGCAGGGGTGGGGAGACGAGCAGGGAGGGGGCCTGTGAGCTGTTTCAAATACCACTCAAACAGAATGAAGATGTGAGCTATCACTAGACTGGCTTAAAATGTAGTGCTATGTAATGCAATGCAGTGCAATGGACAAACATACAATATGGAAAAATGCATTTTATTTGAAATGTTTTACATATATATTAAAAACAGTAGGTATTAGGTGCCCCTTGCTAAATAAAATCAACATGTAACTGTAGCAGACCTTTAGTTACGTTTTCAGAAAGAAATCATGGCTCTGATGTCAAAGGGAGAGCCAGAGTACAGAGTAGAGCTGCTCCTGCCCTGTCCTTTGCACAGATTGTGCAGTTTCTTAAAATTGGCTTGCTGGCAATTTCCACTGGAGTGGAATGTCCAAAAGAAATGTCAAATGATAGAACATCACTAGGATTAGACTTGGATTTAGACCTGCTGCATGCAGAGAAAAGACTGCTTAAATATGTGATATATTATCTCTTGCTAAGCACTCACTTCTGTGTTTTGTGTATGCGGGTATAGAAGAGACATTCACAAGTGTGTGTGTGTGTGTGTGTGTGTGTGTGTGTGTGTGTGTGTGTGTGTATGTGTGTGTACGTGTGTTGTGTATTTAGCTGAAGAAAGCCTATACTGAGTTGAACAAAAGGATTACGGAACATGACAAGTGTGAAAGGAAGGGGATGGAGCAGGCTAAAGTCACCCTGCAGGTAACCTTTAGTCATGTGACATTGCTCACACCAAGAACAGGTGCCACTGGGCTCCAGCTTCCCACTTTCCACCTTTTTGTTGCAGTTCCAGTGTGCAAATAGGGAACATTCAAATATTTGCTTTAGATCCAGTGTTCTATTCAAGTGTTGAGTTCCAGACTACTTTATGAGACCAGTTATCAGTGTTTAACAAAAGGTGTAGTAAAGTTTGGAATGAACATTATATTTGTGTGTGTGTGTGTGTGTGTTATTCAGGTGGTCCATGATGCAGAAGAGGTCTTGGCAAAGGCCCAGCTTTCAGCACAACAGGCCGCAGACCAGTTGTCCCAGGCCAAACTCACCCTGAGGGAGCAATCTGGAGGAGGTCCGTGTAGACCATAGAACACTTAGATATACATGTACTTATGCTCTTCCATTTGAACACATTATTTATGCTTTAATATGATATCATAATATTAAACAGACTGTTAGATGACTGGAGGATTGAGGAATGTTACATAAATCTACAGATAACACTGATACCATTATCTCAGCCACATAAAGTGTGCATTTTGTGTATTTCATCCCTTTAATATATGTCTTCAGATGCTGTTATTGACTGTGGAGGGGTTCGTTGCCTGCTCAAGGACTTAGATGACGTCCTGATAAAAGATGTTGGGGGAAAGGTCAAACAGGATGGGCGGTGAGCCACCGCTGACATGCACATGGCACAGACACATACTTGCATCTCACATGCGTAAAGCACGTCACTTAAAGGTCACCTCAGTTTGAGCCGTCAAGGTACATTGGGAGAAGATTTGCTGGGGAGGCTGCTGTAGCCTTTCCAGCAATGCAAAAAAGGGCTGGGTGTGTGTTTCCCCGTCTCCCTCTGGGTGTGAAAAAGTCACGTCACACCCGTGTGGTCTGACACAGCTGCTCAAACAAACATTCGGCCATTTTAGAAAGCCCTCCGTCATCCTGGCTGGTCTGCTACAACTCGCATGAAGGTTTGATCTGACCCAGATCAAAGATGGTCAAAGAGGTACCCAGCCGGAAGACTAATACATCTGTTTGAGAGTGTTGTTTACGCTCCTCCCAGTTTTCCTTTCAGTGAAATTTTGTTTATTGTCTGCTCATCAATGCTCCTTTTGTTTGTGGCAGGTGGAAGTGTATTCTGGCTTTGATATTTACACTACTTGTATGCATTTTTTAAAACGTGTTTTGCGTGTGTGTGCATCCTTGTGTTTGTGTGTAGATGGCCGCTAATTGTGGATCCATCAGGTCAGGCAGCTACCTTCATGCGGTACAGAGACACTAATTACCTGGATGCCATGCATCCTGAGAACATGAAGCCAGACACTCTTAGACTGGCTCTGCTGGGGGCTATCCGGTGAGTTCTGGGTTAAGTGACTGTCACAGTCTTAGTCAAGCTGCTAACTCAATGCCATGGAGTTACCACTTTTGTTGTGCTTTGGAATCCTACCAACTGAGAATATTTAGCATATTACTGTGATGATATGTTTACAAGTTGCACACAATTATCCATCCATATCTGCCTTTTGTTTTCTGCTGACAAAACCTACTCAGCAACATTCTTACACCATGAATGTTTCAGGGTAATGACTGATGACTTTGGTTTATATGCGTGTATGTCCAGAAAATTTGCAAATCCATATTTGCAGTCGTACATCTTATCAGTGTTAAGAGATTTTATTGTCTATGTCTCCAGTCGCTGTTATATAAGTTCTAATTTGGGAGCTATGGGCAGACATTTGGTTAACCATAGAAGATTGGCTAGAGAACAGTATCACATGCAGGGTTGTAATTTTGGTCCCTGTGATAATTTATGTCAGGGAACACGATGCACCATGTGAGTTTGGAAATGGATTAAAAGCTTTTAAACTATTACCAGTATCTAATCTGGTCTGAACTGGACTTTATGTCTTTGATCATATTACGGTAATGTTTATTGATGTCATTCTATGTCACTTTGGACAAAAGTGTCTGCTAAGAACAACATGGTAAAAAAGGAAAAGTCAGGGCTGTCCAATTTATCAACCCATACTACATTACAATACCATGAAACAGTCTAGTTTTGAATGAAACACAATCTTATTGTGTTCAAATTAATTGAATCACCTAAGGTAATATATATATATATATATATATATACTGGAGGAAAAAGGAAAAGAGGGTTTGTAACAGTTACTAAACTACAAAACGTGAAATTGAACAATGAAAATTTAAAACATAAAAATTAAACAAACTCATTTTTGTTTTTCAAACACAATGTTATTAATTTGAACTGACATATTTTGCCACAGCAATGAATTTATCCAACAGAATCATGTAAGATTAATGTGAAGCACTTAAGCTCTGAACCAGTAAGGCAAATTAATGCATGGGATGCTTTGGTGTCACAATTTCATTGTGTTCCCATGAGTCTTTGCAAGAACACTGAGAATCACACAGCTAACAGTGTTGCCAAAAGTTTTAACATGAGTTTTCTTAAAGAGGCTCATGCTTAGAGACCAGTAGAAATTGGAGCTGAGTGGTATCTTATGTTATTCTTTGAGATTAGCTATGCTTTGTTCCCACCATGAGAGTGTTGGTATTGAGCATTCACAAAGTATCAGTGGTTTTATGGCACTTATTTCAACCTCAATAAATGCCTTTGAAATGCTATGGCACAATATATTCATGTTTCATTCTAAGACTTCATCTTGAAGTCTTAAATATCAAAGTTATCTTCCTTTAATATTGATGTTGCAATACTAAGTACATCTGAATGCCTACTCTCAGCACATGCCACCTGTATAACACAATCACGTTGATATTCCATGAATATGTAGGTCTAAGCCTAATCAATTTCATTGGAATTACTTGGTCAAACTGGGTTATCACAGCATGAATCAATTTTGTAAACCGAAAGAGAAATGCTGGACTAATTGTAGATATTTCATTCATGTACACAACGATGTTCACAATAAAATCAAGTAAATCCAGCGATTCATTTTTTTCAGTGTATAAACATAAAATGTAAACATAACATGACAAACAAGTATATATACTCTTTTGATCCCGTGAGGGAAATTTGGTGAATTAGTGAAGCACATAGAACACAGTGAACACACAGTGAGGTGAAGCACACAATGAGCTCACAGTGAGGTGAAGCACACCTTAACCCGGAGCTGTGAGCTACCTGCTACAGCGGCGCTCGGAGAGCAGTGAGGGGTTAGGTGCCTTGCTCAAGGGCACTTTTTCGGTGCTCAAGCCCACATTTCGGTTACAAGCCCTAACAAGCCCTAACCAGTAGGCCACGGCTGCACCCAATTTAAGCCAATACATGTTTTATGTTTTTCCCACTTGGCTGTAGATATGGCAAGGCCCTGGTTATCAATATGATGGATGTGGATCTCTTGGAGACTGTGGAGAACCAGCTGAATCAGGTGTCTCCAGGTCTGAGTTCCCAGCTGATGAGCAAAAAGCTCCTGCAAGAGGAAAGGTAATGTAGGCATCAATTGCCTCCATTTTAGAGATTCCTCAAAAAGACCTCAAAAATGTCAATGAGATTCCGGTATCTAATTTCATTCATGAGGTGTTGGCTTCAGGACTGTCAGCAGTAATGACAGAGCTTGATTAGAAAGTGGATCCCTGTGGAGGAAAGCCTGCTAAACCACTCACTATAAACCTTACCTAATTCTGAAACATTAGGCAACAGTAGGCCTACTTCACTGGAGATGGATTCTGAAAGTTTTATAGTAATGACACTGCAGTGCATGATCACTGAATAAAGTTGAAAATATAACAGTGTGTCGCAAATGCCAACAGGTACCTGAATCTGGTGCGGTCCACAGATGGACCCCAGTACTCCCGCACAGAGTTCAGGCTAGACCGACTGGAGGCATTTAGCCTGGTGATGGTGACTAAACAGCGCCACCCCTCGGATGCTCTGCTTACTACATTTTACCCCATTGAGATCGCTTTACCAGAAAAGAAAACATAATCAGTGTACTGTTGTTTGACTGAAACTGAAAGTCATCAATATTTTTATGAAAGAGATTGCATTAAACCATTGTCTCCAAAAAAAACTTTTTTTCTTTTCTTTTATTTAAAAATACTTTAATCAGTGGTGTAAGTATACTGTGGACAAGATGTTGACTTAAGTTTTGTCATTTTAATTCAATCTTTGGTTTAAATTGTGATAAATGGGTATTTTAGAAGTTTAGTTTTCATTGTAGTCTCCTACACTAATGTCAAATCAGTTGGACAAGGTCTGTCAATGCTGGCAATCTCCTGCATGGTTTTTTTGTGGGAAATGTGCACTCAATTTTTTGCTTCAGGTGGTATTGGAGTCAGATACACCGTATACAGGTGCTATAATTATAGGTCATATAATTAGAATATAATCAAAATGTTGATTTGTCAGTAATTCCATTCAAAAAGTGTAACTTGTATATATTCAATTAATTACACACAGACTGATATATTTCAAATGTTTATTTCTTTTAATTTTGATGATTATAACTAACAACTAATGAAAATCCCAAATTCAGTATCTCAGAAAATTAGAATATTACTTAATACCAATACAAAAAAAGTTTAATGTTGGCCAACTGAAAAGTATGAACATGAAAAATATGAGCATGTACAGCACTCAATACTTAGTTGGGGCTCCTTTTGCCTGAATTACTGCAGCAATGCGGCATGGCATGGAGTCGATCAGTCTGTGGCACTGCTCAGATGTTATGAGAGCCCAGGTTGCTCTGATAGTGGCCTTCAGCTCTTCTGCATCGTTGGGTCTGGCAATCGCATCTTCCTCTTCACAATAGGCCTACCCATAGATTTTCTATGGAGTTAGGGTCAGAGGAGTTTGCTGGTCAATTAAGAACAGAGATAGATGGTCCTTAAACCAGGTACTAGTAGCTTTGGCACTGTGTGCAGGTGCCAAGTCCTGTTGGAAAATTAAATCGGTATCTCCATTAAGTTGGTCAGCAGCAGGAAGCATAAAGTGCTCTAAAATTTCCTGGCAGACGGCTGCGTTGACCTTGGACCTCAGAAAACACAGTGGACCAACACCAGCAGATGACACGGCACCCCAAACCATCACTGACTGGAAACTTTACACTGGACTTCAAGCAACGTGGATTCAGTACCTCTCCTCTCTTCCTCCAGACTCTGAGACCTTGATTTCCAAAGGAAATGCAAAATTTACTTTCATCAGAGAACATAACTTTGGACCACTCAGCAGCAGTCCAGTCCTTTTTGTCTAGCCCAGGCGAGACGCTTCTGACGCTGTCGCTTGTTCAAGAGTGGCTCGACACAAGGAATGCGACAGCTAAAACCCATGTCTTGCATACGTCTGTGCGCGGTGGTTCTTGAAGCACTGACTCTCCAGCTGCAGTCCACTCTTTGTGAATCTCCCCCAAATTTTTTTAATGGGTTTTGTTTCACAATCCTCTCCAGGGTGCGGTTATCCCTATTGCTTGTACACTTTTTTTCTACCACATATTTTCCTTCCCTTCACCTCTCTATTAATGTGCTTGGACACAGAGCTCTTCTTCTTCTTCTTCTTCTTTGAATTTTAACGGCAGTTTGCATCCAACTAGTTGCATTACTGCCATCTACAGGACTTTTAATGCATTACACTATATTCTGTTAAATAAACCAGTATCCATTAAAAACTTAAAGAAAATTATTTTTCCCCTCCCACTTGACCCTATTTCTAAAATACCTTTCAGAGATAGATCTTCTACTCCAATCCCTCTCAAATCTCTGAACAACTCTTGTCTGTAGGAATCATATTTTTTACAGGACATTACAACATGATGCACTGTCTCCAGCTCCTGACAAGAACATAATCCATTCTGATGTTTAAAACAAAGAGAGTACTGTTCAGAAATGTATGTCCTATTCTCAATCTTGCAAAAATAACTTCCTCCTTACGTCTCATCTCCTTTTTAGAAACATTAACTGAGTCAATACCCTACTAGATATAGAAAAAAGGTGCCTCCCTTTGATTTCATGTTCCCAAAGCTGTTGCCATTTTAAAATAATTTCCTGCCACACAATACTTTTGCCTTCTGACTTAGACAGATTTAGGTGGACATCTATAGCTTCCTTTTCCACAGCTTTCTTGGCTAACTTATCAGCCTTTTCATTTGACCTAATGCCCACATGAGCTGGAACCCATAAAAAAGAAATGTCTACCCCCCTCCTTTTTACATCTCTTATTACCAGTAGAATCTCATATATAAGGTCTTGACGACTCTTTGATAAGCCTTTTCCCAAACTATTGATAGCTGATACAGAATCACTACATATCAACACTTTACGGGTTTGAATCTGTTCAGTCCATTGTACTGCCATCAAGAGTGCATATAACTCTACTGTAAATACACTAAGAAAATTTGAAGTTCTTTTAAAGGTTTGCATATTCCAACCCTGAACAACAAAAGCTGCCCCTGAAGCACCAGATTCTTGATCCTTTGATCCATCTGTAAAAATTAATAAATGCTCTTGATAATTTTCTTGTACATGACACTGAAATACATGCACCAAATCCATCTCAGGATTTTCAGACTTAAACTTAAGCAGCTGTAAATCTTTCTTTGGGAGCTCTAGTTGCCATAATGGAATTGAAGGCCACATTACTCCTGAACAGAAGCTCTTATCCAGAATAGACAGTTCTTGAGCCACAGTCTCCCCCGTCCATCCAAAACATGACAGATTTGTCACTTCCCTCTCCCAGCTTGGTTGAATAGCAACTTTAACTGGGTGATCACACCCTTGACCCATCAAATTTACCCAGTAGTTTGCCTGCAGCTGTTTTCTTCGCAAGTATAATGGTATCTCTCCTGTTACTATCTGTAAAGAACACACTGGTGAAGAGCGCACGGCTCCTGTACAAATTCTTAGGGCTTTCGCTTGGACTACATCTAGTCCAGCCAAAACTGACTTGGCTGCAGATCCATATGCCAGACACCCATATTCAATTCTAGCTCTAATCAAATAAATATAAATCTGTTTCAGAGAAGCCATGTCTGCCCCCCAGTCCATTCCACTAAGACACCTCATTAGATTCATAACTCTTTTACACTTGTCAATAATCGTAGATACATGCTCCCTCCATGTAAGTCTAGAGTCAAAAATGACACCAAGAAATTTAAAACTTTTAACCCTTTTCAAGTCCCTGCCATACATCTTTAGTTTAAGACTTTCATCAATTTTCTTTCTAGTAAAAAACATCATTCTAGTCTTCTCAATAGAGAATCTAAAACCCCACCTCTTTCCCCAGTTCTCCACTAGGGTTAAAGTTTCCTGTATTTTCTTCAGAGTGTACTGCACATTTTTCCCCCTTCTCCATAAGCTACCATCATCTGCAAATAATGACCTTCCAATACCTGGATCAACTTTAGAAAAAATATCATTAATCATTATATTAAATAATAATGGACTTATGACGCTTCCTTGAGGAGTTCCATTTTCAACTACCCACCTTCTGGACATATCTTTTCCTATTTTTACCTGAATACTTCTATTACTCAAAAAATCCAAAACCCAGTTAAACATGTTTCCACCAATACCTAACATATGCAATTTAATTAAAAGACCCTCTACCCATAACATATCATACGCTTTTTCCACATCTAAAAACACTGCCACCACTGTCTCTTTTTTAACTTGAGCTTTTCTTATTTCATCTTCAAGGCATAAGATTGAGTCAATTGTACTTCTCCCCTTCCTAAAGCCACTTTGGCAACTGGCCATCAGTCCCTTTTCCTCTACAAAGTGCATTAGCCTACCATTAACAAGCCTCTCCATTAATTTGCCTAAATGAGAGGTAAGAGCTATTGGTCTATAATTAGTTGGACTGCTAGCATCTTTTCCTGGCTTTCTTATAGGAACAATAATTGCTTCCTTCCACCCTGAAGGAATTTTCCCCTCCTCCCATACTTTATTAAATAAATGTAAAACTTCTTTCAAACCCTCTTCACTAAGATGTCTCAACATGTTATAGCACATCTCATCTTTACCAGGAGCAGAATCATTGCACCTACTCAATGCACTTCTTAATTCACTCAGAGTAAAAGGAACATTATACTTATCTTCTAATTTATCTTTCTGTTGAATAACCTCAATATACCTACTCCTTGTTTCTTCTCTACTCCTTTTTTCTTCATCTGTTAAATTATTAGAACTATGTACCTTACTAAAAGTATTAACCATCATTTCTGCTTTCTCCAAGTTTGAAATAGCCAACTGGTCTCCACTAGAAAGAATTGGATAGGACCATTCTCTCCTATTACCTTCCATCTTTTTAATCATTCCCCATATATCATTTATATTAGTAGTGCTTCCAATTGAGCTACAAAACTCCCTCCAATATGATCTTTTCCTCTGCCTTATTGTCCGTCTTACTGCTTGTGCTTGTTTATACTCAATTAAAGGTTGAAAATTATGGGTTCTTTTTAATCTTCTAAATGCCCTGTTCCTTTCTTTAACAACCTCTTCACAATTAATATCCCACCATGGTACCACTTTTTTAACAAACTTTCCAGAACTCTTTGGAATAGAAATCATTGCTGCCATATAAATACTCTGCCTCAACTCAATTTCATTTCTCTCAACATCCTCAAAGTCTTGGATTAAATTAATGTACAAATCACTTGTTTCCTTAAAACTCTCCCAATCTGCCTTTTTAAAAATCCACCTTCCATGACTCTCTTCCACATTCAAACCTACATCAATATCCAGTTTAAGTAGAATTGGGTAGTGATCACTTCCAACAGTACTCCCTTTATGCACTTCCCATTCACACCTTGGAACCAATCTACTAGATAAAAAAGTAAGATCTAATATTGACTCTTTACCAGTTCTGACATCAATCCTAGTCCCACTACCATCATTTAAACAAACTAAAGATCTACTATCCATTAACTCTTCAATGACTTGCCCATTATTGTCTATCCTTTCTCCTCCCCACAGAGTATTATTGGAAGGATTATTGGTGCTTCACTCCCCTCCCTGAAGGACATTTACACCACCCAACTCACCCGCAAGGCGACCAAAATTGTGAGTGATGCAAGTCACCCCGCTCACAATCTGTTTGATCTACTGCCCTCTGGGAAGAGGTACAGAAGCCTGCGCTCCCGCACTACCAGACTCACCAACAGCTTCATACACCAAGCTGTTAGGATGCTGAACTCTCTCCCTCCTCTCCCCCCTCCACCCTCAGCTACATAACATCCTGGACATTGGACCCACAATGGCCGCCTGCACCACTCCACTTGCACACTTGTACACTTTGCAACTTGTTGCTGTTGTCCTGAAAACACAACACTTCTGCTGCTCTTACATAACTTGCACCACTATGCCACTTTATTTCTTACTTAGGTCAAACAGAACTACCTCAGCCTCTTATTGGCCTGACTTTGCACTAGTATTTTATTTTATTGACTGTCTATGCACAATTTCAACCAAATTTTGCTGCTCTTATTTTTTCATTATATGTGCCCTCTTATTTACTTATTTACTTACTTTTTTGTTTACTTGAATGTTATGTTTGTCTGTGGACTTAAAATTGGTAAAATATGTCTTGTCTCCACCGTGGGATAGTGAGAAACGTAATTTCGATCTCTTTGTATGTCTGGAACATGTGAAGAAATTGACAATAAAGCTGACTTTGACTTTGACTTTGACTTTGATTATGCGCATTAAAATCCCCACACCATATAACATTATTCCTGTCCTGTCCTTCTATCTCTTCTAGTTTATTTAATTCCAATGGTTTACAAGGGTTGTAATAGTTAATTATTACTACTTTCTTTTTATCTGCCCATACCTCCACTACCACATACTCTTGTTCCTTACCTACACCCAATACTCTATAAGGTACACCCTGTCTCACAAATGTAACACAGCCCCCACCATTTCCTTGCTCCTGGTCTCGTCTAATGGCAACATAGTTAGGCAAAACAAAATCAAACCTAGGCCTTAGCCATGTTTCCTGGATGCATAATACATCAGGCTTTACTGACCTACTAACTATAAATTGTTTAAAATCTTGACCATTAGCTAACAAACTCCTTGCATTCCATTGAAGAATTAACATAAATAATATCATCCTATAGCTCCCCCTTGATTTGGTAGCATCCCACTAAGGCCATCTCTCACCTCTTCCCACTTTAAACCGGTCATACCCAAGTGATGGACTGCTGCTTTTGTAATAATTTGTATCCTTTCTGTTTTTGACTTCACCTCAGATGTAGCATTAATCACCCCTGCAATGAAGATCACTAGATTCTTCTTTTCCTCCCATTCTTTTTCCTCCCTTTCTTTAAGAGACTCTTGCCTCGGAGTCCACACTTTTCCTGTAGCTTCCCTTCTCACACCGCTTCCACTAGCTCTTGTATGCGCCACCCTTTTAACTGCTTCTACATAAGTAACTTTGTTCTTTATTTTCATATTATGAATTTCAGTCTCTCTTTTCATTACTTCACATCCCCAGTAAGCTGCACTATGAGGCCCTCCACAATTACAACACTTAGGTATAGCTTGTTCCCCACACACCCCATACGCATGAGCTCCACCACATTCTGCACATCTTTTCTCCCCTTTACACATTTTAGCTACATGGCCAAATTTTTGACAATTAAAGCATCTCATTGGTTTATGAGTAAACTCTCTCACATTATATCTCATATACCCAAAGTAAAGAACTAGGGGCAACTCTTTAGTACTAAACTGAACCACAACTGACTCAGTTTCCGTTTTCTCAAACCCCCTTGTCAAACGCTTGGCACTTTGAACAGCATCACACTTTTCTTTGACATTCTTAACTAGCTCTTTCATATCCACTGATAAAGGAATCCTAAATCACCCCTTTACTCCCTTGATCACCAACTTTCACACTCTTCGTTACTTTTGATTTTCCAACTATTTGCAATTTTTCGGCCCTTCCAACCTGCTCTTCAGAGACACATCCAATCAACAAATTGCCATCATTCAAAATTCTAGCATATTTCACTTCTCCCACCTGATTCTTAATTATCTTTGTCAACTTTATCGGATCCATACTCTTAACTCCTCCATCCTCCTCAAACCTCACAACAACATTCCATTTCTCCTCCTTCTCCTTGTTTTCCCTCAACCTCTTAGCTTTAAGCACCCTCCTAATTCGCCAACTACCATCATCCTCATCTAAGTCCTCCATACTCCAACAATCCTCCTCCTGATTTCCCTCCATGATAAGGAAATATCAGCAAACGCACTGTATACCGGACCTATACAGGCCGTCGGCCAATGCACTCGCAAAATATTTCTCAAATCAAACTAACCCCGATACAAAACAAAAGAAAGAAAAAAGGTAATGCTGCTTTTTTGATTTTACAAAACACCGCTACTCCTGTTTCAAAACTTTGCTTGCTTCAAACAAAACGCTCCCGCACCACGAACACCAACTCTCGAAATGTAAACTTCAACTCTCCACATTGGTGTCCCCACTTCTGGCGTTTGAAAATGCGTTCGTCCTCTCTCACTGGCTTCACGTACTATCAATCAAGTCGGACACAGAGCTCTGTGAACAGCCAGAATCTTTAGCAAGGACCATTTGTGTCTTGCCCTCCTTGTGCAAGGTGCCAATGGTCGTCTTTTGGACAACTGTCAAGTCTGCAGTCTTCCCCATGATTGTGTAGCCTACAGAACTAGACTGAGAGACCATTTAAAGGCCTTTGCAGGTGTTTTGAGTTAATTATCTGATTAGAGCGTGGCACCAGGTGTCTTCAATATTGAACCTTTTCACTATTCTAATTTTCTGAGATACTGAATTTGGGGTTTTCATTAGTTTTCAGTTATAATCATCAAAATTAAAATAAATAAACACTTGAAATATATCAGTCTGTGTGGAATGAATGTATATACAAGTTTCACTTTTTAAATGGAATTACTGAAATAAATCAACTTTTTGATGGTATTCTAATTATATGACCAGCACCTATCTACTACATAAAACAGCCAAATGGATGTTGAATCATTTCACAATGTTGAATGTTAAATAATTTCAAGTACTGTAAACACAGTGCAAAGACAAGCACAGTAAAGTACTGATTTAGGCTAATAAATGTGTATTTTAAAAGTGGTTCCGTTCTCATCCAATGACAACTTGCAGAGTAGTGTATTATGTCTATGAGCATTCTCTGCTATGAGTCTAGTAGTCTAATATGTCCCTTTGCCTTCCCGTAGTATTTGCAACATCGTAGGCCAATGACAAATCAGATGGGCGGGGTCTGTTAACGCGGGGAATCTCCTGCATGGTTTCCTGTGGGAAATGTATGCACAATTTATTTAGAAGTATTAATAGTAGTATATAGAAGTATAAACAGTTCATTAGGATATTTTGACGCGTCCTTGGCTACCTAAGTGCACGATTTATATAAACATCCCAGAAATGGCAGGGGTTATCCGGAGGCTTGACGAAGTGGTTGTGAATCGTATTGCAGCTGGGGAAGTTATTCAAAGGCCTGCAAACGCGATTAAAGAAATGATTGAGAACTGGTAAGTTGGCTTTCATTATTTTAGCAACAGGTAGTATGGGATAGTTGGTCAGGTTTTCATTCAATCATCGCTTGGTTGCAATGTCAGAGTAACGTTAGCATACTGACAGTTACATTAACGTTAGCGTAGCAGCTACTGCTAATGTGTCATTATTAGTAGGAAGCTAACGTTGGCGATAATATTAGCAAGCATACCTACCGAGTTCGTTTTGTGTCAGGGTGGTGTCCGCACTAAAGCGTTAAATCAATTAATTTGTGTGCAGTTTCTCATTACATTGGTCTTATTCCCAAAATGTCTTTTATGAAGTTTGGATGCAAAGTCTACAAACATCCAGGTGACCGTAAAAGACGGAGGGCTGAAGTTGATCCAGATACAGGATAACGGCACGGGCATCCGAGTAAGATTGGTTTTTCGATATTTGTCAGAAATGTGGGATCAATGCCCTTTTGAGTGCGTCCAATTCACTACTGATTTGTGTAATTATCTGCAGAAAGAGGACATGGAAATTGTTTGCGAGCGCTTCACAACGAGTAAACTACAGACATTCGAGGACCTGTCTACCATAGCAACCTACGGTTTCAGAGGAGAGGTTTGTGAATCTCCTATTAGACACGTGATAGAGCTTATATGCGGATGAATAACAATGTCATACACGTGCAACAGTTTTCATTTCACTTTGCCTTTTGCTTGTCTCAATGCATCTTTGGTTTTGCAGGCACTTGCCAGCATAAGCCATGTGGCACATGTCACAATAACAACCAAAACAGCAGATGCAAAATGTGCCTACAGGTAGGTCCCTGCTTATACGGATACTGTTGGGAGTAGTTAGACAACACAGTATAGCTAAGTACTTTATTAAAGATATCGGCATATATGCTAAATAAAATAGACAATAACAATAAAATAATGGAGGCCAGAGAAGTAAAAAGTAATATACAGCAACTGATCAGATTTTAGATGTTTAAAGATTTGACATGCATCACAAGGGTAATTAATCTCATGTTGTGGTTCACAGAGCCAGCTATAGTGACGGGAAGCCGAAAGCCCCACCAAAACCCTGCGCTGGCAACCAGGGCACTCAGATTTCTGTGAGTCACTCTACTCTCTTGGGGTGGGGGAGTTCAGTGTCAGCGTTCAGTATCACTTAACACCTTTAGTCAGCACAGTGTCATTGTGATTCAGCACAGATTAGCGCCCCTGACACAGAAGAGTCACTCCACAAGTGTCTGCCGGAGCAGTGCAGGCTGGCAGTGTGTCGGGCATGCTCTAGTGATGACAGATCAGGAATGCTACTACTAAAATGAGCGTTTGATAGACATGCCTGTTTCACTTTTAGATTTAGTAATGTCACAACAATTCTGAGATTGTCCCTGAGAGGAAAGCAGCTCTGTGTTGGTTTAGCCCTTGCTAAAACCAACATGGCTTTGCCATTGCTTTGCCATTGCTTTGCCATTGCCTTGTTTGTAGTTAGTGGCTAACCCTGAGTGGTAATGAAAAGAAGGGGAAACAGAAGCGATTTCTGCACATACTAAGGAATGCTCTTCCTACAGGCGGAGGACCTCTTCTATAACATTACCACCAGGAGGAAAGCTCTGAAGAACCCTAGTGAGGAGTACTCCAGGATTGTGGAGGTGGTTAGCAGGTGTGTGTGTGTGTGTGTGTGTGTGTGTGTGTGTGTGTGTGTGTGTGTGCGTGTGCGCGTGTGTGTGTGCGTGTGTGTTAGTGTGTGCATGAAAAAAATGTGTCAAAGGACCTCTGTGTATGTCTGTCAGTTCTCTGTCAACACAACTTGCATCATTTCACAGGTATGCCATCCACAATTCTGGCAAGAGTTTCACTGTTAAAAAGGTATGATCCCCGCTTCACTGTTTTTTATTTTTTCTGTATCTATTTTCCATTATGTTCAGTTTGCCTAGGCCCTTAAATATGTCATAATTTCCCTCACCCATATATATGATCTCTTTACACTGGGTTGACAGCAAGGTGAGATGGTGGCTGATGTCAAGACTCTACCCAATGCCACCATACTGGACAATATTCGGGTGATATTTGGAGTGAATGTGAGCAGGTAGGTACATAGATACTCTATCTGTTTTTTTTTTCTGTTTTACTTAAACCAGGACATGCCATTTCTACTCTCGTAATTTGACAAGATTAAACAAATACAGTCAACTGAACTGATTTGAAAGGATTGATATGTCTGTTCATTTACAGAGCCCTAGAAGCAGGGGTATTAGTTGTTATATCTGCAGCACATCCCTGTTGAAAACAAATTTCTTTACAGATGGAAAAAAAGAAGCTAAAGTTTGTACTTTATCCACAGGGAGCTGATAGAGATTGGTTGTGAGGATCAGAAGTTGGCTTTTAAGTTGAATGGCTATATCTCCAATGCCAACTACTCAGTGAAGAAGTGCATTCTCATCCTCTTCATCAATCGTACGTATTCACCTCACACTCTACTTCTGCCTTCCTGACTTAACCCGTTTCACTATGAACAGCTGTGTTAAATGATTGACTCTTTGTGGGTTTTAAGATCGCTTGGTGGAGTCCAGTGCCCTGAAGAAGGCCATTGAGACGGTTTATACTGCTTACCTGCCTAAGAACACCCACCCTTTTCTTTATCTCAGGTATTTACTGGCCACACACACACAGACACACACACACACACACAGAGACACACACACACACACACACACACACACACACACACACACAGAGACACACACACACACACACACACAGAGACACACACACACACGCACACAGAGACACACACACAGACACACACACACACACACACACACTTGATTTGCAAGAGTGCTGCTGGTGATCTGTTTGTGTCATGTAGTCATATAGACAAACCATTTGGGTTTGATTCCTGTCCCTCTCCTAGCTTAGAGATCGCCCCCCACAACATTGACGTGAACGTCCACCCCACCAAACACGAGGTGCACTTCCTGCATGAAGACTGCATCATAGAGAGCATCCAGAAGCACGTTGAGAGTAAACTACTGGGCTCCAATACCTCTCGCACCTACTTTACACAGGTACTCGGCTTTCTCCACACTAAGCAAGCTGACTGAAGCGTATCGTGGAGAAATATGCACTTTTCTTGTAGAAGAACGTTATTGTGAAACTACTTTATTGTATTTTATTGTTAAAAACGAGGAGGTAAGTGGTTGGATGTTTGGTGCTTGACCGACAGTGGTATTTGACTGCTCCTGTCCTTCCGCTCTCCACAGACACTGCTTCCTGGTCTGCCCGCCTCCACCAGTGACCTCAAGCCGCCCGGCTCCTCCTCCGAGGCCAGTGAGCGGGTTTACGCCCACCAGCTGGTCCGCACCGACTCCAAGACCCAGAAGTTGGATGCCTTCTTGCAGCCTGTCGCCAAGCTTCCTCCTGTCGCCTCATCCTCCTCTTCCTCATCTTCGATGTTGTTGTCTTCCGCCGCTGGGCTGAGCGGTGTCCCCTCGGCTGCATGTGCCTCTTCAGAGCTGCAGGACGAGGAGATGCTGGATGCTCTGGAGGAGCTGGACCCTAAAGAGAGCATGGAGACCAGCAACGCTGATGCTGACGCTGATGCTGATGCTGCACCCAGGTCAGTGCAGTGTTTAAGTAGTGACGTGGGCTATACTACGAATCTCGAGTACAGGGTTAGCGAGGTATGTTGCGCTCAAAGCCAGGGAATTCTGTGACACGAAAGTGGCTCTGTTATAGCGTCGCTGTATCACCATGGTGTCTTATGCTGCCAACCAAACCTGGTCGGGAGCAGGTTATGTGCAAAGTTATAGCTCAAATCGTGTAAAACTACCTCCCACTGACCAATCAGTTATCTTGAAAAACGAAGTTATCTCACGTGTAGGATTCTGTCATATGTCTTACAGGTGGAGCTCCGCCTCTACACACTTCACTATGGACGACGTGCATGCCATACAACATCTGATGACAATCGATTTTTTTTTATGTTATAGGCAGACACTAAAAATGACCGCAGTGTATTGTAGACTACGCTATCGCTCATAAATGTGAAAGTAATTGCTTTTTTAATATAGGCGGTCTTGTGCGTCTCCACATTTCACGATTGGCCAACATCATCCCAACACCAAGAACACGCAGATCAGATCTGAGCTGAAAGCCTAGTTTGACAAATATATCACATAACTGCTATCGTAGTATCACTTAACTTATGCCCCTGAGTCAAGGCTTTGTGTAGCCTCGATATGTCTAAAT
>NW_027468620.1:16301797-16369297 GCF_046254945.1 Alosa pseudoharengus | reverse complement strand
GGAGTACACGCTGGACACTGAGACGCAGTCACAGGTGAGTTTCCAACAGAGCGAGAGAGAGGTTGCACTCGTTTCTGCACTAGCGTTGACTAAAGAAATTACTGTAAAAAGATGTATTTGAGTGTGATTTGAGTTGGAGCTTCAGGTTGTAACAGAAGCAAAAGCAGTGGAGAAATGCCTTGAGAAGCTAAAAATGTTCTCAAGCCTCATAGCACTTGGAGTTGCGACAGCCTGCAGTGATCTGGGGTTGGCTTCACATGCCAGTGAATGATTTCTAAGCTTACCTAGCCTGCGTGAATCCAGACCAACCTGCTGGCACATTTGAATGTCACCTGCAGGTCCGTCTGGCGACCTTCCCATTCATGCCAAAAGAATCTGAATCACCAAAAATCCAGGATCCAAAACACAACAGCTTATCTGAGGGTGGGGCGAGCATAGCAACCACTGCATTGTTTTTGTTTTTGTGATGTCACATTGTGACTCACCCTGACGGACAGAGCCGTATGGCTCTGCTGACGGAGCTCTGTGACTGACACCTGGTGTTGAGACGGTGGCATGACTGACCTGAATTTCCTCCGGCAGGACGAAGAAGAGGGAGCGTCTGAGGGCGTCACACCCTCGTGGCGCTGGCAGGTGGAGCACCTGCTTTTCAAAGGCTTCAGGACGCTCTTCAGTCCTCCTACACACTACAGTGAAGATGGCAGTGTGCTGCAGATTGCCAACCTGCCCGACCTCTACAAGGTGTTTGAGAGGTGCTGAGCTCCTACCCTGACGTATACTGTAGTCTGTGGTGTAATGTATCTATATTAGATAGAGCACTACAATCTGTATTGGTGGTAATTGGTTGCCTACTCTAAATACAGAAAAGACTCGTCTTGAATCCTGGACATTGTGGAATGATATTTTTGTTTGAATTGTGCTTTTGACAATGTTAGAAATATGTATATATTGCTCTATTTTCTAAATAAAACCTAAACCATTTGTTCACATCTGATGTTTTATGTTTATAGTTAAATTTTGGGAACATGAATACATTTACTATGACTAATGTGTAATATCCAATCTGATGATGTTGACAGTCACATATTACATACTGCCATAATTTCTTGAAATCTGTTAAATGTATGCACTTTGAATAATTTAATACTTTCATTTGGACGGACATTTCACATGTGGAAGACAATGGGTTAGAGCAATTTCATTAGAGAACCACCATAACATCTGAAGGGGAAAATTGGATTAAAACTACTAATAGCACCAATGATATTGAAAGCTGTTGAACTTTGTCAGCGAGTAAAGACTCAGATTAGAGCCTACAGGCCTTCCAACTATATAATTCAGGCACTATACAGGGCTTAAATAAAGAACATTTCTGAGCCTGAAGTTAGCAAACATTTCTGAAGATGTCATAGTCCTATAGGCATACTGACTATTTTCAAATCTTCAACAGCCTAGCCCATGCCTGAATTTAGGCACAGTGCCTGAACACTTTAAGCCCTGACTATGGCTTCAGTCATCCAGGGCAGTATTTGCCTTTTACATTAGGTATAATGGCTCTTGCAGTTCACTGATAGTCTTGTAAAACCTGGATGATGTTAATTTTTCGCTGATACTTGTGTCAACTCTTTTCATTTTCAAGACAGTTAACACCCATGTCTGAACAAAAGCACTCTGGCCAAAATGACATATTTTGCTTGCTGTTACTCTCAAAACACTTAAAACATGCAGCAAAAGCACATTTTGCCTTCAAACAACACATGATGTTGTCAAATCTCCGTGTGATTTCAATCAATCACTACACACTGGACAGCAAAATGCAAAATATAGTTCTCAAAATGAGCATTTTTGCTATGTTTGTTCCATCATTTTTCTGGTATCAGAAAAAAAAAGACTAAATGTACTGAATAAAAAATAATTGTTTTCTTTCCTTCCAAGATCTGTCATTGACATGTAAGACTTACAGTAAGCACCTAGATAAGACAAATTTCATTTAACTAGACCTACAGGAAACACCTTTTGTACTGTTTTCTTTACCAAATTACAGTACTTTCTCTAAATATGCCTTAGATCCATACTTGTAAATAGCAACACAGAACAGACATGGTATTTGTTATGGATAATGAATGATTGCTGACTGAAGAATTGTGCAAAGGAGTTTCACACATAACAGGTGTATCAGAGATTCAGACTTATGCAAGGAATCTCTACCACCCGTGAAAAGATGTTTTCCTTTTGTTTAGCACGGGGAAACCAAAAGAGTTTGGAGTCTTTGAATGACATCTGTGTTAACTGTTTTGCAAAAGGGTGTGAGAAATGTGTGAACCCAATGAAAACATATTAATATAGTATAAGTATATATCTACTCTTTTGATCCCGTGAGGGAAATTTGGTCTGCATTTATCCCAATCCGTGAATTAGTGAAACACACTCAGCACACAGTGAACACACAGTGAGGTGAAGCACACACTAATCCCGACGCAGTGAACTGCCTGCTACAGCGGCGCTCGGGGAGCAGTGAGGGGTTAGGTGCCTTGCTCAATGGCACTTCAGCTGTTCCTACTGGTCGGGGTTCGAACCGGCAACCCTCCGGTTACAAGTCCGAAGCCCTAACCAGTAGGCCACAGCTGCCCCAAAACATGTGAACACATTCGCATGTGTTCATGAAGACCCTCTGTGACAATACAGTATGATGGAGCATGACAAGTGTGTCAGACACCTCACCTATTATGACAAATACAAACGTTTCCAATGCAATCAATGAAAACTCAAATCCAACGTACAAGCTTTCTCATTTACACATTTATTTCCAAGAAATATTTTAAATATTTAGTTTTTTTTGTTTTTTGAAAAAAAAAAAGAAAAGAAAAAGAAATAAAAATAAAAGATCCTTGTTGAAAATGCAGCAGACAATTAGTTTCAAATGTTTTCTCAGGAAAACCAGAACTACACCCCTCATGTAAATACACCATTTTGTACCGGTTACAATAATCATAATTCTTATTTTTCCCCTGTGTAGTGTTACGACACATGCCCTCGGTTTGCAGGGTAAAAAGGCACTTTGCTGTGTAGGGGGCTATAGGACAGGTTTATGAGCAGTGTGTGTGTGTGTGTGTGTGTGTGTGTGTTTCTGTGTGTGTAGATGGTTCCACAGTTTCAAAGCGCTGTTATACTCACTCATGCAACACAAAAAAAAAAGACCAAAAAGATGCAGCACCCAACCAGAGTTTGAATAACATCATCATGTACAAAGCTTTGGAAAAAGAAAAAGAATGAATAAACTGAAAATTCCTCAGGTTTAGAAGAAAAAAAAAAAAAAAAAAAAAAAAAATCAATCACTTCTCAAACAACGGTCTGAAGCTCCGTTTTGGAGACAACCACAGTGGAGGCTGGTGTCCCTCCTGACAGTGCTATCAGGTTTTGCGGGGACTGTTTTTGGTTTTCCTACATGTCTAACAGTCTGTAGAGGGTTGTTGGGTGGGGGAGGTGGGAGGGGACTCTCTGTTTTATGAACTGTTTTGGGGTGTGGACAGGAGAGACCGTTGACTGTTCTTTAGGGTTCAGGTCGGTGGGGGTTGATGGATGGTTGGCGTAGTGTGTGTGTGTGTGTGCATGTGTCTGTGTGTGTATGTGGCAGCTCTCCCTCACTGCTGAGACAGCAGGGCATTGCGATTGGCCTTCATCTTCTCCAGCCGTTTCACCAGGTGGTTATTCGTCATCTCCATCTCTTCTATCTTATCCAGCGCTGTGCGCAACTAGCACCCCAAAGAGACAAGGTGGGAAAGAAAAGAAACACAAACTCCATTACATCAGAGACTGTCAACATGAAGCAAATTACAGAGTGGATGTCTACTTTAACTAGGTATTTTATGACGGGAAACGATTATTTTGTTTCACAAATAAATATTTCAGACATAAGGAACTGGTTTTAGGACCCAAATGTCTATTTTTTTTATCTGGAGCCAGTGCAAGCACTTAGGTCATAGTGACAGCTCTGGTTTCACCCTTTGTTAATGGAATGGAGTCTATTTGTACAATGACATATGTATGACCGAGCCTTTAGGACTGGGCTTTTAGTTTGTGCTGATTGCAGGTTACATACTCTGGGGAATGTCACTTTACTGGTGCTATTCTGTAGACAGACTGGGTGTGGAGTTACATTGTTTGATTAACTGTGCTTGCCGGCCTGCCTGCCTGTGTGTGTGTTAGGGTGTGTTCATCGTCTACGCAAGCAACGCGGACAGAGTTGACGATGCAAGACTCACGCATGATTCACAGTGCCTTCTCATAGTCCACGCAAGCCATGCGGACAATGTGCTCCCATCGGAAATGTATGAAATGACACTAAATTGGACAACTCATTTTGCTATGCAAGTACACGGCAAATCCTCTTTGCGTAGCTGGGTGTGGCTTGCGTAGACTACGAATCAGACCTTAAAGTGCAACTCTCGCCAAAATGCAACCTAGGGTCTTTTTGTGAATGTGCCCGAGTCAAACTTGGGCAAGATGGCGGCAAGCGGAAAAAAAAACTGCTTAAGTTCTCAATGCTCGAGTTCATGTGTAGAGATCCTGGCGATACTTCAATGATAATGCGATCATAGTATGCCATAGCCCCTAGCACTCCCATTCGTAAGGCCATTTGACCCAGAAAAAAACCCAATACGTTTAATCTTAAAAGTGGCACTTCTGTCCTAATTATGCTTTTAAACGGAAGTTTGACTCGAGTACATTCGGGTACAAAAAGACCCTACAGTAGGTTGCATTTTGGCGAGAGTTACGCTTTCAGAGGGTGACTTCAGCTGCCCACCTCTCTCTGAAGTTTCCTCTTCTCAGCCTTCAGCTCGTCCTCAACCTTCTCAGAGTTGTCCGCTGCTGACTTGTACCTCGACACCTGTCCTTCAAGTCTACTGATCTGTAGGGGAAGATGGACAAACATGACAGACAGTGTAAGAGAGCAGTGTGTCTGGCAAATGGGAGTAGCCCCAGACACATGAGCAGTGGGGTGGGAGAGGAAGAGGCTTTCATCACTTACATTCTGTTCCATTGTGCCCATTTCCTGTTCTGCTTTCGACAGCTTGAACTTGAATTCGCTGATCTGTCTGTTGGCATCTCCTGTGCGCGCGCGCGCACACACACACACACACACACACACACACACACACACACACACACACACACACACACACACACACACACACACACACACACAACATGGGAAATATGGGAATAGGACCAGTGTGAATTAATTGATGTGAACTTGGAGAGTGTGCTGTTAAAACCTTCATGTGTGTATGTGAGTAAGAAGGTGTGTGTAGGTGTGTGTGTGTGTGTGTGTGTGTGTGTGTGTGAAGAGACGTACTCTGAAACTCTATAAAGTGCAGGTCAGTGCCATTCTCCATCCTCTCTCCGTCCGTGAACACACTTTCCATCTTAGAGTGCTTCTGTTTCTCCTCTTCCAGCTGCATCTTCAATTTACGAATCTGAGAGAAAAAAAAAAGACTTACTGAGAATCATCATACATAAACCTGGACATCTACCTGACCATCTCTCATTGTGGTCATGGTTATTAGTTCAGATCTCTTGAGGTAAACTGGTCTCTAGTCATTTCAGCAGTAGATTTTAACAATATTGCATGGTGGACATCTGGCAGACAGATGGACAGACATGAGGATCTCACCTGTGCTAAGAGTTCATCCTTTTCGTCCGCAAGCTTCCGTAACCTGACATCTGGAGAGGAGGTTTACACACATGAGAGTCAGACTGCAGTCATCTAATAAGTTGCATACATGCTATCTACTACACTGCTATCTACACTGTCACAAGCACAGCTGTACCTTTGGTAGTTAATCACAAACATTGAGTAACAAAATGAGGGGAAGCCAGAGAAACTAAACAAGGCCCAGTCTACGGTAATTAATGACAAAAAACATTCAAATTAAAAGCTGTTAACTGCTAAATATAATTAAGACTCTGTGTGTGTGTGTGTGTGTGTTTGTTTGTTTGTTTAACACTGCTCTTACCAAGGGGCCCCTCTCCAGCGGACTCCAGCACCTGCGCTGCCTCCTGCGTCACCACGGTGATGCCCGAGGGGGGCAGCTCGTGGTCTACATCACCGTTGGGCATGCCCTCTGGGATGATGACCAGCCCATGTTTCTGTGTGGGTCACAAGCGATAGGAAAGATAACGATGAGGTGCACTGCAGAGACCACTAACGAACAACCTCTGTTATTACTCACTAGGGCCTACTGTATCATTCTTGACAATTATTTCCAGCAGCACTAAAATACCATTACAATATGACCTATACGATAATAATATGGCGGAAAGGAAGAAAGGTGTAATTTAAATGTTAGGGCAATAAATCAAAGGAAAAGAAAAACATTGAATACAGAACAGGCAATCAGTCTCTGATGTCCCTCACGGCTTGCTGTACTGTAAGTAGCTGTGTGAGGGTGTCCTACTGTAAGCTAGAACGTCTGTGCAGGCGTGGCACTGCTAGGGTGACCTACCTCTCCTGATTTGGACTTCCCCTTGAGGTCAGCCAGCTCATCTCTGAGCTCGTCCCTCTCAGTCCTAATGCAATCAAAGTACTCTTTCTGTCTCTCTAAGGCCTGTCCACGCACGGCACACACGCAAACAGACGAGAGAGAGAGAGAGAGAGAGAGAGAGATGGACACAGAAGGAAAAACAGCAAAGGAGAAGTTGGAAGGACAGAAGTATACAAGATCACGTATATATGCACAGGCAGGCAGGTGCACACACTACTAGTAAACACACACACACACACACACACACACACACACACACACACACACACACACACACACACACACACACACACACACACACACACACACACACACACACACACACACACACACACACACGCAAAGTGGGAAACTCATGCTCTGACAGGCAACATGCTGGTTGAAAAGAGCAATGACGAGCAGGTGGACACATTTCCACATCGCACCTACGACAGATCCCCCCAGTCCCACCTTTCTAAAGGGGAGGACACATGCGGTCTGACAAACCAATACTCTATCAGACTCCAAATTCCAAATACTCCCCAGAAGCAGTGTTCCTAGATGTGTGGATTATCTGTCAATTTTACATGCTCTTGACCGTACAGTATCAGTTTTTCCCCCCAAAAACAATTAATATGCCTCAGGTGTCCCAAAGCAGGATCACATTAACAAGCTGAATCAATTAATTGAGACATGACCTACCGAAATAATTAAGTAAAGTCCAGTGACTGAGGTTCACTTGTTATAGTTATATGTTGATTAAAGTTATGTGTTTCCATTAAAGAAATGCATAACTACAAAACAACTTCAAACTTTTTTCTATAGAATATACTGTTATATACCTCAATATCAATATTATTGTTATGGTATATAAAAATAACTTTCTTCACAAGTCTGATCAGTGTTTATATGCTATGACCATGTCCTTGTTATGTTAAAAATGAAATGTTATGAAAATGGTCAGCCCGTTGCTTTAGAGTGTACACCACTAGGGTGCAGCAGTGTGTCAAAACGTCCTGCCGTCTCCACACCTCATGAGCGGACTAACTCTTCCTGGTCCTGTAGACCACAAATTATACATCAAACCTGATCTGAGGCGTTACATCAAACTTAGTTCCAAACCACCAAGATTAAAAGGTGTTTTAAGTCTGAACACAAATCATTTAGATTTGTGTTCATTTAGATTACTTTTTTAGATTACTTTTAAAACGAGTGTAAATCGTTAATTTAATTAACTGTTCACAAGTGATAAGAAGACATGCGTGTTATCAAATTACATTGACATTCATAATAACCATGAGATGGGGATGCCTCCAACTGCAAGCTAACGTCTATGATATCTCTCAGGCCGTCACAGGAGCCAACAGACTGCCGTTATACACCTGTACATTAGTTCAATTCACGTGGCCAAAAAAAGTCACACTTTACATTTATTAAAATGCTTTTGAGATTTTCATTTGTTGTACTGAAATATTTTGAGAATGCCACATTTTTACATTTACTGTTAGTAAACTAAATATAAAACGAAGAAAAATACCCCTCTTCCAATCAGCAACATACAGCCTAAAGGCCATGTTATGGGGGGCCGCCTTTAAAAAGCCTTTTGTGGCTCAAAGGCTTGACCCCTCACAACCAGGACGGACAGTGTTTAACGACAGTCTATGGGTCTCCATGGCTCTACAGGTAGCTCTACAACCTCCTACCCCAATCTTTTTGTCCTTCCAGTTAATGGTCTCCTGCAGATCAAACACCTCGCGGGTGAGCGTATCTAACTTTTGCTGCATTCGCTGGTTGTCCTGCAGCGGCCAGGATGGCAAGATGGACAGAGGAGGCGCAGGGCGGCGCCATCCGAGAGGATGGACAGATAGAAAAGACAATGAAGGAGTGATGAATGGCAGGAAAAAGTACAGAGGGCCTGATGCTGAAATGAGACTGATCGATCAGAGACAGGAGAGCGGGATATGAGAGAGAGAGAGAGAGAGAGAGAGAGAGAGAGAGAGAGAGAGACATACAGACATGAGGTGCCAGATGGACAGAGAAAGAAAGAAGAGGAAAATACTGATAAGGGGAGTGTGTGTGTGTGTGTGTGTGTGTGTGTGTGTGTGTGTGTGTGTGTGGACAGAAGCTGTGTCCATCACTGCAGAACAGCTGCTCATGTGCACTCTGTGAGCTTTTCCTTCGCTGGGAGGGAGGTGAGAAGGGTTTGGGAATTTGTGTGTGTGTGTGTGTGTGTGTGTGTGTGTGTGTGTCTCACCTCTATGAGCTCGTCTCTCTGGCGAATGCCCTCCTTCAGCTCCTCCTGCTTGTGCTGCAGCACCGACACCGTGTGCTTCTGTCTCTCTAACTCCTGAGGGAGGGATGAAGAGAGAGAGAGAGAGAGGGATGGAGAGAGATAGAGCGAGGAATGACGGGAAGGAAGGGAAGGGAGAAATCATTACAAAGACATAACACAACTTTCCAGAGAGGTTATTGCTTTTTTTGAAGTCCTCCATGAAATGCGCAATATTCACATAGTCCTCTGCACAAGGCTGCGCAAATCCCCATCTTCTCTCAGACTGTAACTTTCTACTAAGCTTCAGCATAATATGAGAAAGGGGGCAAGTCCTGTGGGGTGGACTGCATCAGGCCTCAAAATCAAAAGCATCTCATGTGCTGTCCATGTTTTAACTGGGCTAGCAATAACAATGCGCTTTTCTTTGGTGCCTTTTTTGGGAAAAGTCCTCGAGGTTTTGCAAGGTTCTCCAGCGTTGTGGAAAGGCACTGAACGCATCTGCTTTTACACAGAGAGAGCCAGCAGCAGAGACTTCATGTGTTCCTTTCAATTTGAAACACCTGGGAGTGTACGTCAGAGAGAGAGAGAGAGAGAGTCAAATGGGTCTCATTAAAGCTAAGGACTGAGAAGGGAATCTAAGTGACAGGACACTCTCTGGGATTCAAAGGCTGCAGAAGGGTTTAGGCGATGACTGACAAGTTAACTAGGGTTATTAAATACAAACGCCTGACCTGGAAATCCAACCCAGCTGTCACCTCCTGACCTCCCTCCCATGTTTAAACAAGTTGCTGGAGCAACTTTTCTTTACAAATGTGTGCATGCAGAACAGTGTGTTACCTGTGTGCCTGGATGCCGTGTGTGTGTGTGTGTGTGTACACATGTGGGTACCTTGGACTTGTCGTCCATCTCTCGTCTCATTTCTGACGTCTGCTCCTCCATCTCCTCTATGACGTCCTTGAGCGTGTCCACCTGGTAGATCAGGTTGGCTTTGTCGTTGTCTAGCTGAGCGTTGGACACCATAGCTTTCTTATACTTCTCTTCCACCTCTGTTAGAGACTCCTACCAGGAACCAAGCACGCACACACACACACACACACACACACACACACACACACACACACACACACACACAACCAATCATCCACAGTATAGTGGGGATATTGAGAACCTATACTTGACTAAGATGCTCTGCTCAGGTTTCTCCTAGTTTAATTTGGCCAACCAATGACAAAAGCTGCCTCAGTGATGGGAACTATTAAAGGACACACTATCACAATGGGACACTTATATATAGCTGTTTTGAGTGCATCAAGGCCACACTTATGAAATCACTAGTTTTTAAAATAATTTTTTCCCCTTTGCTTTACTTTTTAAAAGATTCTTATCATAGCCTTGGGCGGTGGTGGCGTAGTGGCTAAGGAGCTGGGCTAGCATAGCCTGAAAAGTTGTGGGTTCAATTCCCGGCTTCAACTGTTGTGACCTTGAGCAAGGCACTTAACCCCAAGTTGCTCCGGGGACATTGGCCCTTGTAACATCATTGACATATGTCGTTTTGAATAAAAGTGTCTGGTAAATGAATAAGTATAATGTAAATGTCTTTACTTGGTCTCATTCTGGAATTTCTTGCTTATCCTGCATCATTTAGAATTATGCTTGCTGCGTTCCATTTTGATTCCATTGCTCATGACCTAAAGTATGGATTACTAGTAGCCATGCTACTTCTACAACTACACATTCTATTGTTATAGGTGATTCTACTTCTACTACTACCATTAGTACAACTACTGCTATAAATATGTGTATGTAGCACAGAGTATTCATTTCATTTCTAGAGAGAAAAAACATGATAGGCTAGAAAAGCCATGTACGTGTACCCACTAGATGTTTGTCCATCTCAGATGCAGCTCAATATAAATGCAGTTTTGGGTCATGCATCCAAACCCAATCCAATTGATGCAGTGTATTCAGTACTAATGAATGAAAATCGGATTACGAACACGGCTTAAAGGTCTTGAGATGGACACACTCCTGAAGGAAAACAACTCATACACCATTTCCTATTAGTGCTACTTAGATCTTCTTCTTTTTAGTATCCTCATTTATTTTTCTGTACAGATGCCAGAGGGCTGTCAACTAAACCCAGGTGAAAGCCATGCCAACAGTAAAGTGAGTTAGTTTAGACTTCCCACACGTTCCCCTCTCCCCACTCCAGTGGACAGGCCTCTCCTGTCCCAGAGAGGCTGAGGGGGGCAGAGGGGAAAGTTCAGAGGTCAGTGTGGAAAACAGGAAGTGAAGTGTCCTCCAGCGGAGGTTGTGACAGTTGAGGCCAGTCCTGCACACCAGCTGATAATACTTACCTGTGTATAGGTCCATGGTGAACCCACCCAAACACACACGTGCGCGTACACACACGCACTCACACACACACACCTTTTCATTAAAGAGGCTCTACATGCAGCCTACTGTGATTTTGAACGTCATGCAACAACAGAAGAGGAGGGTGGACCCAATGCTAAGGGTTGGGGGGGGGGGGGGGGGGGTAATCAAAGGTCACACAGAGATGAAAGAGAAGGCATGCAGCGCACTCAGGCCCCTCTACCTTCAGCTCCTTAAGCCCCTGCATGTAGCGCCCCTCTACATCCTGAATCTGGTCCTTTAAATCATACAGATCCTGTGGAGCAAACGGGAGGAATGGGATGAGTGAATCAGAGGGAGAGGAGGAGGAGGAGGGATGGAGAGGGAGGGAGGGAGGGATGGATTGAGAGAGAGAGTCAGACAGGGAGGGAGGGAGGGAGGGAGAATCGAGCACTGATGTGGACTGCGGATAGGAGTCGGGATGTCATCGCCACACAACACTGGCACTTGCTGGCAAACGGAGACAGAGGGGTTTACACTTTACATCTTCCCAGCATTCTCAGACAGTGAATGTGCACATGTACATTTCTACACAGGCATTCACAGAGACGGCTATTAGCGTCACAGACACATTTAGAACACAGGCATTCACACAGACAGAGACTGCCTCACGTAGTATGTGCATCTCAACGAAACAGCCATGAAGACAAAACACAGACGAGAACATCTTTATCCCAAGCATTCAAGACACCAACAGAAACAGCAGTTAGTTAGCGGCTCTGTGAACATTGTGTGTCCACTGGCGACCACAGACAGAGAACAAAAAGTTGTGGGTCACAGCAGGACGTATTCTCTTCAGAGTTCCCCTGTGGGAGACGGCGAAAGGCTCGCTCACCCGTAGCTCACTGAGAGAAGCATCAGGGTCGACGACGACACTGCCGGCGTCTCCGCTACCACGCCTGGACGAGGTGCCGCCCAGCGACGCCAGAGCAGCCGCAGACAGCCCAGGGGTGGCACAGCGCGACGACGGCTGCAGCAGGAAGGAGAGAGAGAGAGAGAAAGAAAGAAAGAGAGAGATAATAAATGCTTTGCCAGAGCATACTTATGAATAGAGTTTTTAGGTTTACACAGTTTCTACAACATTAAGGTGGACTGTGTTGGACAGATCTTCCATTACGTTAGGGCCATGTTCTTCAGAATTACACAGTAATTGCAGAATTAGGGGTTTGGGTCTGACACTGTGTGTCTTCTTTGTGGTCATTGTGTGCCTTAAAGAGAACTTCTGTAGAGACTAGATAAAATGGAACCACAACAATGGAGCGATGCTTTTCTATGGTGCTTTATCTCAAATTTTTGTGGTCAGCTGCAGAATTTGCATATGCTTGCACAATGATGATAGCAGACAGGAACAACGGACAATGCCACTGCTTGTCATTATAATGAACATCTCATACAACTGATGCATAAAAGACCAGGTTGGTCTCAAACTCATGGTCATTTCATGAGGCCCCCCCCCCCCCCCCACACACACACGTTTGGTGTAGTCTCCCATACTCACCCGGCTGTACTCTGAGTACTGCTTGTCGCATTTTTCATCCAGCTGGAAGAAATGGAAAAAAGAAAAATTTGTAAATCAGCCTGTACGGTCTCTGACCCGCAGGGGTTCGGTTCGGTCACCTGAGTCAGCGGTCTGTTGAGGGAGGAACAGGACGTGGACCGCTGCATGTTCACAGATCACTCGGTGCACCACTTCACAAAAACATCTCTTTTTTTTTTTTCCAGCAGGCAAACTAAAAGCCACCTTTCTCAAAACAAAACCTGTGGTTTGTGCCCCGGCAACCGTCACCAAAACAAACCATTTCTAAATAGCAACTCAAAGAAGCCAATGGTAAGCCACGGCCCCTTTTTTTTCAAGAAAAGAAATCATAATAACACGGGAAACCTTGACCAACATGCATGCACTGCAAACGGAGCAGGAGACGTGCCAAAACACACACGCAAAACTCTGTGAAATCCCACAGGGAATCTTTAACCAAAACACAGGATTAGTCATCAGATGGGAACCACACAAAATACGGGTTGTGTTAGACAGGCCATTGTGATCAAAAAAAAAAAAAAATGCTATTCAGCATTTTCAGTATCGGGTTAAACCTCTTCAGCTATTTTCAGCTCCCAACACTCTAGAACTGTGACCGTGTAGTATGTGAGACAAGCCAGTGGAGGGGAGGGGATAGCCTGTATCTGTGTGTGTGTGTGTGTGTGTGTGTGTGTGTGTGGTAGGCCTGCGTAGCATATGGGGATGTGCTATGCATGTGCTTGTGTACACGTGTGAGTCAGACTAGAACGTGCCAAAGTCTGACTTTCTCCAACATCTAACAATAGGGTGTCTAGATAAGGGATGTCCAGATTGTCCAATCTGGTGGGCATATTCAGTGAGGCTGTATACGTGTGCAGTGTGTGTGCAGTGTGTGTGTGTGTGTGTGGGCAGTGTGTGTGTGTGTGTGTGTGTGTGTGTGTGTGTGTGTGTGTGTGTGTGTGTGTGTGTGTGTGTGTGTAGTGTGTGTGTAGTGTGTGTGTGTGTGTGTCTTGTCTGGCTCGGTCAGTTTGGGAGTACGTAAAGGCCATATGTGCGGTCTCAGAGCGGTCTGAGAGGAGACATGCATCCACTCCACTCCATTCCAGAGAGAGACTTACGGAGTCCAGATCAGGAATACTCAGATCATCCAGGTCAGACACGATACTGCCACGGCGGTTAGAGCGGCTGAAATAGTCAGCAGCCGTCTCACTAATGTCAGAGAAGTCAGACGACTACGCTCAGGATGAAGTGATGAACAGAGAGAAAGGAGAGAAAGAAAAGAGAGAGAGTGGAGAGAGAGAGATTGAGAGAGAAGGGTAAAATTGCAAGAGACAAGATAAAGAGAGTGGAGTGGGGGGAAAAAATATGAGAGGAAAATGAAATGTACATATTAAAGCTAGACAGGAAAAGAGAGCAAAGATGCTCCAAAAGGCTTTTGAGAGGGAAAATAGAACGAGTTAAACTAAAGGAAAACAATAGAGGACCAAGGCCATGGCAATAGTTGTTATTTGTTATATGTAGTAGTATAGTAGTTGTTATATGTACTTTTAATTTACTTAGTTAACTGTTCCATTGTAAGGAACATAAGATGAATGATATATATTTGAAGAATTGAACAAACATCACACAAGCCGAAAGAAAGAGGCGTTGGAAAAGTCATAACAACTACCCTAACAATGACTAGATCTTAAGGGGCCACAGAACAGTCAAGACTTAAGTCCATGAATTCCATTTTGAATACTGGTATAAAAAGGTCACTCTAAATGGCTTGTGGCTGATGGAAAAAATCCCATCTTGTCCTTTGGGCAGAGCTGCCCAACCCCCTCCTCATTGACCTCCAGTCCAGCCTTCTCAGAACTCAACAGGCAGCACTTCACCTCAAATGGCTACTCTGTCCTCTTATCAGTCCCTCATGCCCGCTCCAGGTCACCCTGGGCCCTAACCTGCAGTACAAGCTCTGGATTGGCCCAGTTAGTTCCTGCTGCTGGCTGGAGGTCCTGAGGGGGGAAGGCTGGGCCGCTCTGGCCTGGAGAGGGACGACCCCCTGATTGGCTCACCGTGCTGTCCCTGCGTCTGCGGTTGTAGCACTCCTGGGACACGGTGCTGCCGGAGTCATCATCAGAGGAAGACTGGCAGAGTCAACAGGGAGCTTCAGTCATTAGGCTGCATTTTGAACCGGCAACGTTCACTGGTTCACAACCAGCCTGCATGCACACACTCTGTTTACCAGCTACTACCAAAACTCATATACACACTAAAGACAACTTCATTCATGCATACTAGGTTTAAGAGCCCCTTCTCACTTCTCACACACACACACACACATCAAACAACATGGCTGGCATATGGGTAAACTGCACCCACCATAACATTACAAAATACAATACTTCTGTGGAGCTGCATGCCTTTTAGCAAGGTTGCATTGGCTTTAATCCAGCGTTACCTGCTTTGCTCCCTGCTGGGTTGCATTAAGACACTAAATATCCATGTTAGCTCAGTCATAAAGTCCATTTTACTGTATCGCTCTATTGATTGTTAATGGGATGTTCAAAAATTCTACAGTATTTCCAATCGATTGCCCGGACTCACTCAGAGGTTGAAATAGATTTTTTACCGCTATTAGCAGCACTGGTAGGGTGTTAAATCAACCATGCACTTTATCCACAATTCAAGGCCATTCCGCATTTATCCCTAAGTGGTGGATAAGCTGCTGGGATAAATGGCAGGGGTTAGTGAAATGGGCGAGGCAGAGAGGCAGCTGGACAGGACAGGCCGGAGAGTGCCGGCCGCTCACCACGGGGCTGCTACGAGTGGAGCTGGCCCCCGAGGAGTACCAGCTGTATTCAGACGGCTGTGTGTGTGTGGAGGGGTAAGGAGTGGGTAGGTGGGGACGGGAAGGGGGGTGGGTTGGTGGAATAGAAACAGCACCGACATGAGCGCCACAAAGTCTCAATGCAAGCAAAGACAGAATGAGCTAAACCAACTGGAGGATGACCTCATAATTGGGTCACTATGGACACGGAGAACACTTACAGCTTTGCTGGAACTGTAGGAACCATAGAGACCGTCGTCATAGATAGAGGCCTGAGGGGGTAAAAGGGAGGAGGAAGGGTGTGTGGGGGGAGGTCATGGCTACAGGCAGAAGCAGAACAAGAGAACCAACTGGGGGCTCCTTCAGTGAGAAGCCTCTTTGGCTGCACGCATGCATTACAAAGCCAAGAATTCTGAATGAAGTGGAATGCCTATATTTCTTTACGAGTGGGCAGCATCTTCTGACAAGCTGAAATCCCTTCCTGCTGAGTGTGTTCACCATATGCACTATTATCACATTACCATAATATAAACACACGCATTACTATTTGTCTAGGGCCACTGAACCTCCAGAAGAACAAACCCTCCAGTTGAACTTTACGGGCTGTAGGAGGGCTGCGTCAGCTACATTCTGTGGCCTAAGGAACACTCATCTGTGGGGTGCAACAGAGCAGCTTTGTGCCCTGGGCAGAGACTGCAGTGTGTACACTGGAGAGTGATGCGGCTGCATGCAGACTTCATGCAGACTAACCAGGCTGTAACTTCGGGTCAGACCACTTGTGCTGGGGGTGGTGGACGAAGCCTGCAGTGGGAATCGGAGGGGGGTGGGGGGGTGGGGGTGTTAGGCAGGAAGACAATGTGCGGAAGTGCGGAAACAATCAACAGACTATCTAAACGAAAGGCTACAAAACCTTTCTGCTACGTATGATGGATTTTCAAGGTTTTGATTAAACCTGTCTGAAGTCAATACTGAGATGTTAACTACCACACATGAAGAAGGCATGTACACAATCAAATGCTTCTGAACACCTCATGACAAAGTAAATGACACAACACTGTGCAATAGTCAGTAAAGAGCCAGTCAAGAGCTATCTAGCCACACTTTGGAAGCCTCAGTGGCATCATTTCCCCTCTGGGAAATCTGGCTGTGTGAACACTGACTGGAATGGAATGGCAGAGATGAAAAGACAGGGAGGAGAGGGAGAGGGACAGACCCGAGGTTGGTAGGTGGAAGAGGTTGAAGTGGAGGTGAAAGTAGGGGGAGCAGGTTTGGTGCTCTTTAGGCTGCTGTAGTTCCTTTGGTCGTGGTACAGTCCAGTCTAGAGGGAAAATGACACATCAACAGAGCGCAAAGCACGGAAAGAGAAGACAGAGAGAGAGAGAGAGAGATCTTCCACTGCGCACAGCTTACCATATCCACACAATGAGTTAACATGTCCCTTTGCTAATGAAAATAATGTGTTTTACCACAACAGAAATTATTATGACAAAAAAATTGATGGGGTTTTATTTGTGAAGCAAGAATAGAATTTCATCAGCTCTTCAGCTCTTTTATCAGTTCTTAGCCAGAAAAAGCCTTAGATCTGCTAAAGGAACACATAAATAGAAACAGTGCTTGCATCTGTTGTTTTCTGCATCCAAAGCATTTGTTTGTGAGCCGCCCTTGTGGGCAATGGGCAGCATCCTGAGGAATTGAATGAATCCAGGCACAAATAACTGACAACAGATCTACACCTACAGATCTACACCAACTACTGGTCCGTTGGTCCATTGGTCTGTTACTACCAAAGGATTATTATTATTAATAAAACAAAGTCTTGTCAAAACAAGTCATAACTTGTTTTGAACCATTTCTGTCATTTTAATTGCCAATTTATCAGGGTTTATGTGGCAGATCAGTGATCATGCAAATACTTGAAGTACACTGACCAGCAAGTCCTTTTTAGAGCCACTGGAGGTCTTCTTCAAGTTGTGCAAGTCGTTGTACACAGAGCTCTGACAGGGAGGGTGGCAAAGGGATGAGTTTCACTACATGTCTGCCCAACTACATTCACTTAAATAACACACAGTGTATCTTTCAACGTGCATCTCAGTCTGACAAAGCATCTGCCAAACATCTGAAAGCAGGAGTGTATTTTGTCTAAAATGGCTAGATTGTAAACTGCTTCTAACATGGTCTTTTTCTTCTGGACCCTGACTCCTCATTACTGCCTAGTTTAATGTTTCAGCACACTTTTGATCTCTACTACTGAAGTCAAATCTCTTCATTTACATGCAAGGTACACCAAAAAGCAAACAGCACATCAAAACCTAAACCAGACTATAAACCGACATCTATCTCAAATTTGTCTGGAAGCTCCTGAATTCCCCCCCCCTGGAATCCTCACAGATTTCGACAACCCTGTCTCTTTACAAGCCATCAAGCATGCCCTACATCCTGAGGTCTGACTGACTGCCTGTGCTGGGCGAGGGTGAGAACCTCAGACACATCACTGCTGTGTGAGTGCGGCGAGGTGTGAATGAAGCCCGCTGGCTTCGGAACAGCCGGCCGAGGCTGAGATGGTACATACAGTGGAACGGGAGCTCTTCAGAGCCGAGCTGCTGGAGAGGCCGTCAGACTGCAGACAGAACAGCAATTATACATGAGAGGGGAACGAACACACATACACCACACACACACACACACACATAATTACAAACCGCAGTCTCCCCACAGAATGAAAACTCCATGCGTATGTGGTACCAAAAACAAACACCCAAACCAGACCAAGTGAGAGTTATTGATGGTTATTGCTTTTTTTAAGATGACGTTATGCTCGACCACTGACACAGAGCAACATCATGACATGACAGCGAGTGATTAAGACAGGTCATTAATTTGGATACTAGTTGCCAGATCTGGGGGTGGGTGGGAGTGCACTACAAATCTGGCCAGTGTTTTCTCTCTGAATGCTTAGCCTGTACAGTTGCTGAGAGAGAACATAAGTCAGGCTCTTGAGTCAGCTGTTTACATGGCGAGAGCCGCTGGAGCAGGGGTGTGTGCAGCGTTCCTGGAGGGGTCATGTGTTTAATGCTATACTTGAGACTGCCGTGACCCCGTTTCGAATGATTAATCTGTCGTTTATTTGCCAGAGAAACCCCCTTCAAGGCTTCCACTAGCAGCCATTAGTCACCGCGATAAGCTGTGGGGGCCTGAGCAGACAGTTGAAATCACACTGTAAACTTCTCCCATGTGCTGCCTCAAGCACTAGGACATCTGCTGCTATTATTCCACCAACAACCAAATACGCAGACGTGTTAGGTACGAATCAACCAACGAGTTTCTAGCATTAGGCTACACATGAGGTAACAAATCCTACAATGCGTTAGTTGCAATGAGGTGGACTAATTAAGAGGATTATGGAAGTGATGCAACTCTCTGGTTATGTTGCCACATTTAGCCTATGTTTTAATGTTTATTGTCAAAAAGGTTTTATATGTAAAACTTGACAAACGTAAATTATAACAGAAAGTCAACTACAAACAACAGCAACAACAAAATCCAAACATAGACACACAGCAAAGCACGCCCCAGTAACCCACCACCGCATCCCTCCTGCGAGAGGTACTAGATCGACTCCGCTGGGAGCTCCCCAAGTCTCGTAGCGAGGATGAAGTCGACTTCAAAAGCAGAAACAGATCAGGTTTACAGACACAGTCATCCCATTTGTCTATTTGTCCCATCATCTCACGTTATCGTCACATGTATCCCTACAGTTCTCCATCATTTTAGCAACATATTAAAGGCCTGTACACACTGCCAACAATAGTTGTAATGATAGCAGTACAAACTACAGTTCCACGTATCACTCTAATTAATGACAGCAGCCAGACCACATAGTACTATAACTATGACAACATGAAGAACAATTTCTGAGTGCCTTTTAGAACAACAGAAACATTAATGAACATTAAGAAAATTCCCGAGAGACTTTCAGTTGATCAGTCTTGACGTTCATATCGTCATAGTTACAGTTGTCTTTGTAGTTGTCGTTGGCAGTGTAGACAAACCATATGAGTGTGTGTTTTCTTTTTAAATATATATTGCAGAGCAGATCACAACAAGCATCACACACAAAACCCTGGGCACCCAAACAACATGGTACACACCCTGTAGCTGGCACTGCTACGGACCGACATTGTATCGTCATCTCGACCCTGATAAACAGACACAGAGCATAAAAGAACAGAAAGATGGCAAAGGATAAAGTAAAGAGGGATCGATAAGGATAAAAGCTAAAAAGATAAGAGATATGAGACAGTGGAAGTGAAGGCTGGAGAGCTAGACCAGATAGAGATGGGGGGGGGGGGGCAGATACAAACCCGACTCGTGCTGGATCGATGCGAGGTTCGGGCCTTCTCAGCGTCAGCCTGGATGGACAGAATGTGTGGGATAGAGGGAGAGAGAAAAAAATGAAGGAGCAGAGGCACAAATAAGAGAAGGAGACGAAAGAAATCAAGGAAAAGAAGAAGCCCCATAAAAAATGGCCGACCCTCTTTTCATTGATGATTGCTGATGGGAAATAAAACTGTAAAAGGGAGAGTGGAGACGCTTTACTGCTTTGCAAAGGTCACATTAGAATCCACTGCTTTCATCCTTAGCTTTTTTACGATCAGCATTCCCCAAATGAAAGGAGTCAAGGGCAGTGCAGGGATGCGAGGGGACAGAGGAAACCGTGAAACATGAGGCTGGGCGGCTCTGCTGGAACATCTGTTAGTGCCATACCAAACCAACACATGCCACTCGTGAGGAACAAGAGCGAGAGCAGCGAATGGCCACCCAGCTGAAGCATATCAATTTAGCCGGATTCAAACGCTGACTGCTTGCCAAGATCGTTTCCTTTCCCTCCCTGTGGCCACGTGTGCTTAGGGAGTGGAAGACTTGGAAGCAACACCATGAGGACACGCACGAATACACATCCATCTTAATCCATTTACGCTAGAAATTACCGTGGAACATTCCGGAAAGTGATACCAATCTGACCTTGGACCTACAGGCCTCTTCGCTTTGTTTAAAGTACACCACAATTGACAGGTTAGCTCATGCAATAAAACAACAATAAATCAAGGCTTGGTTAGGTGCAGACCTACACTGTAGCTTTGTGTTCATTCTGACTGGCGCTAGTTTCAGTTTAGAAATGACGGCTGCAATAAAGGTCTGGTCCTGTGTCAGCCCCTATAAAGCGCACACCTTGGAATGTCTACAGGCTATCTGATAAAGAGATCTCTGATAGGAGTTCCTCTGAACCAAGTGCAATGAACAAGGTGATGTCCTACATAAAAAAAAAAAAAGATTAGGAACTTTCCAGATATGTATGTGGCTCAAACCTCACACAGACAGACACACGGGTTTCAAAAGATGCAGTCGACAGGCTCACTACATGCGCTCTGTCCTACCATCCATTGGTGGATCTGCCCCCATTTCCTGTTGGAGGACGAGTGGTGGTGAGAGAGCTGAGCAGAGAGGACCGTGATCCGGATGGGAGAGAGGGAACAAACATAAACACAAACTCACTGTTTACTCGCAGCAAAGTGGTTCCAACACACACACACACACACACACACACACACACACACACACACACACACACACACACACACACACACACACACACACACACACACACACACACACACACACACACACACACACACACACACACACACACACACACACACACACACACACACACACACACACACACACACACACACACACACACACACACACACACACACACACACACACAGTGCAGTCATGTGAGTATTTGCCAAAACCAACTTCAGCTCCTGCAGAAAGGCTGTTTAGTTTAAAATGCATCCAATATGCTTGTATGTGCAGGTGTATTTCAAACTCCACCAAAAACAGGAATTGCAAAGTACTATCGCTGACAGGAGATTTCAGCAACATTATGCCAGTTCATATGCTGATCCGATGTTTCTCAACTTATCGGTCTCCATCCTACCTTAAAATTGTGATCTATTAAAGTATTACAGGGAAGCTACACCAGGCGTGTAACTGAAGCGTTCCGTTCGCGACGCGTAAAATCCATTTTAAAAGACTGGTCTATTTTTCTATTTATCTATTTTTTTCGAATGTACGCGGCGCCATCACGTCTGGTGTAGCTACTTCCATTGATTATAGTGGAAGCTAATCGTTGCAGCAGACGCTATGCGAACGGAACGCTTCAGTTACGTGCCTGGTGTAGCTCAGCCCTTACTGTTCCCCACATCTTATATGAATCCATTGAATCCATCCATCCAATTGAAAATATAACCCTACCACTGATGATGACCATGCTATACATCTTCCCTAATATAAACCTTTCCAAAACAATGGCTTAAAACCAGTCAGGAGCAGCCTTGTATGGCATTATAGGGCTATTATACAAGATGAAACACCATTGGCCAAATACATCAGACATTATTTTAAAAGGCATTCTCACTTCCCTGGTGTAACAGAGACAGTCTATGAGTGGATGATCACATCAGACAGCTAAACGAGCGACTTGATAACTTTCTTAATAAGGTGGCATATATCAGAGCTGAGGCATGGCATTGCGGTGCCAGAGTGAGTCAGCCTGACCTCAGCAGTATTCACCGTTCGTTTCCACATCAACACTCTCCCTGAAGAGAGAAAGCAGAGCGGAGCAGAGGAGCACACTCAGCATCTGAGAGGCTCTCTCACTTTCGGATAGTGGCCACTGTAATCGTGCGCTCATGCAGCTGGAAAGAGCCCAAACGCACCGTCCCCGACCCGGCGTTTGCTTGCGCTGAATGGACCGTTCTCTTTTTGGGATGTACCTGTACAGTCTTGGAGGAAATCTGAATCAGTGATCTTTGAACATGCAGTGTGAACATATAGTGCGAGTAGGACAATTCTCTTTTCAACTCTCCACATTTAAAGGTTGTATCAGCGATTGTGGGTGACGTCTGTTGACATTCAAACAAAACACAGAGCTGGCTCGCTACTCCCTTCCGTGCAATTGAAACTCTTCTAAACTCGTATCTCGCCGGTTATTGGATGGAACACTATTTATTTTGCTTTTGAGTGGTTGGTAACACTTGTTGGTAGCAATTGTTTTTTGGTACAGATCTCGGAGCCTAGGCTGCCTACATAGACGTGTTTTTTTGTGGCTTGCCTATGGGGCGGGCAGCTAGAGGGTCAAAGTATGAAACTACATGGCAACAACATTACAGCCATTTGAAATAGAGCATCTAACCGTCACTTACTGCAACTACTGGGTTGCCTAAAACGGCATCTGACTCTCTAATTGAAGTCACATCATTGTTGCACAATTATGATGGCTGACTCATAATTCAAATTAATTTGGCTTTACTGTGGTAGTGTTGATATAGCAGTGACGGACTAAGTCTAAGTGCCTTGCCCTATAATGAAGACTAATGACAGTGAGCAGCTGGCATAGTGATAGTGGTAGTACCTCTCTCTGCTGGCGTTCCAGCTCCCGCATTCGGATGTCCCGTGCTTCTGCCCGGGCGGCTCTCTTGGCTGCGAGCCTGGCCTCTGCCTGTGGAACAAAACAGAACAAAACTCTCATCAGTCTGTCAGGATCCTTATTAATGCAACACCACCACTTTCCATACATTTCATCACATTTCACCACCTTTTTTTACTTTTGTGACCCCTTCCAAGTACAGGCAGATTATGTGTCCTGCCCTAGATGAGGCAAATGACATCTGCCCCTATTTTACTGACTCAAAGAAACAAAAACAAATTGTCCCTCTCTCCCTAGGGGTTGCCATTAACACTCAGGGATTTGGCAACTTTGCACTAACACAAAAATAACACAGAATAATATAATCCTTTCAAATATATAGGAAGTAACGTTTCAGAACTTTGTGTGAGGCATGAAATGAACATACAGCTTTCCGTCTCAGTCTGAGCCAAACACCAGCTCTTGGTTACCCACCCATTAGGAAAGAGAGCGCTTTGTTGTTATTGAGTCATTATGTTGTGAACACAGAAAAAATGTCACACCAAATATGACTCCTAAACAAAGACATGTTTGGGTTGTTTACGCTAACCAAGGAGAAAAAATAAGTTAGGTCTACGATACACTCACACTTGAAGTCCAAGTAAGGCCCTGGCTGGATTCAGCAAAGAAGAATGCTGGCTTGTTAGACTTTGGATCTCATGCAATTGAGTATTCTGTTTATGAGCAATTCGTTACCTCATAAATGTTGTAGGAACTAGTTTTGATAGTGTCTGGTATGGAATCAAAAAACGCCATAAATATTGTGTATGTGTAATCGAGTTTTGCAACTGTATAAAAAAATTGTGCATGTGCACGGAAACTTTGTACTTGTAGAAATACTTTGTGCATGTGCGAAAAATGGAATGGAATTCATTGAAGCACTGCCTTGCGCTCTGGATGGCATAAAGCGAAAGGCAGAGAGATGTGATGCAGGATGTCCCCTGATTGGATAGTCAGTAGGCGATGCAATGTGTTGATTGGCTCTGCAGAAACGCTGTCAAGACCGTGCCAAAATTCGCTGATTGGCTCTTCACGACGACAAAACACTGCCAAAATTTGTGTCTGTAAAAAAGTTTTGTAGCTTCGTAGATCCAGCGGTTCCACACACGTTCAAACTCAATCCCTGTGCACAAAATATTTCTGCAGGTACGCATTTTTTTGCACAGACAAATTAATTCCACAGCTACAAAACGGTTCCACACAAATCATATCGTCGAAGACAATCTTTTTTTCGAACATGCACAAAAGTTTCCGTGCACATGCACAACATTTTTTTATACAGTTGGGTCATTCCACATCAATTCAACCAGGGCCCACGCACTTAGGTCTCAAAAAATTACCAGGTGTACCTATGTTTCCCAGGAGACACACTGTAAAATTACTTTTATGTAAGATCAATACTTTCCAAGAAACAGCCAGGGGGGGGGGGGGGGGTCGATTTTGTTCGGCCTCTTTTTTTTGTCAAAGTTCACAAGCCCAAAGCACAAGAACTAAACCATGTAGGAGGCTCACATTTTGCATGCTGGTACATCAATAGGAATAGTATGTAGCAAAATTGTCACGTTTGGTCTGGATGATCCTGCATGGTCATAGCTGTCCCTCAAAGTTGATCAAAAGTTTATTGGAGTTTTTGGCTGGGCCTGTTTAAGCCTTCAGAAGACATATTTGTACTCAACATAGGCTCTTGATTTATTTCCTTTACTGAGATAAGTAGAAACACTCTCACAAAAAGCAATGAACAGAAAAGAAATCCCTTCAGGGTCTGAACAGCAGACCTCACAAATCTGAAAAATCATTTTGGTTCTCATTTTCAGAGCACCCAAACACCTTGTGGGAATATACAAAGATTTTTTAAATATGTTTTTCAAACAAGCAAACTTTGTTTGCTTGTTTGTACATCCCTTCCGGTACACCCGAAATACTCGCAAATAATCAGTTGCAAGCTACACAATTTATTGCAGCCTTCGTGCTTTGCCAATTGAATTAGTTGAAAATGCACATCAGAGTACTTCAAGCGTGGCTGACAGGCCTCAAACTCCAGAGGACTGGGCTAATGGGACACCATCAGTGCAACATCAAACACTTTTGATGAGAATCTGGATGTCTCCTCAGACTTTTGAAAACCACCTGTCCACTCGTAAATACTCGAGGAGGACATGATCTGAATCTTAAAACTACTCGTCTGCCCTTCACCACAAGGGGGCCGGGGATGCCAGATTATGCTCAACACTCCAAGCCAACTGGGATCAAAATCCACCGCCATATCTGGGTCAATTGGTTTCAGCTCCCTGCGTGGCTTGGCTTCTCGTCTCACAGCAATGGAGGACTGTAGGACTCCACTGGCAGAAAAAGGGAAAAAAAGGGAGAAAGGAATACAAGCCCAGCCCTTTCAAGAGGTGAAGTCTGAACACACAGCAGAGGCTGAATGAGTTTACGGCGAGATCAGCGCTGTGGGCGTGGAGGGAGCCTTTAGGGGACTACACAGCATGAGGTGGTGCTCTGTTTGGGAGATAAGGTCACCATGTGTTCCTACGCCGCTATGTTGGGCACAACACTGTGCAAGCCCCCAGCTCTCAATAATCAGTTCCACGATGAGTCCCGGGATGCCTTTTAACTTCAAACATCAACCGTCTGGTTTTGCTGTGGCCAAGTATGGGCCTGCTGTTTGAGTCTTGGACCTCGTTCAACTCTTTTCCATTTCACAAACTTTAGTCAAGCTATGTTCTAATAATTCCGTTCCTGTCAAACATGTCATCAAGTATGTAAACAAGACCAAAACCCACCAAGTAAAACTTGTATACGCTTCTAATATACCGAGTACAGCAGTGCAAATGTACAGAGCCAGCTCCCCAAAACACTGAACAATATGGAATATTCTAATCTTACTCCTTCCAGATGTCATAGTCAGTAATACACACCGCATCAACACCACCATTACCAATATATACAGAAGAGCAAAACGGATGGCCTGTTTTCTTATAATAGTGCTCCCTGAGAGCTTTGAGCTTTGTGTTTGAGCTGAGATGGGAGAGCTGTTGGTGTGGTCCAGTCCACCATGACTCACTTCAGCCACAAAGGCCGAGGACTGGCACGGAGCCTCAGTGATCAACTGCACACATACACACAGAGAGAGAGAGGGCGAGAGAGCGAGAGAAAGAGAGAGAGAGAGAGAAAGAAAGAAAGAGAGAGAAAGAAAGAAAGAAAGAAAGAAAGAAAGAGAGAGAACACACACACACACGCAGAACATACATACAGATACAGACACACACACACAGAAACTACATGTGTTCTCCATCAGTCCAGGGCCTCCCTAACCCCCACTCCTCTGGGTGTGAAGGTCAGTGATGGGCAGGAGTCCTATAGCTCCCCCAAGTCAGTGAAGGGGAGGGTCCACATGACTTCCACCGCACTTCTTTTCAGGTTCACAGTGAAGACACACACACACACACACACACACACGCAGGGAGTAAACACCCCCATCTAAACAGGAAGCCTAATTATGAAGACAGAGAATGTGTTACATTTTAGTCTTTTACAGAGAGCCGTTTAAGGTGGATGTAAGCATGGCACGGGGGAGTGTGAGACAGCAGAGCCTGGCTGGGGGAGATGGGGTCTGATAGCAAGACCAGCAGGACTAAATTTGCTTGATGCCTCAGCAGCACAGGCTAAATTCAGCCTGACCCACCTCTCCTCCCTGGCAACGAAGCAAACCCCTCCCCTCTCCAAGTGCACTCTTACTGCTCCCCTGTCTGCTACTCCGGCAGACCGCGGAGGCCATAAAGTATTGAAGACAGCTCACCTCATTCAAAGTCGCCCATAAGACACACGGCCAAAGCCAGATCTTTTACAAATGGCCATTAATGGGATTTGTGAGACATAAAGCACAATAGCCGTGGATGAGTTCACATGGAGGGGGGAAGCATTTCGCCAGCGCACGCTGGGAGTCCTGTAAATAACTCTTCATACCCAGCTGTGCCTTGTTGTGAGAGTGCCATTTCTCCTGCTGGCTGTAGAAATGCTGTAGTGTGTGACTGTGCGATAAATATACTGATGCAAGGCTCCAGCTGTATTTAAGATCGGTCTAAGATGGCATGCATCGTGATATCCCAGGGCAAGGTCACTGACAGTGGGAGCACTGTCTGTAAGTCATGGGAAATTGGTCAAAGGTTTACAAAATGTTCAACTAAAAATCACTTTTAAAAGCCGCAGGAGAACAATGATTATGGCATGTTAATCAATGGAATAAATCATTTAAATCCCTCACTCTGGCCAACTAAACCCTTACTGGAACTGCAATTTGTTGTCTTAATGTTGTCTTAATGATCCAGCTTTATGTACCCTCTCACCCATTGTGGTCATTTAATGATAGTCTGCTGTGCCGGTCTTCCCTCAACACTAAGAGGTCGCAGTCACGACTCTTTAGTCAGTTCATCGATGGTGGAATGATTTACCTTTGCTCTTTGTTCTAGCGGTAGTTTAGGTTTTAAAAAAAAAAAGTGTTTAGATGCCTTGCATCTAGCTAATCAAGTCTCCTTACATTTGCCTTTGTTATTATTCTGTTAAAATAATTTAATCTATTACTATTTGCCTTTTTATGTAGGCTACATGACTTTACTTTAAACTGCTCATTTTTAATGCTAGGCTAATGTTTATTAATCTGACTCTCGCCAGATGAATTTCGTTCTGCCTAGCTCCACTCATCCATCTGGGATCGATCCATTGGAGTGGTGTTTCAGAAGGCTGGGCCTTATCAAAAATCCTTGCATATGATTGGATAAGCCACTTGTTCGTCATCTATTGACGTGCTACTTCAACCAGTCACATCGAAGCCAACCCGTGACACTGAGAACAGTCTCACAGTCGCTTTTACGCTATGTCACATCTATTAAACTCCCGCCCTACGTCCTGATTGGCTCTACTATAAAATCTGGTGCCGAAATCACTCAACGGAAGCGATCCCAGATGGATGTGAGTGGAGCTAGGCGGAGCTAAGCGGAACAAAATTCATCTGGCGAGAGTCAGGTTAAATGTTTATTGCTATCATTTACAACAATCAACCATAGTACAAACAGTAGACAACTGTAGAATGACACACTTGACATACTATCAAGGGCTGAGCCAATCATAGTCTATGACCCTGAGGGAATACTGTAAACATTCATTCATCTTCCAATATTGAACTTAATGTAAATTAGTCCCCTACAGCGTGTGTACACATTTAAGCCATTCAACTGCTGGTGTCAGACAACAGTGGGAGGGAGGCTTCAGAAACAGTTTCACACTCCAGCATGTCTACAGTAGTGGTGGCCTAGTACGGTACCTCTTCTCAGTCTCCCAGTTTCTGCATTTCTCAGCGGATTCTGAAAGTGGATAGAGAAGTGCTCAAGGAAGTGTGACTTGCAACAGAGGGGTTTGCTTTTTTCATTTGTGCAAGAATTTCTCGTTTTATCATGCATGACTAAACTGTGTGGGACTGCGTGTGTGTACGTATGTGTTTGTGCAGCTGTGTGTTTTGTACGTTTTCGTCTGTCTGGGTTTGCGTGTGATTTGAGTGGATACATCTGTGCAAGTTTACATTCACAGGAGCTACAAAAGTGTGTCAGCATTACAGTATGTGTGTCAATGTAAGCATGTGCACGTGTGTGTGTGTGTGTGTGCGTGTGTGTGTGTGTGTGTTTCTGTCTGCGTTTCCGTGTGTCCACGCGATTGAGAGTGTGAAGCCTGGCCTCTGTACGGCATACCTGTTCCTCTGTCTGACAGGAAGACTGACTTGGGAGGCAGAGTGGCACAGCTGAGCTCTGTGTCTATCTATAGCCCATCACCACCCTACACACACACACACACACACACAGACACACACACACACACACACACACACAGACACAGACACACAGACACACACACACGTCCATCCCCCCACCAGCTCCCATCAGCCCCCAGTTCTCATCAGGAGTGGAACGGGGTTGTAATCTGAGCAGTGCTACTGGTGAGCACCATTCCTTCTCGTTCGCACACACACACGCACACGCACGCACACGCACATACGTGCGCGCACACACACACATACACAAGCTAGCACACACACACACACACACACACTTACTGTTACATTTTTCCTCAACACAGTCAACTGTATCTAATTTAGTATTTTAACAACTATAAGTTTAACAGTAAAGTTAGCTTAAGATAGACAATCCATACCTTAGACCAGGGGTTCCCAAACTTTTCCACGACAAGGCCCCCCAAATAGCACTAGGTTCTGGCCAAGGACCCCCTTGATGTGTTATGAAACCCATCGACAATACTACGGCAAATGTAAAATACATTAAGCTAATCCTAATAATTATTTTAGCAACAAGCACTTCGCGATGGAGCATACAGTGTGTACAAAATTGCATTTGGGGCTTTCTGCTATATGAGAGTTATCACTCTACTATTATTCCCAGTCAATATCATGGAAAATATAATGTACAGATATTTGCAAATTATTATAATGGCATTGTATAACAACCCTCATAGTAATATATTTTAAATTCTTCAAATGTATTTGCTGCTTTTCTTTTTCCTTCCAACTTGCTGGGGCCCCTGACACCCCCTCACGGCCCCGGCCCCCACTTTGAAAACCACTGCCTTAGACTCTACCCATAGGATGAGGAAATCGGACACATACTGGGTCAAGCGGACTAGCCTAGATATGAGCATTCCAACGACATGACATACACGCTCCTGTTTTGAAACTTAACCTATTAGATGACCTAATACAATATTGACACACTCAAACACACAGCAAATTGCAGAATAGAGAACCAAGAACACATTTAGAGAATTCAACACATTGTTAAACTCAATAAAAATGTATACCCCTAGCAGTCAGTAGCTTATGCATTCTTTTTGTCTGTGGCCTTATCTTTGCTTTCAAGAAGAATAATAATAATAATAAAAAGGAGTCGACTTGCCATGTACCCACACTTATCTCAAGAAGGCAAAATGTAAATTGTAGCCATGGCAACAACTTATTATTCAAAAACACTCCTGTCCCAGAGTAGGCCACTGTGGACCATGGTGCTCTGTAGTTAACCAACATTATCAGACATGACTATGCTGATTGCACTTGGGGTGGAGAGGCAGAGAGGTGGAGAAGTTCCTACTTTGGACCTTCCGCACTGAGCCTGGCTTTGAGCGGACATTCTGCTTGTTTACTGCCCTTTCTTGACACCAGCAAGAACACTGATGCAATATCCAGGCCTATCACACATCTCTGTGTTGTGGTCAACACGTTATTGTGCCAACCATAAACATCCCCCCCCCCGCTCCATTTTTTAAACACTGCCAGCAAAAGTGAAACCAGTCCATAACTGAACTTTTGACAATAGAATAAGGTGTAGGACTGACTTTCACTCATACAAATAATATACCTCGAGCTGAAGGAGATGTAGGCTATTTACCATCCTTGCAGTTTAACACAACTATGCCTTACTACTTGCCTTCCTACTATGTAAAGCGACCTTGGGTTTGAGAAAGGCGCTATATAAAATAAACTTTTTATTATTATTATTATTATGAGACCGTTATCATCACTCGTGCAGCAAAGAGTTCTCTGATGAGGGAGCAGGGCAGGATGACGGGAGGAACTAGTCAGCTCACTGGACAGGAGTCCGACCTCTTACTTATGGACAACCTTGTTTGTTTACCCACATCACTGCATCAGTTTTGCCTGCTGGTGCATCTCTACTGCCGTGATCAGCTGCAATTTAACCTGGACACATCGACGCCACTCTCACACCGCCTGCCGCTCACCTTACAAATTAAATGGTACAGCATCCAGAACAGAACACAAAAAACAGTGGCACGCAGCTATGCACATGACTGGCCATGAGCAGAAGGAAAAAACAATCGTCTAAAGCTTCTGAGCTCATCAGTAGACCAACAGGTTAGGAGGGTCACAGCTTTTTACAAAACCCCATAGCCATTCATTCACAGAACATAAGGTTGACATTTCTGGAAACAAGTAAAACTCAATGCCAAAGCCAATTGAACAGCTATAAATATGTTGTCCAGAAGCTGAGTTGAGACAGACTTAGCTAAACTGCCACTGTAGTCTACCTCTGAAAAACTGCACTCACGGCCCTGAGTCCAAATCATGCAGGTCTACACAGGAGAACTACATATGAGCTGACTTGCTACCAGGATGAGATGAAAAATATGACCTTAAATGGATCTTGGCCAAATCATGTGCAGTGTGTTCAACCAAGTTGAAACCTGTAGCAATTAGCCTAGCCTACTTCTTGCACCATCCCCATACTTGCATAATGTTAATAACATAGTTGCATGACACTATACACTTTAAGTCCAGTTTTGAATCAGTTCTAAGGAAGTGAAGCTATGCATGCATGTTTTTTTAGCACACCCGGCCTATTATTTAGAAAAAAATGTTTGAAAGTACTAGTGTTAGAGTCCAGCAACTTGCAGAATGTTATTCATTAGTCACTTCTACTGCAGCACATGTGTAGTTTATTGACCAGCTATTTGCTACCTTATCACATAAACACCATGATTAATGATGGTCTTAACCAAGGCTAGTCAGGTGACTCAAGCTTCCTTGGTAGCTTTGCATATGTGTGCGCGCACACACACACACACACACACACACACACACACACACACACACACACACACACACACACACACACACACACACACACACACACACACACACACACACACACACACACACACACACACACACACACACACACACACACACACACACACACACACACACACACACACACACACACACACACACACACACACACACAGCAGACACTTTTATCCAAAGCGACTTATATGTCAATTATATTACAAGGGCCACTGTCGCCAGAGCAATTCGGGGTTAAGTGTCTTGCTCAAGGACACAACGGTGGAAGCTGGGAAATCGAACCCACAACTTTTCAGGCTACTGCATGCTAGCCCAGCTCCTTAACCACTACGCTACCACCGCCCAAAGCATATCCTCCTTACTTCTTACTCAGCAAGGTTCATGTCATGAGGCATTGACCCCAAGAAAATATGAAATATTATTGAGAATATTGAGACAATCAACAATGTTGATTGCTGATGCTGATGCTGTTCAATTGTTTTCACATTTTTAAATCAACATTCTCAAGTGCAAAGTTTAAAATGCATGCCAATACAATGTCATAAATCCATCTTCTCTTTTGAAGGAGACTTGGTTGAGCTGCTGTTATGCATCACTTCCAGCATTTGACTGGGGCTGTGAGGGCTCATTATGATGCCTGTATCTATGGGAAACAGCATTCTCCAGTTTCCTCAACAGAGTCCGCTTACGGTACCACAATGACTCTGTGCTCCACACCCTGACGTGTGCAGCAACAATGCAGCCATTCACCCCCCGTGGATGGATTTGTTCAACACGACTCTCTCAGAGGGTGACCTCCTGTTAGTGCAACGATTTTCATGAGAATAAATAAATTAAGCGCAGCACGCAATGTCTAGGAAGACATCTGCCAAGTAAGCTTAAGTGCATTGCATTAAACTCACTCTGCATTACCATCACAGGCCTGCATTACATTACAGGTCTGCTGTGCGCTGTGTGCTGAGTGCTCAGGTATGTCTTCACATTTCACTCTGCAGCCTGCCTGTTGAGACATGCACTGCAGAGTCCAGGTGAGCTGGAAATCTACTGCCTCCATTACGTACCTACCAATACTGGACATACTGTACTTCAACAAGCACGGAGAAGCGTACTTAAAGTAATGTAAAAATATGGAAATATACAAATAAATAAACAAATAAATAGAAATACCACATAAATGGCAAGACCATTAAGACTCACTGATCATCCCATAGACCAAACAATTCCAATGAGCCGTACTGAGATATTACACAAGTGTACTGCGCTTAATCTTTAAATACCAATTTGGCAGATTGCAGCAATGGCTTTGGTAGATGGGTTTCCCCAAGTGACTGCCTATGCTGCTGAGCTGCAGGAACTCCAGAGACATGTCAGTACTAGCTCAGCCTCTTCTCCCTGCTGCCGTGTCTCTAGCGTAGGAGCCACAGCCTGCCACACAGATTTGACTGGACCAGCGGAACTGGCTCAGCTGCATAGCATACAGCGTGCAAACTAAACAGTGATATGTGCAAACATGTGTTGCTTCATGCCCCACAGGGCTGTTTTGTGGCAAAATTGCCCCACCATCATCTCCTCTACTCAAAACATTTTGGTATATTTTATTGCATTGAAATTCTTCAAAAATAACTGCATCACGTCCATCAAACCAGGAGTATTCAGCCATATGCTGAAATTGATAAGTTCCCAAAACCCCTACTTATTTTTGGCTAAATTATTTGTCAACTTTTACATAATTTCTAACCAAACCAAGTCCTCTAAATTTAAATTTTCCAGATTTTTCAACTAAGGTTCTAAAAAAGAATCACAACATGCAGAGTTAATTAAGCATTATCATGAAGACACAACAGACAACAAATGTTTTCTTGCAAATGTTCTTGGGCTAAATTTCCTCAAAACCATCTGAAATCAAATGAAAACAGATGAGAACAAGCAGGCTATTGGGCAAAGCTGGCCTACCCTGGCATATTACAGTGAGGATCCATGCAACCCTCTCTCATTCTGACACTATATTAAATCCTGTTCATCCACGCGATAGCTGGTTATGTTTGATAAGTCCTACTGTCGAAGTTTACTTGTAACATTTGTAAATTATACCAGACAGAAAAAAAACTAGAAGGTTAAACGCCACTGAAACGAGTGTCATGAATATTGCACTATGTGACCTACGATTGGCTTCAAATAATCTGGGACTCAACATCTGGAGATTACAGCTCTATGCACGCATGTGGATTTACCATCTGTAATACATTTGCCTAAAACATTCAGCAAAAAAAAAAAAAAAACATTTAGAGTATTTTCTAAAATACTTGCAACATCTCCCAGCAAATAATACATGATAGTCTTTCAGTTTACTAATTAATCCAGGTCACAGCTGTGTCAGGTGCGGGAGGGAGGGAGTGGAGGAGGGAAAACGAGAGTGCAAATATGTGTGGTGTGAGGAACTGTAAAGAAACACAATGACTTATGAAAGATAGAAAAGGAAGTAGGAGATGGAAAGCACGTCAAAATCAAAGTGGAAAGAGAAACAGAGAGAGGGACCACATACCTCTCGGGCTATGCTACTCAACGCCTCATCCTCAGCTGAGAAGCGGTCCTTGATAGGGGCTCGTTTTCGTCCTGGTGTCCCCATGTCCTCACCGGCCCCACCAGCAACTCTGAAGTGCTCTCAGGAGAAAGAATGGTCGACGTTTGTAGTGCTAAACCTCCTGGAGAGGAAAGATGGACAAAGGTGGACGAAACAGAACACGGTTTTCAACGAGGGGGGTCGTCATTTTGAATATGCTTCAAAACAGTGCAATCGTATGGAACAATAATACAAAATGCAAGCAATGGTTCTGTTATTTTTCATTTTTTAAGTGCACAGTCAACCACAACTACTCCCATGTGTTATGACAGACACACAGCAGGCTGAAGCAGTCTACGAAATCCTTGGCAATGCTGGCATATAGAACCAAAGTCCTTTTAGGCAAGTCCCTCTACTCGGCAACCATTTTGCAATGCACTTTGGGCACTTATCGGGCATCTATTTCAGGCAGAACCGCATGTGTGCAAGGCTTCACGACACCAACTTCGCTCCAGCAGCGAGATTACAATACATGATTGGCACAATGTATTCACAACACACCACATGATTGGCACGATGTATTCACGTGTCGACTTTTAGCCTCGGAAGGGGCTCGATATGTGTAGAACACTGCCACATCATTGGCGTTTCGAACTAACCCCATGCGTTTTTATGGAGGGTTTTTTGAGTTCTGTGTCTCCTTATTATAAAGTCTCTGATAGAGCTGCCTGGCTGAATAACCCACTGCCCTGGCACAAAGGTAGACTTTGGCCAGCAGCACAATGGCACATCTACAACGATAAATCATTTCATTAAAGCATACAACCCAAGATAAGCAAAACAAATTTCAGTTCATTGCAGGGTTAGTTGGTGGAGGTAATACTTTAACACAACAGAAAAAGTAGTTAACCAGATAGTTGTTAAAAATAAAAAAGTAGACCGCCTTAGTCATGGCTGTCTGGGATGTATGTGTGCACAGGATAAGCACAATGCTGACGCTGGACTGCTGGCTAATGCCAAGGGCTTGTCACCAAAGCTTTACACAATGTGACAAACCGGGAAAATATTGCAGGCATGGAGCACAGCGCAAACCCACCCAACTCTAGTGAGGAGGGGCATATGTGTGACTCAATGGTCTGGCTTCTTCACAAGATGGAAAAAAGTAGACATTATAGACTTTTCAGAAGAACTGTGAAGTAAGGAAGCTGTATTTTTGCTTAAACATCATGGTCTGTCATTCATGAGCATTTGAAGTAAATTAGACTGTGTAATCACATGAACAAAAGCAGGCAAATGTATGAATGGGTACCTCTAAAGCTAGAGGAATTCGTTAGATAAGCATACCGCATATTTCTACAAATGTTTACTCAAAGCTCTTCTGCGTGCATTTCTTTTCATGTATAATCTGAATGTATGCCAGTGCATCCCTTATTTTATTGATTTACGATTAAGCCTTATGCACATGCACAGCCTTATATATAAAGTATGGATTTGACCTAACGTGAGTAAGTCTACTAGTCAGCCAATGACAATCTAATCGTACTGAATGATTCATTATTCACCACTAATTGAACAGTATTGCACACATTCGCTTCTTCCAAGATCAAACTGGCGACCAGCAAGTCAGTTAATATGTTGCTGACTTTTATCTGCTGTCGTTAAGGTTAGTCAGTCAGTTTGTTAGACGGGCGTTCATCAACAAACTATGTCAGGTGAAGATATTTTGCTAATGTTGACGGAATACAAAGCCGTCAGGCTGTTGTTCATGGACACCTAAAAACGGACAGCCCTTTCTGGGTAGCGAAGTATCTCATACCTTGGTGTAACGTAATGGCTTGCTAAATATAGTTACCGTAGCGATAGAGTTAACAATCCTAACGGGCTCCCGGCTACCATAGAAAACTTTTTCTAACTTGCCCTCTGCGTATTTATGGTCACTTCTAAACAAATGCTCAATGAAACACCAAACAAAACAACCCATATTTAGTGTGCTGATGTTAGCCCAAAGCAGGGGTTATCACAATGCCAGCTAGCCAAAGAGCTAGCTAGCTAACGTCCATGGAATAATTTGCCATCCACCAAGCAAGCTAGCTGGTTAGCCACCCTTGAAACTAACGTTATCTGGCTTATTGATAGCTACCTGGCTAACTATTAGCTGTAATTATTCAAGCGGCATTGAATTTCATGACAGTTTAAAATATAATCCTTACCTTGTGTTATTATTCAATCAACATGGGGGACAAGTCGCTCGTGTCCCCTTTAGCGCAGTGACCGCAATTCAAAATAGAGCAGTCCTTTTTAACAACTAAGCTAGCTGGCTAGCTAGCCCACTTGCTAGCTAACCTCAGTTCTCCGCGAGTTGTGACAGCGCAAACTGACACTGCCCGTCACGTTACACTTCCCAAAGAATTGAGTTCCTTCGTAATCTTTTCCAAGTATTTTTTTTTGTCCAGGGCTCTCACACTCCAGTCTTTATTGACTCCGGTGCACACCGATACTATTAAAACAGGTCTTATTTGGCAAAAATGCCCTTTCTTTTTATCCTGGTCAGCACTGTCCTCGTTTCCCTCACCACCACTGTCCACCGATTCTTGGAGATGTCAGTGGGTGACGCTACACTTTCCCCGGATGTAAGTGAAGCCAGGGTGGAGGCAAAGGCGTTATTTTCCATCAGCAACTGGCAACCCCCAATGATCCACCCTCATATGCGCTCATGACTTTTATTTGGACTGCCAGCAAACGAAGCAACCTCAAACGTTGACACTGTTTGAATTTGAAACTGCCATCTGACTGCATCCCTAAATGCTCTTTGGAAATAGTACAATGTGTTGCTTTTTGTTCTGATAGGTTGACCATCATGCTTTCTTCTAATAAACATATTCCAATGCAGTTTTAAACAGTTGACACAACAAATATTACGTTCATGGTAGGCTACATATTTTGTGCAAAGTTTATCCTTGGTTTTCCCAATGCTTCCCAAGTGTGTGTGTGTGTGTGTGTGTGTGTGTAAGTAAGAAAAGGTAGCCCTCTGTTGCCGAAAAAGGATATTGCAGAAATATGTAGCTTCTGTCTACCTTCCCATTCCTTCCTGAGAAGACAAAACAACTGCACACCTGAAAATATGCTATCGCCTACATTTAACATTTATCTTCACGAATTGCATTACAATGTTACAACTTTATAGTCGTAACGATATGGAAAAACAGACCATACGAGGAAATATATGATATGTAGGCCTATTAGAATACTATATTATGTAGCCTAAAGGCCTATATAGGCCATATTCTTTTTACCATTCTGTCCTTATGAAGAACTTTTTTTTATTAACAGCAATATTTAAGATTTGTTTTCCTAATTTGCATAATGTATTACCACATGGAGTTATGATTTTGTTAATGTTTTTCTTTAGTTTTGTTAGAAAACTCATTATTTGTATTGTTGATTGACATTGTTATTAGGCTATTATATTGTTATTATTGCTATTAGGCTATTATGCTTAATGTAGGTTCAACTTTATTTGGTGGTTTACTGTATTTGATTTGGACCACGTGTCTGCCAAATGCAAAGAACAGCTATGGTTATGGTTATGGGATTTGGCAGACGCCTCCAAAGCGACACACAAATACAAAAACAACATAATTAAAATTTAACAGGGAACAGATTAGAATGTTGGTCAATCTATAATAAGGAGAATAGCAATAATAAACAACAATGTCAATTCAATCAATAGCCTAATAAAATAAGCAATGAGGGAAAACATTAATGGGCAAATGTCCCAAGCAGATGTAGCTGTAGCCTATGTGAAAAAAAAAGCCTACGTGAAAAAAAAAAAACAACAACCAGAATATCAGCAGAGAAAGGTTTGGTAGAACGTTAACCATTATCGAATTGCCCTGGTTCCCTGTTCATATATCTGTGCACATCATTTACACCCGTATAGGCTATCCTCTCTTTCTCCTCGTTGACTCTTGGTGGGTAGATCTGTCAGTGCACTAGCATGTGTATTGGGAGTGCGTGAGGACATTACCAAGTTGTCTACCCAATCCTATAGATGCACACTATTGTAGAAATAAAAGGTACAAGGTCTGGATATAGATGTGGATACTGCGGAGTTTCTCGTGGAAAAGTTTCGTATGGTAAGTAACAGCCTGGCTAGCAATTTCGTGGTGTGGAAGGTAGGCGAGCTTGCTGCAAACATGCTCTTATACTGACGCGCGTACTTTTTTTTAAGGTAACGCTACTGAATGCAACAAAGTTTATCGAGGCAACATTTAACAACTTGTCCTTTTTAAGCGAACCCTCAATAACAGAGAGGACCAAAGCGGATTCTGAAATCAGCTAGCCTACTTTGCCTGAATTTTTTTAACGTCATCAGCCAAAGTGGGGGGTTAAAGCAATTGTTTAAAGCAAAGAGACCGTAGAGCTCTAAAATCGAACTAAACTTTGCTAACCAAACTGAAACGCATAGGGTTTGTAGACCACCTGTGCAGTGCAAAGCTGGTGCAAGCAGTTATCAGGGGCCTAATATGCTGGCTGGCGGATGCACAAAGTTGTTAAATTCTGCTGAATGTTGGCATTGTGTAATCTCAGTTTACGACTTTCTGGTTAGTAAATTATGATAAGGTCAATTGTTTTAATAAATAGCACAGTCATCCCATTCTGAAATTTCATTCTCATTTTTTCTATGGTGAAAAGAGGTGTTCCCTCATAATATAGCCGGGTTGCTCTCTGGTGCTGGTCAGTTGTGACCATTTAGGAACATGGCAGCAGGTAGCTCGTACAGTATTGTAGAATATTTTGGAGGAGATGATGGATATCGCTGTGGCTATTGTAAAAACGAAAAAGGCAACTTCTCGCATGGTGAGTAGAAGCAGCGAGACTGACGTTATAACTACATTCCTTTTTAAAATCACATTTTCTCCTTACACTCTTGAATCAGTTGGATCCATGTTGGCTAACGTTGCTAGCTGGCTTTAGCAACTCATCTGTGCTAACCATAGCTTCTATAGCCAGCGCCTTTTAAGAATGACGACTGGGCCTGTGTCTCGTGGCAGTATTTTCTCCCATTAATACTGTGTCGCTTGTCTGAAAAATACCCTCCATGAACTTCGACAAGAGCCCAGTTAATGTTACCATGCTAACGTCAGTTTAGCTGTCATTGGAGGCTAATGTTTAATGACGGGATAAGTAGAATGCCAGGCTGGTGGTGGCAATTCAGGCTCGAGAATCGCAGCGACATTAGCAAAACTGGCCCATTTAAGTTTAATTATAACATGATATGTTGTGGCAAGCAGCACGGTACTTACTTTAAAAAAATATAAGGCCATTGAGTCTACCATAGTGTGTTTTGTCATAGGAACTTCTGTGCTATGAGGCTAGCCTGTCTCGGCACTTCAGCTGATGTTGAATAACTCTTCAGAAAGCGACCCGAGGTAGATTGTTTTAAGTGGAGCTCCTTCATCGCAGCCGTTGAATCATTTTTTGACATTTGTATTTCAGCAAATATCGGTGTTTATGTAGGGTTTGAAGAATGGATTGATAATGTGTGCAGGAGAAACTGCATGTATCAGACTGGTCTGATGTGCCGCCTGCAGGTCCTGTTTATTCAACACTGGCTATGTCTATCAGCTATAAATCTATAGCTTTACTTGGGTATGCTCTGCTCACAATTGGGTTGTTTAGAGACATTAGGAGCAATCTAGAAGTGTGAGTACATTTGTTCTAAGATAACTAGGATAATATCATTGACTGTTCTTTATTATGCTCCCAGAGAGATGTGGGTTGTGTGTATGAGAGTAAAAGTAAAAGTTATGGATCTGTCACTAAAATCTCTGTCATCACTCCGCATTGTCCTAGTGGACTTAGGCCTTGACCTTGGGCGGCTTGTTTTTAGGAAACGAGTCTTGAGATTTGAAGACAATATTAAAAATGGCTTAATAAGAAAATGGGAAGGATTTTTCTTCAGGGTTGTGTTGGTCTGTATGTGTGTTCGGGGTGTTATAGAGTCCATAGCAGTTTCACCTCCCGGTCACTGTTTGGGCCTCCAATAAATGACCCTTACTGTAATCTGGGCACTATAATTAGACACTGTGTAATTCAGGAAGTGTAGTGGAGAAGGCTCAAAGTTGCAGCAGGTAATCTGAGAGAGTAGGCCCAGGATAACCTTAGCCGTGCTAGGGATCATAGGGTCTCTGGTCATTGCCTTCTGTTTTTAAAATAATCTTTGCCAAAGGGTCTGCATTTAATGACTCTGACTGACCTGCTAATCTGGACGACGGATTGGGTCACAGGAAAGTGACCAACTGTGTGGGAATTTGTGAGCATCCTAATGACTGGGAGAGCACAGTCACTTTCATGTCCATGTCCATGTCATTGGAAAGGTTGCGCATACAACCTTTTTCGGGTAGTGCGGGTACTGTTTTGCATCATGCTAATGGGATTAGCTCAGTCGAGCCAGCTGGCACAGACAGGGCTGTCTGGTGCTGGAATGGCCTGTCATGTCCTGGAGAGGATTGGCACAGGCAGCTATGGACCTTTTCGCTAGCCCAAACCCGGAAGAAGTCTGTCTAAGTCAGTGATGCAAAGCATCTTCAGTGTGCAGCTATTTTTAAATGGAAAACCAATGATGTGGAAGGCACCATTAGTCCGGTGGACAGCCCATAGAGCCCCATTGTGGACCTGGAAATGTTGAGTACACCAAAGTTTTATGATGGAAATATATAGTATGGGTTCCCAGCATGCATAAACTGCCGGATGCTAATTTGCATATGTTGGGCAATTTGTGTAATTGAGCTAATTAGCATAAATTAGCATAATAACCTATATTGATCATATTATAAGAGCTGCTTGGCCAAAATGGACAATGTTAGTATGTTTTTAGGGGTTACTGGAGATGCTGAGTCCATGTCTGACATTTTCAAGATTCAAAATCACTATTTAAACTTAGTTTGGTCACACTGAGTTTTTTGGTACAATTTAGACAGATTTTTGGAGGATAGGGCTGTAGCGATATACAGTAGGGCTGTAATGATACACCAACCTAACAATTCGATTCGTATCACGATTTTTGAACCATGGTTTGATACAAACCTCGATTTTTCTTTTTTTGGATGGGGGGGCTAGAGATTTTAATAGCCTACCTTAGAATACCAGAGGATTACAATGTAATATATCTGTATTATTTTATATCTTGATATAAAAAGAGAGAATACTGAATGTCTGATATTTATGACAGCACACTTTATGCAGATTAGCCTATAGCTTAGGCCTACTATTTCTATTACAACTCTACCATATTCAGCTGTCTGGTTGAAGCCTGGAAATATTGTAAACAAAGTAGCATAGTTGGCTAGCTTATCCTAGTCTACTGATTGGACTGTTCAGTTTCCTCATGTGTGTTTAAGGTAATACTGTTCTCCTTGGGACAAGCCTTTTGGGAACGTTGGTATTGAGATGATCATTCAGTTCTCAGGTGGGGTGCACACACCGCAAGAGCCCTACTCACCCTGGGGAACCACAACCACCAGCGGCCCAATGCGGGGCGTGCTAGCAGTCACCTGGTCTGTCGCCTCTCGTCCCCAGCTCCCTTCAGAGAACGCCCTCAGGTCGCACTTTCGCATTGTGCACCACTGCAACATTCCTCCAACACCTGGCGGGGCCTAGCCTCCACTGCCACAGACTCCCTGACGCTGAGCACCGTAACTGGCACTGCACCTCAGATGCTCCACTCCGTCGTCTCACCAGTCGGGGCAGCAGACTCCAGTTCCATCGCAGCCGGACCACGCTGCACACAGCTACAGCTACCGACGTTGGCGTCCCTCCTCTGCTGCCTTATCGCAGAGCTGTCCTCTGCTGTTCCGGCCACTCCACACCGCCACGATCGCACCAAGGCCTAGACCTTCTCTGTGGCTCGTGCCATCGCATTTCACACAACAAACTTTTCCCCCCCTTATTTTTCTAAAGAGCACCGGCGAACAGGCCAACTCGAACAGGCTCCGCCAACCGTCCGTCCTCAAGGCACCACCTCCTTGCCGCTCCACCTCTGCTCTGCTCCGCAGCCAGGGCCACCGCGAACTCAGCCTACAGCTGTCCGGCGGGGGCAGGGGCTCAAGGTCTTCTCTCGGTGAAGTCAGTGCCCAGGCCAGCGTCACTACCTTATTTTCCAAGGCCGCTTCCTCAGACCGCTCTCCCAGTAGCGTGAAGTCCTTCTCCGCCGTGGCCACTGCATCAAAACCCTCTTCAGGCAAGCATTTCTCCCGTAGCCCAGGCGACGGCTGGTCTCCTCCTTCGGCTTCTACTGAAGGCCTCTGTAAGCTTTTTAGTACCCCTTACAAGGGTTCTCTTCGGATCCTTTTGCTTGGGCCTCCACCTAGCGGTGAGCATGGACGGATTATGAACTTTCGGGCCCCTGGGCCCAGATGTATTAAGGGCCCCCCATTAATTGTCGCATATGTGGAAGGGGGGTTTGGAGGTCCTTCCTCAGAAATATTTTAATTTGTTTGATGTGATTTCCTGTATTCTGGTGCATTTTGGGGATGGCCAATACTAAATTCAATCAGATTCATAGCCTACATTCTGATGTGTTGATATTGAGGCAATGATTTCATGCAAAGGCTTGGGCTTCAGGGCCCCCTGACCCCTTGGGCCCCTGGGCCAGGCCCGGTAGGCCCGTGCAGTAATTCATCCCTGGCGGTGAGGTCTCCCACTCCCGGCTCCTCCAGCACTGAAGACACTGTCTCCTACAGAACGCAACTTGCTCCTCCATGGAAAACGTGCCCATCTACAGGTGCTGCTTTGGAAAGCAGCAGACCGTCCTGATCCACCGGCTGTGGATATAACCGCGTTTGGAGGGAGTTAGAAGACAGGTTTGAAGAAAGGAGAGGAACTTGCCCACCCTCGATTCAAGTCCTGTTGCTCCTCCTGATTTGTTAGATGTTATCAGCTGTAACTGCAAAGCTGGGTTAAAACTGTGTATACATGTATCTGGAAAGTGCAGCTGTGCAGCTGCAGGCCTGGCCTGTACTAATTATTGTTTCTGCAAAGGCAGTGATGTTACATGTGGCAATATATTTACACAGCAAAAATAGCAGAAGGACAGGGATGAAGAGTCTGGAGAAGATGGCGACAGGACAACGGATGAGGACAGTGAGGAGTAGTAGGGGCTAGTTCTTCCCTTTGTTACTCAATTGTGAGTCACAGCAGAGGGCCAGTGAATAGCTATTTCCAAAATGATTGTGGAATTCAGACTTCAAACTTTCAAACTTGAGGATCCAAATTATTCCTAAACACTGAACATTTTTATCCTCCAAAAATCCGTCTAAATCGCCCCCAAAAACTCAGCAAAATCAGCTTAATGAGAGTAAAAATGTGACCAAACCAAGTTTAAATAGTGATTTTGAATCTTGAAAATGTCAGATATGGACTCAGCATCTCCAGTAACCCCTAAAAACATACTAACATGGTCCATTTTGGCCAAGCAGCTCTTATAATATGATCAATATAGGTTATTATGGTAATTTATGCTAATTAGCTCAATTACACAAATTGCCCAACATATGCAAATTAGCATCCGGCAGTTTCTGTATGCTGGGAACCCATACTATATATTTCCATCATAAAACTTTGGTGTACTCAACATTTCCGGGTTCACCTTTCTGTCCACTGGACTACATTGTTCCTGGATGGTTACTATTTTAGCCTTGGCTTACACTTTACTTGACAGTATCGACATAAAAGTGACATGACACTGTCATGAATGTGTCATAAACAAGTCAAACGTTTATGACATAACGCTTCTGTTATTAATGTTATTAAGTGATATTCGGTTTTTGTCATAACAGGTTAGGGTTAGGATTAGGGTTAGAAGTTAGGATTAGGGTTAGGGTTCAGGTTCATGTGTCCTGACAGTGTCATATGTTCATGACAGTATCATGTCACTCTTATGTCGATACTGTCAACTAAAGTGTTACCTAGCCTTGCTTGCTAGTGCTTGTCTTTTTTCTTAATTTTCATAACACAAATATAAATGGGCGGCATTAAGCGTGCACATTGGTTAGTTGAGATTTAGGGCGTTTTCACACCTAAAAGTCCGGACCAAGGTACGAACCAACATGTGTTTAGTTACATTGAATACATTTCATCCGGTTGTTAATGGTTTCACATTGCAATTTTTCTATAATGAACTAAAGAACTTTGCACAACATCCCTGCGTCCTGTCGTTACCACCTACGTTTGCTGCGTCTCCCTTTGATTGGTTTGTTTACAGGCGTGCGTCTGACGTTGACATATTGTCAACATTTTTCAGTAAATTATATTCAGACTAACAATCTAACAATCAATACTGTGTAGAGACATGCCTGCTTAGCATGGGGATGGGTGTCAAACTAACAATCAGTGCAGTGCACTCAAGGCCTGCTCATGGAGCCCCACCTACCAAGTATATTGCCGAACTGAATTGTGGGTCCGTCGCGTCACGTTTCTCCCGCCGCTCGCGTTGAGGAGTTCAGCTGTTGCTGCACCGACAGACGGCACCGGCCAATCAAGCCAATCTACGGACGGCACCAACCAATCACATTACGGTTTTACTTCAAGTCATTTGCATAGCTACCGTCGGGAACACACACTGGCATGCATTGACGGAACGCAGCTGTGTGTGGGAGCCGTTAGTGTAGGGATCATAGACTGTAAAAAATAGGATACTGCTTCTTATATGAGAGATGAAATTAAAGGATTAAAGGAACATAGAAAATCATTGTGTGGTGGTCAATGTTGATATTGTGGTGGGCTGCCACAAAAAAGTAAATGTATGGGAAACACTGTGATATATAGGGTCTACTGATGTGTGTATCTATGACTACCATCTGATTCAAACCTGTATTGTTTGTTTTTTTGTTTAAAGGACCTGTCCAGCACCTGTTTGTAGTGGAGCACAGGTGTGGTGTACAGGGTCTACTGATCGTCAGCTGATAAGATAAACTCAGGCTACTCTCACGGGTGTATCCATGACTACCAGCTGATACATTTTTTTGTATAAGGGATTAAGTGTTTACTTTCTCTGTTTCTTTCATCAGTTACAGTCAGGAATTATGGCTTTTGTGTAGTGTTGTCACGATACCAAAATTATGACTTCGATACGATACCTGCCATAAATATCACGATGCTCGATACTAAAACGATACTACGGCGAAATCCTAAGATATCTGGAGAAGAAAGGACTCATACCTCCTCCAAGTGTATTGAGTCATTTGTGTTGAATTTGGTGCACTTTTCTAGTGTGTAGGTCAATTCTGGGTTCTAAACTTCCTACATAATTATTATTTTGTTATAGTCAGTAAAATAGTAGGCCTACTTTGTGTGATTAAGTCCTTTATTGTTTGTTATAGTTCATTTACATTGTGTTGTGGCAATAAAGTAGCTTTAAATAGCCAAACTAGGCTAGATCAAGGTCAGTGTTAAAATTACTGCATGCAAATCACTGAATGCTATGCAGAGGGGCCTAATCTTTAGGCCATCTGATGTACAGTATAGGCTACCCTAGGCCTTCCCGTGTTCATGGGATTTCTTTGACAGTTGCAAAGGGGAAAATGTGAGGATAGTCTTCTTTGTGCCCAGTGTACAAGTACGACGTTCCAACCACTCAGGTCTTCATCAGATAGGCCTACACCATTACCTGTTGCAATATATCTGTGTGCATTCCTACATTACTTCTATTTCTTTGATAACATGATTTGCTACCACGTACTGTAACAATAAGCCGCTATTATTATTAGGACTCAACACGCTTTGGTGGTGTTATGCTGTGGGCTTTAATTAGCGCATTTCGGGTAGCCTATCCTACATCTGGGCAATAATTATTGAACAAATTGCAGTCTACATGCCATGACAAATATTACCAGTAGTAGGCTGCTACTGACCGAACATGAAATAGATCGTTTACAAGTTATGGTAATGTTATTCTGGCGTGAACATTGCGCTTTCATCACGTTAGCACCCTATGATTACAGCTCGTTATGTCTCGTCAAAATGATTACAGCTCTGTCTCGTCAAAATTCATTGATGAAGGAAGGTTCGCTTTATCCCAGAGAACCATACTTGTTTCACTTAGGCTAGACTAAAACATAAGAGAAGAACTTGGCACTAACCATGTAGTCGTGTTTTCTATAGCATATTCGTTAACCTGTCGTTCTTTGAACTCTTTAAAAATGTTGGGATATATCTGCGAGGTGTTTAGCCAAGTTCCATGCGTAGCCTACTGCTTTTAAATGACTTTGTGTACCTGATGGCTTGCCTTCACGCGATGTATCCGAAATAGTTGCAGATTTCACTGCACCTTTTGTTTTATCCACAAGGCCTAGAACTGTCGGCAAAGAACTATATTGACGTTGGCTGCGCACTCACTCACTCAGAGCTGCCTGCTTGACACGCCCACTTGCCTAGATGCGTGCAAGGAGCAGTGGGAGCAGCAGTTGACACAGACACAGAATGTTATTATTTTAATAAAGTATCGATTCTAAAAACGTCTGAAATCGTATCGTTTTTTGCGTGAAGGCATCGCGATACCTTTTTAGTATCGATACACCGTGCAACACTACTTTTGTGTTGGTAGCTGGACTGTAGGGTCTGTAATTTAGTGCTTTATTAGGTAGCAGTCAGATTACTAGCAGATGAAAGCTAGTCATACAGAGATCCACATTTTGCAACAGACAACAGGATGGATGCTGATATTTCTTTTAGTAGTTATTTTAGCCATTCTGATTTATTTTGGTTGCTTTTGTTGTGTGTGAACTGAAATAGGAGTGTTTCATGACAGCCAACAACATTCTTAACCTTCCCATTCCACTGTTTCCATTCATCAGCTGCCTCTGCCAACAGTACCACAGAGTCAGTCAAGTGTTTCCACACTGAGCCTCTTATGGAAGTGTCTTAATCTGAAATCCAGGTTACAACTGGAACTCAGGTAACAAATCCTGTTACCAAAGGTGATTGTTCATCGACTGCACAGACTGTCATGAGTTTGTGACTGTTTGTCCTCGGGTGGTGCCGTTGTTGACACTGCTTCACTCTCCCAAATGCCACAACAGAGGAGAGGAGATTTATCTAGTAACATTATGACTTTGTCAGATTCCCTGCAGGTTTGTGTACATAACAAGAATCTCTTCCAGGACTCTATGGGGCTGGTACTGTAATTTTGCTAATAGAGACGTTGGCTGGATATTCTCGCTGCATCATCCCCTGTCATAAAAGTGAGAGTGTGTCCTTGAGTGGCTACCCCATTAAGTGTGGGAATTAAGAAGCCCAAACACACGCTAATGCTTCCAGTAACATCACAGTGGGCGATGCTAAAGCCCTGTGTTTGTTTTGTTTGTATGATGTAAGGCATGAGATTCCCAGAAAGTTCTTTCACTGTGGAACTTGGTGTCCTTTGGGTCCATCTGGAACTTCCTCTCAGGGTCAGATGTAGGCCTGTTACAGTATGTACACAATGTGCCTTGAATGCAGTGTGTAGGGACAAGAGTGCTTACTGTTGAAGTTATTTGACTGTTAGATGTATGTGTGAGAGAGTGAGAGATCAGATAAAAAAAAAAAGAAAACAAGTCACTGGGTTTTTTCAAGTGTCATGTAAACGCACTGACTGACCCTGTTTGCTGTATTATACTCTGTTGACTGAAACCGAGCTATGAGCTAATCAACAGCATAGTACCAGCCTCTATTAAAACTAGTCATCACAACACATTGCTTACTAGTTATAGAATACTCAATTGCATGGGATCCAAAGTCCAGAAAGCAAACATTCTTCTTTGCTGATTTCAACCAAGGTATTGCTTGGACTTATAGGAGAAAGCATATGACTTCTACAGTATTTGTTTTATTTCTTTCCCCCTTATTACAGTTTGTCTGTCATGGTTTTGAGTTACATTAGAGTATAGTTCAGAGGATGTCTCTGACACGTGTCAGAGTTGCAGGCCTGGGATGGTGTCTGAGGGGACCTTTAAGTCCAGTCATTGTCCGAGGACAGTCATGCTGGACTGTGGGAAAGTCTCTCCCAAGAGATTGGGCCTGGCAAAGACATAGTATTCAAAGCGTAAAGCATGTGCTTTAGTATAGGCTAGAGCAGTGTTTCTCAAAGTGTGGTTCGGGGACCACTGGTGGTCTACAATAGCCTGGAGGGCCATCTTATATCATTGAAATGTATAGTCTGGAATCGAACCATTCACCTCGCTTAATCAAAGGGACGGGCAGAGAATTGTCTTTCAAACTGCCTAGGCATGCAATAGGCCAGCGCTACGACCATATCCGTATCCGGTCGGCAAAACGGCAAATACATCCTTCGAAAGGAATGGCTTAACTGCCGTCGCAGGACTGTCGTTATCCTGTTAAGCCCGTCTTAAGACTCTAACAAAATAGAGCGATGTGATTGGATGACGTCCACGGCGTCAGCCAATAGAAATCCCTATGGTTTGATACTAGATGTACAGGCTGAGCAAATTAATTTAGGGTGCGCTAGGGTGCGTCTAGATTTCTAGGCTAGGTCTACAAGTTATCCCAAGTGGTCTGCGAGCAGACGTGGTAAAATATAATATAGATGAGTTGTTTGCAATATTGAACCAACTTGTATGTAAATCCAAACAGTTCTGCAACACTGTCTATGTATGATATGCCAGTTTAAATCATATGAATCCTCTGACACAATAAGCAAAGTGCAAAGACATTAAGCAAGGTGGTTCAGTGAGTATGCCTATTGTGTAGGCTAATGTTAGGGGTGAACGATTTTGGAAAAAAATCTAATTGCGATTTTTCTCACCAATATTGCGATTGCGATGCGATATGCGATTATTTTTAAAGGTGCCATGTGTAAGAATTGAGGTAAAAATATCCAAAAAATGAGCTACATGCATCAAAAGAATGAGAAGAAATAAGGGCAAGGATGTCATTAAAAAATTTACAAGGTATAGTGCAACAGAGATATCAACCTGAATTAGCATGCTAAATTACTAGCCACAGCCCGTCAGGTGTCATAATACCAGTTTCGGCCACGGGAGGCGGTATGCGGGCAACATAACCGCCAGCCAAACTGCAATACACGTGTCTCGGTTGTTACTCTAGGGTAGACCAGAGCCATAGAAAAAGAGAGTTGCGACACTCTTTGAAGTCGCCGCCACGCGGTCACGTGGTTCACGTACGCTTCAACAGTTCCAAACAGCTCTTTGCGTGTCGTGTTATTTCAATGGGATAAATGTCTATCAAATATATAAATGGCATTCAGTAGCCTAACAGCTTAAATTTTAAAAGTTTGATCAATGCATTAAATCTGTTCAGTTCTTTTAGAGAAATAGCATAAAGTTGGCCACCACACAGCCTTGGTAACATTTTAAGACTAGCCAAAAACATGTCAAAAACACATAGGCTAAATAAGAATCAATAACAACTTAAATGTGAAAATTTTGATTAATACTGCAAGATAAGACACCCACTGTTTTAACAATAAGCAATCAACTATTTCAATAAAATACTTATAACTTATATTTCAGCCGGCTGGTGAGATTACAGCATGAAAAGGATGACTGATATGTTCAATAGAATTTGTATTAAGTTTTCAATGTGTGTTTAAAACAAGAACAGGAACAAATGCAAAAAAGACTGGGAGGAAGGTACACTGCAACATAAAAAGGAGGTCTGACACTCATTTAGGTTTCCAAAAAATAAAAAGATTTCAGTTTCCAAAGTTTGAACAACAAATGTGTGTGAACTACACAAAAGACACAATGTGGAAGGGATGGGTAGCCCTCCGTGTACTCTGTACACCTATAAGAGGGACATGGTAAGGAGGATGCAACATTTGGCTGGAGTCGGGAGTGTTATGGGAGGTGTGGAAGATGCTGGATTAACACAACTCCATTTGTGTAAGGGCCCCATCGTGTGGACCTCAAACATAAAAAATGATCTTATCTGACCATTCCAGTCATATATTGCACACCCTTCTTGTCCTCTGCATCCTTGGTCCTGGATAAGCAGAACAGGCACAGTGGAGAATGGAGGGAGAGAACAAAGCAGGTAACACTCAGTGTATACTTGGGACAACACATTAAGTAAGTAGCAGAAACCTAAGCAAGAGGCCATCTCCAGAAAGAGTTTTACATACCCATACACAGCCAACCATTTGCAAGGCTGGTTGGGGGTGCCACAAGTCCACACAAAAACTATAACAATAACAACATGAAGAATGATTTTGTTGGGGATTACTTTCAGAGTGATCTATGCCCTATTAACCTGACTACACTTACAAAGATCACTGACACGAACACGAAATGTAAAATTACTGAAAACTAAATGAACTGAAACCGATCATCAGTTGGAGCAAAAACTCGCTAACGTAACGTAACGGCTCCCACACACAGCTGCGTTCCGTCAATGCATGCCAGTGGGTGTTCCCGACGGTAGCTATGCAAATGACTTGAAGTAAAACCGTAATGTGATTGGTTGGTGCCGTCCGTAGATTGGCTTGATTGGCCGGTGCCGTCTGTCGGTGCAGCAACAGCTGAACTCCTCAACGCGAGCGGCGGGAGAAACGCGACGCGACGGACCCACAATTCAGTTCGGCAACGGATCACGTGAGCCCATGTAAAGTGAATGGGATGCGTCTCCAGTAACGCGAAGCACGCAGCTGTGTGTGGGAGCCGTAAGAGTCGGTGGCGCGTCGTCAAGCACAAGTATAAATGCGTTTTGTTGACGTCACATATTACGAATCGCAGCCTTTGCGGTTTGAAAAACATCATCATATCGCGATATTATCGGAAATGCAATAAATCGTTCAGCCCTAGCTAATATACTGTTGAAGTAGGTCTAATCTTTTTTTTTTTTAGCTAGGTGGTCCGTGCGTTTCTTTTTTATTGGTTAAGTGGTCCTTCGTCTGAAAAAGTTTCAGAAACACTGGGCTAGAGAGACCGAGACAATTTACAATTGACTCTGTACGCTTACGGTTACGGTGTAAAATGCCCTTCTGACCTCCTGTTTTGATATTATTGCGATTTTTATCTGCTGATTTGACTTCTGTAAATTAGGACTGAAACGATTCATCGAGTTACTCGATAACTCGATTACAAAAATTACTCGAGGCAAAAACTCTGCCTCGAAGCCTCGCCTATGACGCGCACTATACACGAATCCGACGAGCGTTCTGTGGAGGCTGCCATCTTGTGGCGACGCCATTACCAGAGCCCGTCTACTCGACAAGGGGCGTGTTTAACTCGCTGAGTGGGCGTGCCTGACCGCGACTCCTCTTCACTGCGCATGCTTCAACTTCTGCTGCGCAGCCGCACTTCAAATTGGTTGCAAATTTTCCAAGATGGCATCGCCTCGGAGGCTTCAATTCCGTAGAACCAGAGCCCGTCTACGGAGAGCCTTGCCACTCCATATTAAGTCCTATTGTACCGAATTTTAGATGTTTTTTTTAGTTTTTTAGTTCCACTGGGGGCGATCGCCATGAGTGCAGAATGAATGGGAGTCAATGGAGCTAGACGGCTAAAATTGTCTCTTTCACCTGATTGTCGCTGACAAATCTCAGATTTGATTGTAGTTTGTATAACTTCAACATGGGTTATAGGTCAAAAGTTGAATGAACGAGTACTTATGTCCTTTTGATTTCTTACAGGTTGGGTCGTTGTTGCACATAACACGCTAGCATTGTGCTAATAAATGACGTCATTGACACATTTGAAAGGCTTTTTAGAACAATTAAGTGACTTTAAAAAATATAATACTCAACCAAGTGTATTTTCTTTGCCTCCCCTTTCGAATACAATACTCAAATTACTTGAAAAAAAATTATATCCCGAGAAAAGTGGATTTTGAGGGGTACAGCTCCATAGACCTCCATGCATTCTGCACTCGTGGACGAGCGCCCTCATGTGGAACCAAGCATCTGAACCGAAAACATCCACTCCATGCTGTTTCACCAAGCGTCAATAAAGTAGGCTATCTATCAATCTATCTAGCCTATCTATCTATGTAGCCTAGCCTACATTGATGTTGGCTGATTTTAATTAAATACTGTATTTGTAGCAATGTCGTGATATAATGTTTAGCTTTCATGTTTTTAAGTAGTAAACTTATTCACGTTCAATTGCAAGATAGTATGCCTAAAAAAGAACCCCTTCTTATACACACATGCATTCACCTCATCTTCTCTCACGCACCGCACGCGTGCACACACACACACACACACACACACACACACACACACACACACACACACACACACACAGGTTGCTAGGTTACCATAGCAAATAGGCTCACCCCAGAAATTATTTTGGTAGGCTATTTTTTAGTAGCCTAATGGTAAAATTATTTGTTATCCTTTTATCAGATATTGAAGTGATGCACTCCAGTTCAGCTCCCACTACAGAGCCAGCTTTCCTTACCAGCAGGTCAAGTCGCCCCGCATCCTTCTTCTTTGTGCTTCCTCCCCAGCATACCACTGCATAGAAGAGGACGCTGGCAACAACAGACTGGTAGAACATCCTGAGGAGCTTGCTGCACACATTGAAGGAGCGCAGCCTCCTCAGGAAGTACAGCCTTTTCTGCCCTTTCTTGTAGAGTGCTTCAGTATTGGCTGACCAGTCCAGTTTATTGTCCAGGTGGAGACCCAGATACTTGTAGGTGCTTACCACCTCCATATTGACCCCATCAATGGAGACTGGTAGCAGAGCGGGCTTAGACCTGCGGAAATCCACCACCATCTCCTTGGTCTTTGAAGTGTTGAGTTGAAGGTGATTAAGTTTGCACCATTGCACAAAGTCCTCCACCAGGCACCTGTACTCCTCCTCTTGCTCGTCCCTGATACACCCCACAATTGCAGTATCGTCAGAAAACTTCTGCATGTGGCATGACTCGGTGTTGTAGCAGAAGTCAGATGTGTACAGGGTGAACAGGACTGCAGAGAGCACATAAATGTGACAAAATTAGAGTGTGCATGATTATTTGTAGCTTTTGTGATTAGGTAATACCATTGGTTCATATTGCGCTTGCGATAATTGTGCAGCCCTACTAAACAATACAGTGTCCTATTACTGTCTAGTCAGTGGTAATTACTGATATATGGCACTGGATGGCAGTGATCTGTTCAGCAAAGTTAAGTTTATTGTCTGTTGAGTCCCTAGTATTTAAAACGGTTGATCTGTTGGACTGGTTGGTTCGTGGATGTAGGTGTGGTTCAGGGGGGGATTTTGATATGTGAATGGCCAGCTCTTTTGTTTTGTCTATGTGTAGTTGAAGATAATTGTCCTGACACCACTGTGAAAACTGAGATTGAATCTTGATAAACTGTGATGGAGTTGTTATCATTGAGTAGCCTAGTCAGCTGTTCCCAAACCTGTTTTTCCGTGTACCACCACATCTACACCCTGACTCGGCTCGAGTCGCCCCCACCATCCGACACATAACGTAACACATTCTATTGACGCATTCCAGGCATTATGTTTAATTAGCCAACCTACATGATAACAAATAACTATGAGCTCTCACACTAAAAAAACAGTGTGGAGAACAACATTATGGCACACAGAATAAAGAGAACATTTAAAAAAAATAAAATAATAATTTAACACCTTTCCGACATTTCCCTTTACATCTCGCCTGCCCCCTTCCACTGCCCTCTAGTGGAAGCTTGCGTAACACCGGTGGTACACGTACCACAGTCATGAATACTCCTCTCTAACTCCCCCGCCCCTCTGTCTGTTTGTCTGTCTGTCTGTCTGTCTCTCTCTCTCTCTGTCTCTCAGGGATGTGGTCCCATACTATGACAGTTCAGGACTACCAAGACCTGTTAGATCGAGGATGGCGACGGTGAGCCACCAGCTTTCATATTTCCTCTTTAGTGTCATCTCATTTGAATTGCTTTAAAAATCTAAAGACACATTAATGAATTAGTGAAACAACTAACTGAACTGGGAAGGTAATGATTTCATTGCTCAAGCATAGGTTACCAAATGATTTCATCCAACATATAAGTGGCATTACTGTCATTTTGAGGACCATATATCAGTTAGAGGGCCAGTTATATCTTCATACAGACTGAAAGCACCTCAGAGAACCCCATGAAAATGACCAATGGGAATCCGATTAAAGGAAAATTTGGGACATTTTTTACATAGATCTCTGTTTCTTGAGTACTGTCGGTATGAAAAAAAACCTGAAAACAATCGGTTCCACCTAGCTCGAGTTGCTCCAGCCTACAGCTCGAGCTGCCAGGTAGCTACTCTGCAAGCTGTTGGCTCGAGCAACTCGAGCTAGGTTTTAGTTTTTCTTCTCCTTTAAGCTAGTCTTCATGGTGGACACTGAGTTTGTGCCTTCTTACCAATTGCCTCTGCTCTGCCACCTCAGGAGCGGGAAGTATGTATACAAGCCCATCATGAACAAGACTTGCTGCCCACAGTACACCATCAGGTAAGAGGTCTTCTCAGTTCTGAGTCAGAGACGTGCAAGGCTGGCTCTGAGAGTGTACAAACCCACTCCAGCGTCCACCTGCCACTGTGATCTGAGCCTTTGATCTGTGTCTGCACAGGTGTCATGCCTTGAAGTTTCAGCCATCCAAAAGCCACAAGAAGATCCTGAAGAAGATGAACAAGTTCCTGTTTGTGGGAGAGATTCCCGAAGGCCAGTGTGATGGTGAGGATCAATTAGCGAGCTCCCTTGTCATAATGACTATGTTAGCAAAATAAATGCTTTTGACTTTTGAGCTTTTAACTTTCAATTAGCTTCTCAATTTAGAAATGTTATGCATGATTATAATATCATCATGTGTCTTTTAAAGGAGAGCCCATGGACTCTGTGTGTAACGAGAGTGGTCCGGCGCGGGACTCATCCCAGCTGAGTGCCTCTGAGGTTGAAGGTCCCATCAACCCTCCCGATGTGGACAAGGGAGCCGAAACCAACAGTGCCGCCCCGGAACCCCCCAGGCAGGACGCTGGTCCCCCTGTCAATGCCAAAGCCTCCCGCTCTGCCCCCATACCAGGTCAGTCTACTCACACATCCGTCTAGTGACCACGGAAACCCTTTAGCTTAATGTGACACTGACTGAGAGACACTGTTTGGAATTTCCTGCCATGAGGGTAAGGGGTGGGGCTGTTTTTTCAGTGTTTCCATTGTGAGATTGGGGGTGGGACTGTGGCATTAGCGTTTAAAAAAAAAGTTGCATTTTGCCTGTCTACACCGTAATTCCAGGGTGGCGTTTTCAAAAAGTTTCCACTCTGGAAAGTGTTTTTGAAAAAGTGTGTTTCGGGAGCTCCTAAATCGCCGGTATCGTGCGGATGAATGGCCAAAACGTTCCCTGGAAGAAGAGTGGACAGAGAGTGAATAAAGGCACAGAATCCATAGAGAGTGGATATTGGTAAATCGAACAGAAATCCTCTAGTGTTGCCTTAATTTTACGCCATATATTATCTTTTTGTCTATCTACTGTTTTGGTCTACTTTTCTACCTTGTGCATGAGCAGACATGCCAGACAAGCCTCGCTTGAGTAAATAAAGGCAAGATGCAGCTAACTTGAGTGAATGGAACGGCTTCAGCCTCAAGTAAAAATGGTATTTCTGTATATTAACCTCTTTATTCTAATATTTTGAGACACTGATTTTTGGTTTTCAAATGGGCTTGAATCTAAATATATGAAAGATTCACTTTTTGAAATAAATTAGGGGGGAAAAAATAACTTCTCCACGATATTCACATTTTTCGAGACCAACCTGTAAAGCTACCGTCTGGATGGCAACACCTCCACTTGCTGCTCTGGTAGTTCTAAAAATGACAAATAGATGGCAGCAGAGAGCTGCGCTTCAGCAGCAGAGTTGATTCTCAACACAGTTGCGCTGGCTCGCTTCACCTCTGTGCTTTTTGAAACAAACTGTACCATATGCATCACCACTAACTTTCAAGCACACACTACGGTCTCATCCTCACACAGGCAACAGAGGATTCATATTAGCTACGAAGGGGCAATTGACATATAAGTCATACATGAGGCAGACTCTTCAGCTCCTGTTCCTCTCTCTCTCTTACACACACACACACACACACACACACACACACGGAGAGAACTTAGCCTTCACTCTCTGGCCCCCATAGCCTGCAGCTCCAGCCCAGACATAAACAGAGCCCTGAGCCCGTGGGTGTTTTGGCCTGCGTCTCTGCTACAATTGAGTTATAGTCGGGGAGGGAGCCGGCAGCAGCGCCGGAGAGAGGGGCTGCCACGCTTCACCATGCTCCCCAGGTAAAATACCCCCTCATAGAACCATCCGGAAATCTGTGTGTGTGTGTGTGTGTGTGTGTGTGTGTGTGTGTGTGGTGTGGGGGCGTCTCCTGATGGGAAAAGCCTGCTGCTCCCTGAAAGAAATAAAATGTGAAATAAAAACGGCAGAAAAAGACGAGGTGGAAAGTGCCCTCTCCATCCCCTCTCTGTCGTACGGGAAACACCTGGCCGCTGCACTGTAGAGGCGTTCTTCTTCTTTTTTTTTTTTTTTTTTAATCCGTGCGGCCTAAAAGCATGAAGCTCCAGCGCAGCGCCAGCCGCTGTCCGGGTTGGATGGATGGCCCCAGCCAAGTGTGCAGCCCAGGCCAGAGGAGGTGTGGGAGAGGGAGCAAATAAAAGAGAGAATGCGAAACAGTACATCCCCCCCCCTCCCCCCCCCCCGAGTTGGTGCTGTTCAACATATGTGTGTGCGTGTGTGTGTTTGTGTGCATGCATGTATGTGTGTGTGTGTGTGTGTGTGTGTGTGTGTGTTTGCATTTGTGCGTGTGGAACCTTCAGCTGAACGGAGATGGCTGTAGAAGCACTGAGGTGGAGCAAACTGTTCTCGATGGGGGAAAAATACTGGCTTCTTTCATTAAAACCTGCTGCTGGCAAGCAGGAGGAAGTTGGATCTGTGTGTGCATCGCTGGAACCAGAACCATTCATCTCACTTGATGAAACATGATGGTCGACATCATTAATCTTTCCATTTATTTTAGAATTATTTTGTACAAATTGTCTTTCCCTTCCCCTTGTACCATGTCTTGTACCATTGTGTTTTTACCCACATCCATCATCATTACCTGAGCCCCCCCCCCCCAACTCCCTCCTCTCCACTCCTCTCCACTCCTCGCTTCCCGGTTGTTTTTCCTCATAAAGGGAAGTGCCAGCATTCACACTCACACAGGCATGACGCAGAGCTACCCACAAAATACACCCCTCTTGCTTGCCCAAGGGCACTGTGGGCTTGTGTGCTCGTTGCTGCCTATATGGTGCAATCGTTTTTGCATTCCTCTTGATTTAAATTTTTTTCCGGCGTTCTCTTGTTTGTCCATTTGTTTAGATATTTGTTTGTTTAATTCTGCGGCTAGCTATTGCATGCTGTCTTTGTGCGACTGTGTGTGTGTATGTTGTCTGTGTGTGTGTGTGTGTGTGTCAGAGAGAGAGAAAGGGTGGGTTGAGGGCTGTTCCAGGGGGGCAGTGCTATGTTTTTATGAAGTGTTAACTGCCACAGAGGGAGAGTGCGTCCTCCACAGGAACTGATCTGTCAAAATTTATCTTCACACTGTACAGGCTGTACCTCTGTGTGTGTGTGTGTCTGTCTCTGTGTGTGTGTGTGTGTGTGGGAGGTGACTCATAAAGAGAGTATTTGAGCATGTGGTGTGTATGGACATCTGTTTTAACAGTGTAAAACTTGAGGAGAAAGTGTTGTGCGTTGTGTTTGTGTTCGTACTCATGAAGCATAGAGGAGTGTTTTGATGTCTCTGTCACAGGTCACGGCTTGTGTGCGAGCATGTCTGTGGGTGGATATAGCTGCCTTATCTTCGTCTGTTTATATTCAACCCCTATGTGCCCGCATGGTCAAGTTCATTTTAGTCATTTACGTGTGTTTTGTGTGTGTGTGTGTGTGTGTGTGTGTGTGTGTGTGTGTGTGTGTGTGTGTGTGTGTGTTGAAGTGGATGAAAAGCAGTCCCCCTCTCTGACACTCAGATAGACATCCTTGTATCAGTGACTCAGTATTCCGACACAGAGCACCACATAGATCAGTTTCCAGCAGTCATTTCTTTTTCCTGTCTTTTGATTTGTTCTGACAGCCGAAAAAATTCTATGTTTTTCCTTGGTTGTGGATAAAAGTACATTTCTTTCTATTCTTGAACTCCGCCAGACACCCCCCCCCCCATCACCACCATCAATATTTCTCTCCAAAACACTGCTGATAAGATGGGAGTATTACACACAGTTTCCTTTGGAAACTTATTGAGCCATGCAAAGCCCAAGGCAGAGTGTGCCAAAATTCTCTGGGGTAAATCAAGTTAAAGATCTGATATCGCTGACAGACAGGCCTCCTCACCAGAGGTCACCATATTGTTTGTTTGTTTGTTTTTTTATTTATTTACCACACAGAAATAACCACATGATGTGCTGATACATCAGCCCTCAATAGAATTCAGTCACATTGGGACATTTTCCCATTTCCCCAACCACTTGAAGTGCTTGTTGTTCATCCGGATGTGATCAGCTGGTGTGTGTGTGTGTGTGTGTGTGTGTGTGTGTTTGGGTCCATTGGGATAATAGTACATTGTGCTCAAAGCTGTAAACACTTCTGCTGTGATTGATGGTTGATGCTGGCGTCGGCCCCACTCTCGCTGCTCCTCTCGAACGCTCCCCCGCGGGGTCACCACGGTGATGGCAGGCCAGCGAGTGCCGGGCGGTGGTTGGCACGGCGACAGGCAGGAAATGGCCCTCGCTTCCTTATTGCTGCAAACAGGATGTCGGCGTGTAAACTGTTGACATAGGATGCCTGGAGCAGTGGAAGGGTCTGGCAGGCTTCCAGGACAGAAACAGAGAAAGCGAGTGATTCTGTGTGTGTGTGTGTGTGTGTGTGTGTGTGTGTGTGTGTGTGTGTGTGTGTGTGTGTGTGTGTGTGTGTGTGTGTGTGTGTGTGTGTGTGTGTGTGTGTGTGTGTGTGTGTGTGTGTGTGTGTGTGTGTGTGTGTGTGTGAGTGTATTCTCGCTGCTGAATGGTTCAAAGCCCAGCTCCGTCTGTCTGTCCATCTGTTTGTCTGCAAACAGGACACCCTCTGTCCTCCCTGGCTGGCCTCCTCTCCTCTCCTTTCCTGCTTGTCTCTTTTAGATCTCTTTTCCCCTCAGCGTCGCTCTCGCTCTCTCCTCTTGTGATCACAGTCTTGATCTCATGTCTCTGTAACTGCAGCGCCAGACTTTGCACTCCAGGTCTGCGCTGTTGTTGGGTATGTGGTCAAGGCCTGAGGTGGACACTTGTGGAACCGTGAAGCCCCTTAGTTGTGTCCACCGTATGTCTTTTGTGATGCTTGAGGTTGATAGACCTCAGCACCCAAGTTTACCACGACCTTCTGGAGTATTTATGCTTCACTTAAGGGAAGAGGAGAGATAGACTTCTCTGCATAGTCTGTCTGCCTCTTCACCCCCTCCATGTTTGGATACTGTCTGTCCACTAGCCACTTTTACCACTGTCTTTCTGCCTCACTGTTTGCGTGCTATATTAGCACATTAGCACATATGCATAACCCCTCCCTCTATGTCACAGCCGAACTGTGGCCACACTTATACCTTTTCTTAAAATAGTTAATATAGATATATAGACTTTACTTTATTTCTGCATTGTTGCACTGTTGGACTTACTCATTTGCACTATCACCATGACCACTATCACCATTGCACTATCACCATGACACTCATTCACACAGAGCACCTTAGAGCACCTTACCATACCTTACTATGCACAGAGAATCACAGGCTCAGTCCCTGCCTCAGTCATTGCAAGCGCCTCTGATTGATTAATCACCACTATGTGGATACTGTTTTTAGAATTGATTTAGATTAAGTGTTAGTTAGTATAATTTGTATTTTAGTATATTTAGCATATTCTTTATCTTCTACTGTCCTTATTGCTTAGTTGTGTTTTTATATTATATACTTTAATTACTCTTTCTGCTGTTAAAGAATGTGTTTGTGTTGTCTGTATGCTGCTGAGACCTTGAATTTCCCCTGGGGATCAATAAAGTATCTATCTATCTATCTATCTATCTTTACTGAGCATGTGCAGTTAGAGGAACTCAGTGCTGTTGATGTCATGGCAGTGGCAGGAAAAAAAAGAGGGGGGGGGTCCCGGGGGTTTGCGGAGGTATTAGGAAGGAAAATGGCTTCCGGATGTTCAAGAGTGTTTCCCATTGCCCTGTGAATGGGCGAGGCGGTGATCAAGTGAGTTTCACATAAATGAGCGAACAAGCGCACGTTCACGCTCGGCGGTCTACCCCTTCCAGCGATCGGAAACCCACCCTCCACGCCCACAAACCGCCTCCACATGGCACAGTGCTGTGCCCCCCCCCCCCCGCCAGAAACAACACAGAAGAGCACAAGCTTAAGAAGCCACTAATTGAATTAGACTTGAACTGATGAAGCACGCCTAGTCAGTTCTCTCTCTCTCTCTCTCTCTCTCTCTCTCTCTGGAACTGCTTTGTGACCTGCTTGTGTGAGGAGTGGGACCTTCAGGGTAGAAGGGAGGGATTAACAGTTTGAATGTTTTTGGCGTAATCTCTCATTTCCACCCGTTTCAGCTGTGTTTGTGGGGTGTTTGTTGCTGCCGCAGTTGTTTGTTTTGGAAAAGCTGCACGGGGTTTTTTTGTGGCCCCGGCTGTTTAAAAGGGTTTCTTTAATTCATACAAACGCCTCTAAAGAAAACAAATTGAATCAGCTGGTTGAGTCACATCCTCTGTATTTCTCTTTCCATTCCTCCTTCTCTTTACCTCTCTTTCATTCTCTTCTTTACTACCCTTTCCCCTCACCACTCCATCCTCCTCTCTCTCTCTCTCTCTCTCTCTCTCTCTCTCTCCCTCTCTCTTCCTCCCTCTCTCCCTCTCTCCCTCAGGTGTGGGAGCAGATCCCAGCAGGCCTCCGTGTCGGAAGGCCAAGGAGCTCCGTAAGGAGCGGCGCATGCAGAAGGAGCAGAGACGGCAGCAGGAGGCCGGGGACTCTGCCACCTCCTCCTCCTCCTCAGTGCCCGCTCCAGCTCCTGCTCCTGCTCCTGCTCCTGCTCCCACCACGGCCAACCAGACCAAGTCCCTGGAGGAGTTCCTATCCGAGACGACTCCCGACTCCCCTCTGCACCGCTTGGAGGTGAGAATGCTGTGAGTGTGTGTGTGGGTGTCTCTGTGTGTGTGTGTGTGTGTGTGTCTGTGTGTTTCTCTGGGGTCCTTCATGTGCTACCAAACTGCAAGTCGTCCATGGACGTTGTTGCTGATGTTGCCGCTAACCCAGGCCAACTCCTTTATCATAATGAGCAGGAACTGGCAGGAAGTCCGTGTTTGGACAAGCTGGCCGAGGTGCCCAAACACATCCAGCGAGCACACAGGAACTTCATGAATCATTCTAATTCCATTGCTCCTTCACCTCCCTGCACCTGCCCAGCTTATCAGCCGCGCTAACCTGAGGTGTGCTGCGCTCTTATCTATAGGTGGAGGAGCTGGCAGCGGATGCTTGCCCGGAATCGAAAAAAAGGATGACCTCATTTACCGGCCCCAAGAGGCTGTGTGCAACCATGCCATGGGTGCAGTGCAGCCGCGGCAACAGCAACAGCGCTTTCCAGTGTTTGTGTCGGATCGTTCCACCGCTCCGCTAATTCAATTGGAAGCTGAAGCCACATAGCCTCTCTCAGAATGAAAACACACACACACACACACACAAACACACACACACACACACACACTGTCTGTTTTACTCTCCCTCCTTTGCCCTGTCTGTTTCCAGACCACTAGGAAAGTGATGTCAGCATTGGTAAGGACGTTAAGCTTTTGGATTCCGACTGGAGACCTGATGAGCGAATGGCAGGATGGCCCTCCACCAGTGGGAAATCCCGAGGGATGAGGCGCTCTCTCTACTCCCAATTAACTTAATTGAACCAGGAACTAATTGGATTGATCTCAATTCTCCAACATTGTCCCATTCAATCTGTGTAAGTGGATCCCAGGCAACCGGGCAAGGTCACCCATCTCTGCTGAAGGTCACAACCAAACCTGAGGACTAATGAAGTTTCCGTGAGGTCTCTCGCTTGTCTCTCTCAGGCAGGCCTGAAATAAAGATCCATAGGACACGTGGACTGGTCCTTCCCAACCTTCCCCCTATCGTAGTGTCTGTGCGGTTATCTAATTCTTTTCCCATTTCACGAACATCCGGGGAGGCATGAGGGGGAGTGAAGTGGAGGGAGGTTTGCCACTGATAGCATGACCACTGACTGAAGATACATGGGGGGAAGTGGGAAGAGGGGGTGAGTGACCGCGGGGTAGAATGTTCCGGAGATAGCCGTCCGGCAGCGGTCACCTAATGAGGTGTTTACGGTAGGCCGGCCGGACTGTCGGCCAGCCCACTCTGTCATCCAACGAGCTGTTAAACAGAGGAGGGTCTGGAGTCGGCCTAATGAGAGAGAGAGAGGGAGAGAGAGAGGGAGAGAGAGAGACAGAAAACTCTTTTTGCCCCACTTCGAGCCATCTAGGGCCTCTCTCACAGATAAATAAACGGATGTGTGGAATCTTAGCAATAGTTATTCTTTTGATCACAGCTGTGCGTGTGTGGCCGTTTCAAAGTCAAATACAATGATCACATATGCACCAAGTGTGTGTGTATGTATGTCTGAGGATATCCTTTAGTTCACAGAAATCCTCTGGTGTTGCTTGAATTCGTGTCAGGCAGCATAAATAGTCGTGAAAAATAGATGGACACATGCTGCACAGCCACAAGAGAACTTAAAAAGTTCCGGGCAGAGGGATACCATCAGGGGGCAGTGTAACCATGTGGTAAAAGTCCACACATGCCCTCTGTTTTGATTTACTTTCTCTCGCTCTCTATTAAAGTTCAGGTTCCCTCCTTCACCCAGGCTCTGGATCGCCTGCCTCTCTCTGTCTCTTTTACTCACCCTCAAATATGCTGCCATGGCTCTACTATACATTAACAAACAGAGGTAATGTGCTCGGAATCAAAAGCCTTTTCAACACACTGTGATCAAAATGGTTTTTGAAAGAAGAAACGGTTCAGGGATTTCTGTTTCTTTTCCCTTCCCTTAGTGTGTATTTCTCCCACAAGCTTATTATTCTCTCTCTCTCTCACACACACACACACACACACACACACACACACACACACACACACACACACACACAGGCTGATTTCTTTTCATTTTCTTTTAATTGGATGCCTAAGCTTTTAACATAAACAGTATTAAAACATTCAGTAACCCTAGACGGGGTTTGAAAGTATAAAAATACCAGCGGCCAGCCAATCTTGAGTTGTTGTTGTTCCCCAGCGCAGGTGGACCCCCTTGAACCCCCGGTCACTCTGAGACCGTCTCGAGAGAGTTGCCAGATAAAAAGATTTGTGCGAACCGTTAATTCTTACACGGGACTCTGGCAGCTTTGTCTCCCCCGCACTATGGCCCAGCCAGGCAAGTTATACGAGAGCCCTGATGTGGCCAACCAAAATAAACCCGGGGTTAAATAACCCCCATCGAGCACTTTCCAGAGGACCCAGGAGGAGCAGGAACACAATCCAACCAAAGCCTTAAAAACTAAGAATTTTTTAATTAAGAGGAGGAGAAACCAAATATAAGGGGGGACGCTATCTCTCTCAATTTCGGGGAAATGACAACAATGAGAAATCGCTAATTTTTTTGTGTGTCGGGGAGGTTTTGCTGAGGTGAAACGGTTGACTGTCCACATCCAGCTCCAGGACCTCACAGCTGGTCTTTCCGTTGCCTGAACCATCACACTGGATCGAATGGCATGAGTGTGACCAGAGGAAGTCCGGCGTTTCGCATACATTTACAGCCTTACAGTTTACAGAGTGACTCAGCCTGTGGCTGGTATGGAAGCAGCTACCATGGGTCTGATGTTGAACGCCAAGCTGAACGCTGCAGGAAAAAAACGAAGACCTGTTGCTCACTGGTTCCATGTGTGTTTTCCTCAGCCGCATGTTGTTGTTGTTTTTTTTTTCATTTCTTACGTCTGTGTATGTGTGTGCTACATCTTATCTTGCCAACTTTCATCTCTCCATGTGGGTTTTTAATCCACGGGATTTTGGTGTGTGTTGTTTCTGTATTTCAGTCTGGGTGGGATTTTAGGTTGGGGGGGGGGTGGGGGGTGGGTTGGGGGTTGTCACTCACTGAATTCTGTGTTTTAACCCTTTTCCTGCTGCTCCTCTCTTGAAGGTGAGGCTAGTGCGCTCCAGTCCCCCCAGTTCAGAGTTCAAAGCCTCTTTCGACGCCTCTTACCAGTTGTACAAACTCTACCAGATGGCCATTCACAAGGATCCTCCAGACAAGCCCACTGAGAGCCAGGTCAGGGGTCAAGGGTGAGAGTTGAGGGGTCAGCCCCTCAGGGATGAAAATAGAGAGGGGATAGGGCGCTAGAGATTGACTCCAAACGCAAAAAAATAAGTGATCATTGAGCTTAGCTGCAGGGTAGCAGAGCGCATCTCTCTGTTTGTGTTTTTGTGTGTGACGAGCACACGACATTCGATCACCTATCTGACCACAGTCGCCCAAAGCGCAGATGTTTCTTTTGTCCCCCCTCTCTGTTGTCGGACACCTCCGTGAGAATGCAAACTTGGCAAATCTGTCAGCAGCCAGACGGGCACTGAGTCAAGGAAGGAGGGTGAGCCGGGGAGAGAGTGAGAACGGATGGGGAGGTAAACGAGGGTAAACAGTATAGTTGGGGGGGGGGGGGGGGGCGCCAAAGCGGGCAGAAAAACAGCCCCTGCCATGACTCTTTATTGCTGCTGCCTGCGAATGGATGGAGCATGGGATCAGGTGAGACGGCACGGCAGCGGCAGACCGAGTGAGAGAGGAGAGCGGATATGAGGGAAGGGGCGAAAGGAGGGAAAATAACATTAAGGGGAGTGATGTGTGTGTGTGTGTGTGTGTGTGTGTGTGTGTGTGGTGTGTGTGTGTGGGGGGGGGGGGGGGGAGGAGGAGGGAGTGTGCGTGTATGTGTGAGAGAGAAACAAACAACACGTGTCTGTGCGTGACTGGCAGTAGATGTGTTTGCATGTATTTACACCTTACAACAGAGAGACTGAATGAGACCAAGAATGTGGTAGAGCAAAGAGTGGTAGGTGTAGGAAGAGAGAAAAGTGCTCCCATACGTCTGGTAGGTGGGCCGAGAGGTGGTGCTGGGTGGGTGGGAGGGTGGGAGTGGTGGCCTGGTGTTGCTACAGGTGCCTGTGCTGGCCAGCCAGCCCATTCATCTCCCTCTCCTGCTGTTTGGCTCAGGTACTTCCCCTGCACCTCCAGACTGCACGAGGCTCCCACTCATCAATCTCCCAGGGCCAACGGTCCCAGCTGCACCAACACCAGCACTGCCATAGCCTCCGCGCTAGCGTCTTGTGCTAGCACGCTAGCTAGCCAGACCCAGCGCGGTCACATTTTTATGATTTAGGTGACACCTTGGCCTCCTCCCCTCTCTTCAGCACTCCCCCAAAAAAAATCCATCCCAGCCCCTCATGTGGCCACCATTCCGAGTTATCCGAGCTGTACTAGACCCTTGACAATAAATCTTTGCCGGGCTTTTAACAGCACATGTTCTGGTATGTTAGCACGGCGCTAGCCGTCGTGCTAGCAAAGCTTTAGCCAGATGTTTCTGATTAGTTGTAGTGTAGTCTCCTTGTACGTCTCGCCTTAACCATGCCCGCGTTGTGGCCGTAAATCTCCACTGCAGTATGGGGGCCCAGCTGTGGTGTGCTGGAGTTGTAGGAGCATTTTAGCTTCAGCTTTTTTTTTTTTCTGTGTCATAGAAACCTTTAATCATGTATATGGACGAGGTTGGGGCACACGGTCATGTTGATTGTGGCTCTGAGTTTTATACCGGTAATGGCCGAGGCCCCTGTTAGTAGAGAGTGCTGTATCTAAAGTCTTTATTGGCTCTGAGTAGTTCTGGTTGCATCTGCTGTTTTTTAAGTTGAACAGATTCTCCTGATGCAGTCAGCTTTTATGTAACTCTGGAAAACTCTGTTTTGACTCGTTCATGGAATATGCCCAGAGGTATTGTGTGTGTGTGTGTGTGTGTGTGTGTGTGTGTTTGTGAGTGAGTGAGAAGGAGAGTGTCTGTTGTGTATAGTTTTTCCAAAATAACATCATCGCCCCCTTCGGCATTGCTTTTATGATGTGTGTGTGTGTGTGTGTGTGTGTGTGTGTGTGTGTGTGTGTGTGTGTGTAACTCCCTTGGTTGAGTATGTTATGAGGTACTGGTCTCGCTGGGTGTAGTTCCCACTCCCTTTTAAAGGGTTCAGAGCTGCTGCTGAACAGTGAACAGTGGCCCCTCAGTAGCTCCCAGAGCTTAGCTGTGATGGTGCGCTAGCCTCACCTTCAGGTTTCCCTTATTTCCTTTGTGGTTGTGGGACTGGAATCAGACTCCTCCACACACACACACACAAACACACACACACACACACCATTGAATTGACCTGTTGCAAATGAGCTTAGAGGAGTCTACATTTCAGCCCTGTCGCTTGTCATGGTACATTAATAACCTAATGCTGCTTTTAGTGTGTAGTGTTGTCTAAAACATCTCCATCAATACCCCCTCCCTCTCTCTCTGTCTCTGTCTCTCTCTCTTTCTCTCTCTCCCTCTCCCTCCCATCCCAACTCCTGTCACTGAATCGCTGCTTCCCCACGACATGCACTAACATCTTCCATCCTCCAAATGTGCACGCTTATACTCCTGTATTTTTACCTTCTCAAACTTTCCATCTACTTCCCTGTTTTGCCATGTCTAACTGCTCTTCCTTTGCCTGCAAACTATTCTGTGAAACCTCTATAACCTCTTGCCTGTTGGTGCCCTCACTCGACACGATATCTCTTCTGATCTCTTACCTGGTCATGGCTCCATCAATACAACCCTCTATCACTTCATTCACATTTTTACATCCCAAACGTGTTGCCCACCTCTACCACCATTTTCTCTCCACCCCTTCCTCTCATCTCTTCCCTCCCGCCTTCCCTAGACCGGCTAGTGCCGGTCAGCTTTGAGGATCCTGAGTTTGTGGCGACCTACGAGCGTTCCGCTGCACTGTACTCCAAGTACCAGCAGGCCATTCACGGCGATGACCCGTCTGAGTGTGGTGAGACTGAGGTATGGTTCAGAGGTGACAGGTCAGGGGTCACAATCATGACCCCATTATTACATCACTT
>NW_027468620.1:16266797-16296797 GCF_046254945.1 Alosa pseudoharengus | reverse complement strand
TAGTTGGCCCTCCTTTCCCAGTGTCTCGTTCCTCTGAGCCATCTTTCTCTCTCTCTCTCTCTCTCTCCCTCTCTCTTTTTCCTTAGTCTAATGACATAGACAAATCGCCCTTAAATAAATCACTCCGATACATTTCATATGCTTTTTCTCAAGCGAACATCTGCTGTCTCTCTCTCTGACTCTTGACTGAGCAGGACTTAATTGGTGTATACGGTGTGTGTTTAGAGCTGATATAGATCTGAAGAGGAGAGAGGCAGAGCCTTGTTATTTGAAGATGATTTAATCCAGTTTGTAGTGCCAGTGGGACAGATTTATTTAGAGTGGTACTCTGTCCAGGTCACAGTCAAAGGAGCCACTCTGGAGATGAAATGAATGGGAAATGGAGCATCATTGAGTGTGTGTGTGTGTGTGTGTGTGTGTGTGTGCGTGTGCGTGTGTGTGTGCGTGTGTGTGTGAGTCAGTGAGAGACTGAAAGAGAGCAAGTATGAGTGTGACAGAGTGTGAGGTGGGAGAGCGAGAGTGTGAGAGCCTCTGTGCGTATGAGAGGTTGTTCCCTTAGACAAACACATGATGTCATACGAAAACTGATGATCTTGCCATTTGCCTCACCGTTTGCACTACACACACACTCACACTAATGCATACACACACTTTAATGTTTGTTCAGCGCATCAGATGTCACACAGATGAGAGCCTCATGACCTCACTCTGTAGTTAATGAATTCATATGTGTGCGTGCGTGCGTGCGTGCGTGCGTGTGTGTGTGCATTCATATTCAGCTGTATGCATACATGTGTGTTCTTTCATGTGTATGTGTCTCCGTGTCTGGCTTGGCATCCTTGCTGTATACAGCTGAAGCAGCTGTTGGAGGGGCAGCCAATCTGTGTGTGTGTGTGTGTGTGTGTGTGTGTGTGTGTGTTTGGTGTGTGTGTGTGTGAGATACTTTGTGACTAACTTTCTCCACCGTTTTGGGCTCTATTAAAGACACAGAGCAGTGCCTCTGGAGTATTTGTGAGCATTTTCACAGAGCCGGCATTGTATCCCTATCTAATGTTGTGTTTTTACACATACATTTGTAGGTGTGCATACTGAATGTGTATGTGTGTGTGACCATATGCAGTAAGTAGTATTTTATGTGCAGATTATGTTGGTGTATTCGGTCATGGCTGGGCTGTTTTTCAGTATTTTTTCAGTACTGAAAGTGTGTGTGTATGTGTGATGGTTAAGTGTTTTGGGAGAAAGGATCTTTTACCTTTCCTCCTGCTCAGTATCCCCCAAATTGTCAACATCCAACATCTCTGATCTCTCTCTCTCTCTCTCTCTCTCTCTCTTGTCTGTTTGTTCGTTCCCTCTTCTCTGTCTATGAACACCTGCACAGACAGACAGACGTATGCACACACACACACACACACACGCAGGCACACAAAGGCGCACACACAGTCATTCACACACACACAAACACACAAACACACACACACACACACAGATGTATACACACATGTATACTTATACATATACACACCCTCCTTAACTGTGAAGCTACACATACATGCTTCATCACCATTAAGTGCCTATCTGTCTGTGTTCTGCTATCTCTCTCTCTCTCTCTCTCTCGCTCTCTCTCTCTCTCTCTCCCTTGCTCCCTCGCTTCCGCTCTTTTTGTCCCTCCTCTCCTCCTGTCTCCCTGTGCCCCGCCCGCATACACATCAGCATTTCCACCTGCATTCCCAAATCTAAACGATGATTGATGAGGGACGGCTGAAAGTGTTCTAGTTTGCGCTAAACAAGCTGCTGTGTGAGATGCAGGGCAGACCCGGACAAAGACTTTTGTTCCCCCCACTGGATTCCATGAGTAAAGTGTGTGTGTGTGTGTGTGTGTGTGTGTGTGTGTGTGTGTGTGTGTGTGTGTGTGTGTGTGTGTGTGTGTGTGTGTGTGTGTGTGTGTGTGTGTGTGTGTGTGTGTGTGTGTGTGTGTGTGTGTGTGTGTGTGTGTGTGTGTGTGTGTGTGTGTGTGTGTGTGTGTGTGTGTGTGTGTGTGTGTGTCTGTCACTGGACTGGTTTCATGTCCATTTACGCTTGTGTCTGTTTGTGTACATCGTGGGCTGATGTAGTGTGCCCTTAAAACGGATGTTCTGTATCTGAAATGTTCTTTGTGTTGCTCCTCTAGTTACTTGATACTTCCTAGTTTCTGGCAAGGCCGACCTCCAACATCCGCCAATCTCTTAACTGTCACCATCTCCCTATCTATACTAGATGCATTGCCACAGAATTGACCTTGTATTCAGGAAAGTGTGTACACTGTTTACATTGGTGTGTGTGTGTGTGTGTGTGTGTGTGTGTGTGTGTGTGCTTTAGCGCCATGCGGTTCCCTGTCTGGTTCTCATTTAGACGTGCTCGTGACCTAAACAGGGAAGCATGCTACATTTATCCACACAAACTGCAGGTCAGGATGTCAGTAAACACTCTGGATCCAATGTGGCAGAGGGGAAATGGAGAGAGAGAGAGAGAGAGAGAGAGATAGAGCGCTAAAGACAAAGCGATAGAGAGACAGAGCAATAGAGAGAGAGAGATTGAAAACGTCCTCGGTGGGTAAGGGGGAGGTGAGGCGCAGGGTGGCGGAGAGTTTCCAGGCTGGGTTTGAGTCACAGGGCGAGAGGCGTGTAGCGGGAACTCCTCACAGCAGGTGTCCCACAGCAGGGGTGCCATAGGAACACAAAAACACAAACACAGCCAGGGCTCTGTAAACAAGGCTCATCCTAGCTATGTGTTGTTCATTAGCAGTATGTTTTAGCATGGTATTTATTCTGCGTTTTTCTTGAATTCATTCAGACCTTGTAGACAATTACATAATTAAATAGAGTAGTTGGAAAGAAAGATTATTTATATATAAATTATCTTTTTTTCACAGTTTATTTGAAGCATATCATTTTATCTTAGCCATTTGATATACTTTACCAACATTTTGTGACTACATTAAATAAGCAGATATTTGTAACTGTAAGGCTGTTGATGTAAGTCAAGGCTTTGAGATTTGTTTTTCTCTAATAGTGTTTTTTCTTTTCTATCCCCGTCCTCCTTCCAACAGTACAAGAGATTCCTCTGCGATTCACCTTTGGAGGTAAGTACTGTCTCCTCACCAAACCACATTTCTCAAAATCCTCCCCCAGTTGGTCTTCATGGACTTGTTTTAACTCCCACTCACTCCTCTCAGACGAGAGAACAAGCCACACGTTCATGTCCACGCTCAATATCCAACAGCAAAATAAATCATCATCATTAATGGACCGTTCCTAAAAACACATTCACATCAAAAAACATATAATGCTCACATTTTGAGGTAGAGAGATGAAGCCAGTTTTGGCGTACAGGAAAGTATCTTATTTCTTGGTAATTACTGGCGTATTTGTTCATTTGCGTACAGTTATAAGACAGGAAAGTAGTAATTACATAGTTATAACACATGCCAGCTGTGTGGTTGTGTGGAGGGATGGAGAAGGAAGATGGGTTTGTTTGGTTTAACGGGGGCTTTGTTTAGCACGCATGGATGAGATGGAAAACGATGGACGGAAATATGGCCACCAGATTGGGCTTGGTGATAACTCTGATCGAAGACCCCCCGCACACGCACACACACACACACACACACACACACACACACACACACACACACACACACACACACACACAGAGGCACCGAGAGACAGAGGCAGAGACCAAGTTGTTATGCATAGATCCTAGATGATTGATCATGTTGGAAATAAAAAAGACCCATCTATTACCTAGGAGAGGATCTTCTCCCAGCCCTGTTATTACATTGGCTGTGGTGGAGACTCTTGGCTTCCCAAAACAGATGCTTTACATAAAATTCAAGGAGGGCAGAAGGGGTCTTATAAAAAATTTTGAAACTCAAGTCTTGTCCTGCCATCAAAGTTACATGTATGATCAGCAGAGCAAATACAAGACCTGAGTGTACTTCTGCAGAAACAGTATACACACACACACACACACACACACACAAACACACACACACACACACACACATACATACTGCACGGTGGTGAGGACACCAATTCCATTGCATTACGGCCTTTCTGTGCACCAAACTGTTCTTTCCATCAAGTAGATTCCAATGTAGTTAAGAGCAGGTAAGAACTTGAGGCTGGCTTGCGAAGAATAGTTCTTTATTCTGGATATAACAACAGAGTTCTGGTAGCTCTATTGTACGCACAGCACAGCACAGTGTTGCAAGGTGAAGCCAAAGTAATGAACTGAAGCAAAGATCTAGGAAACTCCTGGCTAATTATAATACCAGAATATACATTCACATCTGGGGTCAAATTGGAGGGGGGGGGGATGGGTAGTGATATAGCCTTATTCAATTAAGATGTCTCTTGTGGGGGAACAATTAGTTAGGTACACCATTTGCTATTGTAAGGTAACATTCTGTCTGCTTACAATAAACGTCCTGTCCCCGCAGTTTCTGCAGTATTAAACAAAGAACCAAAAGAATGACATACGGAAAACCACTAAAATCTAACAATACAGACCTGTCCAGTGTCCATACAGAACTGTCCTTACAGAACTGATACAGAACTGTGTTGACAGTTTTCAAGTTTCAAGTTTTGAAGCTCTGGCTCAGGTCTTTCCCAGCTTACATGTGTAGGTCTGTTCTTTGTTGTATTTATTTTTAAAATGAAAGAATTATGAAAGCCATTGCAAGGTGGTTTATGTACAAACATGAACACATGGTTTAATACAGTTGCTTAGTGTTAACCAGACATAAACAGAGGAGCCAGATAGTAGGAGCAGGCATCACTAGCCAAGCAGAAGCAGTGGATTAGACATCCCTAGCCCATCTGTCGCCGAGGAACCAGACATCACCCACATAGCGAAGCGTTAACGATCTCCGTGCCATAGCTGTGACTCTGGTCTCCAGTCAAATTGTCAGGTCACAGCAATTACACCAGCAATTTGACATGGGGGTGGGGGTGCTTGGAGATGTGGGGGTGCTCAGTAATGCCTTGTGGGCCCCCTCGCCCCGGTCCTAATGAACATCGTTAGCGTTTATAGGAAGCATGCTTTTATCACCTCGTCAAGCCTGGCGGCCAGACGCCCCGGATTACATGTACATGTACACTCACACACACACACACACACACACACACACACACACACACACTCACATGCACACACACCCATGCACAGACACAGGCATAGATATGGAACACATTGTCCTGTTGTGGGTCCTTTTGTACCTTGCATTTTTTGCTTCTGATCTTTATGCTCCTTCTCCTCCCCACCACACACTCGCTCCCTCAGACCAACTCTGTGTGTGTGTGTGTGTGTGTTTGAGTGAGCTCATTTTTGTGTGTCACTTGGTCTATTTGCCTAATTCCATATGGCTCCAATAAGAGTGCTCACCCACACACACACACACACACACACACACACACACACACACACACACACACACACACACACACACACACCTACACTCTCTCTCTCTCTCTCTCTCTCTCACATAGACATGAGCAGTCTTTAACTATTTTTCCTACAGACAGACTAGAGTGTGGTTCGGGCCACAAATTTCTGTCCGAACCCGGCCCGCGTCCGACAGAGTTGCGTCCGAACCCGACCCGAACCTGACAGGCATTTTCATTTTTATGTCCAACCCGACCCGAGCATGACGCAGATGATGCCTCAGTTATTCCCATGCTAGTGATTAAACGTTTGTGGATAGTTTGTCTTTAGCCCATTAAATGGAACAAACAACAAATGGAATTCTTAATTGTCTACAGAATCAGATTAGCGTGCATGCACGAAGGTCACACACAGCGCACACAAGAGGCCCAAGCAAGCCTAGCCTATTGATATATAATTCTAGTCTTACCATTGACGAAAAGTCTTGAAATGAACTGCAACAGTCTTTGAAACTACATTCCTTCTATCACTGATCCATATGCAGCATCGACCTTATACCAGTAGCCTATGTCTTCACCACAGTATGCAACGCAAATAGGCCTACTTTCACATAGTAGGCCTAGACTTAATTCGCTTAGTTTTATAGTCTTAAAATCTCCCGATAGGCTAACAACTTCAGTCACCCAAGACTGAAATGCACATGCGTTGTCACGGCTACATAAACAAATCTTGCACATGGGAAGAAAGCTGTTAGGTCTTTTTTTACATTTTATTTTATTCTCAAAAAAACAAACATTTGCATCATGTGAAGCAGACCTGTAGGTTACCAAACATAATAAGCAATTTTAAATGTAAAGCTTCCAATGCATATCGCCCCCATGTGTCCGAACCCGAACCGAACCCGACTATAATTTCTAAATATTTGTCCGAACTCGACCCATCGGGTCCTGTTGGGCTCAGGTCAGGTAGCCACACTCTAAGACACACACACACACACACACACACACACACACACACACACACACACACACACACACACATACATGCACACTACACTTGCTGTCCTGTTTTCTGCAATATACTCGTGAGTTACAGGTGGGCATTCATTTTGTTGTACGCCCACACACACACACACACACGCACACACACACGCCAAGCCAAGGTTTTCCTGTTGTTAATTTTTCTTTGTTTATCTGTGAAGCTGCCCATAAACAAAGGCTTTCATGCTTTAAAAAATGGAGATGGGCAATTAACGTCCACCAGTCTGTGTGTCCACATGCGTGTCCAGCTGTGTGTGTTGTCTAGTTCTGCACGCACACAAGGACCTGGTGTGAACTACACCCACGCACGCACGCACACAGGCACCCACGCACGCACGCACACAGGCACGCACGCACGCGCACACACACACACACTCTCTCTCCATTGCTTGGATTAATTACTCTGGTTGCGTGCCTTCCTGCTTCATTCACCCTGCCAGTACTTAGCCAGGTATGTGTGAGAGGCTTGTGTGTGTGTGTGTGTGTGTGTGTGTGTGTGTGTGTGTGTTTGTGTGTTGTCCTTCTCTCTTCATGCGCATGAATATACTCAAGGGTATCCCCCATACCCAGAGAGAAAATAAGCACTTTAATTAACATCCAAAAACGAAAAGAAAAAACTCCACACCTACACACAATCACACATAAACACAGACATCATGTTGGGCCAATAAACATTGTCCGAGCTGTACCTATAGCGCTCTCTCTCACACACTCTCTCACACACACACACACACACCCTCTCTCTCTCTCTCTCACTCACTCACTCACTCACACACACACTTACACACTCACACACACTCACACACACACACACACACACAGTAAGCATTTTCTGCACCCACACAAGTCTGCGTTGCATTTGAGTGTCTGTTTCTGTTTTGCTGCTTCTTCTTTTTTTCCCTAAATGTGCTTTATTGCTTCTGTGTGTGTCTGTCCGCGGGGGAAACACTCGTTAACAGGGCTGTTGGCTAATTAGTCGTCAGCTCTTTATGGACCTCTAGCCTAGCCCCTCATCCCCACCCAGACCTACATAATAAACACACACACACACACACACACACACACACACACACACAATCACACTGCCTGACTTGTCACCACGCTGAGTCAGCCGTGTATAAAAAACACACACAGAGACACTTGCACACACCCTCACATGGGCTTACATATGCAATCGTTCACACCTAAGCACAAGCAGGTGTCTCCTCCACTTGTAAGCGAAAGTGTTGTTTATTATGACCCTGTATAAAACAGAATGGCCCAGAGCCTCCATGCTACGCCACTCAGGCTAACAGCACTGTGGCATTCTCACACACACACACACACACCGCATGGATTAACAGTGGAATTTTGCAGTTACACTCCAAGGATTGTGTGCGTGTGTGTGTGTTTGTGATTGTGTATATAGTATTTACGGGGTGTAATTTCATTAACAGAGAATCAGTTAGGTGTGTGTGTGTGTGTGTGTGTGTGTGTGTGTGTGTGTGTGTGTGTGTGTGTGTGTGTGTGTGTGTGTGTGTGTGTGTGTGCGTGGCTGTCTGTATGTATGCGGTTCGTGACTAGGAGATGGATTGAGGCTCTAATCGTTGTGGTTTGTTTCTCTGAGATGAAATGAGCCATCACCGTCGGTGAAAGCTGTCTGTGTGTGTGTGTGCATGTACATTAGCTCCAGTAAAGACTTTATCGCTGTTATGAGTCCTTACTTCACAATAGCTGATTATGCTTTTCCATGTGTGCAGTATGACCACTAAACATCGAACCTGCTGCACACACTGGTCTCCTCAGTAGGAACCCTCACTTGTGCACACTTACACACACACACACACACACACACACACACACACACACACACACACACATACACATACAGATACACACACACACACAGATATATACACACACACACACACACACACACCCATACACATGCACACACGCACCCCTCCCATGTCAACCTTTTTTGTTACATTCATACTGTATCATTCCAACAAGGTGCAGCATATACTGTAGCTATGTCCTTCTCTCGAAGACAGTGGGGGAAAGAGTGGAGAAGACCAAGCGAAAGGCAAAAGACTATGTGTAGGACTAGGAGTCTGGCCGATGGACTTTCTGTATGCTGTGCAGGCATATGTGACTATTTATATGTGATTACTTCTCCGTGTGTGTGCATGTGTGCGTGTGTGTGTGTAAGGTTTCAGAGAGAGGGGGAAAGTAGAAGGACCCCTCTGGCTATAATGTCCTGCTCACCTAAACACACACCCTTCACATGGCTCCTGAGCCAAAAGAAAACACAAGAATCAGGAAGCAGCGCTAACAGCTATGAGACAGGGGTGCGGAGAAAAGGAGAGAGAGAGAGAGAGAGTGTGTAAGAGAGAGGGATGGATGGAGGGAGGATGGTGAAGAGAGAGGGGGACAAAGAGAAACAGAGAGCGGTTTGGACTCCATCTGAGAGTGATTTGGTGTGTGTGTGTGTGTGTGTGTGTGTGTGTGTGTGTGTGTGTGTGTGTGTGTGCACACGTGTGTGTGTGTGCGCGAGTTTGAATGCGGGTGGTGGAGATGTCAGCTGGGTGGATGTTTGGCTTGCTGTCAAAGCGGCAAGGCCACAGCCATTAGGCTGTCCTACAGGGTAATGCCATGGTCAGAGAGAACGAGATCTTTCCTACTGAGGTCATAACTACACACACACACACACTCGCGCGCGCGCACACACACACACACGCACACGCACACGCACATACATATCGTTGCACACGTTCACGTTTTGGCTCTCATGGAAATCCCCACATACATGCTCCAATACACAGGCACTCATACTGTAGACTCCTATTACTGGCAAACTCTCACACATTGAGACCCCCTCCCCCCCTCCCTCTCTCACACACACACGCACACACACGCTGAAACACAGTCATTGATAAATTCACTGCACTGCACGGTCAGATCATTTCACATCATGCATGCACACACACACAGACACAAACACACACTGTTCTGAGCACTCACTCTCCCCCACCCGTCCATATTACAGTACTTCAAAAGGCTTGTGAGTGGCAGGCAAAGTGTAACAGTTAGCCCTTCATCCTGCTGCCTATGTTCCAGTGACTGACGTGTCCCCCAAACACAGACTGACAGAGGGCCTCCTAACACCCCCCCCGCCCCCCCCCGGTCAGCTTCAGATGGGCCGGGGGGCCCCTGTGCACATGTGAAAACCCCCACGTCCTCTGCCCCGTGCCGCCACTGCACCAATTAGCCCCTAAAAGCAGCAGTTAGCATCGAAAAGCAGTAGTTAGCATCAAAAAGTGGAGCCTCCAGTTTCACCCACACACCTCCCCCCCATCCCCCAGCTGCCAGTCAGTCAGCACTAACGGCTAGCTGATGGGGCCTTCATATGTAATGGCCTCAGAATTGAGAGAGAGAGAGAGAGAGAGAGAGAGAGAGAGAGAGAGAGAGACCAAGGATTGTAACCCTTGGTGAATGTAGTTTATTTATATAGCACATTTCATACACAGAGGTCATTCAATGTGATTTACATAAAATAAAAGGGCAATATAGTCAAAGAATAGTTTAAAAAGTAAAGATCATAATAAAAAAAAGAAAACTAAAAACACACACAAGGTAAAATCATTGTGACATCAGCATCAGCAGTGTGTCAGTGTCTGTGTGTGTATCAGAAGAACCCGAGGATTGTAACCCTTTCTGTGTGTGTCAGAAGCGGATTGTAACTCTTGGTGTGTGTGTGCGGTGTGCGTGTGCGTTCGTGTGTGTGTGTGCGTGCGCATGTGCGCGCACAGTGCACCAGAAGAGACTCTGTTACTTCTCAACTGTGGTCAGCACAGAGGAACATAAGTCAATAATGAGTCCTCCATGAAGAATGTAAAAGCTGAAAGTTACAGGCTCTGGTGGCAGTTTACTGATTGTGTGTGTGTGTGTCTGTGTCTGATCGCTAGTGAGTCAGTGTGTGCAGTTATTGTGTATTGTGTATTGCATATGGTCATTGACATTATCTACCTGTGCCTATTGGGCTGTTTACGTGTGTATTCCTACTTTAGACTGTGTGTGCGTGTGGCTGCGCCTGTGTGTCTGTGCTTGTCTGCATGTGATTTGCAGTGTTATTGAACCTGAGATATTTTCTGAGGAAACATTTGTGTGTGTGTGAGGCAAACGGTTTGGTTTGGATCGAGTTGCCCCATCTAGATCAGGCAGATATGATGTTGGTACGTGTGTACCAACTTGTGTGTGTGTGTGTGTGTGTATGTGTGTTTGTAAAGGTAAAAGTTTCAGAAGCTGGATTAACTTGACCACCTCCTGGTACTGATAACGAGTCACGCTGAGGCACCCTAACCCAGGCCAGATGGGTGTGTGTGTGTGTCACAAGATCCTGTTTCCAACCAACTACACTCTCCAATGAATGCCCTTTCTCACACACACACACACACACACACACACACACACACACACACACACTTTACCCAGGACCCCTACAGAGCAGTTTGAAGTTTCTGGGGATGAGGAAAAATCCACCCATGCAATAAGAACCATGACTGAAAAAAGCATGAAGGACTGCAATGTGTGTGTGTGTGTGTGTGTGTGTGTGTGTGTGTGTGTGTGTGTGTGTGTGTGTGTGTGTGTGTGTGTGTGTGTGTGTGTGTGTGTGTGTGTGTGTGTGTGTGTGTGTGTGTGTGTGTGTGTGTGTGTGTGTGTGTGTGTGTGTGTGTGTGTGTGTGTGTGTGTGTGTGTGTGTGTGTGAATGAGTGAGCGAGGTAAAAGCAGCATGAGCAACTACAGAGAGAAATGTGATCCAGGGCAGGTATTAAAGCTGTTTTATATTGTGGGCCAACACTCACTCACTAGCATACAGACACAATTCTCACACACACACACACACACACACACACACACACACACACACAGTGGAGAAAGGGGCCCCAGTCCCTGCAGTCTGCTGGTATTTAGTGTGGAGATTGATTTTGCTCATGCAGGGACTTTTATTAAAACCCTCTTGCTCCCCTGTGTCTCTCCAGTCTTACCACAGACAGACAGACAGACACACACACACACACACACACACACACACACACACACACACACACACACACACACACACACACACACACATAGTGATCTGCCTTCACATTTGGGAGGCATTAGAGGCTACTGTATACCCCTAGTGCGTAACTTACACATGTGTGGCCTCTGCTATGGCCTAGGTGCTAATACCCAAACACACACTCTAGCGCAGTCTCTAAATGCACACTAACTCTGCCACCTCACACACACACACACACATTCACACATCTGCGTTTACGTTGTGAGCTCAACAGCAAATGGCTATTCTCATTGTAACATGGACTCCCAGGCACAGAAGTACACACACAAAGCCTGCTTTCTTTAATGGCATTAGGCCCGGAGTCATGTTACATTTTCTAGAGTTTGCCAGAAAAAACAGGAGTTTTGTAAAATGTATTAATATTGTTCTCCTTTTTCATATGTCTTGTATGGAACAGTGCAGTTTATAGTGGCCATTTTATAGATGTGTAGATATTTTGGCTTTGTAAACTTTCAGCAAAGCTCTGTTTCTTGCTCTTTTTTCGAAGCCAAGATTGTGATGTCTGCTTATAAGGATATCATGAAGAGTTTTACACTTCAGCCCTGGTCACAAAAACAACCGGATTCACACATTAGGTCTCACCACTGTCTTCCCCATCTCTCTCTCTCTCTGTCTCTCTCTGTCTGTCTCTCTCTCTCTCTCCCTCTCCCTATCCCTCTCCCTCTCCTTCTCTCTCTCTCTCTCTCTCTCTGTCTCTCTCTGTCTGTCTCTCTCTCTCTCTCCCTCTCCCTATCCCTCTCCCTCTCCCTCTCTCTCTCTCTCTCTCTCTCTCTCTCTCTCCCTCTCTCCCTCTCTCTCTCTGCCCAGGTGGAGACGGCTGCAGACGGCCCTGTGCTGGGCTACGGCTCCTTCCACCAGCAGTACTGGCTGGACGGGCGGCTGATTGCGGTGGGGGTCATCGACGTCCTGCCCTCCTGCGTGTCGTCCGTCTACCTGTACTACCACCCCGACTTCTCCAACCTCTCACTGGGAGTCTATTCTGCACTCAGGTACACGCATGCGCGTGCACACACACTCACAAACGCGTGCACACACACACACACACACACACACACACACACACACACACACACACACACACACTCGCAAAAACACACATGTAAAATGAGCATAAAGCACTACTTGAATGCAAAGTAACTAGTGCAGTGGACATTCAAACATGCCATTCCTGTAGAAAACCTGTAGCCCAATTACATGCCCGCAGGTATGCCTGCTTTAACAATAGGATGATAGGGAAACATCATTCCAGCAAAGGATTCAATAATGAATACTGAATATTATATTATAATATATTAACCTATAATTATTAATGTGCAGTAAGCAGAATTTAGGCATGGCTGCATGTGACATTTCTACAGATCAGAATGACATAAGCCTAACCGCTGTTTTGAGTTAAGGCTATTTTATTGTTAAAGGAGAATTCCGGTGTGATTTTGACCTAAAGTGTTTTGAAACATGATACCGAGTGTGAACGTATGTCTCATAGCCCATCTCGGCTTGTCCCCTGCACTCTGAAATCTGGCGCTAGTTAGCCGATGCTACCAACAAGGCGGTCAATGGTGGTGCCTCGGCATCGGCATAGCCATGCAAATAAATCACTGTTTTACACCATTTACAAGGCTCAATGTATCTCCACACTTCATTGGTAGACTTCCAAGGGCCCTGACATTTAAAACGAGACATTGAGAACTTTGAAAAAGCACTGGTAGTTTACTTACAAGACGATTTATACAGACAGTATCTTCTCGAAGTTTAGCGTTTGCAGCCATCTTGAATTTAGTCACGATAAGTCGAGCGACGAGTATGAATGAACAGGTATGATAAGGGATCAGATTCCAAAAATAATTCCGTGGAAATGCATGGATTCCAGTTGCTGCTACTGGAAGAAACTGTAATCCATGCATTTCCACAGAATTATTTTTGGAATCTGATCCCTTATCATTCCTGTTCATTCTTACTCATCGCTCGACTTATCGTGACTAAATTCAAGATGGCTGCAAACGCTAAACTTCGTGAAGGTACTGTCTGTATAAATCGTCTTGTAAGTAAACTACCAGTGCTTTTTCAAAGTTCTCAATGTCTCGTTTTAAATGTCAGGGCCCTCGGAAGTCTACCAATGAAGTGTGGAGATACATTGAGCCTCGTAAATGGTGTAAAACAGTGATTTATTTGCATGGCTATGCCGATGCCGAGGCACCACCATTGACCGCCTTGTTGGTAGCATCGGCTAACTAGCGCCAGATTTCGGAGTGCAGGGGACAAGCCGAGATGGGCTATGAGACATACGTTCACACTCGGTATCATGTTTCAACACAATTTAGGTCAAAATCACACCGGAATTCTCCTTTAAGCTTATTGAATAACTTCCTGATACTGAAGACAAATCATTTTGTGGAATGATGCATCATCGTTTGCAACGATGTGACTCTCTGGTAGGGCTAGCCTAGGCCTAAGTGACATCACACTCTGTCTGCCACTGGTTGTCTGTAGCTGATCGAAATGACATAAGCCTAAAGCTTTGATGTAAGTCTATATGTTTAGCCTATTGATTAGTTTAGTGATATAGAAGACAAACCATTTTGTAGAAAGATGCATCATCATATGAGATTTGCAACGATGTGACTCAAAAACAGTCTTTGGTGGCATAAGTGACGTCGCTGTGTGGCACGTCTTCTGAAACGTTGTTAAATTCGGGACCATTAGCCTATTGCTCATTTCAATTTGGGATCTTGCAGTCGGAATAGTTGTTTGTTTATTCAGTCTCGAGTCCAAAGTAGCCTGGGCTATTCGAAGCGTCAGTATATTGCACATACTTTTTATGTCATGAGTTTGAATAACCACTACCCGTGTTTGTTGGCGTGTTGTTACAAAATCCGCGGAATCATTGTATGCAAGCAAACTGCATACAGGGAGTCTTTATTGTTGAGGTCAGACATGATGATCATCCAAACATCTTACGTTTTAACCCGTGATTCAGTGCTGCCAAAACATTCTCGCTTTCCCTCTCTGTCTCTGGTCTTGCTGCGCTGTGCTGTGTGAGAGGGGGAGTGGCTACGGTACAGCGGAGAAAAGCCAACGCGTGCTTCTTTTACCGATATATTTAACGATATCTTTTGCTTTTCTTTTTCAAACAACATCAAACTTGGCACTTCACTGACACTTGCCTGTAGCAAGACACCTGCCAAGTTTGAAATCGAACGGACTAACAGATATGCGGCACAGACACACAGACAGACGTTCCTGCAGTTTATAGATAGATGCATCACAATGTATTCGACTGTAATTTTGATGAGGATCTTTGCTCACTGAACATGGAAGTGAGCTTGAGCAAGTGTGTGTGTGTGTGTGTGTGTGTGTGTGTGTGTCTGTGTGTGTGTCTGTGTGTGTGTCTGTGTGTGTGTCTGTGTGTGTGTCTGTGTCTGCGTGTGTGTGTGTGTGTGTCTTGGCTCTGCACACATAAAGGAGCCTGTGGGTCTGACTTTGACTTTACACAAACTTCAAACATTTCCTCCTCTAAAGCACACTCACCCACAAGGCTTACCCCAGAGCCCTTGGTCTACCACCTTCATAACCATACACACACACACAGACACACGCACACACACACACACACACACTCTGATGTCTTCATTCTGCAGAGTAGCAGTTTTTTTCTTTTAATGACCACCTCACAGCTAAGACTATGAGTAAATCTATGAGTGTGCATTTAACATTAGTGGTATTGAAGGTACACAAACTGTGTGTGTATGTGTGTGTGTGTGCGTGTGCGCGTGTGTGCGTGTCATCCAGGCAACATCCTGGTTTGTGATTATCTGAGATGATGTATATGGGTTTGTGTGCGTTCCTGTGTGAGTTGCAGGAGGTTGCGTGTGTGTGTGTGTGTGTGTTTGTGAGGGTTTTTGTAGAGGGAAAGGTGGTGTGTGTGTGTGTGTGTGTGTTTGTGAGGATTTTTGTAGAGGGAAAGGCGATGTGTGTGTGTGTGTGTGTGTTTGTGAGGGTTTTTGTAGAGGGAAAGGCTGTGTGTGTGTGTGTGTGTGTGTGTGTGTGTGTGTGTGTTTGTGAGGGTTTTTGTAGAGGGAAAGGTGGTGTGTGTGTGTGTTTGTGAGGGTTTTTGTAGAGGGAAAGGCGATGTGTGTGTTTGTGAGGGTTTTTGTAGAGGGAAAGGTGGTGTGTGTGTGTGTGTGTGTGTGTGTGTGTGTGTGTTTGTGAGGGTTTTTGTAGAGGGAAAGGCGATGTGTATGTGTGTGTTTGTGAGGGTTTTTGTAGAGGGAAAGGTTGTGTGTGTGTGTGTTTGTGAGGGTTTTTGTAGAGGGAAAGGCGATGTGTATGTGTGTGTTTGTGAGGGTTTTTGTAGAGGGAAAGGTTGTGTGTGTGTGTGTTTGTGAGGGTTTTTGTAGAGGGAAAGGCGATGTGTGTGTGTGTGTGTGTTTGTGAGGGTTTTTGTAGAGGGAAAGGCGATGTGTGTGTGTGTGTGTGTGTTTGTGAGGGTTTTTGTAGAGGGAAAGGCGATGTGTGTGTGTGTGTTTGTGAGGGTTTTTGTAGAGGGAAAGGCGATGTGTGGGTGTGATTCTGATCTAAGGACAGGAGAGGGGGATATGGGGTTCCGTTAAAGGGAAAGGGCTGGAGATGGAGAAGAATGGGGAGGGAGCCAGATGTGTTGCACTGCTTGTCCCGTGTGTGTATGTGTGTGGGTTTGAGTGTGTGTGTATGTGGGGGGGGGGGGGGGGTAGATTAAGGCAACACTTGAGTAGTTTTGGATGTTTTCCCATATCAGTTTTCTAGAGTATATTTGAGGAAAGACTTCTCCTGAACTGAAACTGGTCGTCGTCTCTCCTTTTCTGCCCCCCTGCATACTGTATTCAAATGTCCTGCAAATAATTACACTTTTCCGTTGGATGATAATTATAGTTTTGAGGGAAGTCCTGTGGAAAGAGCCTTTTTCACCCAGCTCATTCACATATTTCAGTTAGCGTGTGTGTGTGTGTGTGGGGAGGAGGAATTTGAATATGGCAATATGTCGAGGAGTGTGTGTGTGTGTGTGTGTGTGTGTGTATGTATTAGCTAGAGAGAGAGAGTCTGTGTGTGTGTGTGTGTGTGTGTATGGAGTGCATTAGTATGTGCTGGGATGGCCGGTGGGGGCGGGGGATAATTGGCCAGTGTGTGAGTGTCAGCATGCTGAAGAGGGGATAATGGCGGCTTCACGCTGCTGCCAGGGGCCCCCTGTGTGGGGCCGCGGGGTGCGGGGGGGGGGGTTTTTGTGAATGGGCCCCTCACCTCTGCTGCTCCGCTCCTCATTCACAGGCAGCGGGGCCTTTGTGCGGAGGGGATGGGAACCAGGGAACCTGGCAGAGACGCGCTGACCTCCCAGCACCTCTCCTCTCTCACAGTGCTCGCTGTTCTCCCTCGCTCTTTCTCTCTCTCTCTCTCTCTCTCTCTCTCGTGTTTCTCGTTTTTTTTTCTTCGCTCCTCTTGGCAGTCTTGTGCTTGGCTTCGCTTTTCTTATCCCCTCTTACCCCCAAGTCTTGCTCTTTGCTCTCTTCCTCTAGTTGGCCATGTCACCCATTTCTCCCCTCCCTCTCCCTCTCTCTCTCTCTACCCCCCCTCCCCATCTAGCTTTTAATTTCCACCACATCTATTTTATGGAGGAGAGTTTTTGGGCTTTTCTTTCATCCCCTTTTCTCTCCCTCTGCAGACGTTTGGGCCGGAGGAGAAAGGACTTCGCTCCCGCTTACGGTGTGAAGCGCTTAAAGAGTGCAGTGCACAGAGCAAGAGAATGAGAGAGAGAGAAAGGGGGGGGCAGACTTAAAAAGAGACGAAGAATAGAGCGAGGGATTTATTTATGGAAGAGTGAAGCGAGGGAAAGCGTGGGAGGAAATGGGGAGCGAAGAGTGATAATTAAGAGAGAGGAGGAGTTCTGGGGCTGTGAGGCGAGAGAGGAGGGCTGAGCCAGAGATGGTCGTCAAAAACCGCCTCCTTTTTCCATGGAGCACCTCCCAAAGTGTTGCCTCTCCTCTCCTCTTCAAATACCCTCCTCTCCTCTACTCAAATAGCCTCCTCTCCTCTACTCAAATACCCTCCTCTCCTCTACTCAAATAGCCTCCTCTCCTCTACTCAAATACCCTCCTCTCCTCTACTCAAATACCCTCCTCTCCTCTACTCAAATAGCTTCCTCTCCTCTCCTCCTCTCCTCCACCACTCTCTTCACTGCATCCCTCTGTCCATCCTTCTCCATCTTTACGTTTCCTTTCATCTTCCATCTTTCCATTTATCTTTACTATCTTTCTCTCTCTCATCCCATCCTGTCCTCTCCCGTTCGATTTACACTCAGCGGCCGCAGCCACGTGGGCAGCTGTGTGTGTGTCTGCATGTGTGATTTGGAGAAGTCCTGACCCTTGGACAGCCCATTAGAATCTCATACTCTCATCGCCGTCAGACATATGGACTGACGTGATTTTGATTTGAGTCCATGCAGAACTCTTGTTGTTTTACAATAGAAGAATAGCTAGGGAAAAAAAATACTTTTCTTTGTTTGCGTTATCATTTCATATGTCAGCCAAGTTCACCAGACATCATTTTCAAATAGGCCCCCTTCGGTGTGCCCTCTAATAAATGAAATTCAATTAAGGTAATTACAAGGGCGTCAGTTTGTTTTTAGAAGTGGTGGGGACAACAACCATAAGCTTGAGTGTGGTTTGAAAAGTGAGGGGTACCCTTATGTAAGATATTCATCCATTCAACGCTGCATTACAATGTGCTCAACAGTAGTGTTGCGCCGGTTAAGGTTTTTTAACATCCGCACCCACCCGACCCGTCAGGAGAGTCGATCTGCACCCACTCGACCCTCAAAAATATGCACTGATTAACTACCCGAACCTGACCCGAACCGACAAAAAAAAACAATGTGCCTATAGCCTAGGCTATCTTTTGCAGTTCATATTGAGGTAGAGACAATGCTTTCTTATTAACTAAACACTAAAACAAGAAAAATTTGCACTGTAGGATATGCTTCAACAAAAGGCCTTTTCACACAGAGATCACGCTTAATTTGCTGGAATTGGAGACGTCTTTTTGCCGCAACGTGTGTCTGAAAACGAGGGGAAAATTTGCAGGCCTGCTGATCTGTTCACATGATGCGGCATTTTGGGGAGCCAGGAGGCAGGATCAGCTATTAATGTGACGTGCAACAGGGGCGTGTAGAGTGATAGTCGTAGGCCTTATTATGCGTGGGCCTTCAGATGCAGCAGGTGTGTGATTTCCAAAACCATGACGGGAGAACCGACTGCACTTTGGTTAGCTTGCATTTGCTTTGCTGTTGCTTAGAATGTTAGATTCTTGCGATAGATGTCTTCAGACAATAAAAGTAATTTGGAAGGGAAATTGAAGAGAAGAGTTGCCCCCTGCGTTGGCCGTGATTCCCCTTTGAAAATCAGAGGTTCACAGGCTACTGTGGCCTTGGTCAGTGGCGCCGCCAGCCGTAATCCTGTAGCCTACGCACTGTGCGTACAATTTATTCATGAAATCATTCAATCAGAGGTGGGACCAAGTCACTGTTTGGCAAGTCACAAGTAAGTCCCAAGTCTTAGCAGTCAAGTCCAAGTCAAGTCCCAAGTAAATACAGAGAAGGGGAAGTCGAGTCCAAGTCCAAGTCACATCAAAGCCAAGTCGAGTCCAAGTCCAAGTCCCAATCTTTTTCAAGTCCTGAACAAGTCATCAGGTACTCTTCACTTAATAATGCCATTATTAGACTATCGATCATAATTTTAACACATCAATCTAATCTACAGTATTTTTTTTATAAATACAGATTAAAATATGTTCAATGGTTCTGTCTTGAAAGCTTTTACGATATATGCATGCGCATTCCTGTGAAATATACGCATGAGCATATCTGAGTAATCTGTACGAAACAGATAGCTATAAGACACTCCGCACAGCAGCAAATATATATTGTTTTTCCAAATTGCAACGTCCACTGTAAGGATGAGTAATAATTTGACTGATGGCATTTCACTGTGCTAGGCCACAGATTTGCCTGCTAAATTAGTAAATTGATGCGGTTAAATATTTTAAGTTTTTGTTAGGGCTGTCAAACGATTAAAAAAACTAATTAATCTCATATTTTGAAATGAATTAATCTAGATTAATTGTGGTTAAAAAGTAAATTTTCTCCCTAAAAACTAAGCTTCTTATATGGCCTATTAAATACAGCATAAATCACAAAATTACTGAGTAACAAGGTAAAACACAAAAGTAAAACACTTCTATATTATTTAAATGATAATAATGACACAGTAATTTTGTTTTAAAGTATTCATTTCTTAAATACTACACATGTGATGCTGTTTAACTCGTTTGTAAATGGTGCACTGTCACTTTAAGTCCATTGTGTGCCACTGTCCACACTGTCCTAATGATCTTTTTTACCAGCTCCATTCAAATATAGCTATGGCCAGAGCTAGTCCACAAACTCTAACATTGTTTGTGCCACATGTATAGCACAATATTAACAATGATAAGCATGATATTAAGTTGGCACAAACAGCTTTCATTCCTTTGGAAATAAAAGCATGTAATGACATGATGCTTGCTAGACATTTTCTGTTTGCAGTTAAAAGTGAATTATGAGCCTGCAGCCAGTAGCCACCTACCTGAGTGGAATGCGTTTCAATCGGCATGTCATGTGCTTCATGTAAACGAATTATTGAAGACTTCAAGACTCACCAGTTCCATTAGAGAGAATGAGTGAGAACCAGATAAATCCGCAATTTCCTCTAATCTCGTCTTTGTTTCCTTCATGATTTCCCTTTATACGTTTCTTATATTTAAAAGGAGATATTAATCATCATCAACAATGTTCCTTCCGTGCGCGCGCTGAAACGCATTCTCAATTAAATGGAGTAGGCTAGCATAAGTTGAAGTTGGATCTTAATGGAGAGGACCCAAAAAGTATCATCTTTATGTAACATGCTGTTGGTTTGACATTGTAAACGTTGTCTAACAAGAATGCAAATCGGTTTGCAGTAAAGCTATAATATTTATTTAATATTGGTCCTTCCTCTGTCTCTTGGTGCCCTACACACAGTGTGTGATGCGCGGTGGTAACAGAAGCACTGACTGATCACTGTGCTCTGCCTGTTTGTGTCCACTATGTGTTTTGTTTTTTTCGTCACGGAAGTAAAAAGCATCTCTGGGGTGACTGGTCCACGATCAGGAAATGTTTTTTTTGACTCCAGACATGTCAAGTCATTACAAGTCAAAGAGGCAAAGTCCGAGTTAAGTCTCGGGTGAATAGTATTCAGGTCCAAGTCGAGTCGCAAGTCATGCCTAATTTTATCAAGTCGAGTCTGAAGTCATTAAAATCACGACTCGAGTCTGACTCGAGTCCAAGTCATGTGACTCGAGTCCACATGTCTGCATTCAATATTACAACAATAAAAATAGCTTGTGTGCGGTCTTAATTGAAACATGCTTCACACACAAATAATAGCCTAGGGCAAAGAGAATGGACATCTCAACATAAGGATACATTAGAAGATGATGATTGGTGTAAACTTTGTCACACGACGTGATAAGCAGTTCTGGCGCTTAAAAACGCAACGTTCCATTCAGTCATAAATCATTCAAACTTAGGCCTAGTGCTCGTCATGAAAAGAAAACAGCAGCTTAATATTTTTTCAGGTGTTTAACAGAAGGCCTAGGCGCACTGTTAGCAGTTATGCTGTAGGCAGTGAGATTATTAGGCATTGCATCCTGTCACTCTGTTTGGAACATCGCAGTTCGGGTTGATAAGATTCAGTTAATGCGAGTATGGGTCGTCTCAAAGTTTGGGACAACCAAACAGCAGAGTAGGCAAAGCAAATCCTAATTGTTAGGTTATCAATAGCTGTCTTTGCTCTAGGCCTAGGCCTATCGGAAATCGCGACATAAGCTCATTGGTTTCTTTTTTCTTTTCTGTCTTGTTCGCGTGTTGGGTAGTGAAGCGATAATGCATTTAAATCAATGTACATAAGAGCCGATATGGCCAGATCTGCTGCTCTGTAAAGGTATTTCTGTCCCACCCAAATTTGCTGAACTACTTGCGAAGTAGCCTATTCATCACATGTATCACACAAAAGAGTTTTTTCTCAGCTTTTAAACAATGTTGGTGGTTAGTTGTTGTGGTAAACGGTTCGCGAGAAAAGTAGCCTAACTTTAATTTAATCATATTTTCTGCGCCCGTCTCCCTATTCATCTTGGCTTTGCGAACTTTCCCTCAACACATGACAAACCATATATCAGAATAAATGCCAGACCTTACCGAACACAAAGGTGTAATTAAAGTTTAAAGTTTTAATTAAAGTTTAAAGCACTCCCCTGTACAGTTAGCCATTCCAGAGTAATCCGGATTTAAATTTGCAGCAATGTCTATGCATGTCTCCAACTTTGGGGTTCACAATGTGTTTCAATTGTTCAATAGGCCTACATGATTTTATAACAGGCCAAATACAAAATAAATGTTACAAATATCGAATTATAAATAGTGGTGGGGACATATCCCCCCCGTAATCTACGTCTATGGGTAATTAAATAAGTTGGATTGAATTGTAATTGAATAACTTGATGATTCAAAATAAGATTGAAGATAAGATAAGATTGATTGATTGATTGGCAGTAGATGCTGTAGTTGTATGCTATGGGTGCTGTTCCTCCTAATATCTCTCTCTCTCTCTCTCTCTCTCTCTCTCTCTCTCTCTCTCTCTCTCTCCCTCCCTTTCTCCTCTGTTTTTCCTACAGGGAGATTGCCTTCACCAGGCAGTTGCAGAAGCAGTCTCCTAAGCTGTGTCACTACTACCTGGGCTTCTACATTCACTCCTGTCCAAAGATGCGTTACAAGGTGAGTCTCCTCCCCAGCCCAGCTCACTCAGCCACACACACACACACACACACACACACACCAGAGGAGGCTCCTTCATTGAGGAAAGGGAGGAACAACCTCCCTAAAATTTCAGAGAAAAATAAAAAATATATTAAGTGAATTACTATTCTGATAAATTACTGTTAATATATTACTATTTGAACACTTTAAATGAACAAAATCGTTCCCCTAGGTCAAAATGCCAACAGCACCCCCTATCGCAATTGAAAATTACTGTATGGAGGAGCTTCCTCCTCAAGCCCCTCATTGAAGTCCATTATAAACGCCTCGGACCCCAGCGGCTCGTGAATCACGTCGTTTTCAATAGACCTCTGAAGTTCGCCTACAAAAAAGCTGCCATCTTTGACATCCGGTATCTGGCGATTTTTCCTATGGGAAAATAACATGGGGATTTTGAATTATCGCACCTGCTAAACTCTCGCGGGGATGAAAAAGTCTGAAATGCAGACGTTTTCCTGAACACACTTTTGTCCTCTGCCTTTGAGTGGATATTGTGATCTCCGGTACGTGAAGGCGGCACACTTAGATTTTTGCTACCCCAGAGCTAACTTTCAATGCAACTTGCCATAGGTAGTTAGCTTCAATTAAGAACCGGATCTCCTTATATGGGCAAAGATGGCCGTTTTGGTTCTTTTTTGTAGGCGAACTTCAGAGGTCAATGGCCAAGGGAGGTAGCTCCTCCGTACAGTAACTTTCAATTGCGATAGGGGGTGCTGTTTTTAGCGGCAACGGTGAACTAATGAGCAGCTAGCTGCTCTGCAAGCAATATGCAGTCATACAACGAAGAGTCTTGTGTTGAACGGAAAGCTTGTTTTTTTGCTCCTGAAATAAACAGTACAATGGAATCAGAGGACAAAGTCCATCTTTTATACATTCAAATACAGTGCAAAAGTTAGGATCAAAGCAGGAAGACCAGATCCAAAAATGAAGGATGGTAAGGCTAGTGTAGTAGGCTACTGAATGCTACATAGGCTAGTATGACAAATAGCCTACTCCTGACTAACTGGTAACGTTAGCACAGGTCTGTCACAAACGTGGACAGTTCAGGGATTTGGTGATAAAAACATTTTCGGATAGTTATGCGTTGTTATAATCATCCAAGTTATGCCTCAACTAAACAATTGTTAAATGATGTTCTTGTTGTTAATATGCTCTTGTTTTCACGTTCTAACTGTATCTTTGGATGGTTACATTGTTAATGAATGTTTCAGACCATAATGCATTCCTTTAATGACGTCTTCAATAACATTTGCCTTTCGAGTATAAATTCCCACTTAGCTATTACAACCTGTCTTTAAATAATAGCAATTTGGCTTTAAAAACATTAGCATGTTACAAATAACCACTTTTAAGGTCTATTTTTAATGGTCAATAGTTACATGGTTTTATATAACAAGTGTCTATTTTTAGTATTATAGACTTTTTTGCAAATGTATTACATTGAGCAAAACCTCCAGACTTTTCATAATTTTGCACATCAGGAAAACAGTGTTTCATAACTAGACCTACATATCTTCCCTGACTTCCCAGACCTAAATTTACATTTATTTACATATACATTTATTAATTTAGCACTATTATCCAAAGTGACTTGTATATTTAAATTATATTACAAAGTGTATTGTTCCTGGAGGAAATGCACAATGGTGGAAGCCAAGAACTGAACCCACAACTTTTCTGGCTACTGCATGCTAGCCTAGCTCCTTAGGTCAGACCCCCCCCCCCCCTAAGAATGTCAGAACAGCATTTATTGCACAACATTGCCAGTTAAAATGCTAAATAGTACATTCTGCTGCTATAAATGTGTCTGGGTAGGTGGCCTACATACTTGTTCACATATGCCACCAACACCATCACAAACTTACATTTGCCACTAACACCAATCAAGCGGACATTTCTTCCTCCGTTATTTTTTTAACCACCGGCCGCCACTGACACACACACACACACACACACACACACACACACACACACACACGCGCGCGGGCGCGCGCGCACACACACACACACACACAAACGTTCACTTACACTTCTCACTTGGCCCCTTCTAATTTTCTGAAACAAGTCCTCATTGTCCTTCCCCTCTGTTTGAAATCTGTTTGTGTGTGTCTGCGTCTCCGCTTTGGACATGGTGTGCAGGAGATGTTAGGTTTTGTTTTTGTTCTATAGTCAGGTCAGCGATGTGTCGGGAGAGCAGCGCTCCGTGGCGTGTGTGTGTGTGTGTGTGTGTGTGTGTGTGTGTGTGTGTGTGTGTGTGTGTGTGTGTGTGTGTGTGTGTGTGTGTGAGGTGTACTGGCTTTGCTGACTGACCGAGACAGGAAATATGCAGCCGTTGCTCTCTGACCCCCAGCACCACTCGCCGCACTCGCTCAGTCCATCAACACAGCCAGCCCTCTCCTCTCATCCTCTCATTCCTTTAACACACTTTCTGCTGAGACTTCAGTTACTTTGCAGTGAGTGTGTGTGTGTGTGTGTATGGGGGGGTCTTTCTGTGTGTGTTGGGAGGGGTTCTGGTAGAGGCTCGTTGGACCATTAGCAGACATTGAGCCTCTTTTACACACTCTCTCCCAAAGCTCTCGAGAGCCATTACCCATCAGGCATTGGGGCAGAAAGGGGAGCTAACCAGGAAGGAGTGGCCTTTTGGGTCGCGTGGATGTGGGGGTCTCCCGTCTCGCTTCCATTCCCCCCACCCACGACCAATCGCTGTGATTGACAGGCCGTCGCCAACGAGAAAGGAACGCCTTCACAAGCGCAGAGGGTTTGTACCGTTCGTGCAGCCAGTGTTATTTTTAATCCCATCCCACATATCCCTGCACTGCACATCAAGAGTTTTATGCGCACACGTGGGATCTGTTCTTGGAAGAGCCGAGAAAGTGAGAGAGAGAGGGAGAGAAGGAGTGGGGGAGGGAGGGAGAGAGAGAGGGAGGCGAGAATATGTCCTGTCCCGTGTTTTTATTACTGGGGTAGTACTCTGCAGGTTTCCCCACGCGGCGGGCTGAGAAGCGTTGAGGGGGAACGGTGACACCTGTGGAAGGTGTTAATCCCCCTCTCTTGGCTCGCTCTCGCACCACTCCATCTGCTTCCCTCGTTCCGCAGAGTCCCCTCTGTCCTGACCGGCCGCAGGAGCCGCGTACGAGCAACATTCCTCTCTCGTCAACGACCACTGTGTGTGTGTGTGTGTGTGTGTGTGTGTGCGTGTGTGTGTGTGTGTTGTGTATTTGTTTGTGAGTGTGTATGTATTTGTAGTCGTGTAGGTTTAGCCTCTGTAGGGACTACAGGGTGAGCTCAATTCCCTCCCTCTACTCCTTTTTCTCTCTCTCCCTTTCTTTTTTCTATCTTTTACCCTCATCAACCCCCCCCCCCCCCCCCCCCCCCCCCTCCGTCATTCCCTGCTGTGGTGTCTGAAGTAGTTGTGTCTGAACCTGAATGTTCTGGACCTAAAACATTGCTCATAAAGCATCCTCCAACACTAGTTTGTGTGTGTTTGCTTGGCATGAAGCCGACTGTAACATTTCACTGCATTGTATGTATGTGACCAATAAAATCTGAATCTGCATCTGAATCTGAATCCTCTGCTTAGAGTTTAGTGTTGGTGCGATAGATGGTGGAGGGTAAGCCCCTATGGAGGCCTGGTTGGGGTGAGCAGCCCACAGGATGGAGGCCTTCGCTGGGGGAAGCTCCAGCGGTGGGAGGCCTGTGCTGGGGCTTAAGCCCTGGGAGGGAGGCCTGGTTTGGGGTAAAAACCCACTGGAGAGAAAGGCCTGGCTAAGACTGGAGCAGGCATCACTCCACTGCTCGTGTGTTTGCAGCGTCCCAAAGGTGCTTTTGTCCGGGCGTACGACCAGAGCTGTGTAGCCGAGGCCATGTTAGTGCAGGAGAGAGGGAGGAGGAAAAGGAGGGAGGTGGAGAGATGGAGAGAGATGGAGGGGGGAGGAGCAGAGAGAGGGGGAGAGGGAGGAGAGAGGGGGGGTACGATAACGACACAGGTGCAGTAGAGTGAACTACAGCTTGGCAACCATTCCACGCGCACACACACACACACACACACACACACACACACACACACACACACACACATGGGGATGTGTGAGGGATGTGTGTTTTAGCTGATTTTAACAGCTGATTCATCCATAAGAGAGCAGCAGCAGCAGCAAGGAGAGGAATGTAAGTGTAAGTGATGGAGCAGCAAGAGAGATGGAGTATGAGTGAGATGCGTCTATGAGATGGAGAGATGAATGAGAGGGGAATAGAGAGAGAGAGGAGGGGGTACAGGAGGAGATGGGGGAGAAAGGGAGAGAGAGGGAGGGAAGGAGGGAGGGAGGGGGGTAGAAAGAGAGAGAGAGAGAGAAAGAGAGGGAGCAGACGGAGCTGCAGAAGCCATTAGTGGTTGAGGGAAAGGTCACTGAGGAGACTGCTACTGTAGTTGACAGCGGCATCAGGAGTGTGTTCCGCGTGTGTGTGTCTGTCACACACACACACACAGGCGTGCTGAATTTGGTAGTTTTGGACAAGGGGTGCTAAGTCCCCCTCACTCCAGCTCGGACTAGACAGCCAAGAACTGTCCCATTCATCCTCCTCTTTATGTTGTCGTTCTTTCTTCACCTCTTTACTCCTTTCATCCCCTATTCATCTACCCCTCTATTCACACGTTTCCTTCTTCCTGTTCCTCCCATCCATTTTAATGCAGGGTTATTTATATTTGTGTTGTTTATTTGGGTCTGTTTGTGTGTGTTTGTGTCAGTGTGCCAGTGATCTGTTGTTTACAGGGTAATTCTGGTGCTCCATTTTACAGTGTTTGGGTGTCTGCAGTGTGAGTGCGTGTGTGTGCGTGTGTGTGCGTGTGTGTGTGTGCGTGTGTGTGCGTGTGAGTGCGTGTGAGTGCGTGTGAGTGCGTGTGTGTGCGTGTGTGTGTGTGTGTTATGCTAGTATAGCCTTCAGACCTTATCTGCATTGATATGTGCCTTGAATCCTGAGCAGCATTCTACTGCAGACAGTGTTGATAGAAACTCTTTCGCTTGCTCTCGCTCACTCACTCACTCAAACTTTACTTTCTCACACAAACAAAAACACACTCTGTCTTACTCTATCGTACACACACACACACACATACTCTCTCTCTCTAACACACACATACACACACCACACAACACACGCACTCAGGTCTACATATGGAGTGCCACTCATCAGCTATTCACCACCTGCTTGTTCCCCCTACACCCTTTTGTCCTCGGAGAGACTGATGCAGGGTTAGAAGGTTGTCTGTTTCCCACCTTAACACACACACACACACACACACACACACACACATACACACTTGGCCTTAATGTTATATTCCTCCCTTCGGCAAATCGGTCATTCTCCTGCCTCTCTTTCTCTAGCACAGTTTTTTGGCTGGAAAAGTAACCTGCTCCTGTCTTACACATCAAGTGGCTGCCCTTCATATTTTATGTGTGTGTGTGTGCGTGTGCGTGTTGGATGATCTGCACCAAGTGGACCTCTACCTGCTGTGTTCCAACAAAGCCTCTCCACCATGTTCCCCTCACACACTGTCAAACACACACAGCCTGGTGCTCATCATGCTAAAAACACTCCTTTTGAAACTCCGTTGGATCGGTCTCACGTGAGTGTGTGACCGTGGACAATCCTTGGGCCCCATAAGGTTGTGTCCAGACGGCATCATCAAGTGATCCCTCGAACATTCTGTGCTATTAGAATACCCTTCACAGAGGAGATTTTGGAACATCTTGTACCGGCTAAATACCCCTATCAGCGGAACCTCTAAAGCGTTAGGACATTCTTAAATCTTTAGGACGAGAAAGGCAGTTCTAGAAACACACAGTGTCCTGCTTTTGCATCCGGAACTTTGTCAAGTCTTTGTTGAGTTGTTATGTCTAGCAAACATTACCCCAGATAACGGCCCCTCTCCATCATCAGAATGTTTTTGGTTCAAATTGATCAAATCTTTGGCTTATTAGTAGCCGTTGCCATTGGCAACCCTTCGTGTGGCTGCTGTTGGCCAGAGAGCGCTACTGAAGGGGAAAGCCCCCCCCCCCCCAATACACACACACACACACACACACACAGAGAGATGTCCATCACACAACAGTCTTTCCTCTCTCTCAGCCTCTCTCTCTCCCTCTCCCTCCCTCTCCCTCTCCCTCTCTCTCTCTCTCTCTCTCTGGCCTCCTCGGGGTGCTCCTGAATGGGCCTCGTTGGAGGTCTCTCTCTCCCTGGTCCCCGTCTCCATCCGTTTGGGATCTGCTCGCTACGTGGGTCCCAGCGGGCCCTGGGCACACTCGACTGCCAGCCTTCATCTGGACGGGACTTCCTCCTCCGGGAGTTGATGAGCTCCACAGCCGCCCGCCGCTCACTGCTCTCTACCAGCTACTGGAAGTCCCTGGGGCTTATTGCACACTCTCTCTCTCTCTCTCTCTCTCTCTTGATCTGTCTTCATTTATATCTCTCTCTCTCTTGATCTGTCTTCATTTCTCTCTCTTTCTCTCTCTTGATCTGTCTTCATTTATCTCTCTTTCTCTCTCTCTCTCTATCTCTCTTTTTCTCTCTCTCTTTCTTGATCTGTCTTCATTTCTCTCTCTCTCTCTCTCTCTCCCTCTCTCTCTCTCTCTCTCTCTCTCTCTCTCTCTCTCTCTCTCTCTCTCTCTGCTGTGTGCTGCCAGGCCCCAGGTCCTGAAAGGATCCAGTGGACCGAGATTAAACTGGGGGTCTGCCGCTGGCCTCTGCTGCCTGCTGCCAGTTGAGCTCCTTAGAGGAGCTGAGGGGGGGGGGGGCTTAATCACCACCATCTCACACCTCTTTTCGGCTTTTCTTTTCTTTTCATTTTTCCCTCCATTTCCTCTCGTATGCCACCCCCCACCCCCTCACCCTCCTTATGCTTTTCCATCAGCCAGGTGCAGCATCTCTCTCTCTCCCTCTCCTTCTCCTTCTCTCTCTCTCCCTTTCTCTCTGTTGGCATTTCTATAGTAAAAGCTGGAGGAAGTCCCCCCCCCCCCCATTTCCCTCCCACAACATCCTCTAGAGGCTTCAGAAGGCTGGTGGCGCTCCATGCCCCGACTCCGTCCTTTCCCCAACAAAAGAGTCTGAGCAGGGCCTCCTCCACTCTCTAGCACGTCCTGCCCTGCGCTGAAGGAGGCTCAGTCCACAGCCTCGAGGAGATCAGAGGCTCCCGCCGCCATTAGAGCACGAGGACGCACCGTGGAAGTAGCCTCTCAGATGCACTTGAGTCAGAGAGACTCATGAATATTCTCCTCAGGAAGTGCATCACCTGTAATGAAAGGTGTTACTTTGCCAGTTTTATAAATATAAAGTATCAATAAAGTATCTATCTATCTATCTATCTAACTATCTTTAAGTAACTAGATTGGTAAAAACAATTGGTTCAAGCTTCCGATTTGTTTGTAGACCTAATCATTAGACATTTCAATTCAGTTTGCACTAAGCAGTACATCAGTTTGGCAGACTGCGAGACGCAGCTTGTGATGGTTCCCCCTACTGCATCA
>NW_027468620.1:16263752-16266599 GCF_046254945.1 Alosa pseudoharengus | reverse complement strand
TTTGTTGTTTCTCTTTTTCCATCCAGTTGTTTTTGAAAGGATAAAAATACTGTGATTTATTTGCTTTTTTCCTTTTCCCAGTTTGTCCGAATTTCGTTTTATGTTTGTGGATCTCAGTGTGCTTATGTGTGTTTCTGTGACCCATCACATTGCAGGCATGATGGCAGCAATGTTGATGAAGTGGTGATTAAGTGAGAGAGAGAGAGAGAGAGAGAGAGAGAGAGAGAGAGAGAGAAAGAGAAATGTACAGGATGAGTTATAGAGTGAAGTCTGTAATCTTAGCTTAAGGCTTGCACAACTTAACTGGGCGATGACAGCAGCAAAGGGTATTCAGCTCGATCCTATACATGCATGCCAGCCTCTCTCTCCCTCTCTCTCTCTCTCTCTCTCTCTCTCTCTCTCACTCACACACACACACACACACACACACACACACATACTTACACACACACACTCGGCTGGGTTATGTAAAGTGTTTCTTACTCTTGTTGTTATTGTTCCCATCGTGAAAGCATGAAAGACAGTCTGAAGCTCAGCCCAGGAAGCCATTAAAGTTTCCACAGAGCAGCAGAAAGAAAGAAAGAAGGGAAGAAAGACGGCAAGTGAGAGAGGGGGAGAGAGGGAGGAAGGGACGGACGGAAAGCTGAAAAAGAGAGGGGGCAGCAGAAGAGAGGGAGCCAAGAAAGCGGGCGAAAGAGAAGAAGAACATTTCCCTGCTGTGAGGAAGAATGGAATATTGTCCTCGTCTTCAGAAATGTAAGCCCCAACGACAACAGTCCCAAATAACAGAGTGGAACGGCCGTGAAAGGAGGGGAGGAAAAAAACAAGTGTTTGGAGGAAAATAGCTTAGGCATTAGTCTTCATTTCAGGACTATAGAGTCTCTCTCTCACCCATACCATTTCTTTCACAGTCTCTCATTGTTTTCATCCCTTTCTCTTTGTACCCTTTTCCATCTTCATCTCTCTCTCTCTCTTTCTCTCTCTCTCTCACACACACACACACACACCATTTCCCTGTCATGTACTGTTCCTCTCGCTCCTGTGCCCTCTGTTTTTTTATTTGTATTTCGCCTCCCCATTATTTTCTATCCTCTCTCTTGCTCTGTCACACTTTCTTTCTCTTTCTCTCTCTCTCTCTCCCTTTCCCTTTCTCCCTTTCTCTCACTCTCTCTCTCGCTCATAATCTCTGAGTCTGCAGAGCTGGCTGGAGAAGCACAGATTCCTTAGATAAACGTGGGGACAGAGAGAGAGAGGGGGGGAGGGAGGGAACAAGTGATAAAGAGGGATAGAGAGAGAGAGAGGGATATCTCTGTTTTTCTTTGGCCTCCCCTGGGGCCGTGCATGCATTCCTGAGGTCCAGTCCACTAGAATCAAAACTCAATTGATGCTGTAATCACTCCCCCTCCCTCTCTCCCCCCTGCTGTGAGTGTGTGTGTGTATATCTCCACCCCATCCATCAGTCTAGCACTGGAGCGGGAAGCCTCAGTTCTGGTGTGTGAGGTGTGCGGGGGCGGCCCTGACGTGGTTGTTTGTGTGTGTGTGTGTGTGTGTGTGTGTGTGTGTGTGTGTGTGTGTGTGTGTGCACACGCACACACACATGTTTGTGGCAGGAGAGTAGGTAGGGTTTGGCTCCGTATTTGTGTCGTACGTAACCAGAGATGCAGGGCCTCTGTCCTTTAGTTGAGTGGTGGGAACCAACCTGTGTGTTGTGTGATACCGACTGCCATGCGTCTGCGGTTTCCCTTCCCTTGTCTTGATTGCTTGTTAATTGTTTAAGTTAATCATATTGTCACACGTACACATAGGGGTGGGCGATATGGCCTAAAATTCATATTGCGGTATAATTTGGGACACATACGGTAAACGGTATATATTGCGGTATAATTTGGTGTGTGAATTTCAATAGGTCTAGCAGGTTCTTGCATAAAATAGTCAAGATTGTTACTTATTTAAACATTTATTGGCTATAAAAATGATCAAAGTTTTATTTAGCCTATTCACTGCAGTAGACATCACTGTATGAAACATTACAAAAACATGAAACATGACATATTACATAGAACTGTAAATCATCTGATCATCTAATATTTACAGATATCTAGGCTATAACATTTATTTTATATTTGGCCTGTTATAAAATCATGTATTGAACAATTTAACCACAGCTCAGCTTTAAGAAACTCAAATAGCCTAGATGCATGCTTAGCATTTTGTGATCATTAGGCTAAGGCTACTTTCACAAACTCAGTCAGCTGTCCTCTGATTTACCAATATCTAGGAGATATTTGTAACATTTATTTTGTATTTGGCCCGTTATGAAATCATGTGGAACAATTTAAACACATTGTAAAACTTAAAGCCCAAATTTGGAGACATCCATGCATGTCGAAATTTACTGCAAATTCAAAACTGGATTACTCTGGAACGGCTAACTGTACAGGGGACTGCTTTACACCTTTGTGTTCGGTAAGGTCTGCTGTTTATTTTGATATGAGGTTTGTCGTGTGTTAAAAGAAGGGTTCGTGAAGTATCCGAGATGAATGGGTTGGGAGATCATGGGACGCAAAACCTTCAGTAGAATGTATGATTAAATTGAATTATATTATTTACTTTTCTCGCGAACCGTTCAACTAAGCAATTATCGGGTAACATCGTTTAAAAGCTGAGAAAAGGCTCTTTCATGTGATACTTGTGATGTCTGTATGATGAATAGGCTACTTCGCTAGTAGTTCAACTGAGATGAATGGAATTTGGACGCACTTTCTTTCTTGCGCTGTCACTTTCTCCACTGCGTAAAATACTCAATTAATTTGCGCTGTGAATGCTTAGATTATTTTGACAGGCCAC
>NW_027468620.1:16246252-16256252 GCF_046254945.1 Alosa pseudoharengus | reverse complement strand
TCTGTGACTGGCTGAATGAAAATAAAATATGTGAATGGGCAGAGAATGGGAGAAGTTGAAGGCTGTCAGATGACCAGTACTGAGCTAGAGGGCATGGTCAAGGCGTGTGTGTGTGTGTGTGTGTGTGTGTGTGTGTGTGTGTGTGTGTGTGTGTGTGTGTGTGTGTGTGTGTGTGTGTGTGTGTGTGTGTGTGTGTGTGTGTGTGTGTGTGTGTGTGTGTGTGTGTGTGTGTGTGTGTGTGTGTGTGTGTGTGTGTGTGTGTGTGTGTGTGTGTGTGTGTGTGTGTGTGTGTGTGTGTGTGTGTGTGTGTGTGTGTGTGTGTGTGTGTGTGTGTGTGTGTGTGTGTGATACATAGAGAAGGAGAGGTTGAGGGCAGGGCAGGTGGGTCAGTGTTGAGCCAAAGGTGATGACCAGAGGGTGTGTGTGTATGAAAGAGAGAATGAGTGAAAACTGTGAATAGGTATAAATAAAAGGTTGAGGGCCAGACAGGATGATCATTATTAAGCTAGAGGGCAAGACCAGGCTCATGTATGTGTGTGAATGGCTGAATGAAAGAGGAAGTGCGGAAATGCTCAGAGAACAAGGGCAGGGTAAACTGGTCACCATTTAGCCAAAGGGCACGACCAACGCTTGTGTATGTGTGATTTATTGAAAAAGTGAGCTACTTTTCAAAAGTTTGGGATCACTTCCCAATGTCCTTAAATGTACTTAGTTAAAATAGCATTAAATTGTTCGAAATATATTGCAGACATTAGGCCCTAATTTGTTTGATGGGCAAAGGGCTAAGTCATAAGTCTGACTAAAGCTAATTTAATAACTAGACAAAATCAATTGGCTAATTTAACACCATGGGCAAGACCTCATCCACAAACATTGCGGAGTCAGATCAAAACTTCCATATGCCACGCGGCAGCTATAGTTCATACACGAGAACTTTGCTTGTTGAAAGGATTATGTTAATATAATCTAGAAGTGTACAAAGGCCAATTTCCGTCTACCACCCATGTTCCAGTGGCGCACTACATTAGACGTATTTTTATAAAAAAATGTTCATCATTACCTAACACTTTTGTGATTTCAGTAGGCATAGCGGAAATCAGTTTTCTGTTTAACATAGGAAGGAAAACTGGCTCCATGGGTAAAGGTAGCGTGTAAGTGGAGACTGGGATTTTCACTTTTCCAAAGGAGCAGGAACGTTAAGGGAACATCAGTGTTTGTGTTCAGAATTATGGTTCAAAATGGTTGATGCTTCCGTGGAGCTTTCTTCCAAAAACTCATAGGACACTTGTTTGTTTGATAAATCAAAGCTATTTAATGCAAAAAAATATTTCCAAATCTTGAAAGGTACCTTTAAACAGGATGCTCCATGCAGTGCAACGCAGAGCATCAGTCTCCTCACACAGACGCCTCTTAGGTCCCACGCATCAGTACTATTGATCATGTTTATGTTGTTGTTGCAAGTGGAATTATTTCTAAACTTGTCAATTGGTTGGATATTTTTTTAAAGCAGGGTTGCTTAAAAATATGGGTGTTCATTCTTGCAAACATTTCTGAATTATTCCAACCTTTTGAACAGATGTATGTGAATAAATGCAGAATTAGAAGTTGAATGGTCATATGGCCAATAGTAAGTAGAGGGCATGGTCAAGGCTTATAGTGTGTGAATGAATGAATGAGAAATGTGTGAATAGATAGATAGAGAATGAGAGGTTGAGGGCAGGGCAGGTGGGTCAGTGTTGAGCCAAAGGTGATGACCAGAGGCGTGAGTGTGTGTGTGTGTGCTGTGTGTGAGAGAGAATGAATAAAAAAGTGTGTGAATAGATTTGGTATAAGGTTATAGGGAGTGTTTAGCTAGGGCACAGTCATAAGGAAGTGCCTCAACAGAAAGAGAATTGAATCAAGGGGACGAGGGCAAAGCAGGGCAGTCGGTATTGAGCCAGAGGGCACCAGGGCTGGAGGGCAGAGCCAGACACATGACGCTTCACAGGAGAGAGGAGAGAGGGCAGGAGAGGCTGGACAAGGAGCAGCCCTCATGTCAAGAGTGCAGCTGAGTGTGTTTGTGTGTGCTGGAGACCTCCATGTTCTCTCACACTAGAACATGTCTGGGTCAGAACACTGCCATAGTGTGTGTGTGCGGAGTTTGGCTCTGAGGGCACAGTGTTTCTGATCTTTTTTGGGACTTGACAACATGGGCCAGACAGCTAGAGAGGGGAAATTGTGTATGTATTGTGTTAAAAAGGTATTTAATCAATAAAAAAAAAAAAATGTGATTATGTTTTTGCAGTTAAAAAGGTTTTGTAGTTGGAGGAAGTGCAAACTGGTCTCATGTATATTTGGAGCATCCGTGTTTGATTATGGTTTAAAATGGTGGATAAGAACCATCTTCAACAAAGTCATCTGTATATTATTTTGACAAATTAAAGTTATTTCTTGCAAGATATTTCCAAGCAACGGAATGAAGGTGTGCACTACGTACTTCACAGAACACTGCATACTGGCTCTATTAAGGATGGAAAGACACACGAGAGACCTTGGGGCTCAACAGGTCTAGTCTGAAAAACAGATGCGTCACAGGTCCTGGGCAGCCGTGGCCTACTGGTTAGCGCTTCGGACTTGTAACCGGAGGGTTGCCGGTTCGAACTCCGACCAGTAGAAAGCGGCTGAAGTGCCCTTGAGCAAGGCACCTAACCCCTCACTGCTCCCCGAGCGCCGCTGTTGTTGCAGGCAGCTCACTGTGCCGGGATTAGTGTGTGCTTCACCTCACTGTGTGTTCACTGTGTGCTGAGTGTGTTTCACTAATTCACGGATTGGAATAAATACAGAGACCAAATTTCCCTCATGGGATCAAAAGAGTATATATACTTATATACTTATACTTAGGTCCTGAACACATAGTTTAATTAAAAAGTACCCACAAAACAACTGTTTCATCTTCAGCAGTGAAACGCCTCCAGAATGCTGGCCTTCTAGGTACAGAGTTTCAGAGAAATGGGATTAGATGGACTCAAATGGCCAACACAAGATCTTGGCCTTTGTTGAGGTATTGTGGGAACGTCTGGACCATGCAGTTGTGAGGCGTGCTTTAGAAGGCATCTGCTACTTCTGAACATTACCTCAACAACCAGACCGCTAGATAGACCCCCTGAATGCCCAAAGTCAGTGTGTTCTACAATAGTTTGGGTCTTCATAGAAACAGTTCTAAATTATTCCAAACTTTTGCACAGATGTATGTGAATAAATCAGAGGTTGAATGCTGTGTCAGATGGCCACTGTTTAAGTAGAGGGCATGGTCAAGGCTTATGTGTGTGTAGTGAATAGATAAATAGAGAATGAGAGGTTGAGGGCAGGGCAGGTGGGTCAGTGTTGAGCCAAAGGTGATGACCAGGGGTGTGTATGTGTGTGCGTGTGTGTGTGTGTGTGTGAATGAGTGAAGAATAGAGTATACATGAATAGAGGTTGGGGTTGAAGGTTATGCAAGATGGTCAGTATTAATTAAACCAGAGGGCAAGACCAGGACAACTTGTGTGTGTGTGTGTGAGAGAGAGAGAGTGTGTGTGTGAGTGAGTGACTGAAACCATGGAGAAAATGCCTTAAAACAGAGATGAAGGGCTGGAGAGCAGCGTAAGCTGGTCGGTATTGAGCCAGAGGGCGCCAGGGCTGGAGGGCAGAGCCAGACACATGACGCTTGACAGGAGAGAGGAGAGAGGGCAGGAGAGGCTGGACAAGGAGCAGCCCTCATGTCAAGAGTGCAGCTGAGTGTGTTTGTGTGTGCTGGAGACCTCCATATTCTCTCACACTAGTCTGTGTCCATGCCTTGACCATGCCCTCTACTTACATGTGTAAGGCCCGTCTTTTGCCCAAACCTTATGCATTTCTAAAGAATTCCTTTTGCAGTCAATTTACATGTGTGGATGCCTGCGTTTGATCTGTATTGTCTTAGCTGGCCATGGCCAAAGATCCCCAACACCCGCTCATGCATAAAGTGTGACCATTTGTTCCTTGTTCTGGCCCCACTACTGAGAGATAGCTCAGTCCTGGGCCTACTTGATGTCTTGTGGTGAGATAGGCCAACCTCATTATCATACAGTATTGCTCTGTAAATATGTGTTGTGAATAATACATTCATGTTTGGTCTTGAATTAATACTTGTAATGTGGGCAACAGTCTGATTATGGTTTTGGTACAATTGAATGTATCTGTTCATAATTGTAGATTAAGAATTAAGCTGTAGCATAAAGTTATGATATCCACCTGGGCCACACCCATCCACCTCAGACAACAAAGGCTCTGATGAGTCGGGGGTGGCCCAAGTGAATGATAAAAGTGGAGGCTCTGGTCCTCCAGGTTCTTCTGCGCTCTTCTTCTCTCTCTTCTCTTCCTCTCTGCTCTGCTCTTCTTCTGTCTTCTTTCCCATCTTGGGGTTTCTTTTCCCATCTTCTCCTCTTTCCCATCTTGGACCTCTTCTCTGGGTCTCTCTCTTTCCCCCCTTTCTCTCTCTCCCTCTTTCTCTCTCCCCCTTTCCTATCTCTGGGTTTGTATTGTTTTATCTGGTGTATCAGTTATCTCTAACTTGTCAAGTTTACCTCTGTGAATTGGTTAAGTTTTCTTTGTTACCATTTGCTACTTTGTTACAGTAGACCATGTGAGTTTACTTGTACATTCAACTGAAGTGATATTGGTTACATTTACCTTTAAGACTTAATGCCTATTAAATTGTTCATTTGCCTACCAATCGGATAACTTCAATTCTCGTAGTGTGCCATGCCATTCTCCTCCATAGCTGATAAACTAGTTACTTGGTAATGGATTGGTGATACAAATTATTAATCAAAATGGAGTCAGATTAACGAGTATGTAATAACATCATTGCCATTTAACTCTTCACCCTACTTGTCCACAACAAGCTCCTTTAAATGATGATATAGCTCGACGTCTCTATGTTTCCGAGGCTATATATATATATATATATATATATCATTTCTGAAGGCGTTCTTCTTACACATGTCTCGGTCAGAACACTGCCATAGTGTCTGTGTGTGTGTGTGTGTGTGTGTGTGTGTGTGTGTGATGTGGAGCTCATTATTGCACTACAGGCCATAACCCGAGGGGTGTGTGTGTGTGTGTGTGTTTGTGTGTCAGTATATGTCAGTTTCAAGTGTTTACTAAAAAAATCTTAAACAAAAGACATGCCTGGGGTAAACTGGGGTAAATGTATACTTTGTTATTTGTGTTTGACTGATGTGTGTGCATCTGAAAGAGAAAGAGGCTGTCCTTTCATTAGATATATCAGGGCAGGTAAGCACATGTGTCTTTGGGCATGTGTCTGAGCTTATTCAACCATTGTGTGTGTGTGTGTGTTGTGTGTTGTGTGTGTGTGTGTGTGTGTGTGTGTGTGTGTGTGGTTTGCCACGAGGCATGGTGGGGCTAGTGTGGCAACATACTTTGCTGCTACATTCGGTTAGCACGTTCGGTTGTCTGCCAAAGGAAAGACACAGGATTGTGGGTAAATCTTTGGTGTTGCCCTTTCACCCACTGACCTGTCCAGTTTTGGGCTTCTCAGAAATGTGTGTGTGTGTGTTTAATATATATTTCTTTGAAATAATTGCCCTACTCCTCCTTACATTCTTTTTTTTTTTAGTTTGTGTGTGTGAAAGGCATGGATGATGAAACTGGGAACACAGACACACACACACACGCATTGTGGTAGAGATATGAGGGGAAATGAAGGCCAGATGTGCATGAGGAAGAGTGTAACTTACCCTCCCTCTTACACACACACACACACACACACACTGCAACTCAAGAGGTCTGCGCTACTTACCTCCCATCCAGCCTGTAATGCTAAGGATGATGTTAACAATGGTTTATGTGTCTGTGTGTGTATTTGGCAAAGGTCAGCTAAACAGTTCTATTTGTTGATAGGACATAGAAGCAGCTCTTACAGTTCATGTTGACATTTTTACATCCCATTTAGTGGCCACTTAATGTCTCTCAAATATAGCTTACCTAACTATGAAGTCATGCTTTGCGTTTAGCATTTTAAATTTAAGGTGTGTGTGTGCATGCGTGTGTGTGTGTGTGTGTGTGTGTGTGTGTGTGTGTGTACATACATGCTTAAGAGATCCTCATACTCATGATGCAGCTACGTTGTAAACTAGCCAATCCAGTTGTGACGCTCTTGGCGCCAAAGGCCACTAGTTACGTGTCCTTTTCATTGTATGTTTTAAATGTCTGCACACACACACACACACACACACACACAAAGACGAGGGGAAAGCAATCAGGGTGTCGTCTTTCACAAGGATTCCGGAGTGTCAGCGAAGAAGCTGATTTATCTCTCTGATTAATTACTTTTCAAATAAATCTAAAAAGGTACGGGCCGCAGGGCAACCACTGACCCTGTGTAAGAGTGTGTGTGCATGTGTGTGTACGTCTGTGTGTCTGTGAGGGGGAGAGCGAGCGAGCGAGAGAGTGAAAAATGAGGTGACAGTTATGAGTTTGTGTGTGTGTGTGAGTTTTTGTCGGCATGGGTAAAACAGTGTGAGGAACGAGGTGGCTCTTATGACTTGGTGCCTGTCTTTTATGTGTCTGTGTGTTTATTGGTTCATTTGGGTGCATTGCTATTTCATGCAATTTCATTTACATGTTGTTGTGTGTGTGTGTGTGTTTGTGTGTTTGTGTGTGTTGTGCGTGCGTGTGTGTGTGTGCGTGCGTGCGTGCGTGTGTCTGTGCGTGCGTGCGTGCGTGTGTGCGTGTGTGTGTAACAGTGTATTCTCAGGCATGATGGCCTTCTGTATCTCTCCCACATGGTCTTATCCAGCTGTAACCCCTCTCCCACCCCTCTTCCCCCTCCCCCTTTCCCTCCCTTTCTCTGTCCTCCAAATCCTCCCTCCATCAATCCATCTCTCTGTCAGAGAGAACGACTCCCCTCTTCTCCACATCTATGTTTTTCTTCTCCACCTCACTTTCTGTTGTTCTTTTTTTTGAGGGGGGGGGTAGTCTCCCAATTGTGCTGCCATTTTCTTACACGCACGCACACACACACACACACACACACACACAGAGAGGGAGAAAGTGTGTGCTTAAACATGCACACGTGGAGAGAGAGAGAGAATGCCCAAAATATGAGGAAATACGGACATTATCATTCAGTAAATTAAATTCAACCCTCCCTGAGTTTCAAACCTGGACAAATGAGGCTAAATTGCCTTACATCCTTGGAGAGAACGAGAATGTGGCCATTCCGACTGCAAAATTTGTAGCACCCTGCCATAACCTGAGAGACAGCCAGTGAGGCAACAACCACCAACAATGTTGTATATTTGTTTTTATTATTAGAATGTCTTATGTCTACTTTTATGTCCTCTTATATGTTAATTTTACAATTCTGTTAAACATTTATATTTTTAACCTCTTACGTGTACATGTAATTGAGCTTTGGCAATAATGTTCCTGAAACATTCATGCCAATAAAGCATTCTTAAATTGAATTGAATAGAGAGAGAGAGAGAGAGAGAGAGAGAGACTCTATGCTACTCTCCAATCTACTCTCTACTCTTAAATCCTATTTCTGTTCTCTCTTGTGCTTTTGTTTCTCTCTCTCTCTCTTTCTCTCTCTTTGTTTCTCTTTCTTTCTTTCATTTGTTCATTCATCCCTTTATTCATTCATCTCTTCATTCTGCCTATCTGCACTCCGCCCCCTTGTGTTTATCCCTCTGCCTGTGATGGTCATGCTTGGCGTTAAATACCACCCTGTACATCATCTGCATCTAATCCATACCTCCATCTCTGTCATCCCTCGCTCCTGTCCTTTTTTCCCCCTCTGTCTCTCCCTCCCTTCCTTCCTCCCTCCCCTTCTCCACCTTTCCCCTGCACAGGGAAAGTCAATGAAGCTTGCAGAGACAGTCAGTCTATCACCAGCACCTTCATCATATCTGTGAGCGAGGGATGAAAGATGGAGGTGTTTGGGTCACACCCCTCCCTCCAAAAGCAGAGAGAGACAGAGCGAGATAGAGGGAGAGAGAGAGTGAAAGAGAAAGAAAGAGAGCAAAAGACAGGGAGACAGCAAGAGAGAGAGAGAGAGCAAGAGAGCAAAAGAGAGAGAGAAGCAAAGCAAGGGGGGAAGTAGCGGCAGGCAGATCATGGGGCTGTTTGTCTTGACTTGTTAGCCGGCGTTGTCCTGGGAGCGGTGTTGGCAACTGCAGCCGGGCCCCACACAAGTGATGTTTTTATTTACTTCTTTTCTTCTCCTCTCCCGGGGTCTCCAGGGACGGCCTGGGCACACACTGGACCATCTGGGCGCATTGTGTGGACACACACACATACACACAGGACACAGGACACCTTGTCAGCTGGACCAGTCACTTTCACTCACTTAGGGAGTTTAAGTCTCAATACTGATTGTAATGAACGGCAGAACACACTGCTGTTGTCTGGAGCAGGTGCTAAATCACCACCTGTTTTTATTTCAAATGGATAAACCAACCACTGTGATGCACAGCAACCTATGTTGCTGTTCCTTTTTAAACTTGCGTTCTTTAAAAAACAGTCATGATGATTGATATCATCAGCTTTCTATATGCAAGAGGCCTCAGTTCAGCAGCTGAACTGAAGTGAGAAGTTGGCTGCTTGGACAGCTCGGAGGAGGAGTGGGGGGGGGGCATATCTCTCCAGCTCGGAGGACTGCTAAAACTCGAGCTCGCGGCCGCGCCAGTGCTTTGATTTATTGGCGCATTTGTGTTGTATTGTATTTTCCCCCTCTGCTCTTGTGATTTGTTCTGCGATTAGGGTGCTAGTGTGTGTGCAGGGCCCAGCGGAGCCAGATAATGGCCCGTAGTGAGTGTTTCAGACGGAGGCCAGAGTGTGTTTGTTTGTGTGTGTGTGTGTGTGTTTGAGGCCGAACAGCGTGACCTGGAGCCTGGAGAGTCCCACTCTCCACTCTCTGGTTCTGCCCCAGTCCAGTCTCTCTCTCCGGTCAGTACTCACTGAGGGGGAGATTAGGCCTGCGGTTAATAGAGGAATTGTGTGTGTGTGTGTGTGTGTGTGTGTGTGTGTGTGTGTGTGTGTGTGTGTGTGTGTGTGTGTGTGTGTGTGTGTGTGTGTGTGTGTGTGTGTGTGTGTGTGTGTGTGTGTGTGTGTGTGTGTGTGTGTGTGTGTGTGTGTGTGTGTGTAGGTAGGAGTGAGAGTGAATATCATGTTGTTGAGTTAACCCTAAAAACAGAACCCAATGAGGCCACACCATTATAACAGAGACTTAATAACAATAAAGTCAAACTCTGCACGCACAGAGATGTTAAGTAACTAACTAAAAATGCTTAAGTACAGTACTTAAGTATGAATGGGGAGTATCTGTACTTTACTTGAGTTTTTTATTTTTCACTACATTTAAATGAAATGTATACTTTTACTCCACTACATTTTCATTAGCAGCATTAAATAGAGAGTAGGCTAAAGTAATGTGGGCCGGTGGTAACATAGTGGTTAAGCCTGAAAAGTTGTGGGTTCAATTCCTGGTGTCGACCGCTGTGCCCTTGAGCTTAACCCCAAGATGCTCCGGGCACAGTGTAATCCCTTGTAACATATGGCACCAAGTTGTAAGATGCTGCATGAACTTTGCTGCTTGAGCTTTCTTTTACATTAAAAGCATAGCGAAGAGAGGGGGTTGTCACCCCACCAGGCCTTTTACTAGTGCTTTGTACTGCTGCTTTCAGTACTTAAGTAGGTTTTATAATTGGCTACTTGTCATGTTAATAATAGATACTTTAAGACTTAAGTGCTATGCTTATAGATTACTTTTACTTTTACTTAAGTCATTTTCTTATGAAATATCTGTACTTCTACTCAAGTGTGGGTTTCGGATATTTTATACAGCTCCACACACACACACACACACACACACACACACACACACACACACACACACACACACACACACACTTTCTGTGACACTGAAACCCTGGCCCCATATATGTGTGATGCATGTAGGATGATTTTTCGCTGG
>NW_027468620.1:16236252-16241252 GCF_046254945.1 Alosa pseudoharengus | reverse complement strand
TGTGAGAGCTCATTCTTGTGTGTGCACATCTGTGTAAGTTAAACAGTCACCAATGGAGATAACGTGGGTAGCAGCAACAAACAACGTATACCTTTTTAGAACAACGAACGAAGCGGACTCTTGCTGTCCATGAAAAGATACTGGCTAGATCTTGTTAGGCATGTTTAAGTTATGCTAATGAACATGTTGCATTCTATACAACCTGATTATGTCATTCTTTAAGCTACATAGCCTGTCTCCAGTTTTCCTCAATTTGACTAAGAAGCGATAATAGGATAATTGACCGGCATATCATCAAAATGTCCGGAAAACGAAACCTCTGCCGGTCACTTTGACCGGTGTTCCAGTTTAGATGGTGAGCAGGTTAACTTGTGATATTTGCATAAAATCCGTGAATATTCAACAAGACCCTGCCTACTTGTTAACAACGCTTTGCTCTGCCTCCGCCCTTCCAGTGCTGGAGATTCACATTTTCACAAGCCTACAGTGCGTGACAGAATATGAAGCAAGATCTTGCCGAAAACATGCGGGAATCGCTATGTATAATGCATGTCTGCTTAAGCATCCACACAAAATGTTGTGCAAACAGGAAATGTGTCAAAGTAAATCAGCGAAGGTTTTGTTGGGTTTCGAACATGAGTCTCACTGAGGCAAAATGTTCCAAGCAGTAAGCACTATCACCACTACGCCACAGAGAGCAACGCTTGTCATTAGTCTATTAGACTAGTCTACTAGCTTACTAGCTATCCTGATGTCCATGTTAACTGGTGATAGCCTATATCATGAGCAAACACAGCGAATGCATGCCTTGAATAATTCAGATTAATTTTGCCTCAGTAATTTTGCATCACAAACAGTAACAAATGACCCCATCAGACGTCGCTCGTTTTTTGTGCAGAAACACACATCGTGATTATAATGCTCAAAAATTATGAAGATCACTTGGGCCTCGAACTGCTCACTAAAATAGCAAGCTAGCAGTAATAGTCCACCCTGCTAACCAATTGCACCACTGGTTAATTTGTATCTATGCAATAGCATGGTGTTCCTATTAAATGAATGTAGGTCTATGTTGTCTTGTGACAGCTTATTTGTCAATCGATCAAGATATTCATTATAGCAAACATCTAGGCTAAGTGAATGTTTTGCAACAGGCTGCTGAACGAGCAGTAAGTAGGCTAAACTATTTTCTAATTTAGGCTACGTGGGAATCGGAAACAGCAACATCTGTCATCAAACTCTCTAGCTACATCAAAGTTTTGTAATATATGCTACCATGATAACCATTTTGTGTCGTCAAATTAGGACCAACAAATTAAATAATATTTAACTCGGAGAAAATAAGTTTCATGTGTTCACTTCAAATCATTAGACAGCTTACTGCATAACTTCACCGAGACATGACACTAAGTTATGATAATTTTTGCACATGACTGACGTATTTCATATTATTAACCCCCAAAACGGAATAAAGTGTTAGTGGGACATGCCAGTTTGTTGTACATCAGTTAGGTTTTAGTATGTGAGGCAAAGATGAACCTATTTTGTTGTTTTGAGGCTTGCATATGCCCATGTTAAATTGTGATGGCACCAGTTAACATGGGCGTATATTTCTCACTTATGTTAACCTGTGTTAACTTTGACTAACAGTTCAATATATACTTAGAAATCTGGCATTGATTTCAGCGGTATGTAGTGTAGTGGTATAGACCTAAGCTAATCCAATCAACTTTCTTGTCCATGCGTGGTTCGAATCCCAGCTAAATCGCTAGTTTTATTTTTTTCCATTCTTTTAGTATGTGTCATATTTGTGGATAATGCTTAAACGGACATGTATTAGACATACACTGGTGATGTTTTCAGCGATATCCGTTATATTGTCTCACTTGCAAACACTTCGTGAAAATGTAGTCTAATATAAACCTGCACTATCGGAGGCAGAGCAGATTAAGAAGTAGGCAGGGTCTTGTTGAATATTCACTGATTTTATGCAAATATCACCAGTTAAACTGCTCACCATCTAAACTGGAACACCGGCACCATTTTTGTCTAGCGGAAACTCTGATTGGAACATATTCCATGCATTGAGAGGTGTATGATTAATTCATAATTGTTGATGTTGTTGATTTTCTTTACTATTTTCAATAAATCCAAACTCTATATAGCAGCCATCATATTTTCACAATGTACTGGGTTTGGGGTTAGCATTTGTCGACTACCTCAAACACTGATGCTAGATCGCTTTCATTCATTCAGTCGTCAAGGACCTGAGGTAGATAATCTAACAGATTGACATGATATAACATAACAAAGAGATTCTATTGGTCCAAAGTTTAGGTGGGCGGGAGTAATGAATGCAATATGCTTGTTTTATTGGACAGAGACTAGACCAGTCTAACATAAGACATGGGGGCCAGATCAGGCCCACCAGCAAATTTCATACGGCCTCCCAGATGTTTTGGTTAGAGGGGAAAATTAGAAGAAAACAAAACATTTAAAAAAATCACATCCAGTTGCCTTCAACATGAGCAATATCTCTATGATATGATTAATTGATTAAACCTTGCGACTCAACCTCAAAGACTTCAGACTTGACTCGGACTCGAGCTTCGAGACTCGCGAGTCGTGAACAACCTGTATTTCATGCAATTATTGCTTTTTTAAATGTAAATGCATTCATGTATTTCTATTTAATTTTATTGGTACATACGTTTTCCATTCCGTGGAAATGCATGGATTCCAGTTGCTGCTACTGGAAGACACTCGGCATCATGTTTCAACACACTTTAGGTCAAAATCACACCGGAATTCTCCTTTAAACTAGCATATATCGTCACAGGGGACAAGCTAAAAATCACAAAGTGTTATGCTAATGCTGGGAACAGGAAGATTGCATATTTATAGTTGGCCATATGATGTGACAGACTTAGGTTAATATTTCACCAGGTCCGAGGGCTAAAGGGATGTGTTAGCATTAGACTATACGATGTCCTAAATTGGAGACCCAATGTAAGTTCTGGATGTAAAGAAAATTAAGCTAACTCCATTAAAGCATACGTGATTTTCAGTTTCACATCCACTCTTGGCTGCCCACATTTTATTTCAGAAAAAAATATGATAGATGTTGGCAGGGTTGGAATTTCCCGACGGCCATGGCCGTCATTGCCCCTTGCATTGTCCGTGATGCCTCTTTGAAAATCGGAGGTTCACAGGTCAATGGGGCTTGGTGCCCCCTTCTTTCAATATTCTGCTTTGCATCCCACTAATAGCATATTTTATTTGGCCTATGGCCTGTCAAAATAATCTTAGCATTCACAGTGCAAAATAATTTAGTCTTTTACGCAGTGGAGAAAGTGACAGCGCACGGTCATCACACAGACATTACATGTATCACATCACATGAAAGAGCTTTTTCTCAGCTTTTAAACGATGTAAGCCGCTAGCTGCTGTGATAAACGGTTCGCGAGAAAAGTAACTTTAATTTAATCATATTATTTTACATAGAGTTCTGTGCCCCTGCCTATTCATCTCGGTGGAATACTTTACAAACTTTTCCCTCAACACATGAAAAAACCATATATCAGGATAAACAGCAGACCTTACCGAACTCAAAGATGTAAAGCATTCCCCTGTACATTTAGCCATTCCAGAGTAATCCAGTTTTGAATTTGCAGCAAATTTCTACATGTCTCCAACTTTGGGCTTTAAATTTCACATTCACAATGTGTTTAAATTGTTCAGTATATTATTTCATAACAGGCCAAATACAAATCAAATGTTACAAATATCGCCTACAATAGATATCTGTAAATATTAAAATCAGAGGATATACAGCTTACTAAGAGTTTGTCAAAGTAGCCAATGCGTGTAGGGACAGCTATGACCATGCAGGATCATCCAGACAAAACGTGACAATTTTGCTACATACTATTCCTATTTATGTACCAGAATGCAAAATTTGAGCCTCCTTGGTTTAGTTCTTGCTCTATGGGCTTGTGAACTTCGACACCCCCTCCCCCCGTAAAACTGGCTGTATCTTGGAAAGTATTGATCTTACATAAAAGTCATTTTACAGTGTGTCTCCTGGGTAACATAGGTACACCTGGTAATTTTTTCAGAATTTTTTGAGACCTAAGTGCGTGGGCCCTGGTTGAATTGACATGGAATGACCCAGCTTTGCTCTTCCATCGCACTAGCTGTTGTCATTCACATGGTGGTTTATGTGCATAGGTGTGAGTGAGGAGGAGCAGCTCAGAAGTATTGGACCTTGTGGATTGAGGGAGCATCCTCCAAAACTGTGTGTGTGTGTGTGTGTGCCTTTATAAGAGTGGATGTACGTATGAATTCAGTGTGTGTGTCTCTCGCTCTGTGTGTATGAACGGCCTGAGTATCCCGGCAGTGTCTCCGCTCCAGTGTGTAATTGTGTGTGCGTGTGTGCGTGTGTGCGTGTGTGCGTGTGTGCGTGTGTGCGTGTGTGCGTGTGTGTGCGTGTGTGCGTGTGTGCGTGTGTGTGCGTGTGTGCGTGTGCGTGTGTTTGTTTTAGCTGCTGGCAGGCTGAGGTGAGCGGTGTGGCCGACGCCGAGTCCTGCATTCTAACGCAGCTGATTATGAGCGTAATAATAATAGGAGGGCCGACTGTGAGACGCCGCACACATGCAGGGGGAGTGGAGAGGGGGGAGAGAACACACCGCACATTAGCAGGGGAACGTGACCTCGCACAGCCTTCCTCAGGGCACACTGCCTGCCTGCGCCCACACACACACACACTTTATCTGGCTCTCTTGGACTCAGACACACACACACAAACACACACACACACAAACACACACACTCAGCCTTACGCTCTCTTTCATAGAGACAAATAACCTCTTATGTGCATATGCCCCCCCCCCACACACACACACACACATAGGTTGATATACACTTGCACGCATATGACCATGCATAGTCATACACCTGCATACTAATAGAAGCAGTGTTTGTATCACTACTTGTGTAAA
>NW_027468620.1:16226252-16233752 GCF_046254945.1 Alosa pseudoharengus | reverse complement strand
GTGTGTGTGTGTGTGTGTATGTGTGTGTATGTCTCTCTCTGTATGTGTGTGTGTCTGTGTGTGTGTGCTGTGTGGAGATGGAAAGAAAGACTGGGAATGAGAGAAAGTCAAGTGCGATTAAAGGTTGTCATACTTTGAAGCGGTGTGCAGGTCCTTAACAGAGGAGGTGTTTTTGTTGGAGTCAGGGGGTGCTCTTAGGCTAAATCCGCCTGATCCCCCCCACCCCCACCCCCACCCCCCATCCTGTCTGCCGTGTGCGCCGTGCTCTGTAACGTGCCGACAGACCTCCAGAGATCTGCGTCTGGAGGCTGACGTGGAACCTGGAAGCTGGAGGCTGCCTGGACCGAGGTTGTGACTCATCAGATAATGAGCCCATGACTACCAGTAACAACTCCCCCCACCCCACCCCACCCCACCTCCCCTTTCCCTCCCTTCCCCCAAAGCAGCTCCATTCTTCCAGGCAAAGGACAAGTCCAGAGGCTCAGTAAAGTAAAGTACAGTAAAGTACAGTGCACTCTGGGGAGGGGGCGGCGGGGGGTGGGGGGGAGGCACAGACAAACATGGCTGCCGAAAGACAGAGACAGAGATACACTTCCTGACACAGTGCACAAAATATGTAAACATTAAGAGAACCTATTTTGAAAAGATGACAAATGTCCTCCCTGAATTCCTGCAAGCGAGCGATGAGGAAAGGCTTTCATTCTTCACTGGAGAGAAAGAGAAATGTCCTTGCCCCTCAATACGTATATTCCTGCCATAATTAAAGGACCTGCTGATGTGAAACTTACATTACCTAAATATGAACATACACTCATACATACACACAGACACACACACACATGAACACATGCCCACACAAACATGCAGACACACACACACCCTTCTCCATTGCCATAGTTCATAATTCATATTTGTGTACAATTATCATTATTCTGTTTTATTAGGATGGAACACATTAGGATGGAACAGCTGCTGAGTTGGGGTGTGTGAGGGGTTGTGACAGAGAGAGAAACTCACTGTCTGTGATTGGCACTAAAAGGCCATCATTGCAATAAGGAGTTTATGTAGTATAGTATGGTATATATACTCTTTTGATCCCATTAGGGAAATTTGCTCTCTGCATTTATTCCAATCCGTGAATTAGTGAAACACACTCAGCACACAGTGAACACACAGCGAGGTAAAGCACACACTAATCCCGGCGCAGTGAGCTGCCTGCAACAACAGCGGCGCTCGGGGAGCAGTGAGGGGTTAGGTGCCTTGCTCAAGGGCACTTCAGCCGCTTTCTACTGGTCGGGTTCGAACCGGCAAGCCTCCGGTCACAAGTCCGAATCGCTAACCAGTAGGCCACGGCTGCCTCCAAATGTGTGCGTGCGTGCGTGCGTGTGTGTGTGTGTCACACACTATGATACCTCCACTCCCATACTGCCTGTTACTCTTGGCAAAGTGATTTCTGTGTGTGTGTTTGTGTGTGTGTGTGTGTGTGTTTTGTGTGTGTGTGTTCTGTGTGCTTTTGTGTTCTCTCTGTGTGTGTGTGTGTGTGTGTGTGTGTGTGTGTGTGTGTGTGTGTGTGTGTGTGTGTGTGTGTGTGTGTGTGTGTGTGTGTGTGTGTGTGTGTGTGTGTGTGTGTGTGTTCTGTGCGCTGAGATGTTATGCCAACACATTCTACCACTCACTCTCAAGGCTAACGTGAGCAGTGGGATTTGGGTTGGGTGAGAGAGAGAGAGAGAGAGAGAGAGAGAGAGAGGCCCAGGCTAGTGGGAGTGATGGTGGAGCTCTTGAACACAAACACGCATGCGATTTCCCTGCCACGCCGCTGGCCTTCCACAGTGGCCGGGTAGCAATGCATGCTGGGAAGAGAGAAGCCACTGGCTGGAAGCCACTCAGGGTAATGTGAGTGTGTGTTTTTGTATGTGTGTTGCAGTGTGTAATAGCAAGATCATAATAAGTGTATGTGTGCTGCCTGGAATGTGAATTTTATGTGCAGAGGCTTGAATGTTTTTGATGGCTTGGTGTGTGTGTGTGTGTGTGTGTGTGAGTGTGAGTGTGAGTGTGAGTGTGAGTGTGAGTGTGAGTGTGAGAGAGAGAGAGAGAGAGAGAGAGAGAGAGAGAATTTTTTTGAATTTTAACAAGCTTTATTGTACAATAACCATAAGCACCACTAACAGATCAGTCTACAAAAAAAACAAACAAACAGAAAAAACAAAAACAATAACAGGTCATGAGTCACTCATGTCAAAAAAGGGGCAAAAGAAAGCTCATCATTTGTTACAGAGCACAGCGCACCAACACAACACCATTTGTCCTTGAAAACATCAATTGCCCTTGTTAATCTATAAAAATAAAAGTCAATAGTGACTCTCGACTTGACTAAATTCTTGAAAACTGCAACAACATCATCTCCAGCTTTCTGCTGCACCTTGTTTTTCCTGCTTAGATAAATAGCCAGCTTCGCCTGGCCATTAATTGAAATTGATGAGTTCACACTTTGACTTCTGTCTCTGATTATAAAAAAAACCAAGTATAAAACCTTGCTTTGTGAACTTTGTTCCCATAGAAAAAAACAAAAGGCTCAACACACAAAATAAAGGGGAAAGCCTATTGCAATCCATAAAACAGTGATAAATAGTCTCCCTGTCAGAACAAAAAGGACACATGTCACTCAGTGCAGGATTTATTACAGATAACAAAGCATTAACAGCAATAGCACCATGCAAGATCCTCCACTGAAGATCCCCAGTTCTTTTGGTCAGTGGGGACTTGTAAATTACTCTCCACACAGGTTTCATTTCATCATCAATGCCCAACCTATCCCTCCAAACATTGTCCATCCTACCCCTGAGAGTGGTTTTGTGCAACACCTTCACCAGATTCTTGTACAGAACTTTCCCACTAGCTGAACCCAAAACAATACTGTCCTGGTCCCCAGAAACTAGCAGTGGACTAGCATGACCACATTCTAGCAAAGCAGGTGAAAGTAAAAACTGTTGGAAAAACATCCCTATCGTCACAAAGAACATTACCCTTGTCCCAGTCCTCCAAAAGACTTTTCTCCTGGCAACTCAGGACCCCATTAAGCTTATCAAGAAATCGCTTCACACACCTCTCAGACCTCAGACCCAAAAAGGAGGCTACCGCCTTAACATTCTGGAAATTGCAACCTGCCCTGTCAACAATTTGCCGGAGTTGCAGGGCTCTCTTCTCAAGAAACAAGGCTGTGAGACCAGGAAAATCACACAAAACATCAAAACGTGACCCCAACACAATCGGTTCCTCAAGTAGCCAGTGAACAGAGGATAACCCTCCAGCCCACTGACGGCTAAAAAGTCCCCAAACCCTAAAAAGACTTTTGTAGAAAGATGGTAGTCCATTAAACTCAAGTCGCTCACTGTCCATTTGAAACAGAGCCGTGTCCAGGCCCAGCGCCCTTACTCTATGCAAGATAGTGTGAGCCAGCGGCCTCCAGGCCACAGTAGTCGAAGCAGTGAGCAGCCGCTGGACGAACTGAAATCGATATGTGTCCCTCCTGCTAGACAGGCTGACGAGTCCTTGTCCCCCATCATCCTTTGAGAGAAAAAGAACTGCTTGTGGGACCCAGTGCAGTTTGTCCCAAAAAAAGTTCACCACTTCCCTCTGCAAGCTTTCCAGTAGTCCAGCAGGGGGTTCCATACAGGCAAGTTTATGCCATAACGCAGAGGCCACTAGATTGTTTATTATAAGTGCCCGCCCCCTATATGACAGTTGGGGAAGTAGCCACTTCCATTTCCCCAGGCGGCCTTTCACCTTATCCAAGACCCCTTCCCAGTTCTTTTGGACAAAAATGTCATTACCCAAAAAAACACCCAAATACTTAAACCCTTCTCTTTTCCACACCAGCCCACCAGGCAACCCCGAGCACCTCTCCTCCCACTCCCCAAACCAAATGGCTTCACTCTTTCCCCAGTTCACCTTTGCAGATGATACATGTTGAAAATCCAAAACAGTTTTATTTAACATAATTACATCATCTTTACCATTAACAAACACAGTCACATCATCTGCATAAGCAGACAAAAAGAAACGATCATTACAATGAGGCAAAAGAACACCCCCCAAAACAGCACGAAGCTTGTGGAGCAGCGGTTCAATGGCAAGAGAGTACAACATGCCAGACATTGGGCACCCCTGCCTGACCCCTCTCTTGACTCTGAAAGGAGCACTCAGACCCCCATTCACTTTCAGCACACTTTCAATATTACAATAAAGAGCTTTCACCATATTCAGAAAAACGGGACTAAACCCAAAGGACGCTAAGGCGGCCCACAAAAACTCATGCTCCACACGGTCGAAGGCCTTTTGCTGATCCAAGGAAATCAACCCCATATCGATACCCAGATCATGCGAGACATCCCACAAGTCCCTTACCACATTCACATTGTCAAAAATAGACCGCTCAGGTATACAGTAGGATTGATCATTGTGGACCACCTGACCAATTACCTCCCTCAGCCTCAAAGCTAAAACCTTGGACAGAATTTTCATGTCTGAACATAATAAGGACACAGGACGCCAGTTCCCAATGTCCCGCAGGTCACCTTTCTTGGGCAAAAGGGTGATAACTGCCCTGCGGCAGCTAAGGGGCAAACACCCCTCCTCCAGGCTCTCCCGCAGCATTGCCAGGAGATCCTCCCCAATGCAGGGCCAAAAGACTTTATAGAACTCAATGGGTAACCCATCAATCCCAGGAGACTTACCACTGGCCATGCCCATAAGGGCCTTTTCAAGCTCTGGGAGCGTAAGAGCCATATCAAGCGCAGCATAACACTCTCTCGCCACTTTGGGCAGTCCAGTAAAGAAAGAGCTGGACAGGATATCACTCGACACTAACTCACAGTCATACAGCTTAGAGTAAAACAGTCTCGCATAGTTACGAATCTGAGCAGGCTCAGACAGGTCCTGGCCCGATTCGGACCTCAAACTATGTATCAACCTACTCTGACCATTTTTTCGTTCCAAATTAAAGAAAAACCTGGACGGAGCATCCATCAGGGTAACGCTCTGAAAGCGGGAGCGTACAAGCGCCCCCTGTGCCCTGACACCCAGTAGGTCAGTAAGTCTGCCCTTCTTCTCCTCCAAGAGCTGAAACTGCTCCGTGGACATCACAGACTTCTGCAAGTTCAAGATATCATGTTCTAAACCTTGAAGTGAGAGAATGATATCCTTAGTAACGCTTAAGGTATACTGTTGGCAGAAAAGCTTAATCTGAACCTTGCCATGGTCCCACCATTCCCGCAAGGAGGAAAAAGAGCCTTTTTGTAGGCTAAAAACCCCCCAAAAAAACATAAAAGTCTCCTTGAAATGGTCATCCACTAAAAGTGAAGTATTAAAACACCAATATGCACTCCCTGGCCTAAAAGCCTTAATTCTCACACTGCAAACTACAGCACAATGATCAGAAAAACCCGTTGGCAAAATATGACATGATACTAAACTATTGAGATGCTGCCTGAAAATGTAAAATCTATCCAAACGAGCTAAGGAAATATAATTATCTCTACTATGAGTCCATGTGTACTGTCTGGTGTTCTGATGCAAAGTTCTCCATGTGTCCTGCAGATCATGGGTATTAATCAACTGTCGTACTGCCAGCTGTGAGGGAGTATGAGGTTCCAAGTGATTCCTATCCAATCGATCATCAACAGTGGAATTAAAATCACCACCCATAAAAACAAGACTGTCCGGATCCAGGTCACTGAACACCTCATCAAGTTTACTAAAAAAACGCACCCTCTCTGCCCCATTCGTTGGTGCATACACATTTACAAAAAACATGACACAGTCATCAAAAACGGCCCTGACTGTCAAAAGTCGGCCTGGAACTACTTCCTCTACATGGCAAGAAAGAGGTATGGACAACTTTGAGAATAAAATCGCCACACCTCCGCTTACAGAGGATTTATGACTAAAAACAATTTGGCCATCCCATTCCCTCCTCCATTCCACCTCGTTAACATTATCACTATGCGTTTCTTGCACTAACTAACTAACTTTCGGAGGCGCGCAGTCTCCTTATTAGTGAAAGCACGCTCTCTTATCAGACGGGAAACATCATTAATAAATTGACCGCAATCGGGAAAGTACAGTTCAACCTGAACGTCACGCAGCCCTTTCGTATCACGTAGAAAGCGGCTTATGTCTTCTGCTTTATGCTGCATTGGTAGCCCCTCACCAGATGCGGCGAGGTCTCCCAAGGAGCAGTCCGACATGTCAGAGAAAACAGACTCATTATCGCTGTCATCAGTCGGACGCACCTCTTCCCTCTTTGCCTTACTAGCGTTCCCCTCCTCCTGCTCACTCTTTCTCTTTACCGGGATTTTAAATGGGACCATTTCAACATCTTGCACAGACGCCTGTGAGCCTGAAGCTCCAACGCCATCATCAAAACGAATGTCCTCTAAAGGCCTATGCACCGTATTACTCCCGCTTAACGCGGCAAGCTCCTTATTTATCAGGTCATTTACTGTCACGCTGGCATCAATTAAATCAGCCACCGGAGAGGTGCCATCTACGGCCACAGAATCATGTGTGGCCACAGGACCAAATTCAACTAGTTCTGCCCCAGACGGGCCACTATCCACTTCAACGTCATCCACCCCAATTCGCTCCGATGACAGACCGACAGCGGACGGGGGCCGAGTCGTGGAAGAATCATTCACAACTGGATCAGCCAAGCCACTTGCGGATTGGGGACGAGTTGAAGGGGAACCCTCACTCGGTTCAGCCAAGCCAGTCGCTGTCTGACCTGCACTGTCACTCTTATGTCTTGGGCAGTCTCGAACGACATGACCCACACCTCCACAGTGAAAACACTTCAGGGCTGAGTCCGATGTAGCAAAAACCACATACTCAAAACCACCAATTTTAAATTTAAGCACCAGATTAAGCTCTGCCTCACCGTCATTTAGCACCATATACACCTGCCTTCTAAACGACACCACATGTTTCAAAAGGGGCGATTTACAACCCAGGGAAATCTTCCTTATAGATGAAACCAGCCGGCCGAACCGCTGTAACTCCCGTTCAATCAGTTCATCTTTAATGAAAGGTGGAACATTAGAAATTATCACTTTCCTAGATGGGCAACTGAGAGGGAGTACAGGCGTCAGCGTGTTATTTATTTCCACACCTGTCGCAACTACCTCCCTTGCTTTTGCAACTGTACCAAGAAAAATCACAATCGCATTGTTCATGCGAGAGGCCGATTTAACATGTTCATGGCCAACAACGTGACCCACCGCCAAACTACATTCTTCAACACTTGCGGAATAAACAATTCTCACACCATGCTGTCTCGTTAAATGATCGAAATCCATTGTTCCCGCAGCAGTCCCGCTCCAAACAGGAGCCGCAGACTCAGCGGGAGAGCAAACTACAAAAAAACGCAAACTAAAAACAATCTACAGTGACTGTAGAGTTAGCGCTAAATACAAAAAACAGGAAAACACGGAAATAAGACGCACA
>NW_027468620.1:16216252-16223752 GCF_046254945.1 Alosa pseudoharengus | reverse complement strand
CTGGAGATGTATTTCTGATTGAGTCTCTTTTATGGTTTGTTCCGGTCTTTTCCATCCTTTTCCCCCAAAGCACTGTCGCTGTTTGCCCACAGGGCCACATTCCCCCTGCCTGAGTCATGTTAGCGTGACACATTGAGAATGTCTTCAAGCTCAGACTAGATGGTTTTTACCCCCGGAGGGGGTATTACGCCTTCTAGGGGCACATTCTCTTTTTCTACCCTCTGTTCCTACCCTAGCTAAACTTATCGGCTCTCTTCAGCCACAAACTACTCCAGCTCTCTTTTGCTTTTTCTTTCTGTTTATTTTTTTTAGAGATCGAATCTAATTAAATTTGAACTCAAATGATCCTTTATTGATATGCTCGTATATGAGCTCATTGTTAGAGTACACGTTTTACACAACGTAGAGTGAATGTAATTGATGGTGGTATTAATGAAAAAGAAAAATGAGGACTCAGTGAGCTCAATGCAAATCAAACCAGCTAATAGGCTAACTGAAATAACATCATGCCAATCTCTAGGTATGGTGAAGGGTATGTGATGATGTAGGGCTATTTTAATTCCAAAGGCAAGGGAACTTTATCAGGATGCATAGTATCCTGGATCAATGAAATAACTGGCCTTTAAAAAAAAGAATCTGCCTGCCTCTATGGGAATGTAACATAGGGGTGCCAATACTTTTGAGGAGGACCATTTATTTATTTATTAAATTATTCATTCACAAAGAAAATTGGTGTCCTTAAAGATTGGATATTTCCTCATTTTTTTTACTTAAGGCGTTAAGATCAATTTCCAAAAGATGATTTTATACTCCTCTTTTTAGTCAACTTTATCAGAGGTGCCAATAACTCTGGAGGGTACTGTATATAGTACACTTCACACACTTCTGGAGATTCTGTAGTAATGGAATCCTAATGTGTTGTTTTTGTGTGTGTGTGTGTGTGTGGAGAAGGGAGGGGGGCTGCATCCTGTGGCCTTCCTGTGGCGTGTGTGATGGTTACGAGTGGGTGTGACCCCTGGCCATTCCAGAGAAAGTCCTCTCTGCCGTGACCTCTAACTTCTCTCCACCACTCCCTGAGCCGCGTGTCACTGAACCTCCGGTGGCGCCGGCACTGAGAGAGTCTGCTGAGGAATAGATAAAGAGAGAGAAAGAGAGAGAGAGAGGAGTGCAACAAGAGTGCAAAGAAACAATGAGTGATCGGATGGATCAGGAGGAGATATAGGGATGGAGAGATATGCATGTATAGAAAGAGATAGAGAGAGAGAGATAGAGAGAGATAGTGTTTGAGGATGAAAAGAGGAGAATGAGAGGAGAGATGGAGGAAGACAGGGGCCTCAGGAACAAGTGTGAAATGTTTGAGGGAGGGAAGGAGAGAAGATGAGACAGGGTGAGTGGGCAGGGAGAGGGGGGGCAGTCACGATGTGTGTTTATAGAGCAGGCGGATGTTTGGACGGACGGCAGAGAGAGCGTGAGGGCCGGGGACTGTGCCGACGGCTCTGCTCAGTGTTAGCCGCCACTTAATTAGCCTTCCAAAGCCCTCTAACACATCTGTTTATCACCCCCAGTTTAAACTCACACTTCTCCGCCCCCCCCCTCTTCTCTTTTCTTTTCTGTTTTCATTTCTCTGTCTATATGAGTGTCTCTCTGTCTCTTTCACACACACACACACACTCATACACATTCATTTTCTCTCTCTATCCCTCTCTCCTACTCTCTCTCCATATCTCTTCATCTTATTCAGCCACTCTCTGTTCTTTGATCTCAGGTGTTAAGGTGATCCTTGTTCAGGTCGTCACGCATAATGGACAGACCCGGAAAGGGTCAGAACAGGATGACAGAAAAATTGGACAAACTTGTGTCTGTCTCCTCCTTGCCCTCGTGTGTGTGTGTGTGTGTGTGTGTGTGTGTGTGTGTGTGTGTGTGTGTGTGTGTGTGTGTGTGTGTGTGTGTCTTCTCCTCTTCACCCTCCTGTGTGTGTGTGTGTGTGTGTGTGTGTGTGTGTGTGTGTGTGTGTGTGTGTGTGTGTGTGTGTGTGTGTGTGTGTGTGTGTGTGTGTCTTCTCCTCTTCACCCTCCTGTGTGTGTGTGTGTGTGTGTCTTCTCCTCTTCGCCCTCCTGTGTGTGTGTGTGAGTGTGTATGTGTTTGTGTGTGTGTCTCCTCCTCGCCCTCTTGTCTGAGGTGTGTATGGTGGGCAGGCCTTTTGGCGCGTCTCTCAGATACTGCTGAGCTGGCTATATATTCAGCAGCTGTATTAATCCAGCGGTGTGTGTGTGTGTGTGTGTGTGTGTGTGTGTGTGTGTGTGTGTGTGTGTGTAAAAGGATGGACAGACTTACATAACCTGTTTACCCTGGGCCCACGTTGACCCACATTCTAGAAGTTTCCCCAAACAGCAGCAGCAGCTGCTGATGAGCCCAGATCGTAGAGCGCTGAATATTCAGCAGTGGGGGGTCTGTTGAGGGGAGGGGAACCACTGAGCAGGAGGGAGGGGGAGACGGGGAACATGTTTATGTAACACACTGCGGCAAACTCTGAAAACAAGCGCTCCTTATGAAACAGGAGGAGCGCCCAGCCTTAGGGCTTTTTCCAAGTTTTTAATTTTTCTCCCTTCTAGAGAGCAGAAATGGAAATAACTCAGAAATAGTTTCATAAATATTTTAAAACAAAGAACAAAAGAATAACTCAGGAGATGAAAAATGAAATGACAAAATGTTGAGGACAGTTATAGACTTGACGGCTTTTCATGTCCAGATGCCAGCTCTCTCCCTCCTCTCTTCCTCTCTACTCGTCCTCTCCTCTAGCCTGTCTTTCCTTTTTTCCCCTCTCTTTCCCTCCCTCCCTCCTTCCCTCCCTCTCTCTCTCTCTCTTTCTCTCTCTCTCCCTCCCTCCCTCCCTCCATCTCTCTCTCTCTCTCTCTCTCTCTCCCTCTTTCTCTCTCCCTCTCTCCCTCCCTCCTCTCTCTCTCTTTCTCTCTCTCTCTTTTAGTGTCATTCTTTCTTCCTTCCTGTTTCACCAGCCCAGCTCAGTTTTCACTTTTCACACTCTACCCTCTCACCTCTTCCTCTGACCCCTTCTCTCTCTCTTTCTCTCTCCCTCTCTCTTTTTCCTCTCTTTCTCTCTGTCTCTGCTACTAGTGCTATACTAGTGGCCTGGCTTTTCTCTCCTTTCCTGTTCATTGGTCCTGGTCATCACAGGGGATGGACCGGGTCAGTCTTCCACTCACACAGAGCGATTACAGGAAGTGCAATGTGTGTGTGTGTGTGACGTGTGTGTGATGTGTGTGTGAGTGAGGGTGTCATTTATTCTGTTCCTCACTCCATCTCTCTTGCTTTCTGTTCGTCTCTGCACTTTCTCATTCTCACTCATCTTTAAAAAAAAAAAATCTCTTCATCTATGTCTTGCTATGAGCATTCTGTTTGTCTTTCTTTTTTTGTATCTCTGTTCTCTTGTTCCACTCACCTGGTTTTGGTTTTGCACACTTGAGTCTTGCGGTCTCCATCCGTCTTGTGTGTGGCGTGTCTGATGGGTGTTGACTGCCTGCGAGGAGGAGGAGGGGGGGGGGGGGCAGTCGTCAGGGGCTTCAGAGCTCAGGGATTGGAAATGGGCTGGCTGCGAGTGGAGCTGTATCCTCTGCATGTGTGGGGTTATGTGGAGAAACACACACACACACACACACACACACACACACACACACACACACACACACTCGCAGATATCTAGTGCACACCAAAATCTACTTCAGCTGGGCACCAGATGAGAGCAAGAGTGAAGTAAGTGTTTGTCTGTGTGTGTGTGTGTGTGTGCACGCATGTGTGTTTGATGTGTGTGTGTGTGTGTGTCTCAAGATGGTGTGGAATCTATTAATAACAATCATAACTCAGAAACTCACTCATTCTCCACCAGTTCTCTGACTTATGTGTCGGCATGGTCCACGCTAACTTGTGTTCAGTGTTTATGTTCTGCTGATTTCTGCCCGTTTACGTAAGGCTAGTGGCCCAACACACACACATACACACACACACACATGCACACACACACTTTCACACACACACACACACATCCTGTCTCCGCTTTGAAAAATACTGTGGATTGTACATTAAACGCTTGCTTTAAGAGGTCCATGAATCTGAGAGATGTTTGCACATTGAAGAAGCTTTTTAAACTGCTTAAATGAGCCACTGCTACTTATGAACTTCCCTCTCGTATGAGCTACTGAGACTCAGACCAATGGCCGTGCCCTCAGGTGGCTTCAACACTTCTGTATATGTTATATCACAATACATTATGAAGGATTTTGATCCAGTAAATGTATTGCCATAGGATTACAGTATATTGTGCTCCTGACAAAAGACTTCATCAGGCTTAGGGAGTGCCTATAGTCCACGTGTAGGGTGGTAGCAAAATAATGTGTCGAAGCACACACACACACACACACACACACGGCAAGCATATGCAGACAAAATTCTAGAAGGAACAGGACGTTTCGGTCTTCCCACTCCTATAGCCTTTGGTCAGTCTTTGGACATTCCTGCATCACACTGGCTTGACTCTCAAACCTCTGGATCTAGGATTACCCACAATCCAACTGTGAAATGAAGAACCAGCGCCTTTCCAGGAGCCCAGGGGGTGACGGGCGGGGCGCTGGCCCTGGGACCCTCAGTGCTGATGGGTAGGGAGGGAGAGGATTGAGTAGAAAGGTGTGGGGGGGGTTCAGGGGTGAGGCTGAAGGTCGCTGAGTGATCTGACCCCGCGGTGACCTTTCCTCCAAACTCCCCTCAGGAGGCCCTCCTCTGTAGCTCCAGAGGGACATGGAGGACTGAGAGAAAACTGGTCCGGGGTTTTCCCCTCCTTCTTCTCCTACGCTTGCTCTTTTCAAGAGGCCTCTGGGCAGCGTCTGGCCTTCTTTACTGAACAACTAATGAGACTGAGTTTCACTCAGGCAGGGCTTGAGCCAGCACCGTAAAGGCCCCCAGCCAGCCTCCGCCTGCCAGAAGAGATGGGGGCACTGAACCCCCCCCCCAACCACCCACCCCCACCCCGAAGGCCTATGCTGGTGTGTCCTTTCTAAGAAACTATGTGATGACCCCACCACCACCAGCACTAAAAAAATAGATAATAAAAAGGCTCAAGAACTAGGTAGCTATAGCTTATATGATCAGTTTCAGATGGTGAGGTTTTTTGGGGGCATTTGCGTCTCTATGACGCGCGTTCAGAAATATATTTACAATTGATTTAACCGTGTTTGCTCTGCTGCGCCAGATCTCCACTCTGTTTCAGTGCGGGGCGGCTTAAGACGATGTGCGTGCTGAGCTATTTACGTCGGTCTGAACACTCTGGGCCTTCGTGAAGTGGCATACTGGACTGACCGACTGCACTCAGACAGGCCGCTGAAGGCTGACAGCTGCTGCTTTGAGACGCACGCTCTTAAAGCAACACTAAAGAGTTTTTTTGTACCTTAAAATAATGTTTCCAAAATTGTTTCAGTGGTTCATCAACTTGAACGGCACTTCTGCATTCACTTCGCGGCCCTCTATAGGCTATAACCGCACTATGCAAATTTGCCAGATCGGGTAGCGGATCTGTAGTTTGATGGAATGAGACATAAAACTACAAATTTGACTTGCTTCTGATGTCGCAATACATCATACTTTCATGAAATCATGCAACATACTCTACCTTGTCTGTGGACATTGTTATTTCCAAAGCTGGTGCTGGATAAACAAATAGCGTGCGAGCGGCAGAGAAGAAGTGCTTTGGTGTTGCTTTAACTCGGCAAGTAAAATGGCTGATGTTAATTCTGTTTGTTTTTTTCCCCCTACCTTTCTCTTTCCTCCCTTTGTATTCTTTCTTTCTATCTCGTTCCAACTCTCTCTCTCTCTCTCTCTGTCTATTACTCTCTTTCTATCCCTCTCTTCTTTCACAGTGGACGCTCGCGCTCTGCGAGAGCTGGGTCGTGCGCTGGTGCTCTTCCGCCGGACTGTCATGCCGTACGCCGCCTACACCCGCAAGTGCAAGGGCTCCGGCGACGAGCCCGAGGTGGAGCAGTACGCCCAGCTGGTGGGCCAGCCCTGCGCCGAGAGGATTCTGCTCTACCGGGCCTGAACTGGGCCCAGGACTACCCTCTCTCATACACACACACACACACACACACCTTCCCCTTAGTCACGCTTACGGTAACAGGTGTCACATCTCCTCAGCCACCCCCCCCAACACACACACACACACACACACACACACAAACAGGCACACACACTTTGTTTGACTGTGCGTCTCCGTCACCTCCCATCATCTCCTCTCATGCTCAACACACTGACCGCTGCTGTGTTTCTCCAAAGACTTCCTCAGTGTCCTCTAATCAGCCCATCCAACCTTGGCTCTGACCTCCTGCATGTCCCCCCTTTGCACTCCTCCACTTCCTGAGCCGCTGCAGCTCTGCAGCTGAGATCTGGTAGACAGCTGGCCCTGATTTGGCCCAGATCTGGCCCTGAGGGGATCAGAAACTCTGACATCTGACTCTGTTATCTCTACCGGTCATTATCTCCATCAGGGTCAAGTAGCCAATCTTGCCAGCCTCCCTGCATGCCATGTTGGGGCCTCCTCTACCTACCCCCTCCCCCCCCCCCCCCCAAATGGCCTCCCCAGTCCTCCCTAAAGCCTTGGACCTCCTCACCTGTCTTCACACGCTCTCATTGACCTGGGTCACCCTGGCCCCTGCAAAAAAAACAACAAAAAAAAACACTCTTAACAGCCCATAATACAACTCTGTACAGTGGTTCCTATCACTGATGTTTCTGGCAACATCATTAAAACTCACCCAAGAGCCTGGTGTGTGGCTGGGCTTGCTACTTGCTTGTTAGTGTGAAGAGGTGCTCAGGTGTGGAGTCCACATTCACAGTTCTAGGTTCCGCCGCAAGCTGGGTTATTCCCTGGGCTGGTTGTGTCAGCGTTAATCTGTTTCTGTGTCTAAATAGTCTTACTTTTTGTATCTGTCTGTCTGTCTGTGTCATTTTACATGTGCATGTCTGTCTGTCTGTCTGTCTGTCTGTCATTTTACATGTGCATGTCTGTTTGTCTGTGTCATTTTACATGTGCATGTCTGTGTCTCTACCAGTGTTACTGTCTCTCAGTCTTAACCAGTCTTTCTGTGTGTCTACCTGCCTGTTTCATCTGTCTGTCTGTCTGTCTGTCTGTTTTTCTGTCTGCCTGCCTGCCTGTCTTTCTGACGTTCCCTGTGCGTGCATGTCGGTATGTGTCTCTGTCCTCTCTGTAGACGGCTCACTCGTATCCTCTCACCGCTGTGTAGCCCAATGCAATAACCACTCTATTAGCGTGTGTGTTGATCTCGCTTAGCAATGCCAGAGACTGTCCCATCGCTCACTAAACTTCTGCACAATGTTATTGTTCCATCCCTTTCTCCTCCAACTCTTCCTCCTCCTCCTCCTCCTGCTCCTGCTTCTACTCTGTCTTTCTGTGATCACAATCCAGCTGAACCTCAGAGCTCT
>NW_027468620.1:16208752-16213752 GCF_046254945.1 Alosa pseudoharengus | reverse complement strand
AGGTCCACTCTCTCCCCCCATTCACCACGCTGCGCTCCCTCTCCTCCCTCCGTTGCCCCATCCACGCTCCTGGGGCCTGCCATGCTGCGTTAGTCTCAGAGTCTCCATTTACGCACGCACACACACACACACACACACACACACAGCAGTGGCAACAGCCTATGAGTCACACAAGCTTCCACAATTACAATCCTTCTGCCTGCCTTCCACCCTTAAGCCTTCCACCTCACTTCAGTGTGCCTAGGGATGGTCTCATTTTCAAACATGAAAACAAAAACAAAAACCATAAACCGACTTCTGAGAAGTAACTTGAAATGCCGTGAAAAGTTGGTGGAAGATTGGCATTGCGCCCCTCCGATTCCCTTGTTCACGAACGGCAGAGTGGAAGCAGCTCTGGCCTATGTGTTCTGAGGCACAGAGAGACAGAGGGGGGGACTCATGAATCAAGTAAATAAATGGTAGTGGATTAGTATGTGGATCGTGTTGCCATTGGAACACACTGCCACTGCCTTGTGAAGAACTGGCTTCGGCTTGAGTGATGTGTCTGTACAGACGTCAGTTCATTTGGGCCTACACCCACCAAACAAAGACAGAGTAGCCTACTTATACATGTTCTCCCTCTCTCTGTCTTTCTTTCTCTCTCTTTCTCTATGTCTCTTTCTCTCTCTCTGTCTCTCTTTCTCTTTCTTTCTCTGTCTCTCTGTCTCACTCTCTTTTTCTTGCACCAAGTCAGCAGGGGTGTATTTTTTAAGCTACTCTTGTTTAATAAGGTGTCCGTTTTCAAATAATGTAGCTCTCAATACAGCATTGAACTCAAGGGCGTTGTCTGCTGTGTCACCCTGTGCTAACAATTAAAAATCCATTAAACAAGTAGCTGACATATATTTTACATAATCCATGAGGAGCAATTGAAGAAATCATTTGTAAAAAGAACTATGCTGATCATCAGCCAATCAGTTACATAGTTTTATTATTCAATGGTTTCTTTGGCTGTTAAATGAGAACAACTAGAAGTGAACTGGACTTTGTATGCCAAAAAACACAATTTGGACACATCACCAAATGCTGTTCAGTTTAATTGTTTGGACTGAGCTTCTAATCTATCATTGGTCTCTTTGGAGTAAGCTTTCACAGTGGAATATGATGTGTTGGCTGTACCAGACCCAATCTGCGGTGTCAGCTATTGTTCTGAGAACTGCAGCACTACCAGACCAAAACAGCAAATGCCAGAAGCACTGACTCCAGTGGCTGATGTGTTCATATGTGTAATTTGACAGGCGGCATTTCAACCCTGATTTATTCACGCACTCTGGACATAGCTTGTTCGTGCCAGTAAACTTCACACCGTTTAAAAGATGGACAAAATGAATGCGAGTCCATACTGTATCTGTATGTTTTTAATGTTGAGCATAAATTAGCCTTAAATGAGACTCAATTTGCACATTTCTTGAGCCAATTCAGACAAATAATTGCTCTAAACTATTTTTTTATCTCTGCAAATACCCATCTGGAACACTTATATGCTGTTTGCGCAACATGGCGTGTGTGTGTGTGTGTGTGTCTGTGTGCGTGTGTGTGTGTGTGTGTGTGTGTGAGAGAGAGAGAGAGGAGTGGTATGACTTCCCACGTCTCATTCCTCTGGTTTTACAACCGTGTTTCCATGTGGATGTGCAGAAGCTGTGTGTGTGTGTGTGTGTGTGTTCTCAAAGGAAGAAGGATGGAGAGAGGCCGTGAAATGAGATGAAACAGAGCAGAGGCAGGACCTCTGAAAAAGACTCTCGTCCATACAGTGTGGTCCAGTAGAGGACAGAACTGCTGAGGCAGTGAAAGAGGTACCACAAATGCACTGACAGGCCCCTACAGACAGTCCCAGTAGGAAGGGATGCTGTGTGATACAGAGGAGGAGAGATATATGAATGTTAGATAGATAGATAGATAGATAGATAGATACTTTATTGATCCCCAAGGGGAAATTCAAGATACACATACCAATACTGTTTAATATCATGCCTCACTTGCAGGAGCTCTTGTTCAGGCACTGGCTGCTGCTCATTATTATCTATGCTGATGCTTGATTTAAAAAAACAAATGTTTATGTTAGTCTTGCTTATTAATGTTATGCAGTTCCGGTTACAACAATTGACTGCTTCCAGGGGTTTTAAGACTAATAGTCCAAGCTGGAAGTGAGGAAATAACGTTTTGAAATAGTGGCAGGGAAACTCTTTGTGCTAAATAACTAAATTCTCAGAAGGACTTCCTAGAGAAAGCTGATTGGGTTCTGAGTACTCTCACCTGTTTGTCAATGCCTCTCTAAAGGTGACTGAAGGAGAGGGTGCCCCCAGCACAATAGCAACCTCCAGCCCTGCTCTTCAGGAGCTGAATTTGAGACCTCTCCTGGAATGCAATTATTACCAAGAGTGAATTGCTTGGATGGTCAGAAGTGCATTGGTTAAAATAATGAAGTTGGGAGTATTACTTTCTGCCATTAAAAGGCAGGAACTTCAGGAAACCTTGAAATGTGTTGCCTAAGGCATATCTGAGGAATAGTTTTTAACTTATTGATTCTCTTGATTAAGTCTCTAACTTAGTGAAAAATAGTTAGAGTTTTTATAGAGGCGAAAGGTCCTTGAAGATGGCTCCCTTGATCCCAGGGCGTTTTGTTACTGGAAAAATGTCGGCACAAAACAGAATGACTGCACAAAATACTTCCTGATTGAACACTCACTTTGTAAACAGATTCTGAGAGAAGTGCTGTTTGATTTTTCTATCTCTCTTTCTTTCTCTCTCTCTCTCTTTTTTGCCGTTTATCTAAATCCATTCATGTTGTCATCAGATGGTAAGGGGTCTGAACACAAACAGTGTTTCATTGCATACGCAACCTGCTGTGGTCCCTCTCTCTCTCTCTCTCTCTCTCTCTCTCTCTCTCTCTCTCTCTCTCTCTCTCTCTCTCTCTCTCTCTCTCTCTCTCTCTCTGTGTGTGTGTGTGACAGAGTGAGATAGAAGTACGTGCTGCAGCCACATGTTTGTCCTGGCGCTCACAATAGGGCCCCCAGGAAGCGAAGGCGTGTGTATGGACTATATTTACGTACGTAGACATAGAGATATGGGATGGATTTCTAAATGTGTCTGTGTGCATCGGACCTCTGATCTCTGAACATGTGGATGTTTTTGCTGGTACTCTTGAGAATATATGTGTACCCTGTTTTGTGTATTCACATACACACACACACATGCACACACACACACACACACACACATATACTGTATATACAGTATATATACACACACAGACTTTGTGAATATGTCCTGTGCCTTGTGTCTAATGTGTGCTCTGGCATGTTTCATGTGTGTGTTTGCAAATCCTAGCGTCAGTATTTGTGGGTGCGTTGCATTGTGTATGTTGGTGTTAATGTAAGTGGGCGTGTGAACTGCTTGTTTTTGTTTGCTTTGGTGTTAGTGTATGCATGTGTTGGCAAGTCTATTGTGTACGTGGGCAAGTTGTGTGTTTGCTGTGTTTGTGTATCATGGCATCTGTATTTCCTTGTGTGTAGGCGGCACATCTGTTGCTAGTATTTATGTGTATGTGTGTGTGTGTGTGTGTGTGTGTGTGTGTGTGTGTGTGTGTGTGTGTGTGTGTCTCTGTGTGTGTTTTTGCTTATGTGTTTGTGTGCATTGCTTGAATATGATATGTGTATGTCCCTCTGTGTTGCAACCATATTGGATGTGTGTGCCTATGTGAGGATGTACGTCATGCCTTTAATGTGTGCGTGTACGTGTGTGTGTGTGTGTGTGTGTGTGTGTGTGTGTGTGTGTGTGTGTGTGTGTGTGTGTGTGTGTGCGCATGTGTGTGTGCATGTGTGTGTGCACATACTGCATGTTTGTGCTGGCACCCACGTGAGCCCCCAGGCCCCAGCGGAAGCTCCCAGGCTTGGGCTGAGGGCCGTCTCTTTTGTCCTCGCGGCCCCAGGATTAGGGCGGATGGCGGCTCCAGAGCTGGGCCTTTCTCCTGGGGATTACCACGGCCCGCTGGGGGCCGCCAGTCTCCTCTCCGCACTGTCACAAAGATCGATCCATCTCACCACCAGCATGTTTGCTTTCTCTTCCCCTCTCTCTTCTCTCTCTCTCTCTCTCTATCTCTTTCTCTCTCACTCTCCCTCTGTAGCCCTTTCTCTCTCCTTCCCTTCGCCTCTCTCTCTCTCTCTCTCTCTCCTTCCCTTCGCCTCTGTCTCTCTCTCTCTCTCTCTCTCGCTCTGTGTGACTCTTCATTTTGTCTTTCTCACTCACACGTCTCTCAGCCACTCACCCACCCGTAACTCATCCCAAAGAAATCATTTTTGAATTTATGTCAGACTCCCCGCCTCACACTAGTCTAATGTCCTCTTCCCTCTCCCTCCTCTCTCTCCCCTGTGTTGTCCTCCTCTCTTCTTCTCTTCTCTTCTCACCCCCCTCTTCTCCATTTGAATCTTTGCCCTGGACACGTTTGGTTTAAACTCCCCCTGTCCACACCCTAGTCCATGAGGGGGAGTGCTTTTCTCTCGTGGTGAGAGGGCTGTCCATGCTTGCTTTGGGGACGCTTAAAGCCAGGCTTGGCTCTTTAGCCTAATTCTAAAGTGATTTTGTTTTTGCCACTCTGAAACCTCACACGTTTAAACAAAAGTTGCATCACTTCTGCCCTCAGTGAGTCCCTGAGTAGATGTGTTGTGAAGTATGTAACATGTGGATGCTGAAAATCCAGAGAGAGAGAGAAAGAGAGAGAGAGAGAGATGATGAGGATGCACATCACACTCATATACTCATTGGAATAAGGAGCAATTTGGTGTGTTTTTTATGACTCAGCACTCACTGACAAGGTAGAAAAATGCCCATTTTGTGTGACTGTGTGACTATGTAACTGTGGCATTTGGTTGCTTGTGAACATTACCCCATTTCTATCTAAATGCAAAAGGAATTCTGCAACAAGTGGATTTTGCCATAATGCAGTCATTTCTTTAAAATGCTTC
>NW_027468620.1:16201252-16203752 GCF_046254945.1 Alosa pseudoharengus | reverse complement strand
TGGTATGCACATCTGCATATACATATAGAACGACTTATAAAACCAAACTTCTCTATATATTTTTTTTATAATTCTTTATGTTTCTTTTTTTTGTTCACCATTTTAAAAACAAACACACCTCTCCTTTCCTCCCACTCTTTTCCTCCCCCTTTCTCTCTCTCTCTCTCTCTCTCTCTCTCTCGCTCTCTCTCCACATCTCTCCTCTCCAGGCCAGAGTCCCTCCATCTGTTGGCTTCCCTGGCCCTGATGTCAATGGGGAGATCAATAGACCATACAACAAAAAAATGCTGCAACTGTCAAGTTAGCCGGCGAGGTCGCCGTAACGCGAGCTGGATGTTTGTCTGAGGTCACCGGTGAGGGGTGTAACCAAGCCTGACTGCTCAGCTGGATGCCACCGCACGTGCTCAGTTCAGTTCGGATCTCTCCGCGCCGCGCCTCTCGTTGGCCGGGGCAGACGGGGGCCTGTGGCTCTTTGTGAAGACCGCTGCTCCACTTCTCCCTGCGGAGGGAGGGGGAGCCGCCAACGTGACCCCCAAACTGACCACGGAGAGGGTTTCGCTGCGGGTTGGACAGGCGGGTCTGTGGGGGTCAGGGCGCAGGGCAAGGAGGGCGCCTGGACGCAGAGAGAGAGAAGCAGAGGGAGAGAGGGAGAGGGAGAAGGAGAGAGAGAGAGAAGGAGAGAGAGAGAGCTTCTGGCAGGAGAGTTTTCTCAGAAAATATTTCCCCCTCGCTCGCCGAGTGGAGTAACACCGGCCACAAATCCCTTTACTTGGCCAAGTATTTGCTGAACACGCAAAACCAGAGAACGGGGGGACCAGACAAAGAGAGAGAGAGCGAGAGAGGGAGGGAGGGAGGGAGACTCCAAAAAGAGAAAGGGAGTTAGTGGAATGGAGAGCAAGAAAGATGGTGAGAAAGAGAAGAAAGCCAGAATCCGTACAAGCGAAAAGGAGAGAGAGTCACATTGAGCTGCCATGGAAATTAAATGCAGATTGTGTATATATGATTTTTTGCGTGTGTCACGAGAAAGAGATGGATGAAGAATGGAGAGAAACAAACAGAGAAAAGCTGGCATGGATCTGTGTTTCATTTGGCAAAGAGGAGGCCAGTACAGTTACAGCCTGATCATTACAGAGGAATTCAAAAATAAGGAGAGAGAGAGAGAGAGAGAGAGAAAGAGAGAGAGAGAGAGAGAGAGAGGAGGGGGGAAAGACAAAAAAACCCAACAACCCCTCTTTCTTTGTCTTTGTGCTCCCTCTCTCTGTCTCTTTTGCTTTCTATTTGTCGTCTTACCGTCTTTCGATGGCACGTTCTCTTCAAATTTTTAAAAATATTCTTTCAGTTCACCTCTTTTGTTTCCTCATTTAGCACTCTCTCTCCCTCCTCCCTCCCCCCCTCTCTTTTAAGTTCCTCTGTCTGCTCTCATTCTGGATTGTAAAGGTGATGTTAATGTCCTTATAACCACTAAAAGAGCCCCACGCTTTAATATGGGGGAGGGTTGTCTGGACTGTATTTTGGGGGTGTTTGTGACGGATAGGTTGCTGGTAAGGCAAAAGAAACTAAAGATTTTTTGTTTGTTTTAATGACACCATGTTAAAAAAATAAGGAGCAAAATGTGGAGCTCAGGTTTATGAGTTAGCATGTCTGCCAAGGCTGAAGACCGAAGAACAATATAACTGAGAGGTGAAACCCGATACAGAAGTGCAGGAAAGGAGCACTCTGGGTCTGGCAGTGTTGTTATTACTGCTGTATGTTTATTTCTCACTCATTTCGATCCTTTTCGCTGGGCCTTCATACCGACAACAACAGCCCTGTGTGAGGTAGAGAAGGGTCTGGGCAGCATTACCAGACCAGATTCCATATTTCTGACTGCCGTCAATGTCTCTCTGTACTCTGAATCCTGTGAGATTAAGGACTGGGCTGTGGTTTGTGGAAAGACAGTTCTTATGCGGAGCTGCGGTTCGCACAATGCCGCGTTTCTGGTAGCTCGGTGATGTCCTTAGCGTCCCATAGGTTTTTCTTTCGGCCATGAATCGGGAGAAAAGTTTCCATGTTATAGTTTTACTGATCAGCCTCACCGCTAGGGATTCAAGGATGGGCTCAAGGGCCTGGAGGAAGGATCGGATCGGATCTGAGATGAGATGAGAGAGCCGACCACATTCTGCTGGAAGCAAACTGTGGTACTGGAATCATAAACATATGGCATAGCAGTGGCCTGGTGGTCAGTCTCGTCATTACCATCTCTCTCCCTTTCAGAGGCCTGTCTCCCCACCCGCTACACTGGCCATCTTGCCTCCTCTAATCTAGCCCTCCTCTCTCTGCTTTCATCCTGACTGATTGAGGGCATAATAAGATGTCCGTGAGGTTTGATTGACAATTAACTACACATGCGTACTGTAAGCTCTGCCATACATTTGGATTACTTTGGAAAAGTCTGGTGAAGCACGAAGGCTATCTCTCTCTCTCTCTCTTTCTCTCTCTCTCTTTCTCTCTCTCTCTATGG
>NW_027468620.1:16193752-16198752 GCF_046254945.1 Alosa pseudoharengus | reverse complement strand
GGGGGGGGGTCTCATATGTTCCCATGTGCCAAGGGACTGTGGCACCAGTGTGGATCCATTCATGGGCTCAACAGCGGGCAGACTAAGTGGGCTGCATTCCTCCCATTCACCCGCTCCCCGGCTTTGCCCAGAGTGCCTGGCACAAATGAGCCGGGGTGTGGTCAGTGGGCACCATGCCCCACTCCCCCACCACCACCACCGCCACCGCCACCACCGCCACCACCACCGCCACCAACCCCATACCTCAAGCTGTCATCTCCAAGCCACTGCGGTGGGGGTGTGGGTGAGGAGGGGAGAGGAGGGGGGCGATCGGGACTTCCACATCCACCAGCCAGAGTGACGCTGTGCGCCAAGCCCACAGTAAAGAGCCGTTTTGGACACAAATACACAGAGGGCTTGTCTTAGCTCTTTCTCTGGCTCCGAGCTCGTTTCAGTCACCCAGCACTTTGTGCCTTGCTGCAGGAAAACAGCCCTTCCCATTGCTTCGCTTTTGCTTATGTGTCCCATGCACACAAATATGACAGTGGCCGTGACAGTTTGTGTACACTTGAAGTCAAATGCACATTCTGAAGTAATACTTTAATGGAAGAAATAACAGCTATAAATCCAAGGGAGACTGGTGGCTATTTCACAATAACGCCACAAATCTTTCCTTGACAATTAAAAAATTCAGCGTCCCACACCATCATGTCTTTACGTGTGAGATATGGTCATTTATGAGTTGGCTTGGCTTTCCTGCTCGCTGGCTGGCCCAGTCCTCTTTCAAAGCCATGTGAGCTCAAGGCCATTCAAGTTCAAGATGGAGTTTCTTGTCCAAGATTCCCTTAGAAAGAGCATTGTCTGTCTCCGCAGTCAGAGGAGTAGACTGCCCGTTATCACCACACAAGCCTTGTGTGTGTGTGTGTGTGTGTGTGTGTGTGTGTGTGTGTGTGTTTTGGGAGGGTGTGTGTACATGTGGGGGTTGTACTACTGTCACTTTTTTTGACTGACAGATTTAAAGAGTGTGGGAATCAGGAGGTCTGTCTGTTAGGGCCAATAAAGCCATGGCATGCAGGGGATGAAAAGGGCGTAGAGGGTGGGGGTCTGGATGGTGGGGGTGGGGATGGTGGGGGTGGGGGTGGTGGGGGTGGGGGGTTGGTTCCACAGATAACTGCATGGCTTTCGTGTGTTTATCGAACCCTCCGACCCCCCTGAGCCTTGCACACAGGAAGCTGGGGGTTGACAGTTGAATGGAGAGATCATGTTAATGAGTGACCATGGAGAGGGGAGGCGAAAAGACGGGTTCCTCAGAGGGCTGTGTGTGTGTGTGTGTGTGGGGGGGGTGCGTGGGGTGGGGGCGAGGGGTCGTGGCCCCTCACACACCCAGGGTGCCCCTCTCAATTCTGTCCCTGACACCCTTTCCCTGATGCTGACACATGGGTCACGTTGCATAGTTTCTGCGCGTTGCAAATGAGGGGCCAATGTCTGGGCATCGCAATGAATTCAGTTGACTTATCATGGGGCAAAAGGGAGGCAGGGGATGGGGACCATGGGCGAAGAGCTATAGAAATGATAAAAGAAAGGGATAGGAGAAAGGGAACGGATGAATGGTGTCTTTTGAGCTGACACTTGTTCTTCTGAACTTGCTTGTCTTTTTCTGTCGTTGTGCCATGTGTCTGACTTCTGATTGGCTGTGCTTCGGTGTGTGATGTCACACGCTGGACGGGCCTGACGGGGGTTCTAACGTTCTCCAGTTTTTGAGAGAACAGAACAGCCACTTCTCTCCACCCCTGTCTTTTCATCCACTCTGTCAGCAGACACCCCTCGGCCTCTGGGTCTGAGTCATCTGAAGGCCAGAGTTTATGGAGACATAGATCTTTGCTGTTGGCTTGTACGGGCAGCCGTCGACCTCATGCATTTTTTCAGGGTGGAGCAATTCTTTCATAAACACTACATGCACACAGATTAGAGGTAACTTATGCTTAAAGCCTTCCATATGGCCCCATATGAGGATCTGTGTAATCGGGCAAGTATAGATTTTTTGTGGGGTTTAGGACATGTATGAAAAGCTTGTAGGGCTTGTTCTATCTCTCTTTCTCTCTCTCTGTTTCTCTGTGTGTGTGTGTGTGTGTGTGTGATTGGGTACGGGTGCATGCACGCGTGCATGTGCATGTATTCATGCACTTGCGCTGGTGTCTGTGTGTGTGTGTGTGTGTTCAACATGTGAGGTGGAGGTGTTGTGTTAGGCTGCAGACTGTCTGGTGTGGGAGTTAAGGGCACATGAGCTGGAACCTGCCCTCTGTCTGGCCTTGAGAGCCGTGTGTGTGTGTGTGTGTGTGTGTGTATGTGTGTGTGTGTGTGTGGTTGGGTGTGTGAGCTGAGCTGGTTTGGTCTGGGCTGGGCTGTCCTCCTTACACAGTGCAAGCTTATTTACGAGCAGCGCTGGAACTGAATCTGCTCCATCTCCCTCAATAAGAAATAGAGACAGAGAGAGGGGAAATACAGAAAAAGACAAATCTACTCATTGAACAAAAACTATATTACTGTTGTTGTTGGTGTTGTGGTTTGTGGTTATTGATAATTGTCATTAGACAGGTTAATGTAGTTTAATGTAGGATGTAGTTTGTAAGTTACACATTGAACCTTATTTGACAAGCTCTGATGAATCTTGTTGAACACACAGACTTTCCTCTTTTATCAGGACACTGTCCAGGTCCTTCACCGTTACACATTCTGACAAGTGCAAAGGCCCTCAAACACATACACACACACACACACACAGTCCACACACACACACACACACACACACACACACACACACACACACACGACATATATAAGGTGCAGATGGAGAGATATCACATAAACTCTTAACTTGGCCGTCATCTCAGACGGTCTCTTCCACCTGCAGCCCTCGTAACCGTCTGCAGCTCCCTCTCTCCAGCTGGCATGCTGTGGATGTCATGTGTGACCTTTTCTCCTCCTCACCGCAAACTCTCTCTCTCTCACTTTCTCTCTCTCTCTATCTCTCTCTTTCTTTCTCCCCTCTCTCTCTCTATCACTTTCTCTCTCTCTCTCACTTTCTTTCTGTCTCCCTCTCTCTCACTTTCTCTCTCTCTCACTTTCTCTCTCTCACTTTCTCTCTCACACTTTCTCTCTCTCTCTCTTTCTCTATCTCTCTCTTTCTTTCTCCCCTCTCTCTCTCTATCACTTTCTCTCTCTCACTTTCTTTCTCTCTCCCTCTCTCTCACTTTCTCTCTCTCTCACTTTCTCTCTCACACTTTCTCTCTCTCTCTTTCTCTCTCTCTCTCTTTTATCACAGTATCAAAGACTCCCTCACTCTCATCTGGTGAACCCCTGCTGCTGGCTGACCGTTAGACTGCAGAGAGACTCTCCCTAGTTTTCTCTATGGACTCAAGCATCCAAGAGTCACCTATGCTGTGCCCTCCAAGTGACACACACACACACGCACGCACGCACGCACGCACGCACGCACGCACGCACACACGCACAAACACACAGTACACACACACACACACCCACCCACACACACACACACACACACACACACACACATTTACAGACACACACAGAGGCAGTGGGATCCCAGACACTTTCTCACAGAGTAGACACACCCGGCTTAAACGCTTCTCATTTTTCCATGCGTGGTTTATCCATGCTTTATGGAATGGATAAGAGGTTGCTATGCGTGTAGGTGGGGTAATTATTGTCACCTCACAATGAGGTGCTGACGTGTTTTAAAGAGGTTGACTTAACCCCGAGTGTTGATTGGCTCATGTTGGCAAACTGCTTTTTGAAGGGTAAAATTAGGGTAAGTATGAATTCAACAGAGCATAGTTAATAGCACCTGAACTAAGCTTCTGCAAACACAGACCACCAAAACAAATTTACTTATCGGTACTACCGGAGGAGTCTAGTAAATAAAAAAATTTAAAATAAAAAAGTTACCCTCCATGTGCACGGGAAATATTCTGATATGATAACTTTTGCAGAGGGGCAGCTAAGTTGTATTTACCGTTATAGCATTTATAGCCATACCCACTATGGACTATGTGGATTAGCATGAGTTAGCCTGTGGTTAGCAAACTGAAAGTTAGCAGTCAGGTTAGTTAACCTGAGTTAGCAATCTGAAAGGCTGTCTGCGTGGGGTTTGTGAGTTAGCAGAGGTGTGTCTGTTGCTGGCAGTCTGGCCTGGTCTGAGTTGGTTGCTTTTCTGCAGCAATATCTTTGTGCAGGTGTCAGCCTCAGGTAGCCTCAACTGGCCTGTGTGCTTTCAGTTGTAGATAGCAGTTTGAGTCTCATGCTTTTCTGTGCCAAGAACCTCAGTAAACATCCTAATACTTTTCCTACAAACAGTCTGTCTCTTTCTCTCCCGCTCTCTATTTTTTCCCTCTCTCTCTCCTCTCCTTTCTCTGTCCTTCAAATTGAGTAAAGCATTACTGTCAGGACAATATTGGAAAGCATAGATTTTAAAGAAATACAACACAAACCCCCCAGACTCATCAACATTAATCATGCAGTATTTTGTTCAGTTGCCCCTCTCCTTCTCTCTCCCTCCCACACTCTCAGGGACTTAAGCTGTGGGGCCCCAGAAGCTTTCATGGTGAGCTGCACTCTTCCGCGTGTAAAGAAAACAGCACAGAGGGCGAATCACACATTCTCACAGGGTGTGGCATGAAGAGAACACGCTGTGTGTGTGTGGGTGGGGGGTTTGGCAGTGTGTGTACATGTATGTGTGTTTGGGTGGGGGGGTGGGGGGGATTGGCAGTGTGTGTACATGTATGTGTGTTTGGGTGTGTGGGTGGGGGGGGTTTTGCAGTGTGTGTACATGTATGTGTGTGTGTGTGTGTGTGTGGGTGTGTCGGTGAGAGGGTGGGGGGGGTTCGGCAGTGTGTGTACATGTATGTGTGTGTGGGTGGGGGGGTTCGGCAGTGTGTGTACATGTATGTGTGTGTGTGTGGGTGGGGGGGTCTGCATCCTTCCATTTTTTTACCCTTTCC
>NW_027468620.1:16183752-16186252 GCF_046254945.1 Alosa pseudoharengus | reverse complement strand
GTGTGTGTGTGTGTGTGTGTGTGTGTGTGTGTGTCTGTCTGTCTGTCTGTCTGTGTGTTTGTGTGTTTGTGTGTTTGTGTGTGTGTGTGTGTGTGTGTGTATGTGTGTGTGTGTGTTTGTGTAGGGCGGTGGGATCATGGTAGAATGAGCCTGAGCCAGTTGTTTGTTGTCACACTAAATTACTCTGACACACTGGCCGAGTGACAGCTCTTGCTGGGTGGGACCAAGAGGGGAGGGTAATTATGTGTGTGTGTCTCTCTGTGTGATTGTGTGTGTGTGTTTCTCTCTCTCTGTGTGTGTGTGTGTGTGTGTGTGGCTTTTTTAAGTGTTGAGGAGACATGGCTGACTGCATAGGAGAAGACTTCTCGCGACCTCACTTGGAGGGCCAGAGAAGCCAGCCAGTGGCAGTGAGGGTCACTCCACCACCCCTGCCCCGCTCCGTCACCCCACCACCATCCCACCCCACCTCCACCACCCCTAACCCACCATCCCACCCCACCACCATCCTACCCCACCCCTCTGCCCACCGTCCTCTGCCTCTTGGCTGACTCGCTTGCCTCACTGGTGAGCTCTCCTCCACAACCCAAACAGCCAAAGTGAAGTGGAGGGGCGCCACTGGAAATGTACGGCCCTAAATGCCTCGCCCCATCCTCCCTCACATCTTAACGGCTCACAGCTCAGCCCAGCACATAAGGGGACTAGCAAGCTTGGAGATTTAAGGCGGGGGTTTGCCCGCTCATAACTGCTTCACCCCCCCCGTCCGCAAAGTCCAGTGTCTCGTCCTTCAACTGCCCGCAGTAATTACCTGATTCACAGTCCAATTTATATTCCGTTTTTGGTTCCATTCATAATCCAAAGCCTCAGAACCTCAGGATTCGGAAAAAAAAAACACTATTAAGTAAAAGGTCTCTAATGGCTTGAAATTATATGGCCATACTTTATGCTTCCTAGTGGTAAAACTGGCAGAAATGCTTGTTTTTATGAGGAGGAGAGAGCTTGGTTTGTGCGCTCTCGTTCAGTTCATCTAGAATGTTCTACAGCGACAGAGATATGATAAATGGCAGAGGAGCCTGTAATCTTGTGGCGACCGGCGGAGGAGAGCCAGACAGAGAGATCTAGAACGCAGTCTGAGAGTTCTCTTTAGGAACGGGGATGTGTGTGTGTGTGTGTGTGTGTGTGTGTGTGTGTGTGTGTGTGTGTGTGTGTGTGTGTGTGTGTGTGTGTGTGTGTGTGTGTGTGTGTGTGTGTGTGTGTGTGTGTGTGTGTGTGTGTGTATGTGTATGAGAGAAAGAGAGAAATGATGTGTGTGTGCTCAGTATTTTGCATTGCTGCAATGCGTTAGTTAATGTGTGCTGCAGGCATGTGTATGTTACTGTATTTGTACCTTTGCGCACGCGTGGCGTGTGTGTGTGTGCGTGTGTGTGCATGTGCGTGTGCACGTGTGTGTGCGCGTGCGTGTGTGTGTGTGCGTGTGTAGTATGTTCTTTTTGGAAGCGTTATATTCTGGAGGTGTTGTTTTCTCTGCAGGCACTCGTCAGCTCCTCAGAGTGGGTCTGGCTTGGCCAGTGGAATACTGCAGGCTGATGACTGTGGCCGTGAGTGTTTAGGTTTGATTGCAACTTTTCATCACATTTGCACAGAGCCTGTGTATACCAAATAACAGCCTGAATACACACAGCACATTTTCCTTATGGTTACGTGATGAGAAAGTCAAAGAGAAAGACAGAGAGAGAGAGAGAGAGAGAGAGAGAGAGAGAAAGAGAGACAGACAGAGACAGAGAAAGAGAGAGAGAGAGAGAGAGAGAGCATTCTAGAATGTTTTTTGTGTTTATGTCTCAAGATGCATTTATCCACAGACAGGTTTTGTCATTTGAAAGGAACACTTATGTGTATTTTTGTTATTGGCTACAGGCTCTGTCATCTGGATGAAATTCAAATTACAATATTGAAAATCTGTGATGTTTTTAACAGACAAATATACCCTTTCTGTGTAGTTTAGATTAATGTCTTTGGAAAAAGCTTTCGGTAAGAGGTATTATGTCCATAGACACCATCTCTATCTGTCATAAAACGTTAGCATTCATGGGCTAAAATGTAGAATTAATATTGCACCGATAACTTTTGTCTTTTCAGTATCATATTTTACGGAGTGGTTTTATTACCTCCCTCTTGCTGAAGCTCTGCCAAAGTGTGACTACACACACACACACACACACACACACACACACACACACACACACACACACACACACACACACACACACACACACACACACACACATACACACACATACACACACACACACAGACCTGTGAGAAATTTAATCGTAAAAAGGTTTCAATCTGCTGAGAATGTGGTCTCTGGACTTGTTGCCAGTGGCAACGCTGCGAGGCTCGGCGCGGTGTGGCGGGGCAAGGCTCAGCGGCGCAGTCCGGTGAGGTATGTGCTGAGAGATGGGCCTTTCACAAGCCGCCGTTACACAAGCGGGTAATTAGGCAT
>NW_027468620.1:16161252-16178752 GCF_046254945.1 Alosa pseudoharengus | reverse complement strand
TCCGTCAGTGTTGTTGCTTCTGCCGGAGCAGGGTTCTACTCATGCGCATTCCACGCGTCTTTAATGTGCTCGTGTCGCGCAGTCACAACATTTCGGAGGTACGCGACGCACGCCCCCGCATGCCACGAGGATGACACAATATTTGTCACACGTTCAGCCAGCGCTGCATGCACAGGTTACAGACGCAGCTCCATGCCAGCGGCTTAAGAGCGCTGCAAAGCAAGTGTGTGTGTGTGTGTGGTGTTGGTGGTGTCTGTGTGTGTGCGTGTGTGTGTGTGGTGTTGGTGGTGTGTGTGTGTGTGCGTGTGTGTTTGTGTGGTGTTGGTGGCGTGTGTGTGTGGTGTTGGTGGTGTGTATAAGCGCTTTCAGACATACGTGTAAGACCGGAGGTTCTGCGGATGTTAAACGGTGGGGCCGTATATCTGAACGACATAACCGGTAATATGGAAGTCCGAATTTAGCCGGTTGTTCTACTACTCCCCCCCTAGTATTTCCTCCGGACATTATGTAAATGTACTATGTCTGAACGAAGCGTAGAACATGCGGTTAAAATTCACACCTTCAGAGGGCGTGTCGGTGACGTTTCTTTCGTGCGTCCATGTGGTTAAATCTGACTTAAATGCCAGTGTTATTATGGAGTGGATTAGGCTAGTGCTGTCCAGAAAATCTCCGACCTGGAAAGATGCAGACATCACGGAGCTACTGTCCATGAGGGCAGACAGCCTTGTGATAGAACACATCGAGGGAACGGCAAGATACACGTTTATGTAGCCTACAACTGCATCGCAAGGCCAAATGAAATTCAAAAGACCAAATCATCATAAGCAGAAGGCGCTGAAAAGGCAGTAGCCTACAGCGACGTCGTTGACGACAATAACAGGAGTATTTAATAAATTGGTCGACACGGTCGGTTTTCTGTTCATTGATAGCCTTCTCATGACCACTGATGAGCTCGATGATATTTGTTGAAAATGTTGAAAATGAAATCGAAGAAAACCCAACTTTGTTCCAAGCTCCTTACGTAAATGCAATAGACACATGGGGACACTTTTGGCAAAATAAACCATGGAAAAACGAACCACTTCACTGTTATGTTAGTATTTTGTTTGTTGCTTAAAAACGTTGTATATGATGGCCTTGAAGTCTTGAGTTAGCCTACTGAATTGGCTGGTAGGCTACCATAAAGTTTGTGCATGCTCTCCAACGCAAACCAGATTTGGGGTTCCATAGCCAAGTAATTCTGCTACATAGGTTGAAAACAGATAAATGTGTTTATTCAAAGCACAAATGTACGTCAATTTCAAGTGCACACTTACGTGACTACTTCAAGTATTAGCCTACGCACAATAGATTTTTCTTCTTTAGCCTACATAATGCATACACTTTGTAAACAAACAGCAGCTGTGACAGCGGCCGCATATATTCTGCGTCATATCTCGCCTCTTGTGAACTCTACAAGCCCCTACCCCTCACTCGACAACCACACGGATATTCTGTAATGTGCGTGTATGCACACATAGGTCCGTATAAGGTCCGCAGGTTAGCATCGTATCTGAATCATCCGAAGGGTAGGACCTCCGTTTGACAAACCTCCGCATATACTCCTGAAGTCATATCTGAAAGCGCTTTATGTGTGTGTGTGTGTGTGTGGTGTTGGTGGTGTGTATGTGTGTGTGTGGTGTTGGTGGTGTGTGTGTGTGTGTATAAACTTCGACTTCTTAATGTCTGTGTGACTGTGAGATATTTTCTGCATTTTGAATGACTGCCTGGAGATGAAAGGTGCTCAGGAGAACTAGCGGAGACAGCTTTATGAATATTCTGATGCATGTGTCAACGAGAGTCTCAGCCCGAGCGAGAGTGGGCCCTGAAGTGGCCCTCGGTAAGCGAGCGCTAATGATCCGCTCAACTTGAGATCAAGTGAACGCCGAGAGGGCGCCGCCAAAGACAGAGTCAGCCAGGGGAACAGGGAGAGAGCCCTGAACTCCTGACTTAGTGGGTGTAGGGGTCGCTGTGGTGACAAGGGTCTTTGCAGCTGCATAGTGGCACCAATTGATACAGCACTGCAATCTCTGTGAATGCATACAGAGCCCTGCTTTCACAGTAACAGGCGTCACAAGCAAGTGTAGAAACAAGGCTGCTTAGTTGACTTCAGACGCACTTACATGGAGAATTACAAATGTTTTATGTATTATTATGATGGAAAGGTAGGCACTGGGGTGAATGTGCTGACTCCACCCCTCTACACAGGTGATTTAGATTATGTACCAAGCCTGTGTTTGCAAGTGAATCTGAGGAAGACCGCAAGGTCGAAACGTCATCAGCCAAATGAGAAAATAAACTCAAAAAGGAGTACCAAGGAGTGTGCGAACTTTTTTCATAAAGAAACTTGACACCTGGGATGTGCACAAAGTCTCCTTAGTGAGATGAATGTGACCATAAAGGCCATGGTGCTGTGAGGGATACTGTAGACTATGTATCGTATATATAAAGAGTTTGGGAATGACAGGAGTCCAGTTAAGTGACTTGTCTGACATGCTTTGGCTTGTGTGTGTCTTACTGGGCAACCGTGACACATGGGGGGGATTTGTCCGGCTCTCGCCCTGGCCCGTTCCCCACAACCTCTGTTCTCTCCTGGGAATGGACCACTCATTCCGTCTCTGTCTCTCTCTCTCTGTCTCCATCTCTCTGTCTCCGTCTCTGTCTCCCTCTCTCTCGGTCTCCCTCTGTCTCATCGCGCTTGGCTCCTGCAGTAAAGCCGGTTGTTAGGCATGTGTGCTATTCCAAGCACTCTGGAGCACACTGGCCGAAACATTCGAGGAATCCGCTCTCCTCGCCCTAGCCTGCCTTCTTCACTATATCTCGCCTCACACCCCTACACAGAGAGAGTTTTTCACCCCACTGTGTGTGTGTGTGTGTGTGTGTGTTTGTGTGTGTGTGTAAGAGGGGGGAATGGGAGTGGTTGGGAGGGGTCACTGATGGTGCTGGCCAGGGAGGTGCGGGAGAGGGGAGTGATGTGGAACTCTTGCTCAGTCGGAGAACATCCATCAGGGGGGCCTGACGTTTATGACTCTGAGATTTGCGGGGCCGAGGGTCAGGGGGTGGGGGGGCAGGGACACTCAGAGAGAGAGAGAGAGAGAGAGAGAGAGAGCACGAAAGACAGAGGCCAGGGAGAAATGTTTGATGTATCTTTTTGTGTGCGTGTGTGTGTTTGTGCTTGTGCGTGTGTGTGTGTGACTTGGGTGATCACGTACTTAAGTCTGCATTGCTGAGAGACAGGAAGATTTCTACTTTTACCTCCCAGCTTTATTCCCTCAGTGCTCTAAATACCAATCATGATGCTGACAGCACAGAGATACACAGAGCTACACTCCTGACCCTCGACTTTAATAACCCATCCTATGGATCTCCTCTGGATACAGATATCATTAATCTCATGGCAGCCACTATTGCATGGAGAGAGGGGAGAGTGTTCTAGAGAAATCGTCTCTATCTATAGCCTTGGCTTCCGTCCCGAGTGGGAAGAGGCGGCGTCCTCAGACAGCCTAATTGTCCACACAGTGGCCTCTGCTCTTCTCTGGTGCCGCTCACATTCCGGATGCATTAGGTGGGATTGTGTGGCGTTATCTCCTCAAGCTACAGTGGACGATTGGAGCCAGATACTCACTGATGGCTCAGCCACCGCACCCCCCACACACACACACACACAAATACACACTCTCTCTCTCTCTCTCTCTCATACACACACATATCCACTGGTCATTTGCTCTTGTCTGGCAGCACAGCTGGCCAGGGGCTTAACAATAGGATCTGTAGCATTTGTTCGCATCATGCACACAAACCCACAGACAGACACACAGCCATAATTTAATAAATGCACGATACATTCACACTCACGGATACACAAACGTACACACACACACACACACACACACACACACACACACACACACACACACACACACTTACCCGTTCATAAGCACAAGCATGCACTACTATATATGACCCACATCAGCTCTGATGGATCGCTGAGGGAAGGTGACAAATGCACACCGTTCAAACATGCAGCCTTTCAGCAGAGTGTCCTTGGCAGAGCTTTTGATGCAGACATTAATCTCAGCCTGATGCAACCTCCAGGTTTAGTTCAGCGAAGCCAAGTGCAATGAGCCCCCCTTAGCTGTGCATTCCCACTAAAACCCTCGTCCTTGTTAACTTTCTGACCTCAATAGGTACATCTGCAGGAATTTGGATGGAAACAGAGCAATAGTCGTGAATCGTTAATGTTACAAGACCAGAGGCTACGTTGGTAATGCCCGAGCAAACAAACACCGTGGCGCATAAACTCCCAGCAATTACATGTCTGCTTAACCATTCGGTCTTTATTAGGAGCCGAAGACAGCCCGCGTCTCCCTCAAAAAATCCCTATGTTTGGATTGTCTTGTCTCAATCCCACACGCACAGCTGGTGAAAAAGACGTCGCAGGAGCGGTGGTTTCGCCGGGGCCTGCCAAGCTTCGGGGCAATATTGGCGGACGGTCCCGCTGCCATCCCCAGTAAAAGGAGCCCTTGTATAACGGCTGACTGACGGCAGCCCAAAAAAGCCACCACCGCCACAGCCACGCTAAAGTCATATGGAGCAACTGGGACCACTAACACAGCCACTGCCTCCACCACCGCCTGCCACTGCTACTGCAATAGCCCACGGCTGGGGCTCGGCGCACCAGAGGCATCTGGCAGTGCTGGCCCCCTCCACTTCCACCGTTTGTCATTACTATAATGTCCCATACCAGCACACGGCATGCTGGGACTCCCATATTATGTGGTGGAGTCTCTGCTCCCTCACTGCTCCATAAATGTGGCAATGAGTGTCTTTACAGTGAGCTTTTATGGAGGGATGTGAGCGTTTAATGGGATTCTATCAGGGGTACGTGGGGGGGGGGGGGGGGGGGGGTTGTTGACCGAATCCGGTTATTGTCTGCTCTCTCACATCTTTCTATTTCTCCAGAGGAAATAAAACAACAACAGCAACAAAAACAAGCACAAGTAAATGAATGGAATATGTTTTGTGAGAGACCAGAGCTGACTGTGAGCAGATGCACTCCTCCTCAAAACCAAACACAACCTCACAACCGTGTTATTTCACAAGCATGACAAATAAAAAAGAAAAACAGAGAGAAAAACAGCAAATGGCGGCTGGCTAATGTGATTGAATTAGGCAGCCTGGCGGAGAGCAGAGGCGGGTAACACCCAGCTGTTGATTAGCTCACACCAAAACGGCGGGATTAGCATAACAGCAGGAGTCAGCGCTTTAATCATCATTAGCCTCATTCAGAGTCAGCCGGCAGCCAGGAGCAGGCTCCAGTGGGCTGGGAGTGCGGTGGTTAGGACTGATTTTAACCTGTGTGTGTCTGTGTGTGTGGGTGTGTGCGCGCGTGTGCGTGCACGTCTATACATGAGTGTGTGTGTACACACGTGTATGTGTGTGTGTACGTGCGCGCGTGTATGTGTGTGTGTGTGTGTGTGTGTGTGTGTGTGCATGTGTGTGTGTGTGTGTGTGTGTGTGTGTATGTGTGTGTGTATATGTTGTTGTGGATCACTGGGTTCCAGTCCCCTGCGTATATGAGGCGTGGGAGTTTGTTCGGAATCTTGTGTTCAGATGTTTGTGAACTGGAATGCTGTGGACTGTACAGAGTGACCAATACAAAGAGTTTTGGTTTTGAAGATTTCAATGACTCATCCCAGACTAGCACCATCTCAGTTATTCATTCATTTGGTTGACATGTGGTAGACTGTAAGATCTACAGTCTGTCAGTGCAGTGAAAAGAGATGAACTCTGTGAGACACGGAAACTGTGAGAGAAATAGTGTGGCTGAGAGAGAGAGAGAGCGAAAGAGAGAGGGAGAGAGAGAGAGAGAGAGAGAGAGAGAGAAAGAGATGAGAGAGTGATGACCTGTGTGATGGCTACTGAAAGCCTGCAAGCTGTCTGAATGTGGGCTCTTTCTGGGAAGTGCCTTTGCAGAGGTGGGAAAAAGCGTCAATGTTAAAGTGTGGCCGGGCCTGAGAGATGGGCACCCGGCACGACAGAAAGCCCGCTTTATTCCCTCCATTCTTCCGAAGGGCAGGATCCAGCTCTCCTGCCCTCTTTATTTGGCTTTCACACCGTCCTGGCCCAAGCTGTCACCTTTTTCAAGGTCCCTGACGGCTTCACTGAGGACAAATGAAAAACAGCGAACAGGAGAGAGAGAGGGGGAGAGAGAGAGAAAGAGAGAGAGAGAGAGAGCAGGGAGGGGGAGTACCAATGATAGAGAGTTCCATTCACAGAATAAGCCTTCCAGCTGCATTAGCAGTCGGATTCGCTGCCTCCTTCTCCGGGATGAATGGGTGCGTTTCTCCCTCGCTTGCTGGGGAGGAGGGGCCTCCCGCCACCCTCCTCGCGCTCAGACGGAGAAAGACAAGAGCTCAGAGATTAGCCACACTCCCCCTGCCTGCTTCTCTCACCTCCATCCCGCATCCATCTCTCTCTCCTTCTCTCTCTCTCTCACTCACTCTCATTCACTTTCAGAGGGTCCTTCAAAAGGCCCTGTCCAATGCAAGAGAGAGAAAGAGAGAGAGCAAGGGAAAGGGAGAGGTTGATAGAGAGGGGAGCTGTGGGGGGCCTCTTGTGTGTCCACTGTTTTGGGGTCACTGGGGTGGTGGTGGTGGTGGGGGGGGGGGCAGTGAGAGTTGGGGAGAGAGAGGGGGTTTGGATGTGCCTAGTTGTGGAACAGCCTGCAAAAACAGCCCAGAGAACCACAGCAGGGCAAAGAATGCTAAACTGGGCATTTTGCACCCCACCATGCGTCAAACCCAGAGAACACAAGATACATTGGATCTTGTATATCTACTGCACAACTTCAACTTTAACATTTGCAGATATCTTCAGGACAAAAACCTGAATGAAGAAATAACCGTTTAACACACCAAGTCAATGCGTGTGCAATGAGCATACAAATGATATGTTAATAACACCGTAATAACAACAGAGCAGTAGCAGAAGTGCTAAACGTGCTTCAATAACAGCGTCAGTCTACCTATTAGTTCCCTCATTGGTATTTTTCTCCACTAGGCGGCGTTGTTAGCGAGAGCAGAATCGTCCAGACACACAAGATATTGGGGGAGGAGGACCCCTGTTTCGCACAAAGTTTTCAGGCAGTGAAGTGAAATGCGCACTACATTCGAGCGCTCGGAGCGAACACTCGGGCTCTGGTAGAAGCACTGCGGAAAGCTGCGGAACCAGGACTTGTGATTGGCGGAGAAAGGCAGAGTCGAAAGAGTATAGTCAGGAAACAGCTCGGATTTCAGGGGGGAGTGACACTCGCGGGGGTTGGAGGGAGAGTGAGTGGGGACGTAAGACGAGGAAAAAAGTCAGTAAACCTGACAAAGCGTCTGAGAACAGAACTCAGGATTCTCGGAGGGGTAGACGATCTGCCGTAAGGAATCCTCGAAGTTTGTGGATTCTGGGTTTGTTTAGGAGGACTTGTACTCGCTCTTTTGCCCAACACATTTGTCTGTCCGAGGCTGCGTATCTTCTCGTTTTAGATGAAGCCTGCAGAACCAGGGAATTTGACAACTTTTGGTGATTGGTGAAGAGGATAAAAAGTTCCGCGGACGTATGTTTTTCAAACTGTCTGGGATTTACACAACATTCCAGGATTCATGCGGCACACTTATCATGAGAGGCTTTCGGAATTCCTGCGTTGTTCTGTCGTGATTTGAGGCGTTCAACTCCGCGGATTTTTTGGGAGTTAAGAATTCGTTGCTTGGCATTTTTGTTGCAGTTGGGGAGACGTCGCCCCGTCGGGACTACACACATTCTTCTTGCGATCCGGCCCATGCACTCGCCTGGCTCCCTCAGTGCATGCGGATCGCGTCCCGAAAGTGTTTGGTCCGCCGAGGTAGGTATTTTTCTCTGGAGTTTGTTTTTGGATGAATTTGATACGGGGCACAGATGCAAAAAGTTACTTTAGTCGAGGTTTTCCTAGCACAGCGTGCTTATTAGATTTTTGCCTGACACGTATGTGAGATGACTTCTGCAAAATATTGCGTAAAGCTTAGGTATTCTACCCTATTTTTCTTCTCCCCGTTCGACCCACGAATTGTCCAATGTCTTCCTCTTCTTTATAAATATGTTTTCTTGTAACAGCTTCAGCTTCATTGGGCATTTGGCAAGGTTTAATTTAATTGTAAATTATATAAATGTTTTGTAAAATGGAGTAGGGTAGCCTATAGGTTTTTTTTTTAACCGTGGCTAAATACCCTACAAAGCACTGCATTTCCAGGGCCTGTAGGATTTTAAAGAATTACATTTTTAATTGTTATTATACTTCAGTTTAATCAATTCTAGACTTTTGGATGATATAGAGAGTAAATATTTTAACTTGCTGTCTCAACAACTGGTCAATGAGTTTATTGAAAGTAACGTGTAATCATTACCTGCTAATTTGCATCAAATTACCTTTTTAATTGTACGCTCCTTATTTTACTGTATTGTGCTGTGTACCTAAATTCACACAGCTATCTTTAGCAATTTAAAGGATGCAGGGCTCATTATCGATGCGTGCTCATTAATGATTGTGATTTTAGTAATTAACACTTGTTTAGTAGTCCAAGCTCTGCTGCGCCGATCAGGGGCAATTACGCGAGATTGCAGACGCCTTTTTCAATAAAACTGTAAATCTTAGAGCGTTCCTCGCTGTGCAGCCATTGTCATTAAAGCAAACTCATTTCAATCTGAATAGAGACAATCACATCTTCAGATTTACCATACAGGCGTCACAGGGGTATACACAGATACAATTTCTTGTAGGCTAGAAAAAAGAGAAAGTAAAATAAATTTCGGTAGCCGGTTTTACTGCCCAACACTCTGCTTGTGCTTGAAACTGTGCAAGACTTCTGCAGATTCTTTGACATTCATTCATTACTAATAACCACCGACATCATGTCATGTATAGGCTACTCTCGATAACATTCAGGACATGCCTGTTTGCCGTAGGCTAAAATGATTTTATGTGTCGGCACAGGGCACGCTATAATTTAGATCAATTTGGGCGAGGCTGACGTAATGAAAAAATGCATAAGAAACTCGCGCTTAAAATGTCTACTAAAGCCGTCAACTAACCTTCGTGCAATCTTTGGCTTTCATTAGCTCCATCCCTAAGTTCATGATCTGTCCAATGCTGAACTTGAAGCGAAACAAAATGTATCGTGTTGGCTATACTTGATATTGTGACCCAAGATCACTGGAGAGCCAGCTGTGTGTCTACCGCTCATCATGACTCGGATGGGTTGGTGGGACTAGTGCGGCACACAGATAGGTGATCCTACAGAGCACTAAAGGCATACAGCCATTTAAAGTTCGTGAGTTCGGGGTCGTAGTGCTTGAAGTGTCTCACTGGTCCGTGAAACTGTCCCAATGAAACAAGATATCAAGTGGAAACACATTTTTTGTGCAAATTTCCATCCCACGAGCCGTGCCCAGTGTCGATTTCATATAAGCTGAAATTTGAAAAATGTTTATTGCTTTCTCATAGCGTAGCCTGTTGGTAAGATTAGATATAGGATAGTTAACAGTAATACAAAAATGCAATATAGGGATGCAAGATGAAGATAAGTTTCAAAGAATATTATTCTCCAAGTAATTGAAAGAGCTGTGCACATCAGAATGCCAGGCCTAAATATTCTTATTGTTCTTATTCTTAAGATGTACTCCTATTATTGACCAGGGGTTTGAGATTGAAGGTATAAAAAAGCCTGGAGTCTGATATAATTGCTTGCTAAGTTATTACCATTTAGAAAGTCCGGTGTAGCCTACCCATTATTCTATGAGCATGGCAGCAAGTCTGTATCATGTCTATATCATGGCTTGTTCTTCTGCATTTTGACACATGCTCATTGTCTTTTCTCTTACCTATCTCTATATCAACACTGACACATCTAGTCTTAGATGTCTATTCTTAGAATTGCTCAACTCATTATCATTATGTGTTGTGTTGCGCAATGCAACTCTAATGGTTATGAAACGTGGTTCTGTATCGTGATTTACCATATACATATTTGTACACTCAGACCTGTTGATCATCATTATTTTGTTTAGCAGTACAAAAAAGTAACCATATGTCCTTTTATCCATTTTGTCTGTTCTCCTCTCTTCCCCTTGCTGCTACCAATTCTTTGCTGCGGCTTCTCTCTCTTCTCCTCTCTTCTCCTTCTTCACTGTCCCCCGCCCTCATCACTCGTTCACTTTCTTCGCTCATCCCTGATTAAAACCTTTCTCGACCCATTCCCCCCTTTGCTATCCATGCCCCTCCCACTGTTCTCCTCCTCAGTCCAGGTGATTGGAGGAAATTCCTGTGAGTGACAGGCCAGACCTCCTGCAGTTCATGTTCGGGTGGAGTTCCTCAGATGGGATCAGTGTCCAGGGGGAGGCCGAAGAGGGGGTCATGGGTAGACGCACCCTCCATTAACGGGATGTCCGCCGGATGGGCGTGGTTGCTGGCAGTGCTCCTCCTGTCCCTGGGCACCGGCTCCATGGCACGGCCGCCCTTCCACGCGGCAGAGGAAGAGGAGGCCACGCTGGAGCCTGAAGGTGAGGGTCCGTCCGGCAGCTCTATCTGGTCTGGTGGGATGGAGGACAGGGCTTGGGGAACGGGGAAGAGAAAGCTCCAGGTTGAAATGTCTGATTTTTTTGGGGTGGGGGGGCAACTGACCAGGTTCTGGGTCCTCTCATCCAACTCTAGTCCCCTGGCTCACAGGGTTCTACCACAGAGTGGAGGAATTGCCGCTATGATTTGTTTCCCCGTTGCGTGTGTGTGTGTGTGTGTGTGTGTGTGTGTGTGTGTGTGATGGTGGCGCTTCCCTTTTTCAAGCGAGTGTTTACACTGAAATGTGCCCCGACTGCGCCTGCCCACATCCACTGCTAAACTATTTACACAAGCGCAAACATTTTCCTGGGGTTGAGAAGCGATGGGGTGGGTGGATGATGTGTGTGTGTGTGTGTGTGTGTGTGTGTGTGTGTGTGTGTGTGTGTGTGTGTGTGTGTATGTGTATGTGTATGTGTATGTGTATGTGTATGTGTATGTGTTGGATGGAGGTTTGGAGTCAGAGGAGCTAGAGGAAGTAGCGGTCGCAAAACCCAAACCGAGTACACACTCTGCAAAGTCATTAGCGTACTGTAAGGTGTCTGGTTTTGGTCCGCTTTCAAAAGCTCCAGCGCATTTATTTATGTGAGTAGACAAGTTGGAGAGCACTCTAGAGGAACAGATTACAGAGAGAGAGAGAGAGAGAGAGAGAGAGAAAGAGAGAAGGAGAGAAAGAGAGAGAGAGAGGCAGAGGTGGTGAAGATGAGGTGTGTGGGAAGGGAAAGAGACAATGAGAGAAGGAGGGATGGGTGGATGGATAGAGAGAGCTTGTGGAGTGGTAAAGCTTAGCACAATCCCCGGGCTCTGCTCGTCAGTGGAAGGTGTGCGTTGAAGGGGTGCATCCTTCGCTCCACACTCCCAGCAGCACTCTGAGGCCACCCTGAGCTGGGATCGCACCGACCTCCATGGTTCCCCCTCGGTTAGCGCCCGTGTGGAAAATGCTAGTTGACCAAAGTGCTTTGTAGGCAAGGATGTGCTCTCTCCCACTCTTTCTCTCCCTCTCTCACATTTCTTCTTTCCTCTTCTCTCCTCTCTTCTTCTTTTTTTTTTGGTGTGAGTTGTCAGTCTCTCATGAGCCACGGACCACACACAGATCCGGCGAGTCGGTGTGTGTGTATGCCCGGGCCAGCCCATTCGGTTTGTTTGGGCTAAAATAAACCCTTTCTGTGTGTGTGTGTGTGTGTGTGTGGGTGTGAATATGAAAGGGGAAACTTTACATGTCTCTCTGGTCTGTTTCTGTTTCTTCTCCCTCTCTCTCTCTCTCCTCACTCTAAACGGGATGTGGTTCGCCCATGTCCCTGTTCCAAGACTCGTGAGGAAAGTAAAAAAAAAAACAGACATGTCTTCAAAAGTTTGAAACAGTTTCAAGAGTGCGCAAGGTTACGTTATATGGAGCTCTTGAAAGGTTCTATCGAAGACTCTTAAAAACCTGAGTCTGAAAGTGTGAGAAATCTTTTCATGGAAGTCACATGTGTAAGTCCCTGCTAGATACCTTCCCTTTCTGTATTTATAGCTTCTGCTGTTGGAATTTTCCGTTTTGACGTCTGTCCCCCCTCCCCTCTCCGGTCACACACAGTGTCTTAAGGCCAGCTGCAGGCTGATATGACGTGACCATCTTGGGCAAGGTGGCTTTTGTTCCTTTGGCTTTAATCAGTTTGCTAATTATAAGGAGAGCTGACACAGTCCCTGAAAGCCTCCCCCTCTCCTGTCCTGTCCTCTCCCTCCCCTCCCCCTCACACTCCGCATCTTCTGCCCTTTGGCCCAGAGGCTATGAGCTGGCCATGCATGTCCACATGGGGTATCCCTGTTTTTTTGGCCAAGTAGCCGGTGATAGACATCTCGACTCTGACTAAGAGGGCTCCGTCTTCTTTTCTGCCCCCCCCATCACTCTCTCTTTCTCTCTCTATCTCTCTCTTTATCTCCCTCTTCACTCTCTTTCTCTCACTCTCTCTCTATCTCTCTCTTTCTCTCCCTTTTTTTTTGTCTGTTCCACCTTTAGTCTCTGTCTCATTGTCTGACTTTCACTCTGAATGGTTTAGTGCACACAGCTGAAAGTCTCATGTGAAAGCAATGGAAGAGGATGTGGATGAGGTCTTCATATCCCCCCCCCCCCTTCTCTCTCTCTCTCTTTCTGTCTGTGGTTTGTTGTGGACGCGTTTTAAGCAGATTTGTGCATACTTTCTCTTGTCATATGACGGGATTTGATAGTGTGGGAACAGGGTGATCATGGGACGAGGCCTGGGGATTAAGTGGCTGAATCAGGCCGGAGGAGAGGAGAGGGGAGGAGAGGGGAGGGGAGGAGTGGAGAGGAGAGGAGAGGAGAGGAGAGGAGAAGAGAAGAGAAGAGAAGAGAAGAGAGGAGAGGAGAGGAGAGGAGAGGAGAGGAGAAGAGAGGAGAGGAGAGGAGAGGAGAGGAGAGGAGAGGGGAGGAGAGGGGAGGAGAGGTGAGGAGAGGAGAGGAGAGGAGAGGGGAGAGGAGAGGAGAGGAGAGGAGAGGAGAGGAGAGGAGAGGAGAGGAGAGGAGAGGGGAGGAGAGGAGGCATGAGGAAAGGTGCAGTTGTTGTTGGAGTGGGGGCAGAGTGCAGAAGGGTGGCGGTCCGCTTGGAGCGACAGGTGTGTCCCCAAGTGGGGCGGCTTAAGCCACCACCTCAGCTACCAAAGCCAGAGAGCTTGAGGTAGAGGGAAATAAAGAAAGAAAGAAAGAAAGAGAGAGAGAGAGAGAGAGAGAAAGAGATTAGTACGCTGAGTCAAGGCCCAACACATGTTTGTGTGAAGAAAGAGAGAGAGAGGTGATATCATCGGCAGTAGCCGCTCTCTTCACCTGCGACCCTGAGCCCGGCTAAGTTTGTGTATTGCCCCCCAGCGGCAGGTTGAGACTCCGGGCCTCTGTGTCTGTTGACCCCCCTCACTGAGATTAAAGCTGACCGGCCCCTGCCTACCTGCCTGCGGGCCTGAAATGACTTGTAACCCTATGGTTAGCGTTGATAGCTAGCAACGATAGCGAGAGTATCATTTTGAATGCTCTCTCTCTTTCTCTCAGTTAGCTGGCTGGTAGTGTTGTGGAGCGTTAGTGAGAGCCCTGTGTAGTTAGCACGATCACCCCAGGTGCTTGGACCACCGCTGGGCTTTGGCCCCTGTCACCGACAAAGGCGGCCACCTGCCCCTGAGGAGAGAAAACCTGCCTGCCCTTTTCACAGTCAGAACTATCCCCCCTCCCCTCCTCCCCACAGGGGTGGACTACAATACCCCCTCCACACACACACACACACACACACACACACACACACACACACACACACACACACACACACACACACACACACACACACACACACACACACACACACACACACACACCCCCCACCCTCTATGCAAGAACTGCCCCTAGGGGCAGAAGGCAGTGTCTTTTGGGAGAGGTAATTGTGCGCAGATTGCATATCAGCGTCGCCCTCTATGCCGGAAGAATGGCGAGGGTTGCAGGTCGCTGGATGTGATTTGGCGGGTCTGTTTACTCCTTGCACAGGTATCAGTGGAGGAGCCGTGAGAGGGAGAAAAGAGAGACGAGGACGGGGAAAAAAAGAAAACAAGCACAAGGAAGCTATTGTTGCCCTGCGGCCAGCTGTGTGGCTTAAGTGCATTATGCTTCGCCACCAAGCAGATTGAAGATGTGATTACACAGCAATAATGAACGATAATAAAATTAATTATGGCGTGGAATGTGTTGTTCCTTGACTACAGTTTCGCTTGCTGTTTGGGTTTAGGCATTTATGTAAGGGTTAGGTATTGTTTAGTGATGAGGTGGATAAGGGCAATGCAAATATTGTTCAACCCTCCTCGTAATCTTCTCTCTCTCCTTCCTTTCTTTCTTGCTCTCTCTCTCTCTCTACTTCGACCCCTCTGGCTGTTTTCTCCCAGACCCTCTATGGACAGGGTACATGCAATTGTTTGGCTTGGTTCAAGCCAACCCTGTGTTTTAAAAAATGCGTACCCACACAAGCTTGGATGAAATTGAGGCATTGTTCTGGAGATCGCATTTGTTTGTCTTTGTCATGGGAGAGGGTGCTGTGGCCTGCTTTTGCCCCACTGAGTCCCGGCGGCCGGGGCAGAGGGGGCTTTAGTGCGGGGCTAAAGTTCCCTGCGTGCTCCTGTCATGGGAGGATCTTAGCCGCTAGCCGGCCTAATCCCCCTTGTTCCCACCGCTTCACTTGTTGCTCTGCCTTCTACTTCTTCAGGACCTCTGTCTCTCTGTCTCTCTCTTTCTCTTGTTTTCTCTCTCTCTGTTTCTTTTCTCGCCCCTCTTTCCTCACCCCCCCACCCCCACCTTCTCTCCCCCCCTCTCTCTCTCTCTCTCTCTCTCTCTTATAAATCTGGTCCTCCTCCCATTGTGAAGCCCAGAGCGTGCTGTGAGAGGGGTGTGTGAGGCTGTGAGCTCATCTAAAACCTGTAGCACCAGTAGTGTTGGGAAAGACATTCCTAGAGACAGGCCACAGGCCACACCGCATGCACAGTGGCAGCTCCCTGAATTGTCATCTTAAGTGCGTGCACATGTTTGTGTTTTCTTGCACTCATGTGTGAGTGTGTGGGTGGTTGTGGGCTAGTGCATACACCTATGTCCTATGTCTGTGTGTGTGTGTGTGTGTGTGTGTGTGTGTGTGTGTGTGTGTGTGTGTGTGTGTGTGTGTGTAACTTGTGTGTGTGCATGATCTCTTTTGTCTTGTTATTGTCTTGACGACAAGAGGACCTGGGAGTTTTTATTGTTCTGGTGTTATTAGTAAGAGAGTTTTTACTGCTATCTCAAACGGCCACTCTATCGGGAAATGCCCGAGCTGATTGCTGAAATACCTCGGCTAACACCTGGCCACTGTGACGTGTCCTTAGCGTTGGCCGCTGCCACACACACCTGAACTCTCCCACTAAACAAACTCACAGTCCACTCTTGGAACTAGATAGATAGATAGATAGATAGATACTTTATTGATCCCCAGGGGAAATTCATGAAGGAACTGCAACTGCAACCTGCTCTTGGTCACTATGTTACACTTACCCTCCTTTAGGCATAGAGCAATTGGCTCGAGCGTTTCCCTGTATCAGATAGAGAATGCTACTGTATACAGTAAGCAGTATCTCCCCTCAGCTTGTAAACTACTATTCAGAGCAATAACACTGTGCTATAGATAGTGTGTGGACAGTCTCTGCTCAGCAACAATCACGTTTGGTACAAACTGCAAACAGAGTGACAGTGTATTGCGCTAGCTCCGCTAGGCTCAGTGTCCCTCTCACAGCACAGCTGCAGTGCTGCTGAAGGCCTGGCCAGTGTTGTGTAGCCGTCTGGTGGGATAACAAGACGGAGGTTGGGAGCGCACCGACACAGTGCAGACGCAGCTCACGCGTTTTGTGTTCCGTGCATCGTTCCCCGATGTAGCGTCACACCGCGCAGCACCACACTGGAGTGACTTTAATTGGTGGATTGTTGGATTGTTTATTTCGGAGGGGTTTTGTGATGTGTTGTGTACGCATGCTGGAGACTCATAAATCTCATCATCAGCGGCGGTTTGTTTCCTTGCTTGGGTGGAACGTGTGTGTGTGTGTGTGTGTGTGTGTGTGTGTGTGTGTGTGTGTCGGTGGATTTTCTGTGCTGACGGCCATCGCTCAGCCACATTTTTAAAAGAGAGACACGAGGTTCTTATTACTGCTCCGCTCCCTCTGCCAGAGCCAAAGCCCCTCACGTTGCACGGCTCTCAAAGCACCCCAGTCGTTCCAAACAGGGTTTCCCATCCCTGGCCACTGTCAGGTCAGGGGTGGCTGGAGCTGGAGAGGGGAGGTACTATATATTTCGAGGACAAGCTCTCCCGGCAAGTTTTGTGTTTGTGTTGTTTTTCCGAAGGGCGTCCCAAATGAGATGCGTGCACGGTGACGGAGCACCAGAACCTTCCACCAGTGGCCTGTTGCCGGGGGGGTTGGCGCTCCAGAGCCATGTGCTCTGTGGCGGGTCATGCTATTGTCATGACAATAAAGCCTGTGGGGGCATTTGAATGTGAAAGGCTGGGAGAGGGGGCAGAAGAAAGGCACCAGGCCACAGAGGAGTCGCAGGGGTGAGAGCTGGGGCTGGGAAACAGAGAGAGAGATAAAGAGGGGAGAGAATGGAGAGAGAGAGAGAGAGAGAGAGAGAGAGAGAGAGAGAGAGAGAGAGAGAGAGAGAGAGAGAGAGAGAGAGAGAGAGAGAGAGAGAGAGAGAGAGAGAGAGAGAGAGAGAGAGAGAGAGAGAGAGAGAGAGTGTGTGGAAGTCAGTGGAAATGTAAATTGTGATGGCAAGGGTTTAGTGTGTGTGTGTGTGTGTGTGTGTGTGTGAGAGAAAGAGAGAGAGAGAGAGACAGAAAGAGATTAAAGAAAGATCTCTTAGGTCTCAGGTCTTGTAAGTGGCAAGCAGACCAAGCAGATAAACTGATGGCTCAGAGAACTAAGAGAACACCAAAAAGAAGACAGACAGACAGACAGACAGACAGACAGCCCTGCAGCCAGAGTGGAGGACAGATGGCCTGTCCATTATCGCTGTGAGATGGGATGGATGGCGTGTCTCGCCACCACGGCACGCTGTAATTACCCGTTGCCGCGGAGGCGCAAATGAGAACGGCGGGAGGGCGCGGTGTGTACGGTGTGGTGCTCTCTGGCGGAGGCAGACCGCGGCTGTCACACCTGCCAGCAAGGACGATAATGACCGCCAGTCACCACGCCGAGGCCCTGAGATGAGTTCATCATTGAAGCGCTCCCCCGATGAGCTGAAACTGATAGTTTGTGTGTGTGTGTTTGTGTGTGTGTGTGTATCTCTCT
>NW_027468620.1:16144612-16157112 GCF_046254945.1 Alosa pseudoharengus | reverse complement strand
GTCTGCAAGGTCTACAGCGACGCCCAGCCGCACATCCAGTGGCTGCAGCACATCACCAAGAACGGCAGCCGCTACGGCCCCGACGGACACCCTTACGTCCGGGTCCTCAAGGTACGCAGGCCAATCACATGCTGCCGCGTGCAGGTAGTCAGCCAATTGCACTTCGGAATAAGGAGTTGGCCTCTCAGGATTGGTTTGTTTTTTGATTGTAGTGATTAGCGTTCGAGAGGCCCACTGTTCTGAAGTGTTATTGGGTGATTTCTTCCATCGGTTTGTTCTTTGTTTTCTTCCTCCTGTTTTTCCTCTAGAATGATCACTCTTTTACAGGTGTGTCAGTCCCTCAGATGCACACCCATCTCTGTGAACAGCCACAGGATGTGTGTGTGTGTGTGTGTGTGTCTGTGTGTCAGAGTTGATTTAAACTTTCTCCCCTGGTGGATTAGTCCGAAGTGTGGTTCCAGAACAGCCTCCATCTTTAGACAGAAGCTTCAAACCAGGATTATATCCTCTGGTCATGTTATTGGGTACTTTTGGGTGGCGGCTCTACCTGCTGTCTTCTATGTCGGTGTGTGTGTTCACAAATTGCAATTTGGAAAAACGTGTGTGTATGTGTGTGTGTGTGAGAGAGAAAGTGAGAGTGAGAGAGTGTGTGAGTGTGTGTGTGTATGTGTGTGTGTGTGTGTGTGTGTGTGTGTGTGGTCAGTGCTGACTCTACTGAACTGTACCCTCCAGCGCTCGGGCATTAACAGCTCGGACGTGGAGTCCCTCACAGTCTTCAACGTGACGGAGATGGACGCTGGCCAGTACACCTGTAAAGTCTCCAATTACATAGGCGAGGTCAACCAGTCGGGCTGGCTGACCGTCATCCCAGGTAAAAGCCCCACGCAGACCACCACGGGCCCTCACCTCACCCTACGGACCCCACACCCACCCACCCACTTCGTCCACACCTCCCTCTGGATCTCCCCCACCCTCATGTGCTTCTCTGCCCCACTCCTGCTGCTGGTGTCCTGGGTCTTGTGTGGTGACTTCTCCCCTCTGTGGTGGCCCTGGGTCTGTGCTTGTGGTTCCTGGTTGACGGACTGTCCTTGTACTGTGTGGGTGTGTGGGTGGGTGTGTTTCTCTGTGTGTGTGTGTGTGTGTGTTTGTTCAGTTGCTGTGTGACGGGTAAAGGGTTGTGTGTCTTCTCTTTAACAGCAGCCATGGAAAAAGCTGACAGGACACTGCAACACTTTTGCCAACTGAGCCTTAGAAAGCAGAATCTCTTTCTTTCTTTCTCTCGCTCTTTCTCTCTCTCTTTCTCTCTCTCTCTCTAGCTCTACCTCTTATCTGTCTTTATCTCTCTTTCTACACCTTTTTGTTTTTGGAGGCGGTTGGAGTTGCAGATGGTTGTTTCCATGTAGATCCTCTATGGTGTTTTTCATAAGTGTGTGCTCATGTGTGTTTGTGTGTGTGTTATGGTTATGGGTGTGTTGGGTGCATGTCTTGATGGTGAAGGGATCTGACCATGAGTGTTCGCTCATCTCTCCAGTGTGTGTCTCTGCTCCTGTAAACACCATTCTGTCGTGGTGTTGGTTCGGACATCTGTTTTTGGTCAGCTAATGTTCCCTTCCCCTCCCTCTCTCCATCTCTGGAGGCGCACATCTCCGCTGGTGTCGGGGGGATGTGTCTGCGATGACCACTCAGGTGTCTCCACGAGCTGCTCTCTCCTGCTGGTCTTTTGGGGTCTCACTTTTGTTCTCTCTCCTCTTCTCTCTCTCTCTCTCTCTCTCTCTCTCCCTTCCTCCCTCCCTCCCTCTCTTTCACACTCGTCCCCTTTCCCAATCCTCTGTATCTGCCCTTCCCTCTCTGTTGACTCCTGGTTCCTTCCTCCTCTCCATCCTCCTGCATTCTCTTCCTTCTCCTCCTCCTCCTGCTCCTCTTCCTCCCTCTATCAGACCGCAGGTGTTAACACCACGGACAAAGAAATCGAAGTCCTCTACGTGCCCAATGTCACTCTTGAGGACGCGGGCGAGTACACGTGTTTGGCGGGTAATTCTATTGGGATCTCCTATCATACTGCTTGGTTGACGGTGCTTCCAGGTACATATCTCTCTCTCTCTCTCTCTCACTATCTCACTCTCCCTCTCTCCTCTCTCCTCCGCCTCTTTTTTCCTCTGCCTTCCTTTTATCTCGTGTTCTGACATATAGCCGTGCTATGTCAGCAGTCAGTTCTCTTGTGGGTTGGACACACGTCTCTACTTAAAATGAGGACATCTGATTCTCCTGCCAAAGCTTCTTCCCTGGTTATAAGGATACATTACTTAGACATAAGGTAGTCATTGTTTGTAGCTTCACCGGGATTACAGCCCTGTGTTTATATCAAAGGGAAAATAGAACTGAATTAAATGTCTCAAAGAGATACAGATGTTACTCTGCAGCAGATGTTGTCTCCAACCCTTCATCCCTTCTCTTGTGTTTTGATGGATAGCCTTTTTACTTCCATGTAAACTGCATGTTTGGGCTATCTGTCTGAGAGAAGATGCCATGGTCCTTCCTCTTGACTAACAATGTCTGTCTCAGTCGGCTCTGATAATTGCTAAAATGGGACGAAAAAGTCTTTTCTTTGTCACGCGGTCTTTCTCAATTATCAGAGCCCCTAAGTAATATTGACTAGTGTCATTGCTCTTGACTATTGCTGTATGCAGTTGTGTATTATTTGCTTATATGTGTATCTGTCTTCAGTCTGTCGTGGACATGTTTTTTGTGTGTCTGTATTTGTATGTGTTTATAAGATAAGAGTGGAATGATAGCCCATTGCTAACCCTAGATAAGCCTGGACTGATTGTTGTCCCAAAGAGTCCACTTGTCCGCATGCTAGAGGCATTAGCATCAGTCCTCATTTACCCACATTAACAGTTCATATTTGGATGTCTGGAAAGGACATCAGTGCAATGATGAAGACAAACAGTCCTCTTGCTCGGAAACCCAGATGCTGTGGCTAGTTAAAAGTCCAGAAATTCCCCCCTAGTCCCCACAGATAATTGGCTTGTTTTGTCTTGAAACAATGAGACATAGCCATACTGCTGTGCGGAATAATATGTTTTATTTATTGCGGCTTTGCCTGAGATGGATCCGTGGCGCCTGCAAGACTGACGTGGCTTTTATGAGATGTGGTTTTTGCTGAATAGGGATGGACAGGGAGTTTGGGTTTGTGTATGGAGGTGTGTGTGTGTGTGTGTGTGTGTGTGTGTGTGTGTGTGTGTGTGCGTTTGTGCGTGCGTGCGTGCGTGCGTGCGTGCGTGCGTGCGTGCGTGCGTGTGTGTGCGTGTGTGTGTTAGTGAGGTTAGTGATGCTAATGCTAAGATCCTCTTGATTCTCAATTAGAGACAGCTCTTGCCACAAAACGGGACGCCTCATCGCAAATGATGGCTCTGTTTACTAGTCTGCGGTTTGATACTGTTTGCTTAACACATTTCCAGGGCATCAGTGCACATGTGTGTAAATGCCCTATTTCCTCGGAAGACGCAAACACACACACACACACACACACACACACACACACACACACACACACACACTTAGACTTGTCAAGTCAGTCAAAAGTTTTCCAGTCGAAGGCATGCGGTTTGTTTGTGTATGTGTTCAATGGTTGTCATGTCCTGTTCTTGTCCATGTGTCTGTGTACGTTTGTCCATACATGTCTGCTACTCTGCCTCTTCAAGATGGACTCATAGTCCAAACATCACTGCCCCCTCCCCCTCCCCCTTCTCACCCATACTCCTCTGGCCCTCTCTCTCTCTCTCTCTCTCTCTCTCTCTCTCTCTCTCTCTCTCTCTCTCTCTCTCTCTCTCTCGGTTCCGTCCTCCTCCTCGTCTCCTGTAGTCACCGAGGAGCCGGCTCAACCTGTGTTCCCGCCCGACTACGTGGAGATCGCCATCTACTGCATCGGCGTCTTCCTCATCGCCTGCATGGTGGTGATCGTGCTGGTGTGCCGCATGCGCACGTCCACCAAGAAGCCCGACTTTGGCGGTCAGCCAGCGGTCCACAAGCTCAGCAAACAGATTCCCCTGCGTCGCCAGGTAACAGAAAGTAGATAAAGAGTTCCAAAACTCTTATACACGACTGTAGGGAACTCACATAGGTGCACAAGCCAACGCGTGCGCACACACACGCACATGCACACTCACACACATGCCTCAACATGCAAGTAGAATATGTAACAAAACACACCTGCATTCACCCATCCATGCACAAGAGTAGGGTATATAGGTGTGTATGTGAGTGTGGGCAAGTCTTTTGGGAGTGTGTGTGTGTGTGTGTGTGTGTGTGTGTGTGTGTGTGTGTGTGTGTCTAGTCTGTGTGCCATCCACGCTCTGTGAGCCCTTGCAGTGGCTCAAGGGTCACCTGACATCTCGGTGCACTGTCTGAGAGGTGTGTGTGACCATGCAGTCAACCGTGGAGAACAGGTAAGCAAACAATCCGTTGCAGGACCCAGGATCTACAAGTCAGTGAGTGGGAGAAGGAACCCTTCTCTCTGCCCCAGTACCACTGCACCTCACTTTAGATCCTTTATAGTAGTAGAACCATTCAGTAGAACCATTTAACCATTACCTTTAAGCTCAGCATATGCAACGAAGAGTAAGAGTGAGAATTTGGATATGGTTAAAGTTATGCATATGGATCTGGTTAGAGTGTATAGGCATATTTGTATGATAAAGTAATTGTACTTATGCATTTGTCTGTGTGTGGGACGTGTGTGTGTGTGTGAAGTTAGGGCACATGTAAAGGTTCACAAGTGTGTGTGTTTGTAGACACAGGTGATCAGCCATACGTTCTTCCCCTGCAGGTGTCGTCGGACTCTAGCTCGTCGATGAGCTCTAGTACGCCGCTTGTGCGCATCACCACGCGACGGAGCTCCGCACACGACGACCCCATACCTGAGTATGACCTCCCCGAGGACCCGCGCTGGGAGTTCTCCAGAGACAAGTGAGTCTCACACACACTCACTCACACACACACACACACACACACACACACTTACACACCGACACATTGTTTCAGTGGGATCAGACTCCTGATAGCAGAGTCTGGCTGAGTGTTTGACCAGGCTCTTTAGTGCTAAGGCATGGCCGGCTGTATCGCTGAGCTGTCGCTGGGCTGGTTATCGTCTCCGCTCTTATCCGCCGCCTATCGCCGGCTCGTTAGCGCCACGCCGTATCTGATAGGCGGCGGGAACACCGGCGCATTGTGCAGGGGAGGAGAGACGCGGTGCCGGTGGCGGCGAGCCCCGCACAATCATTAACCAGTGAGTAATGCTCCGTGTCTCGATAACGCGCCATCCATCATGCGCTCATACGTTACAGCGGTGCGGCTCTGCTCGCTGTAGCTGTCGCTCTCCTATTAAAGGCTTTTCAATGTCCCTCACACACACACGCACCTGAACACACACACACACACACACACACACACACACACACACACACACACACACACACACACACACAAACACACACACACACACAAACACACACTCATGCAACCCAGCCCTAATGCCTCCTTGCTAATTAGTTATTGATAGATGCATAGGTCTTAATCTGAATGCCGGAATGTGTGTTCCGTCCTGAATGTTCCGTCCTGAATGTACCCGGCCGCTTGTGTGTGTTTGTGTATGTGTATGTGTGTCTCTGTGTGTGTGTGTGTGTGTGTGTGTGTGTGTCTGTGTTAAAACAATGAGCCCAGTCCAGCCTAGCCAACCGCTTTCCCTCACTTAAGATTTATGCATCGTGTGTGTGTGTGTGTGTGTGTGTGTGAGCCAGCTGCCCACAGGACCCAGGCCCTGGCCAGAGCCCATTATCCAGCAGTTAGCCTCTGCCAAGCAGTGTTTTAGTGGAGTTGAGTGCGTAGGGGTGAAGTCAGAGGGAGAGGGGGCCTGGGCCCAGGTGGAGCTCATGGGCACGGAGCCTCTTTGTGTGGCGTCGCCCGCATGGCTCAGTGTTGCCGTGACAGCTGCACAGGTACAGCACTGTCGCCGGATTAAAGTCGCCGTAGACGCAAACGCGCAGGCTTACTTTGCTTACTTCCAGCAGCCATCAGAGTCACACACCTCAACCATCAGTGTGCAGTGCATATACAAATGAACGCTCACGAACGGCCTGTAAGTAGTAAGGAGTAATATTGTACAACTGGGTTAGCATGCTAAACAGAAAGCCTAGTAAAAATCCCATAGAGTCTCAGAGTCAGCCAGCTGAACAGACTTAACAAGCTGGGTGTCTGCACATCACTTTTCTCTTGTACTGTACGTGAGCATGCTGTACAATAGTCCGCTGGGCAGAGGAATGCAGGGTTGGCCACTACGCTCTGCCTTGTGCAACGTGAGGAGGAGTCAGAGGGGTCTGCATACACACACACACACACACACACACACACACACAGACACACACACACACACACACACACACACACTCTCTCTCTGTCCCTCCCTCTCACTAGCCCTCTCCTATGGAGTCTTTATCCCTGGCTTGTCAATGCGGCATGCCCTGAGGGGCCTCGCTTTGCGCAGAGAAACTTCTGGAATGTTAACGTTTGTGGTTAGTGTGGAGGGAAAAATAACATTGATTATCTGTGGTTCGACTGGTGGACAGGAGGCCATTGAGGCTGTGTGTGTGTGTGTGTGTGTGTGTGTGTGTGTGTGTGTGTGTGTGTGTGTGTGTGTGTGTGAGAGAGAGAGAGATAGAGAGAGAGAGTGTTTGTGCATGCGTTGGGGGGGTGGAGTGTGGGGGGGGGGGTGGGGGTTGGGGCGGTACAGCCAGGCGGCGAATGCACAGAGCCCAGATTGTGTTACCGCGGCAACACGCTGGCCCCAGGCCTTGGCGCGGGCGCGAATGTTTACACAGCCGGGAGACAGGCCGCAAGGGTGGGTCCATCACCCGTCAATCAAAACCCAACCGAGGGGGGCAACTGTGGGTCAGGGGTCACAGTGTGACTGTTTGTGTGTGTGTGTGTTTGTGTGTGTGTGTGTGTGTGTGTGTGTGTGTGTGTGTGTGTGTGTGTGTGTGTGTGTGAGTGAGTGTGTGTGAGTGAGTTCATATTCTAGCAACTTAGTTTTCCTACATTCCAGAGAGCGGAGAGAGGACCACAAATCAGTCCAAGATTTCAGAAATACCATTACGAGCACTTGGAAGAAAAGACTTAGAATAGCCCACACACACACACACACACACACACACACACACAAACACACACACACACAGATACACACACACACCACAATGCTTTTCTGTCTTTGTCTTTAACGCCATCTACATCTTGCAGTCATTTCAGTAGCCAGTGACTCCAAAGGCGCGCACACACACACACACACACACACACACACACACCCTACCAGCCCTACTAGTAAGCGTGTCACTCGCATTTCTCCCATCATCAGAAAGAACAGAGTGTGTGTGTTTGAGTGTGAGTGTGTGTGTGTGTGTGTGTGTGTGTGTGTGTGTGTGTGTGTGTGTGTGGTGTGAGGTGTAAGCATGAAGCGCCGGTGGCGGTGGCGGGGTGTAAATCTCTAATGGGGGGTACTGTTGCTCTCGCTCGCTCTCCCTGGCCGTAACCCTATCCAGCACCCCCCCGCCCCTCCCTGCTCCCTGCTCCTGTGCACAGCTGTCCAGGGCCCTAAGCCTTGTAATGGGTGGCAAAGGCCGTCCACTTAACACTTCAGTGCAGGATAAACAGAGAGTGGTGCCTTATCGGAGGGCGATCGCTGCCAAGGCACTAAGCACCAGCTATGCCACACACACACACGTGCACACACACACACACACACACACACACACACACACACACTCAGGCCTGGACCGTGCCAGAGAAGCACTCTGTGCAGCGGCTGCAGAACGAGTGGAAGAGAGAAAGAGACAGAGTGTGTGTGTGTGTGTGTGATATACTGATAGTGTTCCATTAGCACATGGGATTGCGTTGAAATGTGCAAAGCTCAGATTCACTCACACACCTCACTCCACTCCTTTAGATGGACCAATGACAGGGTCACTGAGCTACATTCTGTTTGTACTCGCCATAGTCCTCTAGTCATTTAAATGTTCTACATTCTGTTTGTACTCGCCATAGTCCTCTAGTCATTTAATGTTCTACATTCTGTTTGTACTCGCCATAGTCCTCCAGTCATTTAAATGTTCTACATTCTGTTTGTACTCGCCATAGTCCTCCAGTCATTTAAATGTCAGCTTGTTGTGAAACGTACAGCTAGAGGTCCAACATAGCCGACATTTGCTCCTTGTTTTGGGTGCTCCCACGTATGTGCACTCACACACATTCTCATCTGTGCACACATGTGTTAGCATGTGTGTTTGCACACACGTCAGCTGATTTATGTCGACAGGCATACTGCTGTACCCGTCCAGTGTGTTGACACGTGTGTGTGTGTGTGTGTGTGTGTGTGGGGGGGTGGGGGGTGGGGTGTTGGTGTGGTGTGTTGTGGTGTGGTGTGTTCACATGGACATTGGGTAACGTCCACACGCGTGTTGGTGTGTTTTAACATGTGTGCTGATATGTGTGTTGGCGTGTGTTTTTCTCTCTCAGACTCACGCTGGGCAAGCCCTTGGGGGAGGGCTGCTTTGGCCAGGTAGTCATGGCCGAGGCTTTGGGCATTGATAAGGACAAACCCAAGGAGGCCGTCACTGTGGCTGTGAAGATGCTCAAAGGTAAAGACGTCCCACATCTTTTTCCTGTATACACTCACTGATTAGTATATTTCCTGTAGTAGTAGAAGCTATAGTGCTATAGTGTATAGGCCTATTAATGTCTAGGTGCATGTTTAGGCAATAAGGGTTCAACAGTAAAGAGACAAAAAATATTTAGAGATTAGAGAATATTCAGAGTTTTATCTGTACAGAGGATTATACAAATGAGAGGTGAGGAGAATAATATGAGGAAGAATCATCTGCACGTCTAATTTTTGGTTACGATTAATACATCTCATCAGCTACACACACCTCACAGAGGGGGTCACAGAAAGACCCCCCCACACACACACACACACTCCTGTGGCTGTGGAGGCCCCTGTATACCCTCAGACACAGTGGCCCACTTTTCTCCCAGGCAGGCAGGCAGGCAGGCAGGCTGCTGTAAGTCCAGAGGTGGGGGGCGCAGGCTGGGCCCGTCGTCAGCTCAACGCCTGCTATATTGTGAGGCCCGCGTGGGGGTTATTTGTTGGTGCTGAATGACGCTAGCAGGGGCATGAGTGGAGGTGGGGTGGGGTGAGGTGGGGTTGGGGAGCAGCCAGGGGCACATAGCTGACCTCCGAGCTTCTATAGCTGTACAGTACTCACTCCACACCTGCGCAAAGACCAGTTAAGGGGGGGGGGCAAGAAGAAAGAAGGAAAGAAAGAAATGAAAGAAAGTGAGGGAAGGGAGAGAGAGAGGGAGAAGACAGGCCCAGAATTAATAAAGGAGGAAAAAAGGAGGGGGTGGGGGGTTGGTGGAGGTTGGTTGGGGGTTATTCATCTGCAAAGGTTAGTGGAGGACTCAGCCTGTGAGCGAGGGAAGACACCTCTCGGGGCCACGAGAGGAAGGCTGAAAAGAACGAGGGAGCGGCAGAGGGGAAGAATGTAGGGCGATGAGATGGAGCAGTGGCCGGGGCTGGTTAATGAAAGGGGAGCCTGTCCCGCGGGACAATTACCCCGAATTAAACAAACTGCTTTTAATTGGCTGCGTGCTGAAAGGAGCCCTCTGTGGAGCTCGGCCGCAGTAAACGGACACCGCATTGTCCCGCTGCCACTAAATGGAGGGATGAATCTCTCTCTCTTTCTCTCTCTTCGTCTTTCACTCTCTCTTTTTGGGGTAAAAACAACTATTCAGTGCATTTAATGGTGTGCTCACCCTACTATGGTGTGGTTCTCTCTTTCTTTCTTTCTTTCTTTCTTTCTTTCTTTCTTTCTTTCTTTCTGTCTTTCAATGTTTCTTTGTATGGGGGTGTGCATGTCTTTTCTGTGTGCGCTTCATGTATTTATGCGTCTGTGTGTGTGTGTGTGTGTGTGTGTGTGTGTGTGTGTGTGTGTGTGTGTGTGTGTGTGTGTGTGTGTGTGTGTGTGTCTCTGTCTCTGTCTCTCTGTGCTTCCTCACAGATGATGCCACAGAGAAGGACTTATCAGACCTGGTGTCAGAGATGGAGATGATGAAGATGATCGGGAAACACAAGAACATCATTAACTTGCTGGGGGCATGCACGCAAGATGGTAAACACTGGCACACACACACACACACACACACACACACAAGCACGCACGCACACACACACTCAGCATGCAAGACAATAAACACACATTCTGTACACTCACAGTCAGGACACAAGACGGTAAACACACTTCAGCTCCTCCCTTCAGCTCTCCATGTTTCCCTCTTTCCTTACCCCTCTCCCCTCTCTCCTCTCTCCCTTCTCTCCTCTCCCTCTCTGTCCCTCTCTCCTCAGGCCCTCTCTATGTGATAGTGGAGTACGCGTCGAAGGGCAATCTGCGGGAGTACCTGCGGGCGAGGCGGCCTCCGGGGATGGAGTACTCGTACGACATCGCCCGCGTCTCTGACGAGCAGCTTACCTTCAAGGACCTGGTGTCCTGCACCTACCAGGTGGCACGAGGCATGGAGTACCTGGCCTCGCAAAAGGTATGGGATAAAAAGACACAGACACACACACACACACACACACACACACACACACACACACACACACGTCTGGGTACACATATGTACACACATATACATGCACATACTGTGCTCAAACATCTTAAAGTGACAGTCAGGTAATCAGTCTATTGGGGGTATAAAGATTAACCGATACATCCGTTTTTAACGTGTAAGATACGGCTACATCGATACGTGAAGCCCCGTATTGGAATAAAACTGAAATGAACCGGTCGTTATATCGATTTACTTGTTACGAATCGGTACACAACCTTTTCTGCTCGCTCAGACTCTCTTTTACGTTCCAAGCAGCGCGTTCATCCCACGTCCGGGGCACGGAATTGTTGGTAATGCAGTTCGTTTTTGGCTACATTCATTGCCCAAAGTTGTCAAATGACCTCATTACCCATACATCTACTGCAACTTAAGCACGTGACAACTCGCACTCGGTCGTTTGTTGTACAGTTTTTACTCTTTTGTTTTTCAAAATCAGGCACGAAATTAAACAGTAAACAGCAATGATAGTCTTTAGAGTATAGCCTTACGTTTGATGAAGGGATTTCCTTAATGTTAAATAATAATTTGGCCCTTGCTAAAACGATGCACAAATTATTAGCCAATTATTTTGTTCATATTCACTCAGACTTGTGGCATTATAGGTTTCTGCATTAGGTCTACCGTTGGAACAAAATAAACCCAGAGAGTTCGTTGATATGTAGGCTAGGCCTGTTTTTTTCTTGTAGGCTATATGAGAAAAGGCCAAGAGTGTCTTAAGCACTGTTTTATTTTATTTCGGTATTGTCTTACCTCAACACGGCTACAGCTCAATGAAAACAATCAGATATAAAATCTATAAAGTCTATAAAAAAATATGTTGTATTTGGCTGCTGTGTTTGACTGAAATGTAGACTATTCTTTTTCCATTTCAATACAGTATATGAAACAAACCTCAGTTTAGATAATCATATTCACACATTTTTTTGCCTAATTGACAACTATGACCATGATAACTGATAGCCTAATATAAAATTAATGTGCACCTTGAGCAAATGATAAAAAATCTTTCAGAATGCTTTCCATTCTTGAACTGCATCGAATTGCATCGAATCGCATCGCATCGAATCGTACTGAATCGTTTTTTATGAACATGTATCTTTTCTTGTATCGGATCGTGCCCATGTATCTAGATGTGAATCGTATCGTCTTTTACATGAGAGATTCAAACCCCTACAGTCTATACTTATGGTTAGTGTGGGGTTTGTCCTGCTATATGGGGTTTGTGTTTGTAGAGCATAGCATAGCTGAGGCGCAGCAGACCTAGCACAGCATAGTGCAAGTGCAGTCATAATAGATGCACCAGATATAATTCATACAGCAACTCACTTACTCTCTCTCTCTCTCACACACACACACACACACACACACACACACACACACACACACACACACACACACACTCACACTCTCACACACACACACACACACATACACACACACACACACACACTCACACTCACACTCACACACACTCACACAGATTTTACTGTCTCTCTCTCATACACACACACAGACACAAACACACACACACACAAACACACAGACACACACACACACACACACACACACACACACACACACACACACACACACACACACACACGTTCACGCTTTCTTTCTCATGTGGAATGTGACATGCTGTAGTATAGGCAGGCATGCACATGCATTGTCTCACACACACACACACACACACACACACACGCACACACACATACACACACACCACACACACACACACCACACACACACACACCACACTCACACATTTTCCATCTCTCGCT
>NW_027468620.1:16134612-16137112 GCF_046254945.1 Alosa pseudoharengus | reverse complement strand
TCTCCACCCCATCTCGAGAGTTTTCTCAGGAAAGCCTGATGAGTTAGCGCATTAGCACGTCCATGCTACCGTCACTCCAAAAAGGTAATTGGCTCATTGGCTCCGTGGCTCTGTCTGTGCCAGACGCTCGGTGCTGCGCCCGCGATCTGAAAGGGAGAGGACAGCTGGGCCCGAGAGATCAGTGTCTCCATTCAGGGCGCGCGGTCTGTTCCTGTCCACTGGGCGGACAATAAGGGCGGCCTGCACCGGTTACTGTTTGTCCCCAGAGCCACTGATCTGGGAACAGTGACAGCAGCGCAGAGAGCTTAAAGGAGAATTCCGGTGTGATTTTGACCTAAAGTGTTTTGAAACATGATACCGAGTGTGAACGTATGTCTCATAGCCCATCTCGGCTTGTCCCCTGCACTCCGAAATCTGGTGCTAGTTAGCCGATGCTACCAACAAGGCGGTCAATGGTGGTGCCTCGGCATCGGCATAGCCATGCAAATAAATCACTGTTTTACACCATTTACGAGGCTCAATGTATCTTCACACTTCATTGGTAGACTTCCGAGGGCCCTGACATTTAAAACGAGACATTGAGAACTTTGAAAAAGCACTGGTAGTTTACTTACAAGATGATTTATACAGACAGTACCTTCACGAAGTTTAGTGTTTGCAGCCATCTTGAATTTAGTCACGATAAGTCAAGCGATGAGTAAGAATGAACAGGTATGATAAGGGATCAGATTCAAAAAAAAATTCTGTGGAAATGCATGGATTACAGTTTCTTCCAGTAGCAGCAAGTGGAATCCATGCATTTCCACGGAATTATTTTTTGAATCTGATCCCTTATCATACCTGTTAATTCTTACTCGTTGATCGACTTATCGTGACTAAATTCAAGATGGCTGCAAACGCTAAACTTCGAGAAGATACTGTCTGTATAAATCGTCTTGTAAGTAAACTACCAGTGCTTTTTCAAAGTTCTCAATGTCTCGTTTTAAATGTCAGGGCCCTTGGAAGTCTACCAATGAAGTGTGGAGATACATTGAGCCTCGTAAATGGTGTAAAACAGTGATTTATTTGCATGGCTATGCCGATGCCGAGGCACCACCATTGACCGCCTTGTTGGTAGCATCGGCTAACTAGCGCCAGATTTCGGAGTGCAGGGGACAAGCCGAGATGGGCTATGAGACATACGTTCACACTCGGTATCATGTTTCAAAACACTTTAGGTCAAAATCACACCGGAATTCTCCTTTAATCACACTTTCACTGACAGATAGACACACACATGCACACATGCATGCACGCACAAACACACATTCACACACACACACACACACACACACACGCGCGTGCGCATGCACACCCACACACGCACACACACACACACACACACACACACACACACACACACACACACACACACACACATACACGTATATTATCATCCAGTAGTGCAGTATGATCTGTTCTACAGGCTTTTGAACTTAGGTGGGTGATGACAAGCAAGAGCAACAGTTGGTGTTAATCAAACTCTCTCTCTTTCTCTCTCTTTACCCCCACTGCCTATCTCTCTCCCCCTCTCTTTCTCTCTCACTCTCTCTCTCTCTCTCCCTCTCTCTCTGTCAGGTACATGATGATGAAAGACTGTTGGCATGCCATCTCATCCCAGAGGCCCACCTTTAAGCAGCTGGTGGAGGACCTGGACCGGATCCTCACCCTAGCAACCAACGAGGTGAGGACACACACATTTACTATTCTTCTCATCCCATCCTCACAAACAAACGTACCTGCACACACACACACGCACATGTACACACGCACACACGCACATGTACACACACACACGCACACACACACACACACACACACATACGCATACACACACACACACACACACACACACACACACACGCACATGTACACACACACACACACACACACACACACACAGACAAATACTTATGATACTTATGATCCACACACACTCATAAATATTTGCTCTTAGAACAATGGATGTAAGTCTAGCATGAATTCTTCACTATTACCTTGATCCTTGCACACACACACACACACACACACACACACACACACACACACACACACACACGTGTGTGTATGTCAAACAACCCTGGGATGACCCCTCTCTGACTACGCGGAGGTGAAGTCAGACTCTTTCACAGCTCTGGCCTCCATCAGTTTCTGGCCAGTGCTTTGGCATGTGCGGAGTGGCCGCTATTGTGCAACAGTACACACACACACACACACACACACACACACACACACACACACGTTGAGCCGTTTTATGGTGGATATTAAGGTGGAGAGCTACACGCTCCTGATTCCATCCAGACCTGTGCTGTGGCCATGCCCTCTCTGTTCTGAGTTGCTCAATTACCAAATGGATTCTCTTCTCTTCCGTTTCTCCCCCTGGTTTTACCCTCTCCCACACAGACACACACACACACACACACACACACCGCAATTCTTTCCATCCCGGTCCTGTCGTGGC
>NW_027468620.1:16124612-16129612 GCF_046254945.1 Alosa pseudoharengus | reverse complement strand
GAACTCTCCTGAGCTCTTCACAGTGCTTAGAGCAAGACGTATCCCCCCCCCCACCCCCTCCCCTCCCCTCTTTCGTTCTGGAAAAGTGCAAACCTCTTCATTTTTCTTAATAGAGTTCAAACCCGCAACAACACAAACCCATCATTAAGTCAAGAGGGAAAAAAGTAGGTGGGCAAAGGGACTAACAAAAACGATCGCTCCGTTGTCTTTGGCAACTGTGGGCAGCTTTCCTCAGCCGCAGGCCTATGCACGTTGGATGCAGAAATGCTTTAATCGAGAAAAGCCAGGCTGAAGAATCACACACCTGAGCGGTGTTGTCATAATGGAAGTGTGTATTTTCACATCAAGTGGAAACAAGTGAAGTCTCTTTCTTTTCTTACGTAAATGGACTGTTGGCCTGGTGGAATTTATGGTTAGGCACGGTGAGCAGATTGTTATATTAGAGAGAAAAAAAACCCAATTCTGCTTAAAAAAAAAAAAAAAGAAATGGCCTCCTTACTCTTTAAAGGGAGATGAACTCTGCTCCACACAGTTCTACGTCTTCTTGTCTCATAATTCATCTTGATCCCTTCCCCCCTCTTCTATTCTCTTCTCCTCTCGTCCCGTTCTCTTCCTGTGTGTTAGGGGTCTTATCCCACGTTCCCTGTCTTGTTTGCCATCTGTGAGGCCATGGCTGTTTGTGCAAGGCCTGGTGCTCTGGAATGTCAACACAAGCATTGTGTGTGAAACCGTAGAGAGGAGTTCTGGGGGCCCCGACTTAAGATAAAACTGCCCCAATACGAAAGAGAGGGTGATAAAGAGGCTGAGACGGAGGGGGAAAGGGGGTGTGGGGGTGGTTATAATGAAAAAGAGGGAAAAGAGAGAACACACCCAGGGCATATTTTGCAACATTTGGTTCATTGTTAAGTAATTTTTCAGAACTTCACAAAAGTTCCAGTGGAATCGTCCAAAAAAGTGTAAAAAGCTCCGCTGCCCATCTGTCTCTCCCAAACACATCCAACAGACGTGTTAAACGTTTCAGAGCAAACAAACACAGACTGTATGAAGGTCTGGGAGTCGCCATTATGGGCCTGAAGGGGGAAATGAAAACGTGAGATCGATTACAAGTGCATCTATCCCTCTTCTCATCCAGACGGCCTTCCCAGCATATTCGTGCGCAACACTGTGAAAACTCCGATTCGCCTAGCACGTGGACAGACACAGTATAAAAGTCTCTATAAAAGAAAAGAAAAATGCTAATAAACTCTTGTATCATCTCTTCAATGCAGCAATAGCATGCAAACTCACAATTAAAGATTTGTCCTCAAAAAGGGATTTAGAGAGAAACTGGGCATTTTCTGTCATTTCAACACATTTCCATAGCACGTCTTCAATTATTTATTACTATACATTTTTCTGAACATCCACATTTCTTCTCCACTATAACTTATAGTCAGACATATCAATCTGGTCATTGCATTCATCAGTGTTTTGTCTCTGATAGTCAGTGAGAGTCTTACCCTGAGTAAGCCCACCACTCCCTATGAGAAGGCCTGCCTGCTGGCGTTACATGTAGCAAAGAACTCAAATAGCTGTGCTGGCCAATAAAAGCATCTGTGGAGGAGCGTGCTCATATGCTGCTCTAATTGAAAATGTGCAGAAATGCAGCTGACAGGAGATACATGTATGACTCTCCAGGGTGAAGAGCATCCCTCATCGGGCCGCCACACTCAATGTGCGCGCGCACACACACACACAAACACACACACACACTCACACACACACACACACACACACACACTCACGCACACACACACACACACACACACACACACACACATGCAAACACACACACACACACACACACACACACACACACACACACACACACACACACACACACTCACACACACACACATGCACGTACGTACTACATACATGCTACAAACTGTATATTCAATTTATTGTCATTGAACAGAGTGCAGGTGACAAGTGCAAATGCAGTTGAGACAGTGTGTGTGTGTGTGTGTGTGTGTGTGTGTGTGTGTGTGTGTGTTACTAGATGCATCCCGTGAGTCAGGCTGTTGTTCCCACACACCCTGTATTCCATTGCAGCGCGTCAGCTCTGCGTATTATAATATAATGTTACATCTCTGCATCTGTACAATAGCTGAGGGCTCTCTCTCGGACATTGTATTGCAAATGGCAGACGCTGCATAGTGAATGTATTCCTCCCTGTACAATGGGATAGTCGTGACACTCCGTTAGGAACCGTCATTCCTCTGTCTCAATGATTACATGCTGGGAAAGGTTGGCAAGTGAGAGGGTTTTGAGGACGACTTATATTTATTTAGATTTTCTCAGTCATGTAGACAGTTTGGTTTGCTGTCGTCAAATTGATTTGCCAACACAATGCCTGATTTGTTTCATTTGGGATAAAAAGACATTAATCTCACATTGTGTGGCATAGCAAACAGAAATACTTTGCATGTGTGTGTATAGTGTGTGTGTGTTTGTGTGAGTGTTTGTGTGTGTGTGTGTGTGTATCTGTGTACCCTTTGTGTTGTGTAAACTGTTGAAATGCTCTCAGAGACGGAAAAATAATGACAAACAGTTCACATAAACAAATATCTCACACAGTACATATACACACGGAAGACCCCCCACCCTCCCCTTCTCTCATACACACATACACAACCACCTCTCATACTCACACACACAGCCACCACTCATACACACATACACAACCACCTCTCATACACACACACACAGCCACCTCTCATACACACATACACACCCACCTCTCATACACACACACACAGCCACCTCTCATACACACATACACACCCACCTCTCATACACACATTCACACTCTGTCTCACACAAATTCAAACTCTCATTTGAATGTCTCACACAGTTCATATACACACTCAAGACCCCCCAGGCTCCCCATCTCACATACACACATACACACATACACACATACACACTCTGTCTCACACACGTTCAAACTTTCGTTCTTCATCCAACAAACAAGGGCAGTAGTGTTTCTCTTCATGTCCCACAGTCTGCTGGACAGCAACAGCCCCAATCCTTGTTAGCCTCTGTATCCCCCTCCCTCTCCTCTCTCTCTTTCTCCTTCACCTCTCTTGTCTCTCTCTCTCTCCTCTGTCTCCTCTCTCCCTCCTTTCTTGGGTCAGCCAGCGGCTATGCCTGGCCTGCCGGAGGGCAGGTAAAAAGCAGAGTGGCCCTTTTGGAGAGCAGACGGTATGCGAGAGCCGACGATGTGTTGTCTCCGAGTGATTAAGGCAAACGCACTAAGTGTGTCCCACTCTGTTTTGAGCCTGCCCTGTTAACTTCAGTACCTTGCCTGCCTGCCTGCCTGTCTGCTTGCCTGCCTGCCTTTACAGGCACCCACTATAGGTCCTGTCTGGGCAAGACGACTTAATTCCACCCCAGCGCTAATCGCTGAGCTCAAAGAAACCTCTATATCTCTCTCTCTCTAGTCCTCTCCTCCTACCATTTCTCTCTCTCTCTCTCTCTGTCTCTTGCTTGCTCTCTATGCCTCTTTCCCCTCAGTGTATCGTTCTGTAAGCACCTCTCTCCTGAAAGCACCCTCTCTATTTTTTCCTCCCTCTCTCTCTCTCCTTCTACTTTCATCTCTGTTCGACCTTGTAAAAGTGCCTTGGGCCAAAACAAGGTGAGAGCGAGCCCAATCAGGTGCTATTTGGCGTGTTGTTGTTCAGCTGTGAGTGTTCGGGAGTGGCGCAGTTCAGCGCAGTCTTCAGAGAGTTCTCAGGTTCACATGTGGGACACAGAGGTCAAACTGCTGAGTACCTTCAGGTGACACACAAAATTGCCACTGTTGTTAGAGAGCAACAAAACAATTCACAAGGCCCTATAATTGCATAGCACCTATTTCTTGCTTCACCTCATAAAACGTTGGTGTGGCATATGTTGTTTACTTAGTGATATAGGCCATTCTGAAACCCTTTGTTCCTGGAATATAGTGTGTGGCATCATAGAAGTCTCGGGAATGTAACAGGCATGCTTTACAACTAAATGTATGTATTCTCTGGGTCAACAAAGAATACATAGAGTTTAAACTGTCAGTTCGGATATTAGCATCGAGCTAATGGCTGTTTATAGAGGAATGTGAAATGTATTGGAAGGGACAGACTCACAAAGTTAACATCCAAATCCTGAAGAGTGATATTCATTCCATTGCACACACACACACACACACGCACACACACACACACACACACACACACACACACACACACACACACACACACTCAGGCTTTCTACTTCCAGAGCTCTGGGTCTTTTCGTGGCTCACCTCCCACTGCACAGGGAAGGCTTGGACCAATTGGAGTGGAAAGGCTGCAGCTGAGCTGTTGTTGTTCTGCAGGTCTATGAGGTGACAGGACCCTGGCCGAGTCTTGGGGGTGGAGAGGGTAGAGGCTGGGGGTGGCCGGGTGAGTAGGGAGGGGGGGGTTGCAGGCCCCTGAAAAGGCTGCTTTGTGCTGGACGCCGTGGGCCTTGGCTCGTGAAGGCTTGTGGTTGTAGGCCAACAGCCAGGAGCTCTCTCTCTCTCTGTGTCCCTCTCATGGTCTCTCTGCAACTCTCTCTCTCTCTCTCTGGCACCTCTAGATCTCACATCTGGACTGGGCTGACAGACAGCCCCACCCATACTACCCCTGGCCTAACTACCAGCCTGTGTGTGCCTCGGTGCATATGTTTGAGTGTATATATGCATATGTGTGAGGAGATATAGTGGGTTTGATCCAGCAAGCCCACAGCATGTATATATATATACAGTATATATGTGTGTGTGTGTGTGTGTGTATATGTATATATATGTGTGTGTGTGTGTATTTGTGTGTCTCTCACATATGTGCACTTACATGTAACAGAGAGTACCTCCAGCCATTCCCAGCTACAGGCTTGGATTGCACCATTTTAGAGACAAAAAAATAGTCCAAATCAGAAGTGATTTCTGTCTGACTCTGGTGAGG
>NW_027468620.1:16107112-16119612 GCF_046254945.1 Alosa pseudoharengus | reverse complement strand
TACCAGTGATGCGTCTGAAGGAGCCAGTTGCCTTATCCATAGCCTACATTTTGATCGATAGACCTCTGATTGTTGCATGATGTGACCTGAATTTGCTTAAGATATCAATGAGAGACATCATGGCTGAATGAAAACAATTATTGTTATTTTAAGAAGGTGGGGATGGTGACTATCTCTTTCTGCATTTATGTTTGCACATTTTTCTTGTCATTTTTCAGTGAAATAATATCGACAGCATGACCCAGAAACTGTTTCTGGTCCTTGTGGTAAGTCATTCTACACTGACTATAGAGTAGGCACTGTAGATCTACAGCCTGGCTAATGCCAGACCAGTTCTCAAATTAGAAAAATTACATTTACACAGTCAAATAAGGCTTAGCCTAATGCAGTTGTTTGTTCTTCTTTGAAAGAAAATACACTGTTCAAGTCATTCAATACTGATGTCATCAGAGGCAAGCATTGGTTTTTATAGTCAAATGTCTTAATATTGCTGCTCTGTCTGTCATCATAGGCCAAAGCCCGCCCCATGTCAGATATGATTGTGATTGGTCCAGTCAATTTTTGGCCAGGTGAAGATCTGTTTCAGTGGGAGAGGGCCCAGACCATCTGTGCTTGATGGACTTTGTATTATGTACCTGTCCAATTTGTCACACATTACTGCTTCACATATAATTTTGCTACTGCCCATTGGCATGGCCTTAGAACAATTTTTTGCCCTCCCAGTGCCTGAGAAAAATACAGCTGTAGATCAAACTGGAAGGGATGGGGTGGGGGTTGCTCAGTATTTCTAAAACTTGCACATGACCATGTGCCATCAAAATGGTTCTAAGGATTATAAGCCAAGTTACCTTCAAAATCATACCTTTAAAACTGTAAAATTGTGTTAACATAAACTAATCTGATAATGTTGTCACGTTCATAGGTCTTTCTGGTTGTTACTGTAACACATCTAGCATGCCAGCTCAGCATAATTTTTATAATGAGTCAATAGAAATGGTGTGCAAGACTGAGGAGTGAAGACTGAAGAGCATCGTCTGCTCTGTAACTCTGAGAGTTGATCAAGGGCTGAGAAAAGTAAAGGAATGTACAACGGTGTTGTTTTTGCTTACATTTGCAATTAAATAAATACATTTCATATACATTTTAATTGATGTGGTTTGTTGTGTTCTTCTTCATAAGGAGTGTATCAAGGTTATAAAGGTTTAAGGCTGCTCATGATGTGTACTGTAAGTTTGGACCCTGGGGAGACCCCAGATTTCTCTTTTGGGTCTGGAGCTGAAATAAGTTTGGGAACCAATACTCTAAGTGATAGACCTTTGCTGTAATAGGTGATAGGAAATGTTTTACAGCATTTTGAATTATAGACCTCTTTAAGGGGAGATTACCTTTAGGTTTTTTTTTTTGTTTTTTTTTGGGGGGCTTTTTATGCCTTTAATGTGATATATGTAGAGACAGGACAGTAGAGAATGACAGGAAGTGAGTGGGAGAGGGAGTCGGGGTGGGATCCAGAAAGGACCACGGGGCGGGAATCGAACCCGGGTTGCCGGCGTATGGTGCAGGTGCCCCAGCCAGTTGCGCCACGGCTGGGGCCACCTTTAGGTTTTTAAAACTCAGCAAGTCACTTGTGTATATTGGATAGTAAACATGTAGCCATCATTCTAATAGATAGCCTATGCTTATGGATATCCTATAATATTCAGCAAACATGTATTTATTCAAATATAACAAGAAAATTCACAAATATTTAGTATTGACCAATTAACAATTATCCAACCCACACACAGCGACGGTACAAGAAGTGGGTGATCAGACTAAAGTTACCGGGCTTTTGTTATGTACTGTAGATCTGAACCCGCTCTGCCGATGGGGCCATGGCATGGTGGTGGTGATTATGGTACATTTTGTAAGTTTGACCATTTGGGTTCTAATCGTTCCTTTGATCCATTCTCCTTAAGTCTACAGGGCTACTGTTGGTCTCATTTTAATGTTCACTCACCCTGACTATGCTACCTGTTTTCCCCTTCTTTTCCCATAGTGTAGCTATGTAGGTTCAACCGATGGGCATTTCATTTTTCTTAGGGGACACCAAGGAGATCAACGTCACAGCAGCAGTGGGTGAGTGGGGAATTAGCTAAGATATAGATTTTTGATGCAGAAGCACAAACTGGTCTTTTCTTTATGGGCAGACTAACCTAATGGATGGTGTAATATTGACTAAGACCCTGTATATCATGGCTGTCTGTTTCAGCACAACAGTTTCTGTCTCAAATGCTATTCAAGATAGCTGACCAGAATTTTAAAAAAATTTGCCCTGGACCCCCTACACGTCTGGGCTAAGCCCTGAATCTTTCACCTCTTTGTATCACTTTGATGGAAGCTGAAAAAACAAAAAAGGGGAGTCCTGTGAACATACTGTCTATTTATTGACAGTGTATGACATTAGGGAAGTCCCAGTAAATAACAAAGAGAAAAACTAGATGAGGATGGTGATGGTGTCTTCTCATCAAAACTACCGGTATATCACATAATGTGGTCGTGACATACATCTTAGCCAGTGAACTATAGACTGAAAAAAATCTATGTATGCAGTTAACCACACTTTGTCATATTTAATCCTAGACAATCAGCATGAATAAAAAGTTCAGAAATAAAGCCAGTTTAAATCTAACTGTTGATGAAAATTATTTTGGTGAAACATTACCATAAATACATTAAATTAAGTCTATCACAACTGTATTAAATAAACTAATACTTATCTTCCATTAACAGCATACCTTGTCATTTTTGGCAATGACACAGCCTCTCAACGTCACAGCTTGACAAGGAATGGGAGTTTCCCAGATTATAACTTTAATTATAAAATGTGATGGGAACTCCTAGATTGCAACATTCCGGCACGTGTAGGCCACTTAGTGTAAATGTTGTGTCAGTGAAAAGGGTTGCCTAGTGAGACACTCTCCAATTGTATATATATTCACAGACAACACAAGCTCATCATATCCACACCAGACAACACAGAGGTGTAAAAACCGCTGTTGTTCGAGTCTTCGGAGGTAAGCATAACAACCACACAAGTGATGCGTCTGAGGTAGCCTAGTAGTCTCATGGACCTCAAAATCTTGACTGTTGCAAATGATTTGTGTGTTGTCTATAGTTACTCCTAATGCTTGAGGTAGCTGAGCCATATTCAATCATGGTATAGGCTCAGTTATTCTACAACCCACACATGACCATGATAACCATGTACCATCAAAAATGGTTCTGAGGATGTAATGAATAGCTAACTTCTTTAAAAAAAATAACAGTATATTAATGTGCACAAAAATGATAATGTTCATTAAATTGTGTCACATTCTCAGGTATTTCTGGTAGTTGGCGCGCTGGTTGGGGAGTCATCTGCTGAGGATGGTGTTATCCTGTCTGAACTGCCCAATGCCCCAGCAGGTGAGAGGGAGAGAAACCTGAAGAATTCAAAACCTGAAACAAAGAAAATGTGTTTGTCTTTCTGTCACTGCAGGGGCCTGACTTACTGTGTGATTCTGTTTTCATATTCTCCTGTTCATGCATCTTTTTATTTCAAAGCCATTCTCCTGATGTGTTGCCAATTTGCCATTAAGTATAAGTATAAGTATATATACTCTTTTGATCCCGTGAGGGAAATTTGGTCTCTGCATTTATCCCAATCCGTGAATTAGTGAAACACACAGTGAGGTGAAGCACACACTAACCCCGGCGCAGTGAGCTGCAACAACAGCGGCGCTCAGGGAGCAGTGAGGGGTTAGGTGCCTTGCTCAAGGGCACTTCAGCCATGCCTACTGGTCGGGGTTCGAACCGGCAACCCTCCGGTTACAAGTCCGAAGGGCTAACCAGTAGGCCACGGCTGCCCAAAAAGGCCACAAATTATCAAAAATCCTGAACAACACACTGCCACCATCAGTTCTTCAAAGTAATTTCCTTTTTTCACATAAATACTTTAAATGGGTAATATATAATGTGCCCTGAAATCAAGACTAAATATGGAGCCCCTATTAACCCACTGCTTGTATTCATTCCATATGCAGAGGCACTGGAGGACGTAGCCCATGAGGGACTCCTGCGTGTAAAGCACGGATGGGGAAAGCATTGGAAGAGATTCCGGAAGAAGGCCAAAAAAGTGATTAAAGGGGTGGGTGTATGCGAAAAAGTGTCTCAGTGATGTTAAGACAGCTCATGATATATTTACATCTCAGTTCCCTTCTATTTTAACATCAACCTACCAGGGACTACAGATGAAAATGAGCTTGAATAGCTAAATCTGATGCATTTACATGTTTTATGTTAATGAGCAGGTTGATTAATGTACACTGTCCCTTTTAAATAAATAAACATAAACATAGACATTCAGTCAACATTATTCTGACTAAGAAAGAGTGTTTGTATGTTTGTATTAGGTGTGTGTGTGTGTGTGTGTGTGTGTGTGTCAGTTTCGCATGCTGGACAAATGTGTGTGTAACTATAAGATGGTGGTCACCAATGAGAAAGATTTAATGGTCACACCAAAAATAAAGGGCAGAATAGATCTTCTGGTTGATCATTTCAACCATCCACCTACATCTCATTACATGTCAGTGTGCCATGGATTTTTGCATGCCAGGTCTGCATGATTTTAAAATGAGTCATTAAAAAAGTTGAAGTACCTGCTATTAGATATGGAGGGTTGAGAAAGGGGTGAAAATTAAATGTACACTAGCCACGTTTACATGGACAGTTTTTTTGTCATTCCGATTAAACTATTCCGATTGAAAAAATTGTGCCATCTGTTTACTATGTTCTATTCCAATCAGTATACTGTATCAGGTGCTCTCAAGTGCTTTAGAATCTTTGATTGGAATAGCCGTTGTTGCCTACTTTTTCTTTGAGAAGCAGGCAATCCAAATGACCGTATACATGGATGTTTACATGGACACATTCATTCACTCATTCATTCTAATAGCCCAGTGCTCGTACTCTCCCTGTCCATATCTAAAAGAAAATGATCTCTCTGCTTTACTTTTTTTAAATTCTCATCACCTTCATCAAGTGTGTGTGTGTGTGTGTGTGTGTGTGTGTGTGTGTGTGGACCCTTTCTGTACATTTCTGAATCTTTTTTACATGTTATATATTAAAAAAGAGAACTGCGCAACAGAACAAAAAGGCAAGTGGCCACTCAGATAAATGATCCTGAAAATCCTAATTTTATTTTCAATTTCTGAATACAAGAAAGTTTAGGAGTTAGTGTGGTCAATTAACTGACCAAAACAAATACCACCAAGTGTATCTATTAGACTCCTATACCATGGAAACATGAAGGAAAACACTGAAATCAATCAGTAAAGTGGACAGCACAGTTAAATAAATAAATAATAAAGAATACACAGAATTTGACATTTTTTGCATGTACCAGAACAACCAGACATAGATACAGCTTCTTTCCTACTGTTATCACCTTCATGAGCGGCTGATCATTGTCTACCAGATCCTGTTACACTATTATGACATATTGCACATCTCAGGCCCATTTGCAATGCACATTATGGCTGTGTCTGTGCAGTCCTGCATTTTATGGACATTTTATATAATCTTTAGGCCTATATTGCTTTATGACACTGCTTTTGACTCCCATATATTTAATGCACAATAGGCAACGTTTCGACCCTGCTGGGTCTAAGAGGGGCAAAAAGTTGCCTAGTGTGCATTAAATATATGGGAGTCAAAAGCAGTGTTGCGGACATTATATTTTTTCAATTGAGTAAGTTTTCTTTTGTCCTGCACCTGCCAGAAGGTGGAATGTCCACACAATAACTGTTTGCTGAACTATATTGCTTTATGCACTCTGCATATTGGTAGTATATTGTGTTTTTTCTGTATTTAATATGTATATTTATATATGTGTGTACTGACTATTGCCATTGTCTATAGCAGTGGTTTTCAAAGTGGGGGCCGCGAGGGGGTGCCAGGGGGGCCTCAGCAAGTTGGAAGGAAAAATAAAAGCAACAAATAAATACATTTGAAAAATGTAAAATATAGGCCTACCTATTACTATGAGGGTTGCCATTATAATAATTTGTTGCATATCTGAACATTATTTTTAGCGTGATAGCTCTCATATAGCAGAAAACCCCAAATGCTATTTTTACACACTGTATGCTACATCGCGAAGTGCTTATAGCTAAAATAATCATTAGGATTAGCTTAATGTATTTTTACATTTGCCGTAGTATTGTCGATGGGTTTAATAACACATCAAGGGGGTCTTTGGCCAGAACCTAGTGGTATTTGGGGGGCCTTGTCGTGGAAAAGTTTGGGAACCCCTGGTCTATAGTATACTGTCTACTGCTGGAGTAACATCAATGCCCGGAAACAAATGCGTTGTATGTGTGAACATATTTGCCAAATAATGATTCTGATTTTCAAATAAAATGACCAAAGAGAAATACACTTGAAACCATTATAAGCAATATTTTTATGCATACTGTATGTGCTCAAGAGACTCAAGCAGGTGTTGTTAGAACACTGAACAAACAGATCAGTGGAACACAGGCCATTGGGGGACCATCTGAATACTATATAAGAATGTCTACTATAATATAGGCTACATGTCCACTGTCCACTATACACAAGTGGCTTACTGACTCAGTTCTGAAAGCCAGAAGATGATCCTTAGATTCTGAGACTGACACTATGTAAGGGATAATGTATAGAACGCCGGTCATTAGGCCTACTGGGAAAATAAGTCCCGACAGGGCGAACCGGACCCCGACGCGCAGCGGAGGGGTCTTGTTCCGCCTTGAAGGGACTTATTTTCACAGTAATGACCGGCGTTCTATACATTATCCCGCTTATTATACGGCTACTTGCCAAAACGAAATAATAAACTCCCCACGATATGACTTTAGCCTACATAAGTTATCTACATTTGTTACCGTTCATCATGGCATTTGCTGAGAAACAAATAGTTCGCAACAACACACGCTGCTGAACTTGAATCAAACATTCTTTAGAACACAGTTGATCAACCGTCTGCTTTCACGTTTGAATGAAGTTCCAGTCCTTGCGTAGTGATATAAAAAAGACGTATCAGAAGCACAAAACCCGTTGCCATTGACAGCGGTAATTATATGTTTGCAGCGGTAATTACATGAATTTATTTTACCGTAGAACGTTGGGAAATCCCATTCAAGTCAATGGAGCGTTCTACTAGCATTGTGAAGAGCCGTATTCACCTTATTCCGCGCGCATGGGGGAGATTTAGCTATTCAACATGGGGGAACTAGCTTTGCCCAAATTGTCTCCGAACTTCCGATTGAGCAGTACATCCATTGCGATACATTGAGATAGCAGAGCTCTATCGAGATGACTGGCATCATATATTATGGGTCATCCTAAAGTTAGGAACGTTTATTTAGGATTTTGGTGACTTAAGACATTTCTGTTATACAGGTTTCCTATCTGAAGTTAGGAAAAAACTGACTTTGGAGCGGCTGTTCTATAAGTTAGCCTCTCTATCCTTTTCTGCCGTGTTATCCCAATGAAGCTAACTAGACGTAGCTAGCCGACCGGAAATTTAAAGACAACGTGGAATTTAAAAAAATGGGCGGGGCTGAATAAGGTGAATAATAAAATGTATTATAGAATGTCCTATTGTCTATTAAAATATAGATCTATTATGTACAGTAGACTGACTACCACATTTCTTTCATCTCTAGATCCAAAAGGGAAATCTGTGGTCTACCCAGGGCCCAAACTTACAAAATATATCACAAGCTGCCCTTATTTTCAAAAACTCCTTAACAAAATAAACTATAAAGTCAGAAGTAAATTACAGGCATTTATTTCATTATAACAGTGTAAACAACAACAACAACAACATTCTACATTCAATTTTTCACCCCTTTCTCAACCCTCCATTTCTGATAGCAGGCGGCTCCCTTCATCCGAGCGCTGCTATAGCTGCATTTCCAGCTGCATTTGTAAGTACAGCTGTAGCCGCCCCTTTAATCACTTTTTTGGCCTTCTTCCGGAATCTCTTCCAACGCTTTCCCCATCCGCGCTTTACACGCAGGAGTCCCTCATGGGCTACGTCCTCCAGTGCCTCTGCATATGGAATGAAAACAAGCAGTGGGTTAATACAGTAGGGGCTCCATATTTAGTCTTGATTTCAGGACATAATATGTTACCTATTTACAGTAGTTACGCCAAAAAACTGAATTATTAAGAACTAATGGTAAACAGTGTGATATTAGGTTATGAACAACAGGATAAGTCAGTTGGTAAGGGCAACATGTCATGAGAATATAAAACATAATTGCGCACTAAGCCAAGTATAGGCCCATGCAGTGACAGAGAGACATAAGAATTTTCTTTGTTTCAATGAAACATTCAGGCTTCTCTCCCTCACCTGCTGGGGCATTGGGCAGTTCAGACAGGATAACACCATCCTCAGCAGATGACTCCCCAACCAGCGCGCCAACTACCAGAAAGACCTGAAAATGTGTCACAATTCAATGAACATTATTATATTGGTGCACACTGATATAGGCAAAATTATACTGTTTGTAAAGAAGGTTTTATAACATCTTCAGAACCATTTGTGATAGAATATGGTCATGTGTGGGTTGTAGAATAACCAATATTAAACCGTAATTGAATATGGCTCAGACGAGGTGATCTGCTATTGTCATCCTTAAATTACTTACCACAATGGCCAGAAACAGTTTTCGTGTCATGCTGTGGCCTAGATTTTCCCTTTCACTAAAACAAATGACAAAAATGTGCAAACATGAATAAGTGCAACATCTTCACCACTCCCATTCAAAACAAGAAAAAAGGAAATACAGACAGAAAGAAAGAAAGAAAGAAAGAAAGAAAGAAAGAAAGAAAGAAAGAAAACAGACAAATCAGCCATAGGCCTCTTTCTATTATCTCAAGCATCACAATTAACTATATAACTATAGTCCATGAGAATACTATGCTACCTCAGACGCATCATTGGTGTGTTTGTTATGCTTACCTCCGAAGTCAAGCCCTGTGATGTCCGGCGTGAATATGATGAGCTTGTGCTGTCTGTGAATATATATACAGTTGGAGAGGCTGTAACTAGGCACCCCCTTTCACTGACACAGCACTTACACTACGTTGCCTACACGTGCTCTCTGAAATGTCGCAATCTAGGAGTTCCGAGCACATAAATTATTGCACAAAGTTATAATTTGTGAAACTTCTGTTCCTCTCTCATACCAGAGTTGTCAAGTTGTACCGCTGAGAGTCCGTGTTATTGCCAAAAATGGCAGGGTGTGGCATTAACAGATAAGATTAAAAAAAAAAAAGTGATAGTTGTGCGTAATGCAGTTGTGTGTTACATTTAATGTATTTATATGGTAATGTTTCACCAAAGTAATTTTCACAAATAGGGTTAGATTTATGCCGACCTGATTGCTGATTTATGCAATTGAATGCATAATTACTCCACCTCCAAATAGATATGGACAGGGAGGGTACGAGGACTGGTCTATTTGGTTAAATCCTTCTTGCTGTTGAACTGAACTTGCTCTTTCAACCCATGGGGCATATTTCCTTTTGAATGATGAATGATGAATGAATTACATTTTAATATATAAAGTGAACACCATGTCTTATCACCTATTAAAGCATAGGTCTATCACCAAACCACGGAACCACATTTCTCTGGTGTGGCAGTGATTATGTTACATTTGTAAGTTTGAACATTTGGATTCAAATCTGATCCTTTGAGACCCCCTTGCCTCCCCGTCTACCACTCTGCTTTCGTTCACATGGCTGGTGCTGGTAGATTCTCATCAAATGCACACACACACACACACACACACACACACACACACACACACACACACACACACACACACACACACACACACACACACACACACACCATGTTGTGTGAGAGAGTGCATCTCATCTCAACTGTAACATCCAGTTGAGAGTGATATATTTCCCCAAATGTCCTAACAAGCTAATTTGTTTGTTTGACTAACTCTCCTGGTTGTTTTGCTGCTTTGTTTGGAACGTTGATCAAGCATCATCACCCATGATGATCTCATGTGGGATGTTTATTTTTACATAGCTAGATTGTAATGAATGCTCTGATTAGTTACTTAACTTGGATATCATGAGGGTTTTCATGTTGTTTTTATTTAATGCATATATATGGAATGTACTGGTCAACTGTAACATCTATCTATCTATCTATCTATCTATCTATCTACTGTATCTATCTACTGTATCTATCTATCTATCTATCTATCTATCTATCTATCTATCTATCTATTACATCTTAGCCAGTGAACCACAGGCAGAAGAAAATCTACACATATGCAGTGAAACATGCTTTGGAAGACTTAATTCTGGAAAAACATAGTTCAGCAATCAAGTCGGTTAAAATCTAACTCTGTTTGTGTAAAATAACTTTGGTGAAACATTATAATATAAATAAATTAAATGTAGTCTAACAAAACTGTATTACGTAAACATTCTTATCATTTGCTAACGCCATGCCTTGGCATCTTTGGTGGAAGCACGCCTCTCAACGTCACAACTTGACAACTCCGGTATGAGAGAGGAATGGAAGTTTCACAAATTAGAACATTGTGCAATAATTAATGTGCTGGGTACTCCTAGATTGCATCATTTCAGCACGTGTAAGCCACGTAGTGCAAGTGCTGTTTCAGTGAAAGGGGTGCCTAGTCAGACCCTCTCCAACTGTATATATATTCACAGACAACACAAGCTCATCATATCCTCACCAGACATCGCAGAGGTGTAAAAGTCGCTGTTGTTCGAGTCTTCGGAGGTAAGCATAACAACCACACCAGTGATGCGTCTGAGGTAGCATAGTAGTCTCATGGGCCTCAAACTCTTGACTGTTGCAAATGATTTGTGTGTTGTCTATAGTTACTCATGATGCTTGAGGTAACAAAGAGACGGCTAATGGCTGATTTGTCTGTTTTCTTTCTTTCTTTCTTTCTTTCTTTCTTTCTTTCTTTCTTTCTTTCTTTCTGTATTTTCTTCTTTCTTGTTTTGAATGGGGGTGGTGAAGATGTTGCACTTGTTCATGTTTGCACATTTTTTGTCATGTTTTTTTAGTGAAAAAAGAAGATCTACAGCATGGCACGAAAACTGTTTCTGGCCATTGTGGTAAGTAATTTAAGAATGAATGACCCTAACAGTGGATCACCTCACCTGAGCCATATTCAGTCACGATTTAGGCTTGGTTATTCTTCAACCCACACATGACCATATCACAAATGCTCTGATGACACAAGATGTTATAAATAGCTACCTTCTTTAAAAACAGTAACATTGTGTCTATATATATATAGTATATATTAATGTGCACACAAATGATAATGTTCATTAAATTGTGTCACATTCTCAGGTCTTTCTGGTAGTTGGCGCGCTGGTTGGGGAGTCATCTGCTGAGGAGGGTGTTATCCTGTCTGAACTGCCCAATGCCCCAGCAGGTGAGAGGGAGAAAAACCTGAATGTTTCATTACAAACAAATGAACAATTCAAAACATGAAGCAGAAAATGCCTGTGTCTTTCCATAATAAATCATAATTCATAATGATGTACCCACTGATGTAATGATGTATCTAATGCTTTAGTTAATGTGTTATTTATGCATGAGGTCACGAATAAGAGACTATGAATTCATGTCAATTCCTAAAGATTCATGAGATATTAGAGATGAAATAATGTGTAAATCATGAATTAATTCATGCATGAATTCATGATAATTCATGTACCCTGCCGTAAAGTGTTACCTATATTTTATATACTCCTGTCATGAATTCTTTGATTTCAAAGCCATTTGGTGTAACTACTGTAAATAGGTATGATGTCCTGAAATCAAGACTAAATATGGAGCCCCTATTAACCCACTGCTTGTTTTCATTCCATATGCAGAGGCACTGGAGGACGTAGCCCATGAGGGACTCCTGCGTGTAAAGCGCGGATGGGGAAAGCGTTGGAAGAGATTCCGGAAGAAGGCCAAAAAAGTGATTAAAGGGGCGGCTACAGCTGTACTTACAAATGCAGCTGGAAATGCAGCTATAGCAGCGCTCGGATGAAGGGAGCCGCCTGCTATCAGAAATGGAGGGTTGAGAAAGGGGTGAAAAATTGAATGTAGAATGTTGTTGTTGTTTACACTGTTAATTGAATAAATGAAGAAGACAGCACCAAGGAAGAAGGTTGATAAAGGGTTGAATAATTGAATGTGGAGCATGTTGCTTTTGTAATGAAATAAAAATGTTAATATACTCTCAACATCATGGTTTGTTGTGTTCTTTATCAGGAGTTTATAAATGTACTATAGACTTTGCAAAGGCAGTCTATGGTATATTTTGTCCAAGACCTAATAGGACATTTTTTTTTAAATGAATTTCAAATTAATGTTAATCAGATTTGTCTATGAGAGATAGGTTTAACTGTGCTAACATTGCGAAGGA
>NW_027468620.1:16047112-16104612 GCF_046254945.1 Alosa pseudoharengus | reverse complement strand
GTCGAAAGGAGGTCAAACTCATCTGGTAATATAATCAGGTAGGTGCTACAGTCATCATTAACCAAGCTGCCCATGACCATACTGAGAATACTCCCCCTCTCCTTTCTTCTCTCCCACCCAAACTCACTCCCTCTCCTCCTCTGTTCCTCTCTCTTCTCCTCTCTTCCTCCCTCTCCTCCTCCTCCTCCTCTCTTCTCCTCTGGCTCACATCTGATTTGTTGACTGATGCCTGAATTTCAGCCTCTCTAGTGTCCCAGCCTGGCTTGCTTTAAATTTGGGGGAAAGGAGGAATAGGTCAGACAGACCATCAATGCTGCCCCCTAGCCAAATAAAAAAGACAAGAAAAGAAAATAAATAAAAGAAAAATACACTTTCTGTTAGACCAGATGAAATAAAAAAAAATCCATCATCAAACTAACACAAAAAAAAGAAAAAAAAATCTCACCCCACGTTACGCACTCCCAAAGCATAACAAGGAAACAGATCCTTTTGTTTTATTTCCTCTGCAATTAAGTTTTGGAAATGGGCTTATAACAAGTATTGTAATTGCTCTCATTTAGACTGTGGTCTCTCTGCCTGCTCTCTCTGCCGAGTCCTCCTTGCGAGTGAACTCTCCCTCCAGAGTCTCATGCTATAGCAGGAACTTTTCCGACCCCAGAGGTGAGAAGAGGCACATTCCATACCTCACCTTAATTAGGCTCAGATGATCGTTTTAATGGACTAACAACGTACTTGGCAGGAAGGAGGAGGAGAGCATCGGAATGAAAATATTCCCGTTGGTTTCGATCCAGGAGCTGAGTTCGGAAGAGCTGCCGCCGAGACCTTCAGCAACAGTTACAGTAGTCATAACGAAGTCATCATAAATCCTGTCACCACCGCACTGATTGGCATGGTGTTGATTTGTATAATTAAGGAAATATTTGTGAAATGATTAGTTTTGAAACCCACACGTCTGCTTGCTTTGACAAGTGAAATGCTTCACTGATTACCTTGAACTTCCGCCGACTTCAAACCCTGACAGAGGCTGTGGTTTCAGCTGGCTAATACTGTTAATTGTAAGAGCATCTGTGCTTCTGCACATTAGTGCTGGCAAGTGATGAGAGACATCGAGGAAAATCACCTGTAATGTTTTTCTTTCTGCACTTCCTCTCATATATCTCTCTTTCTCTCTCTCTCTCTCTTTCTTTTACTCTTATGCTCCCTTTGTTTGTCTGTTTGGCACAGTATGTATAACAAATAAACCGACAGGCATAAAAACAGACAACACGTGTCGTGTGCATGCAATGTGGATACACATGCACAGCAGGACACACATATGCACATGCGTCATGATGCGTGCAGAGTGTACACTCACTACACACTTCACACACACACACACACACACACACACACACACACCACACACACACACACACACACACACACACACACACACACACACACACACACACACACACATATATACACAAACCTCTTAGTCCCCCTGCCTGCACACATTGTAAAAGCTCAGCCAGGGAAACACAGGGTCTCTTTGTCCTCCACTGGCTGTCATGTGGACACATTTAGTACAAATTTAATCCCCATAATGAGCTTCATAAATCACGCTTAAGGTAAATATTCAATTGCAACAGATGAATCATGTTGGAGGTATCAAATCCCATTTAGCTTGCCGTAGAGGGAGTTATGTGTCCAGGGTGAGCAACGAGCCATTTCCTGAAGATCCTGCAGATATCATGGAAACTTTTAGACTCAATGTCAGCGATATGAGTCCGGCAAGATGCAAAAGAATACGGCAGGAAAGGTATGCCCAAGTCACCTAAAGGCAAACTTTCAGCCCTTTAGACACTGCAGTCACTGGGGCCATAGACAGACATTTTAGTAGGGCAGCCCTCTAGACACTGCAGTCACTGGGGCCATACACAGACATTTTAGTAAGGCAGCTGCTCAAGCTAACAAAAGGGTATCTTCTCTCCAACTGTTTTTATAATAATGAAAGTAATCCTACATAAAGTAAACCTACATAATACACCCTTAATTAACACATGAATTGATTGATTGTTGAATTGTTTCATGTAGGCCTATGATAACTTTTAGAAATTACCCATAGACAATCTATGGAGATGTTCTGACAATGGAACTAACGGGGTTCTTCGAAGTTTTTAGACCTATTGTAAGCTCCACTGTAATCCTTCCCTTTTCAGGCTGATCACTTTGCTCAGTTGGAACCTTTGAAAGACCTACCTTTGTCTTTGTCAACAAAGTCCCAATTAAGCAACATTTATCAAGAAATGAATGTATGTTGGAACGTAAAAGGGCAGCAACTGTTTTGTTGATCACCATCAAGAATCTGTTTTTAAAGGATTGGCTACCGTGACCACTAGAGCACCACACTCTGGCGATGGGCCTTAGCATGTCTATTTGCCACTGATGCCAGCTAGTCTGACGAGCCAGACCCACATCAAGATGTAGGGTCTGGGAACTTACCATTGGCGCTGCTCAATCCGAGGGGCGGGATAAACGGTTGTCTTTCCAATTTGCTCTGCACGCAATAGGATAGCGCTACAACTTATGAGTCCCATGCATTTTCCCACCAGCGGAGCTAGTTGGCTAGTTGATCAAACTTTTGCCAATTTAAAAAAAGCTTAACTCGAGTCGCGATTCAAAGACCGCAGCAGCAGCATCCATCTTCTTTGTTTTCAAGTAGCAGGAAATTCACGTGGAACCGTTGTTATTGGCCTGATAGAAGTTTCATTTTTCCAACTCGCAAGCCAACAGAGAGTTGCTAGACTACCCTGGCTGCAAATTACATTTGCTGCCACTAGGGTGCGTCTAGATTTCTAGGCTAGATGCCAGCATTTATCAGCTTTAGCTACAGGTAGAGTACTTACAACCATATATGGAAAAGAGCTCTTCATGTCTCAGTCTTGCCCACATATCTTAATGTTTGCTGACCTCATCAACAGGAACTCACAGTGTACTTTTGAGTTTCTCCTTAATTGTGAAAGTGGTTCAGGAACAGGGCAAGGCTTGATGTACCAATAACTGTTTCACGTTTATGTCTCTCTGTGTAATTGCTGTATTACACTGACACAAAGGACAGTTTGCTCTTTCCGAAGAAACAACACTGACCCTGACAATGTTATTTTGCTAAAGGCGTCTTCCGGTTCAAAGAGAGATTATCATGGCCACTGTCCTATGCCTGTTCTAAGGACTTATAGACCTGTCTTTGCCTTCAGACAATGTTGATTGTTATTGCACTATAAAAGCAAATACAATTGCATTCACTGGATTTTAAATTAATTATCTTGTTAACAAGTTAAATGCCACAGTTTTCAAATTATGAGCTATAAAAGTACATCACAAATACATGTAGTTTGATAGGTCTAATAAATGACGATGAAGTCACAATTAACCAGAATGGAAAGACATGGAAGGTATCTAGACAAAAAGCTTATTCTGGCCTAAAATCCTTTTGTGTGATGAACTTGGCTCCAGCCATATTGAAAGCCAGACTGAAAGAACAAGGCAAACTATTGGCTTGGATGGTGTTCTAGTAGTGAGTGAGTGAGGCTTTTGAAAGACCAAAGCCTGCTTGTGTAGAGTAACTCGCCAGTCTGTGGCTAGTAAACCCTACGCACATCCAGGCGGTGGCTTTCCTGGTGTCATCCTCTTATTCCACCACTCCTCTCAGTATAGTATGAAATATAAGTATATATACTCTTTTGTTCCCGTGAGGTAAATTTGGTCTCTACATTTATCCAGTATAAGTATAAGTATATATACTCTTTTGATCCCATGAGGGAAATTTGGTCTCTGCATTTATCCAGTATAAGTATAAGTATACTCTTTTGATCCCATGAGGGAAATTTGGTCTCTGCATTTATCCAGTATAAGTATAAGTATATACTCTTTTGTTCCCGTGAGGGAAATTTGGGCCGGGCCGGGCTGCTGCCGTCAGAATTTTCCCGGTGGATTTTAGTGCCCCACTCCGCCCCTGGCACACACTCAGGGGCATAGCCAGGATTATTTTATAGGGGGGGCCAGCTGGGTCCAGACTTTTTATTGGGGTGGCACTTGGGAATCAAAACTACTATTTGAAAACTACTCAAAAAGTTTTGAAGATTAGGATAGCCTATTTTAATAATGGCAATAAATTGTGCAAAGCCAACACTGATAGGCCTACACAGGTCAGTTTGTTGGCCACTCCAACATATTTTCCATAAATAGGTCAATGCCAATAAAAAATATTATGATAATGCACCTTACTTAATCAGTTTTATTCAAATTATGTTAACTCAAAGAACAATAATAAATACTACAAATATTGTATGTATATATTTGATCTCATACTGATGGCCAAACTATATTTCTTTCTGATATCCACTCCAAGTACTTGGCTGTAAGTAACATGGCTCTGAATTAAGAAATTAACCCTTAGAACCCTAGACTGTTTTAAGGGCTTTTTCACTACCTTAGAAACATTTATCCTGGTCAATGTAAGTGCCATACACACATGCTATATATTGTATTTTAACAGAGTCTAGGCTACCCAGATCTGCCACTATTTAATGTATTAATACTTCCATTGATTTCATTTTGATTTTTAAATAATAAAAATACAAACAGTGTATTATAAAAATGTATCTCACCACTGCAAGCTGGCACATGTGTGCATAGGGCAGACTGTTCTGAATCTGGCAATATCATTGCCATGGTGGAGGGATTCTCTGGGGCTGAGCAAATGTGAAAAATATGTGGTGTGTGCCTTATGGAAATAAATGGCATTTTTTTTATTTAGCCCTATGGCTACTCTATTTTTGGTCATTCTCACTACCTTTACAGTAGTTATAAGCAGTTATCCTGGTCATTGTAAGTGCCATTGACACAGTAATGAAAAATGCCCTTTTTGCGCTCCATATCTGTGACACAAACTGATCTGACCTGACTGAACCCGAGTTTGCATGTTCTGTGTGTACACTCATGATGATTCTAAAATAACTTTTTACTGCATTGTCATGAACAAAGTGAAGGCAAAAAGGTGTTTCTTTGTCGAATAAATTGGGATGCAATGTGAGTCTCGAATTGGATGCCATGCAGGAATTTGCTAGGATCTCAAAACCGGATTATGAACATGCTTTGCCATAGAGAAACACATGATAGCGTTGGATTATGAACATGCTTTGCCACCACAACACACAAAAACGTGGGGTAAGTCGAGCTATATGAAGTTATTACTTTGATGTCATTTCGTCTGTTTTATAACCCAGACGGATGCACTTGGTATCAAATGATAGCTCTGTGTCTCCTCTTTCACCTGACATGCGTGCCATATCTATCCGATCACAGGTTCGTGAGGGCCTAATTCAAACGAGAGTAATGGGTGTGCAGCGTTGGTTTTTGTACATTATTATTTGTACATTGTACATTTTATTTTGCAGTTACGTTGTCTGTTTTTATAGCCCAGAAGGAACAATATACTTGGTACCAATAGATAGCCCTGTGTCTCCTCTTTCTTCTGATATGCTTGCCATATCTATGCGATCACGGGTTCGCGAGTAATTCAAACGAGAGTAATGGGTGCGCAGTTGAACTGTAAATATGAATCAATTGTATTTAATTACATGATATTTAGTTTTATTTTCATACTTGATCGCACAGACAAGTGTTTAGTCTCGTTGGAAAGCCCCACTTCTGCTCTGCCACGCAATTAAGGTTTCATCTCGCTGCGATGAACAGTTCCGGAGCAATGGAACAAAGAATTCAGGCAAAGCAGCCTGCCTCTGCCTGACCAGCTATGGCAAGAACCACACGCAGTCAGCAAATTATGTATTTATAAAGTAGCCTAGGCTAGGCCCTATTAGCCTACCTGGAGCCATCTGGAGATATGTGCCTAATATGCTTGCATTTCACCCGAATTTTATCGAAATATTCTTGTTCCCGCGGGCATCCGATTATTTTTGATCAGCCCCACAGATCAATCAGAGCCTAGGCTACCTAACATGGACAGCCCAACGCAGCTCACTTGGCTATGAGTCGTGACACATTCTAACATCTTATTAGCATTAATGTTCCAACTCATCAACTCACCTGTTACTGAGGTTAAGTAGTAGGCTAGCCTAGTCTACTGTCAAGTGTTTTTAACAGATGACTTGAATTGTCCCGCTGCTGCTGCTGCACTAGGCCTAGCCTACTCACGATGTGATCAGAACCGTAGGCTACACTTCCTGACTGGGCCAATGGTCGTAGATAGAGTGCAGTAATTGGTTCAGTCCCTGCTTTGCAAAGTGTTGTCGAAAACGGCAGCAATTCTTTTTTTTTTTTACTTTTCACTGAACGGAGCTGGGGTGGCCAGCAGGGTGGCCAAGCTTTGACCAGTAGTGGCCGTGGCCCCCCCTGGCCACCACGTAGCTCCGCCCCTGCACACACTAATACCGACGCAATGAGCTGCCTGCTACGGCGGCGCTCGGGGAGCAGTGAGGGGTTAGGTGCCTTGCTCAAGGGCACTTCAGCCATGGGTGTGGGCATGGGAGAGCAGTGCTCAACCACTTCCCCGCCCACATTTTTCCTACTGGGTCGGGGATCGAACTGGCAACCCTTCGGTTACAAGCCCGAAGCCCTCACCAGTAGGCCACGGCTGCCCCCACGGCTGTCCCCACGGCTGCCCCTCTCATCCTGCCATAGGGTCCCCTGTCTGCCAACCCCAACCCCGGCCCAAATACACACAAAGCTGTGGCGAAGGGTTGCCCCCCAGTAGGAAAAATGTGGGCGGGAAGTGGTCCCATGCCCACCCACCATGGGCTGAAGTGCCCTTGAGCAAGGCACCACCCTCACTGCTCCACGAGCGCCGCTGTTGTAGCAAGCAGCTCACTGCGCCGGGATTAGTGTGTGCTTCACCACTGTGTGTTCAATGTGTGCTGTGTGTGTTTCACTAATTCACGGATTGGGATAAATGCAGAGACCAAATTTCCCTCACAGGTTCAAAAGAGTATATATACTTATACTTATTTATTATTGCTTAATGGTGGTTTGAAACCATACACGTGTCATTGGGTCACACAATAGTGGCATTTTGCTTTTTTAATATGAAGGCAATCGATACAGTTCTTCTTCTACATTGCTTCATTATTCTACATGTGCATTTAGTTGCGTAATGGGGTAAAAACTGCACAGGTCAACAACACCAAAGCCCAAAAATTGAACTTCACCATCCCTTGATTGTGAAAGAAAAGGATGAGACAATTATGTGATTTCATTGTTACTCAATAAGTGTATGCTGAAGAGTTCGAGAGAGTTCGAGAGAGTTCAAGATGTATTTGTCACATATACATCATAATGCTTTATGGACGTAGTCATGAGTATGTATAAATAGTTATATGTACTTATGTCAATAATCACAGTATGAGGCTTTATGATTGGTTCATAACATTTTAATGCCATTATAATGCTTTCTCAATACTGGGTTCAATGAAAGTGTAATTGAAATGGGACAAAATAGAAAAATAGGTGAGAATCAAAGATCAAGAAGGTTAAAAATAGAAAATTGTAATAATAACAATACTACAATAAAAAGCAGTGCTATAAATACACAGAAATACTCCTGCTTTGCAATTTTGCAAAATTAGAACCCAAATGTGAGTTTCAGATTAGCAACACTTTTAAAATTTGAATTATCAACTTTATTTAAAGAAAGAAACAGAGCTTGGTCACTAGCTAGAAAGACAGGAAACCCATCACATTGGTTAGCTTTTAAATTTAGAATTAAATGCACATCATCTGTGCGGAAAGCTAAATCTAATAATTAGACTTGATAGCAAACTCCAGCACAAACCCTGCACAATTTTGGAAAGCAGTAAACTCAAACAAAAACACAACCACTAATTCTCTGCCCACCCATGTCAAATATGATGACTGTTTCATATCAGAACAGAATGTGATCATTGGTATCTCTTTATTTACAAAGGTATTGTTGGAAAATTACCAGGTATTTCAAACATGCTTGTTTGGAATTCTGGTACCTATCAGACCAGATCAAATGACTGTTTGATGCTTATGGTTCCTCGTGTCCACACTGAGTTGGGAAAGTCGGCTTTTTGTTATGGTGCCCCTACCTCTGTACATGTATACAATAAATGATGACCTTTAGACTTACATAATAATGTCCTTAAATATGTATGTGATGAATGCATGTGTGTGTGTGTGTGTGTGTGTGTGTGAGTGTGTGTGTGTGTGTGTGTGTGTGTGTGTGTGTGTGTGTGTGTGTGAGTGTGTGTGTGTGTGTGTGTGTGTGTGTGTGTGTGTGTGTGTGTGTGTTGTAGTCAGCGCGGAAGTAGTTTCCTCTGTGGCGAGCTCTTGGGGTTGTTGTGCTGGGGGAAAGTTCCTGGGGTAAATTTATGGAAGGGGAAGTTTGGTCTGAGTGAGCTATGAAATATGTGTTCAACAAGGGTAGGAGCAGGGAGAGAGAGAGCAGCACAGCCCAGAGGGCCTGAACAAACACCACATTCCCCAACACCACGCTCACCTCACACACATCACATTCCCCAACACCACGCTCACCTCACACATCACACACAGATGCATGTGCTCAATTAAGACACAATTAAGCAAAAAATGTCTGTGTATGTGACAATGTGTGTGCACATGTGTGCGTGTGTGTGCGTGTGTGTGCGTGTGTGTGTGTGTGTGTAATGTTCTTGTGGACAAATTTGCTCGCACCAGATTGGGATGAGTGAGTGTCATACTTGGCTGTCCCTTGCCACTGTGATTTACGGTCCCGCTAATTAGCTGACTGCCCTAAACTGCACCTCATGCCCACAAACTACTCTTACAGAGACCCAGGCAGCTTGGCTAGCCTTTCTGGGTAACTCTGGCCAACATAAAATTAAATTAAAGTCCTGTGGTGAGGTTAGATGTTATGTTTGAAATGGTACGCCATAATTAGTCTAATTGGGCCAGTTATTATTTATTCTGGACACAGATCTTAATGTCATATACACTATGGTTGGATGGAATTTTCTAGAAGGCAGTTTTGCTTCCAAGCTACATACGCTGGTTAGCCACTCTCTTAAGAGTAAGCCCACCCTGTATGTGTCCAAATGTATACGTGAAAACAAACATACACAGTCCTGCACACAGACACAAGCTCACAAACACATCATGAGTCTTATGCAGCCACGCACCCCCCAAAGCTGGATGTTGTCCAGTTTTCATATATGCTCAATGTGTATATATTACATTTTCAAATAGATGCTTTGTGTGTTCAGAGTCTACCAATTTCTCATGAACTGTATTGCAAATTTGATGTGTGCATGTTGTGTGTGTGTGTGTGTGTGTGTGTGTGTGTATGTGCGTGTGTGTGTGTGTGTGTGTGTGTGTGTGTGTGTGTGTGTGTGAGAGAGAGAGAATGAATGAGATGGAGAGGGGGTAGGAGAGGTAGAGTGTGTATGTGTGTGTTTGTGTGTGTGTGTGTGAGTGTGTGTGTGTGTGTGTGTGTGTGTGTGTGTGTGTGTGTGTGTGTGTGTGTGTGTATGTGTGTGTGAGTGTGTGTGTGTGAGAGAGAGAGAGAGAGAGGAGAGAGAGAGAATGCATGAGATGGAGAGAGGGGGTAGGAGAGAGAGAGTGTGTGTATATGTGGCTGTATTTATTTATACAGTGGTACCATGTGTCTGGCCGTGTGCATGTTGTCTTCTTTCGTCTCCTGGTGGAACAACATGCTCTTTGTCCCGCCATATCCTCATCTGATGAGAAGCAGGTGTCCCACCATACACACTCTCTCTCTCTCGCTCTCTCAAACACACACACACACACACACACACACACACACACACACACACACTGATTTTTGTGCTGCCTGTCTTCACCTGGTTACCTCTGAAACCCAAACATACCAGGCATGTATCTCCTGTCTGTCACTGACAGGCCCCCAGCTGTGAGTGCTCCTTCGGCTTGTTAGACTCTCAGCCAATACGTTTGCCGACTTTCTCAGAAAATGTAGCAATGCGTGTCATCTTGCAACATGATCTCACAGAAAATCCAACACATACACAGCCACACTCATCTGCTCATACACACACCCATACATGCATGAACTGAACGCACACACACACACGCACACACACACGCACACGCACACGCACACGCACACGCACACGCACACGCACACGCACACGCACGCACACACCTGAGTTGGTATGAGTTTAATTAGATCAACACATATGATGATTCACACATAAAATGAAATAACTTGATATATCTCCCCTTTGTTCCAGGCCTAATTTTAACATGCATGCACACAAGTTGAAACTGGAGCTAGGCAATCCTGCTAAATCCTGGCTCCAAGCCTCTTTCTGTACAGTGGGGGCTGTAACTGCAACCCCCCCGCCCACCCCCACCCAATTTGCACACAATTACACGCCCACATCACCACTTCGCCACATAGTGGAATTATGGGATAATTATAAGAGTGGGAGTGGGGACTCAGTTTAGGCAAACTCTATTGCTCTGCATTGTGCTGTGCTGTTCTCTCTCTTTCTCTCGCTGTGTGTGTGTGTGTGTGTGTGTGTGTGTGTGTGTGTGTATGTATGTCTATCTGTGTGTGTGTGTGTGTGTGTGTGTGTGTGTGTGTGTGTGTTGTATGTCTGTGTGCATGTAAGTATGTGTGTGTCTGTCTGTGCATATCTGTGTGTATATGTATGTATATCTGTGTGTACAGTATATGTATGTCTATCTGTGTGTGTGTGTGTGTGTGTGTGTGTGTGTGTGTGTGTGTGTGTGTGTGTGTGTGTGTGTGTGTGTGTGTGTGTGTGTGGTGTGTTTATGTGTGTGTGTGTGTGCGTAAGTGTGAGTGAGATGCTATCTCCGCGGCCTCCCCGGCCATTACACACAGACAGGCTGGTGCCACGTCCTCCGGATCTGCCTAATGGGCTCCCCAACGCACAGATGGGACGGGAGCTCTGCAGCACGCAGAACGCAGTGAGACTTAGCGGGCTCCATAGGAGAGAGAGAGAGAGAGAGAGAGAGAGAGAGAGAGGGAGGGAGAGAGAGAGAACGGAAAACCTCCAGAACAGACATGGCTTTCACTTAATCACACAGCACCAACACCACAGGAGACGGGCCAGATAAAAAAAAAGTGGGCCAAAAATGTTCTGTTTATTTTGTGTGCGAGTCCATGTGTATATATTTCTATGCGTTTCAGTGTATCTACAGACATGTATGTTTGTTTACACCTCTGTGTGTGACTGTGTATAATGTATAAGTGACAGTGTGTGTGTGTGTGTGTGTGTGTGTGTGTGTGTGTGTGTGTGTCTACATATCTGAAATGTGTACACATTATGCTTCGCACTGCCGTGTGCCGCGTGTACAAACTGTAACGGCAATCCTGCAAAAATAAATAAGCAAAATCGGGAATAGTGGCTCCGCTATTAAGCATGCAAGAGTAGGAACGGGACCGGCCCAGTTAACAAGCCGTAAATTAGCGGCCATTAAAGCCATTTAGCTTTCCTGTAAAAACTACCAGGGAAACAATGGGGCCTTCATGCTCAGCTGAATGTGCAGTGTGCAGCGTGCTGTGGGGCACGGCTGGGCCCAAGTCCAATGGCGTGTTGGGTCAGCGTGTCGGCCGTCGTGTCAGCAATACGTTACCACCAAACTCAATCTGGGAGGATTTGTTAGCGGGGCTATGAGGCTGGTGTGTGGCTCTAAAGGACCACCAGGGTTATTCTGTAGCTGTTGTGAATATATTTGGATTGTTATCTCCATGTGATTGTTTGTCTTTAATGTGTGTGTTGTACTGTTGTCAAGAAACAGTATTCTGGGTAAGGAATGGAATGGTTTAGCTGTATATTTATCTAGGACAGGGGTTCTTAAAGTTTTGATTGGTGAGGGCCAATTCAGGAACCCAACATTTAACTGAGGGGCAGGGGGAGAAAAAGAAAGAAAAAAAATGGAAAAAAAATCCCATTAGTAATCATTTTAATAACCAGGTTGCATCTCTACAGTTTATATTTACTGCATTAAACACATTTTAATTCATAACTGGGGCTAAACCTGGCAAAACTCTTAAAGAAATCTTAAGAAAAATTGCAATGCACACACAATCCCTGGGGTTCTCTACCCTCAACAGACAAATTTGGGATATAACTGTTCTGGTTGCAGTCCATTTCAAGTACAAACTTATTTAGAACAAACAGTCTCAGTGTGCCTTGCTTCTTATCAGCATAGGCCTTATTCAGGGCCAATTCCAGCTACCAAAGCACCACAGGAAAACCTGATGGGCACGAAACACCTCTAAACGGAGATTCATTCTTTTCAAAGCACACAGTACAGTTGTACAGTTTTACAGATGTTAATGCGGGCCGCCAGAAATGTTTCCGCAGGCTGCCATTGGCCGCCGGGCCGCACTTTGAGAACCTATGATCTAGGAAAATGCGATACTTTATAGTATAATGTTTCACTGTACATATTCACAGTTATGGCATTGTAACCATAAATATGACAGTGTGATAAAAAGAAAGATGCCCTGATGCACATATGAATCAAATGATTAGAGTTAATTTCGTAATGTATGGGTGTGATGTTGAACTGCTTAAATGTTTAGGATTCTTCAGGACTTTCAGGGCCTTTTTATAGCATGAGATAATATACATGCAGACGAACATACACACACACACACACACACACACACACACACCCTCACACACACACTCATAATGAAACCCCCTGTCTGAGGGCAGTAGATGGATTACAAACATGTTTGCCGGCTTCGCCCTGGCCGCTGGCGTCTGGGGCTGTGTTTGTGGGTGACTCTGGAGAAATGAGCCGTTGTCATGGGAAGCAGAGACGTTTCCTTACCACCGCCGCCGCTTTTCTGAGCTCCACACACACACACACACACACACACACACACACACACACACACCAGCCATATGGTGGCTCCTAGGTGAACCCCTGAACCCCATCACCCCCATCCACAGCATTCATTTGTTTAATCTCTCCTTGTGTGTGTGTGTGTGTGTGTGTATACGTGTGTGTGTGCTGAGAAGAAAAGACACACATTATTAGCATCCATTTGTTTCATTTCTTTCCATTTCTGTGTACATGAGGGGAGAAGACACACTTTGTTTATGTTTATGCTGCTAATGGAATTTGGATTTGTTTTAATGGCATTGTGTAAATGTTTATCGGTCGAAAGAAAAGACATAAATCAAGACAAACAATGATTTCTCAAGAACAGGCAACTTGGGTCAAATGCTCCGGGCCACTGTAAACAGCTGTGACCGTGCCAGAGAGATTGCAGAGTGTGAATCGGAGCTGTTTAGTCTGTTTTATTTACCCCCGGGCTGATGTCATATAGGGTGTGTATGCCCCTTTTTGTCTTTCTTTCTCTCAGCACTCCGTTTTGTCTGGTCTGTTTTGTTTGTGCTTTCAGTCTTTCAAACTGCATAAGCCCCTGTGAAAAATGATGGGATTCACTACAGCTGCAAAATGTGTAATTTCCATTTGGTGTGAATTCCACACTTCTCCCATTTGGTAATTTCTTATTTTTAATCTCTACCCATGTAGCGTTCTCAAAGGCATCATAAGCACTAATTCAACATTATAACAACTTAATAACAATAAATGGTAACACTTGACAGTTTACTTGACAGTATCGACATAAGAGTGACATGACACTGTCATGAACATATGACACTGTCATGACACACGAACCCTAGCCCTAACCCTAACTCTAACCCTAACCCTAATTTGTTATGACACAAATCGAATGTCACTTAATAACAAAAGCTTTATGTCATAAACGTTTATGACTTGTTTATGACATATTCATGACAGTGTCATGTCACTCTTATGTCGATACCGTCAAGTAAAGTGTAACCCAATAAATATATAAAATATCAATACAAATTCTATTCCATTGATCTTCACCCGGGGGGGGGGGGGGGGGGTCCACGGAGGCACTGCAGGGGGTCCGCCAAATTATTTCAACCAAAGCCTTTTTTTTGCTCTTCCAAAAATGTAAAACGTCTGATAATTAAATAAAACTAGATGTACCGCAGAGCGGTACAAAATATGACCGCCGCCCAGTCCAGCACATTTTTTCCACAAAAAGAAATCACGCTGAAAGGCCTATATGATTCTAACTGTCTCACTAAATTGCATTATCCACACTCAATTCTTGGTATCTGCTAGACAACAAGTACCAAAACATGATTAGTTCATAGATTTCACATGTAAAATTAATTTTATACAACCCCACCTCCATCTTGCCTGTTCATAATTCTGAGAAATTCTTTATTGTTTGTGTTATGTTTATGTTATGTGTGTGGGTGTGTGTGTGTGTGAGTGTGTGTGTGTGTGTGGGTGTGTGTGTTTGTGTGTGCGTGCTTGTGTGTGTGCCTGCGTATGTGCCTGTGCATGCAATCGTACATATGTCTACTGTGTGAGTATGTGTCATACGTATGATTACTGTGAATGTATGTGTGTGTGTGTGTGTATCTGTTTGTGCACATGTGTGCACATGAAATGGGTTAACATGACCCCTGGAGGCAAACATACGGAAAAAAATGGTCATCCTAGGCCCTACAGTTCTCAAGATATTCACAGAGAACTGTGTCTGCCCTACCCTCCTTTCGGGGGTCCAGTCCAGCGGGGGGGGGGGCTACAGATCAAAACGAAAAATGACGGTTCCATGCTATCCATGTGGGGGTACATGCCCATCAAGTTTTGTGTACCCCGGTCTTTCAGTGTCCCGGGAATCCTTGTTGGTGTACGTCACTAAATGAACACATCAATTATTTTACTGTAAAGCCCCCCATGAACGAAAGTACACAAAACTTGGCATGCATTCGGAGGGTGTCATATTGATCCTACACATTTAATTTCGTGCAGTTTTGACCTTGTCAGCCAGAGATATTGTGATGAAAACACCTAATTTTTTGCTTTTTAATTTTTAACTAGGTGGCGCTATACATGAAATAAGTGGTAATGGGATGGGTTGACATGCCCCCTTAAGACCAACATACATAAAAAAGGTGGACCTCCTAGGCCCTACGGTTCTCGAGATATTCACAGAAAACTGTCTCCGGCCACCTAAAGGCCAGTTGGTGTATAGTAACATAAATTAATTTATTTTGTGGCCCCCCATGAACGGAATTCCACAAAACTTGGCGTGCATACAGATGGTGTCATAATGATCCTACACTTCCAATTTCGTGCAGTTTTGCCTATGTTAGGTCACAGATACCTTCAATTACAACACCTCATTTTTACTTTTTTGTGTTTAACTAGGTGGCGCTATACATGAAATGAGTGGTTATTAGGGGTGTGAATCTCTCATGTAAAAGACGATACGATTCACATCTAGATACATTGGCACGATTTGATACAAGAAAAGATACATGTTCATAAAAAACGATTCAGTACGATTCGATGTGATACGATGCAGTTGAAGAATGGAAAGCATTCTGAAAGATGTTTTATCATTTGCTTAAGGTACACATTCATTTAATATTATTAATTATCATGGTCATGTCAATTAGGCAAAAACAAATGTGTGAATATGATTATCTAAACTGAGGTTTGTATCATATACTGTATTGAAATGAAAAAAGAATAGTCTACATTTCAGCCAAACAAAGCAGCCAAATACAACATGAAAATACATTTTAATAGACTTTATAGATTTTATAGAGTTATATCTGATTGTTTTCAAGGAGCTGTAGCCTATTGTTGAGGTAAGACAATACCGAAATAAAATAAAATGGTGCTTAAGACAATCTTGGCCTTTTCTCATTGCCTGCAACAAAATAGGCCTACATATGGATGAACTGGGCCTATTTTGTTCCAAGTCTGAGTGAATATGAACAAAATAATAATAATTTGTACATTGTTTAAGCAGCAAGGGCCAAATTATTCTTTAGCATTGAGGAAATCCCTTCATCAAATGTAAGGCTACTCTACAGACTATCGTTGCCGTTTAGGAATGCTATAGTAAGTGTTTAATTTCGCGCTGGATTTTGACAAACAAAAGAGTAAAAACTGTCAAACACCGACAGAGTGCGAGTTGTCACATGCTTAGGTTGCGGTAGATGTATGGGTAATGAAGTCCTTTGACAACATTGGGCAATGAGTGTAGCCCAAAACGAACTTCATTACCCACAAATCCGTGCCATGTGTAGTTTCAAAACAGGAAGCGGGATGAACGCGCTGCTTGCAATGTAAATCAGAGTCTGAGCGAGCAGAAAAGGTTATGAACCGATTTGTAACAAGTAAATCGACCGGTTCATTTCAGTTTTATTCCGATACGGGGCTTCACATATCGATGTAGCCGTATCTTACGCGTTAAAAATGGATACCGATACGTATCGGTTAATCTTTACACCCCTAGTGGTTATGGAATGGGTTGACATGGCCCCTTGAGATCAACATACAAAAAAAAAATGGTCCTCCTAAACCCTACGGTTTTCGAGATATTCACAGAAAACTGTGTCTGCCCTACCCTCCTTTCGGGGGGTCCAGTCCAGCGGGGGGGGCCACAGATCAAAACGAAAAACGATGGTTCCATGCTATCCATGTGGGGTTACATGCCCACCAAGTTTCGTGTACCCCGGTCTTTCAGTGTCCCGGGACTCATTGACGGAAATTTGGGCATGCGAAAAAAAAAAAAAAAAAAAAAAAAAAAAAAGAAATTCTGACTAAACCTAAACAGCTTCGCTGTGCGGCGGTCATAATAACACATATAGCCTACCTATGAATCTTCATCATGTGATCACTGTGGGAACATGTGCAACATGTAGCTATCCTGAGACAAAACACATTACCTGTGATAACTGTCATAAAATGTGAAATAATGTGTAAACATGCTCAGTGTTTCTCTCAGCCAAGGGGGCTGACAAAGGTTGAAGACCCCTGGTCTATACTGTTCAATCTTTGTCATTTTTAAATGTTTTTAAATCAAAATTACAATTTGAACTTATGCAATTAGCTAATCGCAAAGGTTGCAATTAATCGTGCAGCTTGCAACCCTGTCCCAATGATTAATCTTGTCACATCTACATCTAACAGGAATGTTGTGCTTCTCATGCACTAAGTGTGCTCACCAATCAGAACTGGCCCAATTTAAAGTGAAATTTGAATCTGTCAGAAATATTCGTAATTACAGTAAATTAGATATTTTCCCCAAATTGTGCAGCTCTAATTAAGATGACAGTGTCATTCTCCTGTTTAGGCATCCAAGAGCCTCATCTTCCCCTCCTCCGTTTCTTTCTTCTCCTCTCCTTCTCTCCCTTCCTATCTTTTCCTCTCCTCCTCTCCTCTCGTCCTCTCCTTTCCTCTCCTCCCCTTCTCTCCTCTCCTCTCATCCTCTCTTCTCCTTTCCTCTCCTCCCCTCCTCCTCTCCTCCTCTCCCCTTCTCTCCTGTCCTCCCATCCTCTCCTTTCCTCTCATCTCTTCTCCTTTCCTCTCCTCTCCTTTCCTCTCCTCCCCTTCTCTCCTCTCTTCTCCTTTCCTCTCCTCCCCTCCTCCTCTCCTCCTCTCCCCTCTCATCTCTTCTCCTTTCCTCTCCTTCTCTCCTCCCCTTCTCTCCTCTCTTCTCTTTTCCCCTCCCCTCCTCCTCTCCTCTCCTCTCCTCCTCTCACCTGCCAATAAAGCGGATGACCCGGCAGGCCCCCAGCAGCACCCCTGCCTGCTTCACCCAGATTGCCTTTCAGAGCAAGCGAACACCGGCGAACAGAGGGAGGGATTCAGCCCAGCAGTGCAGAGCTGACCGATCAAAAGAGCCGGGAGCCATCTGATAACGGCACTCCCCCGGGGACCGATATAAGCTACTGATTGTGGAGGGTCGGATGGATGGGGGTGGAGGGGGTGTATAGGGGTTGGTGTAGGGATGTTAGGAGGGATAACAGAGCCCCAGTGTCACCTTGGAGCCATGTGTACAATCAGGCCTTTTAGGCTGGTCAGAGGACTGCACAAGGCTGACCACTCAACGGGGGCTAGGGGCCAGCATAATATTTATATGGTGGTTAACGGAGTTTCAGCTGATGACCTCTGATGCTTCATGTGTGTGTTAGTATGTGTGTGTGTGTGTGTGTATACGTGTTCAATTGTGTTTAGGTACACACATGTATGATAGACGATGAACTGATAATGCAGATGGAGACAGATGGAGGGCAATTTCCTGTGATAATTTAAGTTACGGTGCAAGCTATTAAGTAAACTAGCCCTGGGAATACTATGGCGTCCACTCCTAAAGCTTACCCACAAACAAACATACAGCCACCCATGGGAAAGTGAGTGCACAAGAGTATTATTATGACCGCCGTGCAGCGAAGCGGCGGTCATATAGGTTTAGTCAGATTTTTTTTTCTTTTTTTTTTTTTTCTTTTTCGCATGTCCAAATTTCCGTCAATGATTCCCGGGACACTGAAAGACCGGGGTAGACGAAACTTGGTGGGCATGTAACCCCATATGGATAGCATGGAACCATCGTTTTTCGTTTTGATCTGTAGCCCCCCCGCTGGACTGCACCCCCGAAAGGAGGGTAGGGCAGACACAGTTTTCTGTGAATATCTCGACAACCGTAGGGTTTAGGAGGACCATTTTTTTTTGTATGTTGATCTCAAGGGGCCATGTCAACCCATTCGATAACCACTCATTTCATGTATAGCGCCACCTAGTTAAACACAAAAAAGTAAAAATTAGGTGTTGTAATCGCAGGTATCTGTGACCTAACATAGTCAAAATTGCACGAAATTGGAAGTGTAGGATCATTATGACACCCTCTGAATGCACGCCACGTTTCGTGGAATTCCGTTCATGGGGGGCCACACAATAAATTAATTTATGTTACTATACACCAACTGGCCTGTAGGTGGCCGGAGACAGTTTTCTGTGAATATCTCGAGAACCGTAGGGCCTAGGAGGTCCACCTTTTTTTGTATGTTGTTCTTAAGGGGACATGTCAACCCATCCCATTACCACTTATTTCATGTATAGCGCCACCTAGTTAAAAATTAAAAAGCAAAAAAAAAAAGTGTTTTCATCACAATATCTCTGGCTGACATGGTCAAAACTGCACAAAATTGAAAGTGTAGGATCATTATGACACCCTCCAAATGCATGCCAAGTTTTGTGAACTTTCGTTCATGGGGGGCCTTACAATAAAATAATTTATGTGTACATTTAGTGACCGTACACCAACAAGGATTCCCGGGACACTGAAAGACCGGGGTACACGAAACTTGGTGGGCATGTAACCCCACATGGATAGCATGGAACCGTCGTTTTTCGTTTTGATCTGTAGCCCCCCCGCTGTACTGGACCCCCCGAAAGGAGGGTAGGGCAGACACAGTTTTCTGTGAATATCTTGAGAACCGTAGGGCCTAGGATGACCAATTTTTTCCGTATGTTTGCCTCCAGGGGTCATGTTAACCCATTCCATGTGCACACATGTGCATAAACAGATACACACACACACACATACATTCACAGTAATCATACGTATGACACATACTCACACAGTAGACATATGTACGCATACATGCACATGCACAAACACACATACGCAGGCAAACACACAAGCACGCACACACACACACACACACACACACACACACACACACACACACACACACACACACTCACACACATAAACATAAATGTGTACACGCACACATGCACACAATTCAAGAATTTCTCAGAATTATGAACAGGCAAGATGGGGGTGGGGTTGTATAAAATTAATTTTACATGTGAAATCTATGAACTAGTCAGGTTTTGGTACTTGTTGTCTAGCAGATACCAGTGAGAATTGAGTGTGGCTAATGCAATTTAGTGAGACAGTTAGAATCATATAGGCCTTTCAGCGTGATTTATTTTTGTGGAAAAAATGTGCTGGACTGGGCGGCGGTCATATTTTGTACCGCTCTGCGGTACATCTAGTTCTATGACATGTTTTATAACCTCAACCCTAAAACAGTGACTACATCAAATGTGTTTCTAATAGGTTTGTTTTATGTCATTAGGCACCAAAAGTTCCTCAAAACTCATCGTGTTCTTATAAAGAATAACCTTTAAATTAGGAACTCCTACAGGAGAGGAATGGAACAACCAACCCAAAGCATGTGTGTAAGACAATCCCAAACCTATTTTCTCGATATTAGTCACTGCCATAATAAAAGTGCCGTGTGCCCAGTGTGTAGTTGGGGCGATGCTGAGGGCTACAATGTAATTTTAAGAGCCATAAAAGTGTGAATGTGTTTGTATTCCTGTGTTGTCATGACATTTGCCTGTCAACGCGTGTTAGAACGACCTTTTAAGGTTAATTGATCGACGTTCTAAGCTTTTTATTTGCAGAGGAAAGTGGGAAGCGAACAGGAAGTGTGGAGGAGAGAGAAGGGGTGTAAGGACTGAAAGATGACCACGGCCAATCTCCGTAAAAGGTTCAACCTGTGCAACACATGGGACACTGGTGCTACCACACCGCAACTCCCCCTCAAAGGCACACAGAATGTCTCTCTCTCTCTCTCTCTCTCTCTGTGTGTGTGTGTGTGTGTGTGTGTGTGTATGTATGTGTGTGTGTGTGTGTGTGTGTGTGTGTGTGTGTGTGTGTGTGTGTGGTGTGTGTGTGTGTGTGTGTTTGCGTATGTTTGCGTGTATGTGTGTGTGGTGTGTGTGTGTGTGTGTGTGTGTGTGTGTTTGCGTGTGTTTGCGTGTATGTGTGTGTGTGTGTGTCTGTGTGTCTTTGTGTGTATGTGTGTGTGTGTGGGCGTACAAAAACATTTGAGCGTCTCTCATGTATTTCCAAAGCTCGGGGTGAACCTAGAGTGACGCCTTGCAGTCTGGTTTCCATGGCCACGGCCAACTGACTCATGTGGGGTTGATGGACAGATGAGGGCAAGTCTTAAGAAGGGATGGAGATACAGAGTGAGAGAGAGAGAAAGAAAGAGAGAAAGAGAGAGGGGGGGAAACAGAGGGATGAGAAGAGACAAGCAAGGGATGGAGGAGTGAATGCAGAGAGCCACAGAGGGGTACTGATGTTTCAGGCTGACCATGAGGCCTTTCCGGCACGGCTTGCAGCGAGATGACCTCACCATCTACTGGACAGGGAACACCTGTGTCTTTCCTCCTCTCTACCCTCATCCTGAAAGCATTCCACAGAGAAGGAAGTGTGTGTGTGTGTGTGTGTGTGTGTGTGTGTGTGTGTGTGTGTGTGTGTGTACACATGTCAACATTTGTGAAAGTATTTGTTTGCATATTATTGACTGTGTGTGTGTCTGTGAGTATGAGTGTGTGTGTGTGTGTGTGTGCGCATGTACTGTATGTATTTCCATTTGTGTGTTGTGTGTCTAAAAACTATGTGACAAATACTTTCCTATCTTGCTGTTACCATTAAAAACATGCTGAGACACTGAAACACCATGAGAGCATTAGAGTTATTAGTTCAGTAAATACCTCTGTCCAGCACAAAGGTATGCATTGTGTACATATACTGTAGAATTTGGAGCTTTATAAATCCGCATGTGGAGGGCTATCTGGAACCCACACTTTAACACTCTTCCTGTGACCTACAGCCCATTAACATTAATGCCCATTTCAAGTATGTTTTTGCACCCCCGGTCCCCTTAGAAGGCCAGCCTGCTGACTCTGAATTGAGGAAGTGGTTCAGAGTAATGATGGTGGTTTTGGGGGGGATGCCGTGTAGACTCCGAGACAGCACAATCAGATCCCTGCTCCCGCTCAACCCTGAAATGGAGCCCGAATCGGGTCCTCTCAGTCTGGCAGAGAGAGAGAGAGAGAGAGAGAGAGAGAGAGAGAGAGAAAGAGAGAGAAAACAAAGTGGGGGAGTCTGCACAGAAATTGGGGTGTCCCCAGTCGCTCCAAAGTGTAGGCATGTGTTTGAAAGGAAACAAACACATGGGGAGATAAATTGGAGAGGAGACTGGGTAGCCCCCCCAACATGAGGAGGGTCTGCCCGGCATGTGACTCTCACACTGGGGGATTCACCTGGGGGTGGATGGCTTTGGGCCACGGAGGAGATAGAGAGACACAGGCTTGTGAACATGCTGTGGAGTCGGAACTGGGAGTGGGAGCGGCAGGGAAAGGGGACTGCTAATGAAGATGAAGGGGAAGAGGCTCATTTCTTCCACTCTGTGCTCAGCCTCTGCCTACATCCATCATTTTCATCAGATCTAGAGCGCTGCTGGTTTACACAAAGCTGGTTCAAAAGCCTCCGCTGTCAGCATGATGAAGGGTTTCTTTAGTACACGTGAGAAGGGGACTGTTTGGAAAATACACACACACACACACACACACACACACACACACACACACACACACACACACACTTTCTCTCACTGTGTTCCTCTTCCTCCCTCTCTCTCTCTCTGTCTCTTGCATAGACACACATGCTAACACATTTAGTTCATCAGTTGAGGGACCAGGTTGAGGAGGAACAGATGGATAATCTGAAGATGAGGAGATGAGGACAGAAGGGAAGAGAAGAGAAGAAAATAAAAGAGAAAAAAGAGAAGAGAGGTGAGGAGAGGAGGAGCAGAGAAGAGAAGAGAGGAAAGACAGGGAGTGCCTCTCCATCCCACATCCTGTAAAATCAGTGTACCAGTACCGGCCAGCAAGTCCAGGCTCATTAACTTTCTTATTGGGTCATTTATGGACCCTTTCAACAAGGTAAACAAAAACAATGCTTGAACATTCTATTTGGGCCCCAATCTACTTCCTCTGCATTAAGATAACATATGGAATGTTAAAAAGCAAGTCTTGTGGGGCCAATTATGATGCTGATAATGGAACTCTCTTGAAAGGGTCCATAATTATTATCATATAGAATAGTGGACAGCACCACACGCAGGGATATTACTGTAGACACTGTCATTCAAATCACAGCTGTGGAGCCCTAAGATTTAAGATGTCCAAGTGCCCAAGTGTGACTGTGTCATATGGCCTTCTGATAGTAACGTTAGCTACACAATGCTAACAATACAATGACTCAGAGAGAATAGACATTATCCATCATCCATTATCCATATGCACTCTACAGTAGTTATTTGTTGTTATTGTGAAGACCTTACGCTTGGTTCTCATAATGCTATGGTGGGAAACAGATGATGACAAACTTATTCACATAAAATCTCATATAGATCAACTTGTGCTCGGTAAGCGGTTGAACTGACACGTTCAACAGGTTCTATGTCAGTCTGGATGAGAGCTTTATGTGATCTAGTGAGTGTAAAAGTCACACAACCTCATTCCAATTGACCAGTTGTTTTTTTAATTGACATATTCCCCCCATTTTCTTTCTTTTTTTCTGATCTCTCTTTTTCTTCTTGCCACTTATGTGATGGAGGGCTCATGAGCTCACGCTGTGAGATCACACACACACACAGACTCATTTTATTTGCTGTCAGCCACTAAAATACTAACACCTGCAGCACTGCCACCCAGAGACAGAGGGGGATTACATGTTCTTTTCCTCTGTTGCTATCCCCAGTGTGTGTGTTTGTATGTGTGTGTGTGTGTGTGTGTGTGTGTGTGTGTGTGTGTGTGTGTGTGTGTGTTAGCGTAATATGTGTATTTGTGTGTGTATGCAAGGGAGAGAATGAGAGAAAGAGAGAGAGAGTATGTGTGTTTATGTGTGTATATGTGTGTGTGTGTGTGTGTGTTTGTGTGTGTGTGTGTGTGTGTGTGTGTGTGCAATACCATAATTTCCTGCTGCGGCTTATACATTGATTTTGCAAAATTTCTTCAGCTATGAGGTTAATACACGGGGGGAGTTAATATGGTATCAATATGGTTTTGCTTCTTTTAACTTGCATAAAACACTGTCCTGGGGCTTATACACAATGAGGCTAATACACAGGAAATTACTGTAATGTGTATATCAATGTACAGTATATGTGTATTTCTTTCAGCATGTGTATATTACTTGCATTGATGTGTATCTATGTGTCTATGGAACAACAAAATTAAAATTATTGTGTATTTGTATACGTGTTTACTGTAGGTGTGTACTGTGTGTAATTGCCTGCATTTTGTATGCTTTTGTTTAAATGCAAAATCTTGTATGTAAGTGTGTTACTCTTTTTTCCTGTGTGTATCTAACTGTTAGTTTTGTGTGTATGTGTGATTGTAAGTGCATTTGTGGGTGTGCACATGTTTTAACTGTGAGCATGAAACTATGACTCAATGTGTGTGTGTGTGTGTGTGTGTGTGTGTGTGTGTGTGTGTGTGTGTGTGTGTGTGTGTGTGTGTGTGTGTGTGTGTGTGTGTGTGTATGTGTGTGTGTGTGTGTGTGTGTGTGTGTGTGTGTGTGTGTGTGTGTGCACGTGTATGAGTGTGTTGAGTAATTAGGTCTGAATTCAGCAGTGGAAGTCATGCTCTCTTCCTGTTATATTTGGATAAGGCAGAGCCTATCGTCACCCGTCAACACCACGCTCTCCTGCTGAGGGCTGAGCACTGAGAGTGTATGGTGCTGTGCATGTTTTCTTTGGTAGGTGTGTGTATGTGTGTGTGTGTGTGTGTGTGTGTGTGTGTTGGGGGGAGGTTGTGGTGGTGTTGAAGAAAGTTGTTGAATTTGTGTGTATATTCTGCACTGCGTATTCTGTTTGCGCATTTGTATGTGTGTGTGTTTGTTTTCTATGGGTGGTGGTTATGTACTGTGTTAATGGGAGTACCACTGACATTGCTAAATACCAACTTAAACTTCTAACGGAGAAAGAACAAAAGCTAAGCAGAGGTCACTGAGAGAGTGAGTGAGTGAGTGAGTAAGTGAGAGAGAGAGAAAAGAAACTGTTGATAATAAAAGGAAGAAGTGATTCTATAGTAGAATCCTATTTACACTTGAGAATAATGAGAAGCAGGAAGCAATGGAATAGACTGAAAGAAAGAAAGAATGGAAGAATGAAAGAGTGTGTGAGGGTTAACCAGAGAGAATAGGCAAGCTCTACCGTGGGATTGCTGGAGGTTTTGCCTGTGCCAGAGAGAGGAGGCCTCAGGCATGCCATGGCCTTTATTAGACATTAGACAGGGAGCGTTCAGAGGGCTGAGATAGAGAGAGAGAAAGAGAGACTGAGAGCATCCTCAGGTCACACAGAAGTCACTGAGAGGTTGAGTAAAGTGCAGTCCTGCTATCAAGGGGATGGACTCTAGCCAGCTGCCATCTACCCAAGGAGAGCTGTGAAAGGATATTTTAATATATATATATGTGCACAAAATAAAAAAACACAATAAATGTAGCAGAATTTGAGCAGATTCAGCAATCCAATTCGTGACATGTGACTAATCGTCCAAATAAAATCAGATGTCAGGTGGTAGGGAACAAGATCTTCATTAATCTATTTTCATTAACACAAAATTGCCTGTCCTCTTTATTGTCAAGTATCACCGTAAATATGCAGCTACTAATATGTCAAGTAATATATACACAAACAGCTTGCATTTCCACGTCACCAGAGAGGTGACAGCCGCCTAGCGGGAGCTTTTCATTTCAGAGTGCTGTTTGGACTTTGAAGTTGTCAGAGCCCCTCTAATATACCTGAAAGAATTTGACTCCAGAGTTAGACACGGCTCTAGAGGAGTAAGGCAAGGAGGGAAACTCCGAGAGAGAAGCGGAGATTTGCGCAAGTCCAGGGCTATTGAGGTGAAACATGGGGAGTGGGTTGCACAACCCACTTGGGCAAGTGTTCATTATGATACAGTGTACACACACACACACACACACACACACATGCACAAACGCACGCACGCACGCACGCACACAAACACACACACACAAACACGCATGCACGCACACAGGCACACACAAACATACAACAAAGATGTTACCTAAGGGAAACATGCAGCTGCTTGGCCTCTCACACAAAGATGCATAAAAGATGATAGGTCGTTTTCTCCTTTGGAAGCATCCTTCAAATCCTGGGAATGTTTTTATTATCCTCCGAAAACATTAGCCACCTAGCCATTCCAGTAAATCTCACAATGCCCAACCCAGATTCCTGTGGTTCCTGTGTGTGTGTGTGTGTGTGTGTGGGGGGGGGGGGGTACCCACTGAGATGGTTCCAGGGAGAGTTCCAGAAACCGACAGGTATGGTTCCTCCAAGTGGCACACAATGTGAACACAATGGATTATTAAAGAAAGCATCAGCTTACTTTCTCATATGCACAGGATCCAACCCAAACCCCCTGCCGGTGGCTGTAATAACTGGGTTCTGCACCTGTGCTGGAAAGTACCTGTAGAAGGCATGCTGCAACAGTCCTCATGGTAGCAGAGAGATTATGCTGGCTGGGTGAGTCAGTACTGTAGAGAGGGATCAGTATGACTCAGAGGACGAGCATGAGACAATGGGCAAAAAAGGACACAGAAAGATGACAAGAATGAAAGAGAGAGAGAAAAGTTGAGAAAGGAAGAGAGAGAAGATGAGATTGAGAGACATTGAGAATGAGAGACATTCATATTGAGAAACATGAGAGACACATACATAACATGTGGAGACACTGAGAGAGAGAGAGACAGAGAGAGAGAGAGACTCTTAATAGTGCTTGTCATATATCTTGTGCGCCCTCGGGTGCTATGAGAAGAGGCTGGCCTTCTTTATGGGCTTCTGGCAGGTTTATGCGTGTGCTCACAGGCTCTGTGGCTATCGCAAGTGGCACCACAGGTCCTGTCACCTGCACCACATCAGCAGCATGAGTTGTGAGGCACCGACTCGCACATGCACACACACACACACACATACACACACACACACACACACACACACACACACATGCACACACACATACAAACACACAGATACACACACACACACACACACACACACACACACACACACACAGGTATGCAGGTGCATTACCCATGTTTGCATATAACCACAAAAATGCATACGTGCACACACATGCACAAAGACGTGTAGGTTCACAAACTTTGCGGCGCCAGAAAACACAATCACAGAAGTACTCTGCACACTCACATGTACAAATTGAACACAAACACAATCATACACACACACAAACACACACACACACACACACACACACACACACACACACACCACACACACACACTCACTAGAACACAAACATATTACTCTTATCCTGACACCTGTTCATTCCCACACCATCTGTCACCTGTATGACATTAAGAGGTCTTGAAATGGTACATACAGTATTGAGCATTGCACTTTGCTATGATTTAAGATTTTTTAAATTGCATTATGAACAAAACAATCCTGAGAACCAACTTTCTAAGAAAATGATCCGACTTTAATTAGGATTAAATTACATTCCCATTAAAGATTTGGTAACGCTTTACAATAAGGGTACACAATTTAGCATTAGTTAACCCTTAGAACCCGATTGATGCAAAGTGCGTCAAAAAACACACCCTTTCTTCTCTGTTACATTGCTCCGGAACTGTTTAGCGAGATGCGAGATGAAACCTTTTTTGCGTGACAGAGCAGAAGTGGGGCTCGTTTCCAACGAGACTACACACTTGTCTGTACGATCAAGTATGAAAATTAAAAAAAATAATGAAATTAAATCAAATTGCATCGTATTTACAGTCTATACTTCTCTGCGTTCACCTGCGCACCCATTACTCTCGTTTGAATTACTCGCGAACCCGTGATCGCATAGATATGGCAAGCATATCAGATGAAAGAGGAGACACAATGCTATCCATTGGTAACATGTATATCGATCCTTCTGGCTTAAAAAAACAGACAAAGTGACTGCAAAATAATAATGTCATGTACTCAAACCAACGCTGCACACCCATTACTCTCGTTTGAATTACTCGCGGACCCATATGATCGGATGATATCGGATAGATATGCCACACATGTCAGATGAAAGAGGAGACACAGAGCTGTCATTTGACATCCTTCTGGGTTATAAAACAGACGAAGTGACAGCAAAATAATAACTTCATATAGCTGGACTTACCCCACGTTTTTGTGGCAAAGCATGTTTATAATCCAACGCTTTCGTGTGTTTCTCTATGGCAAAGCATGTTCATAATCCGGTTTTGAGATCCTAGCAAATTCCTGCATGGCATCCAATTCAAGGCTCACATTGCATCCCAATTTGTTCAACAAAGAAACACCTTTTTTGCCCTTTACTTTGTTTAATGGCAATGCAGTAAAAAGTTGAGAATCATTATGAGTGCATACACCATAGGCACGCAGGCTAACATGCAATGGCAATTGTATTGCCCGATTCAGGACAGTCTGCCCTACACACACCTGAAATGCATGTAGAGCTACGAGCTTGCTGTGGTGAGATACATGTCGAAATATAAGAATTTTTATAATACGCTTTTTATATTTTAATTCTTTAAAAATCAAAATAAAATCAATGCTAGTACTAATACATGAAATCTGGATAGCCTAGACTCTGTTGAAAAAAACAATATATAATATGTGTGTGTGGCACTTACAATGACCAGAATAAATCCTTATGAATAAAGGTAGTGAAAATGCCCTAAAAACAGCTTAGGGTTCTAAGGGTTAAGTATAAGTTAAGCATAAGTAAAGCATTAACAAACACGTAATTCATCATTATTAAGTATGTTTTCAACATTACTTAAGGATTAACAATGCACAGATTAGGAATTCATAATTTTTAACAAAGGAAAGCACAATGATAACCAGGGCACCTGCAAGAATGAATGCTATGGTACCCATACCCATCTACAGACACCTGTAGGCGCGCCTCCTGATAACACCTACTAAATAAAGAGGAAAAACACATTTGTTAATCCTCAAGTATAGTTGAAAACATACTAAATAATGATGAATTAAGTGTTTGTTAATGCTTAACCAATACTTAACAAATGCTAAATTGTGTACCCTTATTGTAAAGTGTTACCAAAGATTTAGTTTAGATCCAGCACTCTCTTTCTTTCCTTTTTTTCCCCATAGGACTCTTTTTTTATTCTCTTTACATGGCTTGTCATTCACAGTTGAATGCCCTTTGAAACAGAAAGATTTATTTGATACAGTGCAAACATCAAACATGCCTACAGCTCTGAGCGAGAGATGGAGAGAGGGGAAGTGAACTTTTACTGATAGAGGGAGAGGGAGAGAGAAAAAGAGAAAGAAAGAGAGAGAGAGAGAGAGTGATGGTGGAGGAATTACAAGGCACGGCAGTGAAACTATACAAATATCCACACCTGCTCCGTACACCTTCATGGAACAACCCCCACCCACCAACTCCCCCCCAATGATCCATCCGCACCTTCCTGAAAAATCTACACTTTTCAACCCCACTTCACCCCCCCCCCCCTCGATAATGTAAATGTGGAACACACAGCCCCGATGGATGTTCCGTCTTGTCGGCGGCGGCTTTCAGATCAGGATGATTAGATCCCAGCGCCAACACTCGGGGTGAGCCCGGCGGAGGAACAATGCCCCTGCCAAACGACTTGGCACTGCTAAATTAAGAGTGATGAGTGTCTGCTCAAGTGTTATTTATGGTGCTTTATAGTGCCTGCGAGTGGTTTTGTGTCTGGGGAGCACTGATGTGTGTGTGTGTGTGTGTGTGTGTGTGTGTGTGTGTGTGTGTGTGTGTGTGTGTGTGTGTGCGTGAATGGGGGTGGGGGGTAGGTGTTATGAGTTGAAACACACTGGAGAAGGAAGCAGAGCCAGGGGCAAGAGAACAGCATGTCTGTGCTATGACCTGATGGGAAACCGTAAACACACTCATTCTCAAACACACACACACACACACACATACACACACACACAGTCAATCTACACTTGCAGGCACAGACGTGCAGACCTCCTCATACTGTACACCCACACCCACACACACACCACACACAAACACACACACACACACCTGTGGCATGATGAAGTCATACAACAAGATGGCACATGTAGCAGTCAGCTCAAATGCATAGCCATCACTCCTCATTCTCTATCTTGGCTCTGCCTGGCTCTCGCTTTCTTCCTCCCCTCCTTTCTCTTCTCTTGCAGAGAGGAAGAGGCTTAGGTAATAACCCTAATCCTTCCCTACCCCTAACCTCAACTGCATGTGCTAATATGAAGAGTACCCTACTCATTAGCAGACTAAATATTAAGTACTTAGTACTTAGTATATGAAAGACATTGAATATAAATTGTGGCTATAAAAACAAATTGTTACTCCTCTATGTGGCTCTTTGTAGTAAGAGAGTGTGTTATGATAAGTATCTTCATCAGTCACTGAATAAATGCATTCACATATTACCATGCCAAGCTTTTGCTGAGGCTAAAGGTATCAATTTGTCATTGGATGGTGTACAAGTCCTACAAATACTACAATACTACAACTGTATGCAAGGACTTGCATACAGTTAGTTGCATAAACTTGCATTTATCTATTTTTATCTATTTTATTTAATGTTTGAAATTCAACAATTTCAACATGGTGCGCGGGAAGTCTTCTGGGTGGCGATTGCACAAGTACGGGTGTGTCAGGCACAGCTTAAAACACTTCCCCCGTTCATGTTTTTTTTGTCAAGCTGTCAAGATTACAGTTGACACAATTGCTTCAAGAAATGCATTTAAAATGTTCCTTTGGCTTGCAAAGACCAGACACTATTGTTCTGATCAACAAAAAAAAAAACAGTCATCAGACATCTTCTGCTTTCCCATAAACACAGGATTGCACAGTAAGCTGTGCCAAAATGATAATACCTGATGTCAACCTGAGCTTTGTGTAGGTATTCCAGGAGCACTTCGAAGACTTGGGGATTTTCCTGTACTCGGCTCTGTACTGGCTTGCTGGCTGGGTTTATAGAGTTAAAGCCATTTGGTGAACATCCTGAATAAATGTTTTTTTTTCGGGGGAAAAGCACTTGTTTAAATATGAATAGTCTAGTCAATCAATATTTCTCTCTCTCCCTCATCCTGTCACTCTTGAATCCTTTCTTTTCATTTAATAAGGTCATTATCAACACTTCTCTTTCCATCTCTCCCCATCTCGGCCACACAGGATCTAACCCAAACCCCCTGCCATCCCAAACCCAACTGGCCAAACTCTGTTACACGTCATGCCTAACAACGCTGTTCTAAAATCACTGTAACCATCACTGTAACCTATGGCCTTTTGTTGCTTGTTGCTTAATTACATGGCAGTGGAATACATTTGATTATGACTTAGTTCAGAGAAAAAATCCCACAAAGGTCTTGCCCAGGCAAAGGGTAATTTCTATCAAGACTCAACATTAAGAATGGTCAGCCATTCCTTTATCAGCAGACTATCATTGTATTGGGTTTCCAATATTGGGAATTACAAGCTGATACATACTAGAGCCTAGCTTTTTTATGCTTCAGTGTGTGCACAATGCACATGTATGTGTGTGTGTGTGTGTGTGTGTGTGTGTGTGTGTTGCCATCGAACTGCTGCTATAGATCAGTGTATGACGGCTGAGGGTCACTGGATCTCTGCTGGCGTCTCTTTTATGACTTTGTGTTGACAACCGCTCATGTCTGTGGGGGTAGGGTCTTCAGGGGGCACACACACACTCTCTCTCTCTAACTCTCTCTCTCTCACACACACAAACATATTAATCTTAAACATATAATCATATCACTTTACTTTAACATAGGGAACTTCCTTTATTCACACATAAAGGAACAGATATACACATATATACACACATCCCCAGATATACACATTTGCTGCCTAAAATAACACACAAAAAACACACCCACGTACATACCCCATTCATGCCACCATATCTCACAAAACCCAGTGCCAGAGAGACAGAGAAAGAGGGACACAGAGAGAAAGAGAGGGACAAAGAGAGAGAAAGAGAGAGAGAGGGAGTCTCTTCAGAGAGTGCCAGAATGAGTGGAGGTGGAGAGAACAGGGCCACAGGAGACAGATGAATGGGGTGGATGTGGTGTAGCATTTCCTCTACTCCCCCAGTGGCTCCTACAGATGCCCCCCCCCCCACACACACTCCCTCCTGCCATGCCGACGGGACACCCCGGCTTGGCTCCCGAGGAGGCTAGGGTTTCCCTGTGACGAATGGCCAAGGGGCCACTGCCTACTCTTCCAGTTTCTCCCTTTCTCTCTCCCCCAGTCTCCCTCTCTCTCTCTCCATCTCTTTCTCTGTCACTCTCATACTCTCTCGTTCTCCCTCTGTCTTGCTCTCTCCCCCTCTCAGTCTATCTCTCTCAGTCTTTTTCTTTCGGCTTTCAACTGTAGATTGTTGGATTGTTTTCCCATTGCCAAAATTCATCACCAGCTTGCCATTTTCTCTTTGATGGTGTCACCTCATTATCTCTCCTTTCTCTATCTCTCTCCCTCTCACAGTATCCATTTTCTGTTCCTCTCTCTCTGTCCCTCTCTCCTTCTTTTCCTCCCTATTTCTCTCTTCCTCTCTGGGAATGAGGACAGGCTGCACCTCACAGTGAGGGATGGTCATGAGGGGACTCCGCACCTGGTCCAACGCCCCCCCCCCCCACCCTCTCTCCCAGTGTGCTGACAGGCCAGCCGACTCCAGCATCCATCTGTAGGATCTCTCAGCTCGCGAGGTCTGCTGACGCAAGCTGAATCCAGTCACAGGGAGCCTGCATGACAGGAGAAGGAGGATGTGCAGCAGGCATCCAAGAACTGCTGACTCGGGCCAGGCTCTGGCCCCGGCCTGGCCCTAGTCTGGCTTTGATCTGGCTCACTGTCAGCCACCATCTGCTGGAGGATCCACTGAGCTGACAGGTGGTCCAGGCAGTCTCACAGCAGCATGTCTGCTTTTATAACAGATGTGAGGGGACAACAACTCTGCACGAGAACTCACTTTGAGAGTCTGAACCTTGCCACATCCAAAAACTGCATGGACATAAATTTCTCCTGTTTTATATATGCTTAGATCACTGTGATGCATTAAAGTTATTACCCATAATTCATGTTTATTTATAAGGTACACAGGCCTAACATCTACTGAATATCAATGCAGTCCGATGTACGATTCACCTCTGAGAGCAACTGCACTCAACTCTGTGTGAGAAATCATTGGTATTCAGCACGGCTCTGCTGCTGTGCAAGGCTATTACGTCACTAGAGGTTTGCTAGAGAGTCCTTGTTCAACTGTATTAAGATCACTGAAGTGAGGAACTTTATGAAACACATTACACCATAGCAGTGCCCTCTTTACTTTATGAGCCCAAAGACAGTCATGGTCATATGCATGCATAAAACATTTGCACACACACACACACATACACACACACACATAAAGAGAGCGAGACACACACACACACACACACTCACACACACAGGCATGCATATGCACACAAACATACTCACATGTATATTCACACACACACACACACACACACACACACACACACGCAGCGAGTTGTGCTGGTGTCTTGTGAAGAGTATTACACCCATGATGCTTGTAAATCCTTTCTCATGGATGAGCTTTGGAAACAACCAATGCAAGCCCATCCCAAAACGCTCTTGTGTAAACATTTAGACTCAATACTCTCTCTCTCTCTCCACTCAGACCATTCATCATGCTCTCACCAACAATCCCTTCTTGTAAACAGTGCAATATGAGTCCTGGTCAATTGAGTTCAGGTCTTGTCTTTCAATCAACCCTATCCGAGGGGACCGTGGTGTGATCAGCGGTCCTCCAGACCTCTGGCCCTCCCAACCCAGCTGTGTGTTTTGATCTGGAGGGCCAGGCTGTTTGCACCGCCATGAATGATCAGGAGTCAGCTGTAATAGACTCTGGGAACACCCTTCACACGGTGTGAAATATCACCAAGTTATGACTCGGAGACTAGCAACATCCAGGATTTTGCGAAGATGGTATCCAGGATGTTGCTAGGGGACGTTATCCAGGTGGTTGCTAGGATGGCATCAGAATCTAAAGTTGGTGAAATTTCACCAGAGAGGGTTGAAACGGAGCAGAAATCAAGGATTTTTGATTTCACCATGTGATGGGTTTTCCTAGATCCCATCACAATTGTGTAATACCTTGTCACAAAATTGTGTAAAACTTCCTCCAATCTGTTATGAAATGTGCATTTTATTCAAAACAAATGAGTACACATAACAGGAAGACTATATATTATATCACAGTGTTCCCTATATGTGAGTGTGAAGTCCATCCATAGCCTATGGCAAGCCGATTGAGCATTTATTCTGATATCTTGATATCAGGCATAATTGTCATGTACATGTAAGCCATTTTTGTCAACTAGTTAACTAGTGAGCCATGTTTGTGTGAACTAGTTAACTAGTTAGGGCCAAAATATGCACACTAGTTAACTAGTGGGAGCCAAAATGTTCACTAGTTAACTAGTGAACACATTTTTGGCTTCACTAGTTAACTAGTGAGAGGCAGAAGTGTCAACTAGTTAACTAGTGAGGGCAAATATGCATACTAGATAGCTAGATGAAGGCTTTTGGACCACACTAGTTAACTAGTGACAGCCAAAAATGTGCACATGTTTACTAGTGAAGGCATAACTCCTCACTAGTTAACTAGTTGGAGTAGGTCAATGTCACTAGTTAACTAGTGAACCATAAATGGCTTACTAGCTAGCTAGGTGATGGCAGCAGGCTCACTAGTTACCTAGTTGATGGATCCTTTGTCCAAACTAGTTAACTAGTGAGGTCATAAATGTATACTAGTAAACTAGTTCAAGACAAGATTCACACTAGTAAACTAGTGGCGTGGAAATTGAGGCTTTATATTGGCTCCCTATGTCCAAATAGAACATGACAACCAATCACAGCATAGAATTTCACGAAATCCCACCCACAACATTTCCATGTGGCACACAAGTTAACATGCTGGCCCAAGGAACTTTAGCTAGTAAACTAGTGGCTTCAGTATGGCAGAACTGCTCACTAGTTAACTAGTGAAGACACAAATGCCCACTAGTTAACTAGTGAGGTCTAAAAACTGTCACTAGCTTACTAGTGTGCACCAAAACACCCACTAGTGAACTAGTGATGGCAATTTCCATTTCTCTAGTTAACTGGTGAGGTGCAAAACGTGTCACTAGTTTACTAGTGTGCCCCAAAACGCCCACTAGTTAGTGAAAGCCATTTCAGCCCCACTAGTTACTAGTTTACTAGTGAGGGTGTTGTGGGCCTTACTAGTTAACTAGTGGTATGTATATTTTGTTCACTAGTTAACTAGTTACACCTAAAAAGAGAAACAAGCTGACCGTTTTTGTCCACTAGTTAACTAGTGGAACAATTGAAGTCTCACTAGTTTGCATGTGTGGCAGTGAAGCAGCTCACTAGTTAACTAGTGCCTGAAACGGCTATTATGCAAATTCTAATGAGAGGGTGGGTAGAAGACTCCTATTGGATATTATGTAAGAATCCCACCCAGTCTAAATGTAAATTTACTGTTCATAGCCTCGCGATCAGGTCCTGATGGGTGCCCCTAGTGGCTAAAGTGACACACTGCTCTGCAACGGTACTTCAGTATAGATAGTAAAGCAGAGCCTGCAGTATGCAGTATCTCATATTCTGTGAAAATGTTTTTTAATAATAACAGGGAAACCCCATGCTTTAACAAGTGAGCTCTTAGTGATCTACACCAAAGATTCAAGGGATCGATTTTAATATTAGGCCTATTCTTTGTTTATTGTTGCTAGGCAACCACAGGCATAAATGTATCCATTCAGTCACGCTTTTCTGATTAATAACTGAAAAACAAAAGATTGTACACATTAACTGCACATAGTTTCAAAAGTAATTAAAAGCTCAAAGATCAAGAAAAAAACTCCATGGACTTCTAAGGAATTGAACCCTAGTCTCCCATTGTAGTCCTGCTGCTTAACCACTTGAGCTAGTTTTGCCACATCTGTAATGCTATCATCAATGTTCATGTTACTGAAACGTTTTGTTGCTAGGCAACCATATACAAATGCCTCCAGTTTTATCGCGATTTTCAGACTAATAACTGAAAAACTAAAGATTGTAGACATTAACTGAACGAAGATTACAGCAATACACCACAACTTTGTCACTAGACCTGTTATCAAAACATATTTTTATGCTCAAACGATCTTAGTTTATAAAAGTTTGCTCTTAGAACAGCCTGGACGAAGTCAGCCATGTTTTCTAGGTTTCTGAGTCCTAAATGGACCAATCAAAATCCTTGTTCCGCCTTTCTTCATTTGCATGCAAGTGCGACATTGCGCACTAGTAAACTAGTGGCCAATGTTACGTCCCACTAGTTAACTAGTTGCACAAAATGCCAGCCGTTTGTGTATTTATTCAAATTCCACTAGTTTACTAGTGTGAGGGGCATTTTTCTCCTGCTAGTTCATTATGGACAGTGTTTTGTCCTCACTAGTTAACATGTAAGGCTCAAAATGCCCTCTATAAGCTAGTGAAAGACATTAATAATGCAGATATGCTCACTAGTTAACTAGTAAGCATGTCCTGTTCCATTACTAGTAAACTAGTAAGGCCAAACATGTCAACTAGTTAACTAGTGAAGGCCAATGTGTCACTAGTTAACTAGTAAGAGTACCTTTTGCATTACTAGTAAACTAGATAGCTCCAAAAACAGCCACTAGTGTGTGTCTTGTGCGCACTAGTTTACTAGTGAGCTGCTTTACTGCCACACATGCAAACTAGTGAGACTTAAATTGTTCCACTAGTTAACTAGTGGACAAAAACGGTCAGCTTGTTTGTGTTTTTAGGTGTAACTAGTTAACTAGTGAACAAAATATGCATGCCACTAGTTAACTAGTAAGGCCCACAACACCCTCACTAGTAAACTAGTGGGCATTTTGGCCTTAACATGTTAACATGTGAGCGTTTTGGCATCTCACTAGTTAACTAGTGGGGCTGCAATGGCCTTCACTAGTTAACTAGTGGGCATTTTGGGGCACACTAGTAAACTAGTGACACTTTTTGCACCTCACTAGTTAACTAGTCGAATGGAAATTGCCATGACTAGTTCACTAGTGGGTGCTTTGGTGCACACTAGTAAACTAGTGACACTTTTTAGACCTCACTAGTTAACTAGTGGGCATTTGTGTCTTCACTAGTTAACTAGTGAGTAGTTCTGCCTAGTGTCACACTGAAGCCACTAGTTTACTAGCTAGAGTTCCTTTGGCCAGCATGTTAACTTGTGTGCCACATGCAAATGTTGTGGGTGGGATTTTGTGAAATTCTGCGCTGTGATTGGTTGTCATGTTCTATTTGGACATAGGGAGCCAATAGAAAGCCTCAATTTCCAGAGTTCTCCGCCTCCTAATTTGAATTCTGCACCACTAGCTGACTAGTGTGAATTTAGGCTTGAACTAGTTTACTAGTATACATTTATGACCTCACTAGTTAACTAGTTTGGACTAAGGATGCATCAACTAGTTAACTAGTGAGCCTGCTGCCATCACCTAGCTAGCTATAGTAAGCCATTTATGGTTCACTAGTCAAGTAGTGACATTGACCTACTCCAATAGCTATATAGAAATGACACAAGAGCTACACAACATCAGAACAGCTCGACTGTTCACCCAACTGTGTTTATGTAACAACATTGTGCTTTGTGGGTCATGCTCGGCCGCACATGGCCAGCAGTCTCAGTGAGGTTCGGCTCAAGGCTGGGGGACAGCCTCTGACTGATGCCTTTAGGGCAGGACCTACATGTAAGTAATGGCCTGTTTGCTCAGGGGATGTCATTGAGAATGTGTAACCCCCCCCCCACACACACACACACACACACACACACATCACCCCCCCCCCCCACACACACACACACACACACGCACACACCCCACCCTAGGGTGGCCTCCAAAGCAGGAAATGTGAAATGGAGAGAGCAGGGGAAGACGGGAGAAATCACTTTACATGCTGTCATTCGTGGAAACACTGCAGACCAGCGATTAGCTACACATAACACGTCACACCATTTTTATTTCTCTGATGACACAAACCTGGAGTTGCATGTGATAACAGAAGAAAGAGACATTCATGCCAGCTCACAGCAGGATTTTGGCTCAGGAATTGAGATAGACCCTAATTGTCTGAACTGTTATAGCAGCACAGTTTAGTTTTAGTTGTATAACTCTCTGTCAAGCACTTGTTTTTGAGTCCACGCTGAGCCACAAAATATTTTCCACATTTAAATTAGATAAATAAATTGGTATTAAGATAAGATAAATACATTGTTGCAGTCCAAAATCAAAACATTTGAGAATGTTGTTTCCACCCCTCCACCTCCCCTTCCAGACAGGGTTACCAACTAGGTTGAGTATTCAAGAACCGAGCACAGTGGTCACAAAAGTATTTTGTCATGTTTAATTATTACAGTGACAGAGCACTTTGGATATTTATCTATATGTGGTCAGTTCTGGCACCTTGGCTACCTACTGGTAGGCCTAACTAGCTATATTTAACGTGTTCAGAAGACCATGTTAGCAAACCTGCTATGCAAAGCTAAATGGGGATAACATTATATTGCGATAAGTTTGTCGGTGCCAGTGTATAATAAAAGGGTATGGTGAAGTGTATGTCACTTCAGAAAAGCATAATCATGTGATGGAAAATAAAGACGGAAGCTCTGAGTATTTGTTTGTTCCTATTCGTATATGTTAATAGGCCTATTCTCAATAGGCTGTTGGCAGCATGTACAGTAGGCCTAAACCACCAGCATTCTCAATAAACTCTTCCCATAAACAACCTACCAACCATGATAAATTAATTTAATATTTCAAGATTTCAGTACAGTAATTTCCTGTGTATTAGCCACATTGTGTATACAGTAAACCGCAGGACAGTGTTTTATGCAAGTAATAAAAAACAACGAAACCATATTAATGCCATATTAACTGCTCCCGTGTATTAACCTCATGAGGAAATTTTGCAAAATCAATATATAAATCGGCTAAAAAGTTGGGAAATTACGGTAGTGCATTTCATCAATGTTTCAAAGTTTACCAATGCTCAACCAAACCGTCAAAGTCTTGTTCTGCAATTGTCGAAGCATTATTCATGCATGCATGTTTAATCCTGTGCATCACTGTATGTGTGTGTTTGTGTGTGTGTATGTGTGTGTGTGTGTGTGTGTGTGTGTGTGTGTGTGTGTGTGTGTGTGTCTGTGTGTACATAAGAAACAAAGTTGTGAATGTGTCTATAAAACAAACAGTGAAACAAATACGCATTCACACACACACTTTCTTATGGCATTGCAATGCATGATGGTTTTGGACACTGCTTCTAATACGAACAGCTGCTGCCAGTAAGCTGAACAAGGTATGAACGAGGCAATTCATTTCTGTAGTCCATCAGTCTGTCACTGCTAAGGGGTCCGGGTGGAGTAAACAAGTACACACTACCAGCTGGGACCAATTGAGCATTTCAGGCCTGATATACATTTGACAGTGATGACAGTTTTCAGGAGCACACAAGCACCGTGAGAATGTCACATGCAATACACACACTGCACTTATTATGGTTCTGGAACAGAATAAATGTTGCATTTAGCATGATCTCATTTCAGTCATGCAGAAACAGATATCTATCATACAAATGGTACGACAGGATATGTCATTTGTTTGAATGTGTGCGCATGCTTTTGCATGACTGTGTGTGTGTGGTTGTGTGTGTGTGTGTGAGTGAGTGAGAGAGAGAGAGAGAGAGAGAGAGAATTGAGACTAACAGCTCCAATACTGTTAGGGCACAATGGAAATCTACTGTATGTCTTTAACAATAGGTAACTTGACATCTAGTGTTTTCTTCTTGTGTATTTAAATGGATTCTTATTGTTCAAATATTGCATTTCATGAACCTGAGGCTCTCTGGTCCGGCTGGGCTCTAAACAGAGAGGTTGGGTCGTTAACACCCATATTCATAGCATGGTCACAAGCGCACAGTGTAAACCAGACTTAAGATACTCACTTACAGACATAAATGCACTGTAAATTTGTATTATGTTATTTATATTATATGTTTTGATCATTGCTGATTCTAATGTTGCAATGAGTTGCAAAATTAAATACTACAATATGTGTAACATATTTATTTGACGGAGTTTCTCATACATGTATATTTGTCTGTTTGACCTATGGAGATTGATTGTGTATTGGTGATAGCACACTGATTCTACACAGATCACTCCTCTGGCAGCACTTGTCATTGGCACACAGAGAGTGAAATACATGTGTTTACCCGTGTGTGTGTGTGGACAAGAGGGGACCCTGTGACTGCTCACCCTCTGGTTTTCCTCACAGCCACACTCTCCACCCCTCCTCTCCTTTCCTCTCTTCTCATCTCTATCCTGTCTTCCTCTCCTCCCCTTTCCTTCCACTCCTCTCCTCTCCACTCCTCTCCTATCCCTTCCTATCCTCTGCTCTCCTCTCTTCTCTTCATCTTCTCTCCTCTCCACTCCTCTCCTCCTCTCCTATCCCTTCCTATCCTCTGCTCTCCTCTCTTCTCTTCATCTTCTCTCCTCTCCTCTCCTATCCTCTCCTTTCCTCCCCTCTCCTCTCCACTCCTCTCCATCCTCTCCTCCTCTCCCATCCCTTCCTATCCTCTGCTCTCCTCTCTTCATCTTCTCTCCTCTCCTCCCCTCCTCTCCTGTCCTTTCGTTGGCCGGAAGAGAGGAGCTCCAGGCAACAGAGGCGTTGTGAAAGAGCTTGGAGAAGCAGAGCGCCAGTGCTCCTCTTCGCGGCTGACGTGTTTATACACAGGGCTGATCTGTGGTATCCTCTATTGAGAAAGGGGGGAGTGTGATGGATGGTACGGGTTACCCAGTTGTAGTGGTGTGTGAACATTATCCGCTTAAATGGCCCTATTCTTCCTTCGGCCCTCCTTGATGGAGTTGTGTCAGCAAAGGGTTTAACAGTATCGATAAATTGAGCACAAACTGTTTAACTTTAACTGTGAGTGTGCTTTAGTGGGAGTTTGGCTTTATGTGTGTGTGTGTGTATGTGTGTGTGTGTGTGTGTGTGTGTGTGTGTGTGTGTGTGTGTGTGTGTGTGTGTGTGTGTGTGTGTGTCTGTGTGTGTGTGTGTGTGTGTTCACGACACAGTTTGTGTGTCTGTGTGGTGTGCTGTCAGCAGGTTTTCAGACTTAGTTCACAGTGATATGTTTTTTTCACCTGTACACTCATTCATTTGTTGCCCTATGGAACGATGCGACTGAACTGTGCAACGTGCCTTGCATTTGCAGATGAGTCAGGCACAACTAAAAATGCAACATGCTCAAATTTTGAGATCCATTTTTTTTTTCAGCAATGGCTTGTTGCTTAGCTATACCTGCCTTAGCTAAGTCAGGGAGCTAACTATTTAGCTAAATATAACAAGGGCTTAGAATCAGAGGGGCATAAGTGACATTTCACCAACTTTACAGGAGGGCCAAAACATTACCAATTGGTTCAATTGGTGCTTTGGTTTTACACTAAAAACTCTTTTTAAATTACTTTTAAAATTATTTTCTCCTTTTTGACAGTAGAACGAGTTGTTCAAGAGCTTTCATTTGATGTATGTGTGTATACCTCCATTTCAGCAAAAATGTAATTTACGCTCCTCTGGTTCTCACCCCTCGCAGGTACACAATCAGTTCTCACCGTGCACGACATGTTATCTACACTCACTGCTTTGGAACACTCACGTTTTGGAGGTGAAAAAAGCGCGTCAGCGTGAGTGGTTCCTCAGAGAATTATCTTTTTGGGTCACTGGGGACTGGCGTGTGACCTGACGCTCCATCCGGTGCCGAGCAGCATAATAGCGCAGTGCAAGTGGATATATCTGACACAGAAAGTGAACCAGAGCCCGGGCAATCTCAGGCCTGCCAGTTTGGAGTGTGCAGCCTTGTGTGGAGGCCAGTAACAGGAGGCCAAGTGTATCCACACGGCATGGGTTACAGTGGCAGCCTGCGACTCTGGCTCAGGTTCCAATCGCCTCCTGCAATCTAGGATGTGTGTGTGTGTGTGTGTTTGTGTGTGTATGTGTCTATGTGTGTTTTGCCTGCACGTGTCCGTGAGGCCACGAGAAAAGGTTTTGTTTGGAAAGCAACTTTGAGCACCATGGCCTTTCACCTGTTGTATTCAAACACTCGTGATAGAAACAATGGTTTTCTGTACGTGTGTGTGTGTGTGTGTGTGTGTGTGTGTGTGTGTGTGTGTGTGTGTGCTCAATTACCTGTTTGGCTTGTTTTGTCATTTAGTTTAGCTGTGTATATGTAAGAAAAAATGTGATGGGTCAGTATGTCAGTTAAGATGGCGTTTCAAACACACACATACACAGACACACACGCATCACACACACACACACACACACACACACACACACACACACACACACACACACACACACACACACACACACACACACACACACACACACACATGCACACATACACACACAAATACAAACACAGCAGAAGTTGTGATTTGATCAGGTGTGTTTGGCAGCGCAAACTATCCGCTGGGAAATGCTGAGAGTTTGTCTTTGTGTGCAACAGAAAGCCTGGGGCCCTGAGCGTGTGGCTGGTGGGAGCGTGTCACTTACACTCCACACACACACACACACACACACATACACACACTTCCTCGGCCAGGCAACGCACCAGCCTCACAGCAACACACAGCGAACAGAGAGGCTGTTTACAAGTCCAGCAACACAGTCCCCTTACAGCACCGTAAGAGCTCAGTGAGTGAGTTTTTACACTCAGACCTTTGTCTATAAAAATCATCTACTGGTAAATTGACTACAGACTTGTTCTCTCAGCATTGTGAAGTAAACCCCAATTCATTATAGATATGAAATATATTATGAGACAATTGTTGCTGAGACCACACAATTATAATAGTACATCAGTATGAAAAGTTATCTTGCATTTCACCTCCAGCGCAGATAATATATGTACAATAAAGTATTGTAAATTGTGGCCAAAGGATGATAAGAAAAATCTAGAAGCTGATAATGTACAAAGCAAACAGGAATAAATGGAACGGAAATATCAAGGCTAACCATTAAACATTAAGATATCACGACGGCCTACATTCAGCGGTGGATGACTCAGTCATCCAGGAATGTGCTGCTTTTCTTCTGACCACAGGCAGTCGAGGAGACTGGCCGAACAGGCACAGATAGGGCCCAACCTGTTGTGACTGCTGGCTGGACAAACAACGGACTGAACTGAGGTCATCCATGTTTGATGTTTAACCTCCTTGAGTATGTGTTGGGTGTTTGAGTCAAAGCAAAAAGAAAGAAAGAAAGAAAGAAAGAAAGAAAGAAAGAAAGGCATTTAATGGTTCTCATAGCACTCACATAGTTGTATTGTGGGAAAAAATGTTGCACTGAGGCTGCTGCCTGTTCTTGCTCAATTGCTCGTTAACTCTGAACAACACCACGTGCGTGATCGGCTCTCCGGTTTCTGCCCACCCTGGAGGAGGGCCATTCATGTTGGCCGGTGGTCATGCATCAGTGCCCATCGCAGACCACGCAACCGGCACCGGCCCAGCCTGGACACAATGACCACACTATCACCCCCTCGGCCCCAGAACATCCCTGGGGAGCGGGGGGAGGTGGGGATGGGCTGGTAGGGCAGGTGTGTGTGTGTGTGTGTGTGTGTGTGTGGGAGAGTGGGGCGGGGGGGGGGGGTTATGAGTTGACCCCACAGGTGAGGGAAGTATAGACCAGCCATGGTGACCAGCGGACCCCAATATCTGAAGCAATTTAATGCCTCCCTGCTTCACTCAATTTTAGAACAAAGCTGCCTCTGCTCTCCTCAATTAAACTGGCTTGGCTAAATGAAAAGGTGAGGTAAACTGGGCGAGGAGCCGAAGGGGGAACTCAGTGCATCGCTGAGGTTGGGACGCAAAGAGTGTGTGCAGCCGTTTTGATTGGTCGGACGGCGTTGTAAGGAGAGAGGGTGAGGGAGTGAGGGTGTGTGCCAATAATGGAGGATGGCTCTAGGATAGAGGGCTTCTCACGGTATCAGACAACATGGGAAAGAGAGTGCGTGCATGTGTGTGTGTGTGTGTGTGTGTGTATGTGTACTTTATGTGTGTGTATGTGTCTGTGTGTGTGTTGGGGGTGGGGGGGGGGGGGGGGGGGGTGAAACTACTGTACATAAACGGCAGTGAAAAGAAATGGAGAAAGACGAAGAGAGAAATTCAAAAGAAGAGAATTAGAAACAGACAGATGAAAAATCAGGAAGTAGTGGAAAAAAGAGAGGAAAAGAGGGAAAGAAAGAGAAGAGGAAGAAAAGGAAGAGAGTGAAAGAGATGACAGCCCCCTGGGGGCCAGGGCCTTCCCTGCTATTCCGTTTCACATGTGTCCATTAGCATGCGTGCGTTTCCGCCTGGACGTCAGAGCTAATTACTCAACTCTGTCAACACATTTCAAATTTGAAACCTGACACAGGGGATCAGGAGGCGGCAGGCTCGCTCGCTCGGTTGCCACTGGTTACTGTCTGGGCAGGTCACGTCCTTTAAAGAACACAGGGGTAGGAAGACACTACAAGATGTAACAGTTAACAATGTCTTGTAAGCTTAGTACACAGACACACACATACTGTACACACACACACACACACACACACACACACACACACATTTTGATGCTTTTATTTGGATCTTAACATAGGGGAAGAATAACAGATCAGAACCAGGGGCGCCACCAAGGGGTGGCCAGGGGTGGCAGAGGCCACCTCAACATAAACTCTGGCCACCCCTAGCTATGTGGCTGACGGACGCAAAATGTGTCCAAATTCACATCCATTATTCTCTGTTGAATTGCTCACAGAGTACTTATCACACATAAATCACACAGATGTCACGTGAAAGAGCAGAACCTGAGCTTTCCCGTGATATTAGCGGCTAGGTGTTGTGATAAATGGTTCACGGTTCGGTGGTATATCTCACAAACACTTTGGTCAAAACATAGCAAACCATATATCAAATAAACAGCAGACCTTACCGAACACGAGGATATGAAGCATCACTCTGTACAGTAAGCAGATCCCGGGTAATCCGGTTTTGAAATTGCAGCAAAATTCTACATGTTATCCAACTTTGGGCTGAAATTATAATCTATTCTAATAGCAGCCCAAAATAAAAAAACTTGCTTTCCAAATCAAAGAATCGAAAGTTGGTCATTGGTAACTGTTGGTAACAAAGTTGGTAACTGCTTTTGAATAGATATTTCTACCAGCATGCTTCAGGTGGCATGGATGCAGACACAAAGTATTTTTCCCTAATATAAAGACTGACCTAAGATATATGCAAGCATGATCACATTATACTTTCCCAGGTATGGGTAGGCTACACTGTCTTGAAAACGATATAGCCTAGCACAGGGGTCTCAAACACCCGGCCCGCGGGCCAAATCCGGCCCGCGTCCGGCCCAATTCCGGCCCGCGACGTATGTCAAAATAATAACATAATCCGGCCCTTCAGACTTTTTAATTGCGGCAAACAACGATACTGATTAAAATAGACGATAGTTCCAAGTACGGTGACAAATCTCATTTGTACTCTGCTCCACTATGTGCTAGACATCCAGAGCTTCATTCAAACCCAAAATCGCTGCGCAAAGTTTTCAGGAAATACACAAAGACGTGCATTTGTAATGACGCGGAAGCGATTTAAGCAGAAATAGGCCTACACCAAATGTTGAAAAACGTTTACGTGTGATGAAGTCTTAGGTAGGCTATGTTATTCACCTATTCTAAATCTGAAGGAGAAGATCCTTTTGGAGATTATGGTCAATCGTCTATTGAATGGAGGTGCGTCTGCGTGTACGACGGTGTCCACTAAGCATACCATGCTTATTTCGACCCTCTGCCCAACATAGCTTGGAGGTTGCAGTGGTAATCGTGATGATAGTGTCCGTAATGGACGTGGTAAACGTGCAAACTTCTGGGTACTCAGATTACCTGCGATAGGAACTGATTTGACCAGAATACTTTATTGTAGGCCTTGTGGTTTAGAAACCATATACATCTTAGGGGTTGGTATACATCTTAGGTGTTTTCCTGTTAATTTGTTATGTGGGTAATATGAAAAAAGGAAAGTAAACCTGCTCAAATATGTTCATCCAGTATTTACTGAAAGGTGCATAATTTGAGGTGCTTGCCATCCAGTGGCAAATTAGATGGGTAAATGTACCCCCTTCATAAACTTTTGTTTTACTCAAAGATTTGTACATTTACAGTAGGACTTTATCTCTCACCACTTTCAAGCCATGGCCTTTTGAAATTTTGATATAAAAATCCAATGGTGTTGCTTTCTTAACCCTGACGCCTATAGTTTGCCAGGTTTAAAAAAGTTATGAGAGGAAAATATTTTTATTTGGTGTGAAACACACACATACCTGTTTTTATGCTTTTCATTTGTTTTATAATTTGTATTAATATTTATTTTATCATTATTTTATTTAGAAGCTAAGGTTGCTAGCACAGGTGTCTAAAACTAGATAAAAACACTTGCACTTTCTTTTTGCAGTTTTGTGTGGTATTTGAAAAAAAGAACATTGCATTTTCAAAAATAGCCGGCCCTCCAATGAGATGACGTTGGCCGAATTGGCCCCCAGCTCATTTGAGTTTGAGACCCCTGGCCTAGCATATGAAGAGCTCTTTTCCAAAACGCGTAATAAGTTGTGTTATTTAATTGTGTTTTTCAGGTAATATAAATAAAAGTACAGTTGTGTTGTTTTGATTGAGTAAATAACAATTACCCAATTACAGATCAGAAAACAAAATAATCATTTAATTTAAAAATGAATTATGAAAATGCATTAAAATGGAGAATATAGCGTTTTGGAGCCAAACTCTTCTTATGTGGCCCTAATATATTATATGTGATATATTACTATTAATTTAAATCCCCCCCCCCCAGGCGTTTAAGTGAGCACATGAAGGAGGAGGTGATACTGTAGGTACATCATGTTGTCACCTCACACCCCTCTCGTGTCAGTGTTAATCTTCCCAGACCACCTCCCTGTGACAAGAGACTCCAGCACACGTTTCATCCTGTCCACCCACTGTTCAGACCTCCCCCTGCACTCATCCAGCCAGCCCCAGGGGGTCTCTCTCTCTCTCTCTCTCTCTCTCACACACACACACACACACACTCACACACACACACACACACACACACACACACACACACTCACACACACACACACACACACACACACACACACACACACACACACACACACTGCATCCCTTAGACAGTATGGCCATTGTTCTCCCTTTGGTATCTATATAAAATGCCTGTCAGTCATCTACAGAGAGACAGAGAGAGAGAGAGGAGGAAAAGAGAGAGAGAAAAATGCACTTTAGGCAACTATAGGCCACGATAATATAGTGCAGCAGGAAGAAGACAGGGAGAAGGGAAAAAAGAGAAAGCGTAAATGTGAGACAGCCCCTAAAAGCTTCTGTCAATCTTCTCCTTTTTTCTCGTTTCCTTGCATTCTTCCCCTCTTCCCTCATTAGGGCGTTTATTAGCCTTTCAGCTTCTCCTCCCTGTGGCCAAGCAGCGCCGCCCTGTGCAAGTCTCTGTGTGAGTGTGTGTGTGTGTTTGTGTGTGTGTGTGTGTATGTTGTCCGATGGTCATAGGCTGATGGCCACAGGTGACCTGTTTTGCTCCATGGGACAAAGGTAGCACTGTTATTCCAGACGATGTCTCACGCCTGTAAGATGAATCCCACCAATATCCTCCAAGCAAAACTGAGGTACGTGTGTGTGTGTGTGTGTGGGGGGGGGGGGGGTCTTAGTGTGCTAGAGGTGCCATAAGCTCCCCTAAGCCCTGTACACACACATACTGTACACACACACATGCACTCACACACACATCCACATTCTCTCTCTCTCTCTCCATTTCTCTCTCACACACACATACTCTCTCAGGAACTGACACATACAGTCACTCACACACACACACATACACATACACACACACACACACACACACACATACACTCAATCACACACATATGCCCCACCCCTCCCCCCGGCACCTGAAGCTTATTAAACATAAATCTCAGCGGTAACCCTAAACCCATATTGACTTTTAGAGGGAGCTTCATAAATCTTTCACTTACTATTTATTCTAAGGTGCACCCCCCCCACTTCCATGCCCTCCCTGTACATGCCACATATCACCCCCCCCCCCCCCCCAAAGTTTTTCACACTGAAAGGCTTTAGAATTGAAAAACGTCTTGAAACGACGAAGTGGCAATAAACGGAGTAACGGTTCTCTGGAAATAGCACAAATAAATAGAACTAGAGAGAGAGAGAGGGAGAGAAAGATAGAGTGAGAGAGAGAGAAAGAGTGTGTGAGAGAGAGAGAGAGAGAAAGTGAGAGAGCGAGAGAGAGAAAATGTGTGTGTGTGTGTGTGTGTGAGAGAGAGAGAGAGAGAGAGACAAAGTGAGAGAGCGAGAGAGAGAACGTGTGTGTGTGTGAGAGAGAGAGAGAGAAAGTGTGTGTGTGTATGAGAGAGAGAAAGTGTGTGTGAGAGGGGGGGGGGTGTGAGTCAGGGTAGAGCAGTGGATGTGTTTTGGAGGAGCTTCAGAGCTGAACTGCAGGGTCCTGTGCGAGGCAGGGGAAAAGGATGTGAATGAGGTGTGTGTGTGTTTGTGTGTGTGTGTGACTCATTTGTGGTTAGAACCTTCTTTCTTTCTCCCTCAGTGGCGCTCTCTGTCTTTTTTACCCCCCCCCCCTCTCTGCTTGTCCTTGTCTCTATGTCTGTGTCTGTCTACCACAGACCTAAACATTTGTGTCCCTGTCATGGCGATCGTCACTGCCACGTTTGCCCTTAACAACCCTGAGTGTGGAGAGGACAAACAGAGGAGGGAAGGAGTGGTCAGAGAAGACACACACACACACACACACACACACACACACACACACACACACACACAAGCCATGGGACTTCACCCTTCAGGGAGGTGAAACCACAACTAAATGTGTGAGGGAGGCCCGTGCCATCCTCCATGTTCTGATCCATGCTTCATCCTCTCACCTCATCCAGTTCCCAACATCGGCTTCAATCCCACAATCCTCTAGGACCTGGGGTAGTGGCGGAGCGAGGTCAGGAATACTGACAGAGAGGCTGGATGGAGGAATGAGACATGCTGCACAGTGTCTGCTTGTTTGGCAGTTTATAGCTGGGATGGAGGGAGATGAGAGAAGACAGTGGTTGAGAGGGAGAAAGAGAGTGACTAAGCGAAAGAGATAGAATAAAAGAGACTAAGGATGTGTTTGTGTTTGTAAACTGCCACTAACAAATCGTTCCAAACACACTCAACGCACTTTCAAACAGTTTGAAAATTCTGATTTTGGAATGTCTTTGGAACCATCGTTCAGAGTGTCCTACTCTCACATCGTACAGAGCGCATTCTAGGCACACCAGCTGAAGTGATGTCAGTCTTTAACTAAGTCTCTAACCCTAGGAAAAAAGGCACAGGGTGTTTTGGGAAAGGTTAATAGCTGTAGCCTGGCAAGCCAGACCCACATCAAGATGTTGGGTCTGGGAACACAACATTGACAGGGATCAATCCGAGAGGCGAGATAAATGGTTGCCTTTCAAATTCCCTCTGCACGCAATAGGATAGCGCTACAACCCATGAGTCCCTTGCTTTTTTCCACCAGAGGAGCTAGTTGGTAGATCAAACTTTTGCCGTATCCGGTCGGCAAAACTCAAAACATCTTTCTGTTTTAGGAATGACTTCAGTGCTGTTCTTTGTTCTTTTCTCAAAGAAAAGCTTAACTCTAAGTCTTTAAGAGTCGCGGCAAAAGCCGAAAGACCGCTGTTCGCCAGCAGCAGCAGACATCTTCTTTGTTTTCAAGTAGCAGGGAATTCACGTGGAACCATCGCAACTCTGTTGTCATTATGTTAAGCCCGCCCACTGACTCTATACACGATGTGATTGACCTGACCAGAGTTTGGTTTTTCCAGCTTGCAAGCCAACAGAGAGTTGCTAGACGACCCTGGCTGGCTGCAAATTACATTTGCTGTCGCTAGGGTGCGTCTAGATTTCTAGGCTATAATATCTGTTGACCTATTGGAAAATTACAGACAATAATTAGTTACATTAGCTAAATACAAAATTGCGTACATATAATTTTTCATCTTTACTGTTGCCAAACTTGAATTAAACTTACATCCAACTTTAACATGGCTGAACATTAAAGGTCATGCCATGAACAATAAAAAAAATATTTCATGGATTCAGGGTGCCTCTTGTGGTAGCCTTCACTTTCTCTACCTTATTTGACTTGCAGCATTACAGTAAGTGTGTGTCAGTGTGTGTGTTTGTGTGTGTGGGTAAGGAGGGTGGACAAAAACAGTTTGACAACCATGGCACTGGCGTAGGTGACAGTAGGACCACGGGTCTGTGTGGGAGGGTAAGCTGAGAAAGGCACTGTATACAGTAAGACAGTAATTAAACACACACACACACACACACACACACACACACACACACACACACACACACACACACACACACACACACACACACAGACACACACACACACACACACACACACACACACTGAGAAAGGCACTGTATACAGTAAGACAGTAATTGGGTGCTGTGGCTGACTGGGGCTGTGGCTTGGTGAATGAGCTCACTCCTCTCTGGTGGTTGGAGCCCAGTGGTCCCTCTCCCGCCGAGCCAATGACCTCACCGCAAACACACACACACACACACACACACACACACACACACACACACACACACACACACACACACAAACCCTGGAGAATACAGAGAGGGAACCTGAGGGGAGTCTGTGTGGGGGCCAAACATAATGAAAACCACGGGACACCAGGCAACCACCAGGCAGGAGTCATATACACTGTGTGTTGTGTTTGTGTATATGTGTGTGTGTGTGTGTGTGTGTGTGTGTGTGTGTGTGTGTGTACATGTATGTGTGTGTGTGTGTCTGTGTGTGTGTTTGTGCATTTGTTTGTGTAAGGCTCTTTGTGTATAATTGCAGTGTGCTAAAATGTGTGCCTGTGTATTTTGGCTCACATTGAGTCAACCAATTAGATAATTTGGCTCTCATTCATTGAAGCCTGTAATGGGTGTAAAAGCTTCTAAAAATGGGGGCGTAAAATGGGGGTAAAAACAATGTTATAAAATTCAAAAAATCAGCATACAACTGCACATATATCATTATTCTGCAGACAAGATGCTTCAGCAGCTGTAACATTTTGCAATGTACATGAACATGAACACAGTTCCAAACTACACTCTATCTATTTTTTTTGTGCCCACAAAGGTTGCTTTGATGATTATTTTGTCAAATGTGAATAACAGCATTTTTCAACAAAATAAGTTTTTCAAAATTAAACTGAATGTAATATCAAATTTCTCTAAAAGCAATGAGCAACACTCATAAAAAGGACTGAAACATCATTAGTGTTCATTTAGTTTTAGTAATCCCAAGATTGTATGCATATTCATGCTTCTAGGTAATATCTTACTTAGAAAATATGTCAATGTTATAACTGATTATTCAACACGTGGCATTAACCAGCTCCTCTTTGCTGTTAGCCTTCTGTCCTAACATGCCCATCATACATACAGTACAAGAGTGTTTCAAAGAAAGAAAAATAGAACCACAGATGCATGCATATGTTACACACACCTCAGTGTTAGCATGCTTTACACTTCATATATAGTTGTAGCTGATCTGACATTCTGTCGTTTCTTAGCATTAGCCTTGCCAGAACTGCGATGTGCATTTGGTTCCAAGGGTTTGAGAGAGATTTTAGGTGTGCTGCTGTTTTGCAGAACCTGTCTGTTCCGTCATCACTACTTCTCGAGAGGACCTCATGGAGGCACCACATGTAGACAGACTGCCTAACCACAGTGAGGTGAAGGGGATGGGGGGAGGAGGAGGAGGGGGGGGGCTGACAGCGGGCAGAAATAAAAGAGGTGCCAGAGATGGAGAGAGTGCCAAATGAAAGCGGGACGGGTGCATGTATGGGGGGGGGGGGGGGGGGGGTTGCTTGTGTGACTCAGATGGGGAGAGATCACCTCGCAGATGTGCTGGGGCTGCAGAGGACGCCGTCAGGACTGGACAGGACTCTCCGTGAGAAGAGACAGACAGGACCGGCCTGACAGATGCCGTGAGCGTGCGGACATGATCTAGAGAGCGCAGAGCGCACGGGACACAGTTCAGAGGAGAACATGGGAAGCGTGTGTAATGCAGCCCCATTAGAGGGGTACTCACTGGCACAGGAGGCTGTTTTTATTCAGGCAGCGCCGAGGCACCTCCACCCACCCCCCGCCTCCCTCCCCGCCTTTGCTCTGCTTTGCTCAAACATCCCTGGACAGAAAAGTATCAGTTATGAAAATCACTAGCAGAGCGCCTGGATTACGCCAGCGTCTGCTATGCATTGTGATGGAGTGAGAGCTCAACAGGCTTAGAGTAGAAAAAGACAGAGAATGAGAGAGAGAGATGGAGAGAAAGAAAGAAAGAAAGAAAGAAAGAGTTCATGACATTTTCATCTCCCTGGAAAGTCTGACTCCTTTGCTTTTGCATTCACAATAAAAGCTTCTTATTTGCCTGAATGTGCTTGTATGAAAGCATGGAGGTTGGAAACAAGAACAGAAAAACCAGGAGCAACTTGTCAGAAGAGAGGAAGAGAGGGAAAGGAGATGGAGGAGAAGAGAGGGAGAGGAGATGAAGAGAAGGAGAAAAGGAAAAGGGGAGGAGAGTGGAGGTGTTATACACCAGCGCTGCGCACAAAGGGCCCACTGTGTGGAGGTGGCCTGCGGGTCACTCACTCACACTCACTCAGTCACACACACACACACACACACACACCGTAATAGCCCTCCTACAATATGAGTTCATAGAGTATAAATACTGTCACAAATAAGGAAAAAGTGAGTGATGCAGGACAGACAGAGAGAGAGAGAGAGAGAGAGAGAGAAAGAGAGAAAAGCAGGATGACAAAATGCAAGACAGAAAAGGGAGGAGGAATAAGAAGGCACAGTATAAACACAAGGTTCTATTCTCAGGCGACAATGCCCTATTGTTCAGTATGGGGGTGAACTGCTGGTTATATGGAATGTATGAGGTGAACACCCCATCACCCCGCCCCCTACCTTCAGCCACCCCCCTCCCCTCCCCTCCCCTCCCTACTAATAGCAGTTATGCTGACATACATAAACATGACCACCTTCCATCTCAGTTACAGCAGCATGGCAACCATTGAGAAACTTTACGAGAAACGACATCGTAACTTCACACAGATACGGTGGTTAGAGAGAGCGAGAGAGAGAGAGAGAGAGAGAGAGAGAGAGAGAGAGAGAGAGAGGTGAATTGCCCTTTAAATAAAGGGCAATTCGGTAAAACTAAGGGCTGACTGATTCTACCAAAGACATTTTTGGACTAAACAAAACAAACACCATGTCGTCACTTGTCCCCAGAGTCATTTCTGGTTAAGTAGCCAGTTTTCTGTCCCTTGTAGGGTGCATGCTCTGTTTGCATGGCTATGTGGGTCTGTGTGACAGCAAAGATGAAATCCAGAGACTGTGTGTCTGTCTATCTGTGTACACAAATGTACACACACAATGTACTGGAATGTTTAACTAAACAAACAAACATCTGAAAAGAAAGAAAACACACACCAACACTGGAACTTTGAAGAACTCCACAACTGGAAAATAAGCATCCACAAGCATTTGCAAGGACTTTCTTTTACTGGAAAAAGCAGGGAAAAAATGAGGGTTTTGCCAGACTAGAGAGAAAACCGTCTACGTGATACACAGAACAATTCCATCAATCTGGTTTGACACACTGACCTCCCTCTGTGCCTGAAGATGTTTGTGCACCCTTGGCTAGACCCATGCCGATCTGTAAATATTTACACCTCAATCAGAGCATGCATCAAGCCGGAGGACCTATGCTGAAAAAAACGCATCTCCTTTGCCATGTGTATACTTTGCTGAAATAGGCATCTTGCAAAATTTTGCAATGCAAACAAAGATGCTCTCTCTCTTTATCTCTCCCTCTCTCTGACACACACACACACACACAGATGATAGGTGTAACAACCACTCTCTTGCCCTTCCTCCTGTTCCTCCTCATAAGACCATTGGATAAATGAGAGGACTTGATCAAACCACTCCACATTCCTTTGAAAGATTGATTACGGAACAAAACAACATTTGCACTATTCCCAATGTTATCATAAGCTTTATTATAACCCTTCAGCGGTCCAAAAAAGACAGTGATATCACCGTGGCTACACACAAAAACATGAGACCGCAGCACTTCGGCCTGTTTCATGTTTTGAAAGCCTTGTCTCCTCGCTCCGGTTTCTGCTGTTTCTTTGGTTAAATACTGGAACGTCACGGCTGAACCGTGACCTTGCCAAGCCGCGCGGTGGCTGGAACGGTGGTTACACTTAAACCAACCCAAACTCACACAATGGAGGACACAGAGCAACCCGGACCAGGATAAACAGTCCATTGTAAGGCAGATACGAAGCAAAACAGGTTTCCATGAACAGAAGTAGGTGTCAACTACTCGGACAAAATGCAGTGGGGTTGGTCAGTCTTCAGTCTAAAATCGTGAGTGCTCCAAGTGAATGAATGTTGGCGGGAATAGGATACTCTGTCTTTACCCTTCCAGTAAGCTCCAATGTTATTTTTCTTTGACCGTAAATACATACACATTTTTTTCCTATGTGGAATTTTGTCCTATCACTCCTTGTACTGGGGTAATGAGGTAAAGGCTAACTGTAACAATAATGACTCGTAGACTACAGTCACTGGTCCACACAAGTGTTAAGAAAGAATTGACAATAATTATTCATTTCAAAGAAGCCCAGTTTATTTTGCAAGGGTTATTTGAGTGGTTGCAGCCAGTAGAATGCTAAAATGGCTTTACCCAATGACCACTTTCATTTATACATATATCTTTGAATGTTAACAGTGTACAGTATGTGAATATTTGTGCAAGAGGCACGCTCATCTCAAAGGATAAAGTAGGTGCTGGACTAAAAAGACTTGAGAACATGAGTAAAGATCCACGCACTAAGAGCTCCAATAGATGAAATGGTTTAATCACCACAAAAACCCAGTGTATGTGTCCATACTCACACTTACCTGATATGTCTATGAGAATACCCCACTATTGGATTTGGCTCATTCATTTTCACTGTTGCTTTTCTTCCCTGGTAGAGTCACCCAGCGAAAGCTGTGTGTAAGAACCCAGAGCTCCCTTTCTTATCAGCTCATCTTCTGCAGTGAGGAGGCTGCGCGGTGCCCCGACCGTCACCTCTGCAGCGGCATCCATCTGCCCAAGGGGCCTCCACTCTACCCCCACCCAACAGCCATGGGCCATCGCCCGCCTGTAGCTGTGACTTAATTAAAGTTTGTCTGTCGTGTGTGTGTGTGTGTGGGGGGGGGGGGGGGGGTGAGTTCTCCTATCTCCGGGTGTCCTCACATTCCTCCCCATCCCTAAGCTCCATGTGGCTTCACTGAGCCCTTAATTGGCACGTGACCTTTGACCTGTGACTGACAGGTGAGTGCAAAGGTCGTGCAATCTCCTTTGGTCCGACTCGACGTGTTTGCTTTGACTTAATATCGAAAAACGCTTGGGCAGACAGCACTGCTCGCGTATGCTGTTAAATGCCTCTCGCTGCGGGCCATACACCATGAACACACCATGTTGTGTGAAAGAGAGAGTGCTCCCCTCCCCACTCACCCAATTTGTGTTCATAATGGCTGGCGTGAGGCCGTAGCGCTCACGGGCCATAAAAGAGAAATATTCCACTGCGGCCTCAGATTCCAATAACGCCCCCCTACCCACTGAACAATGAATTAATGAATAAACTTCACAGATCATTACAGCACCAATGGGCTGTTCAGGTTTACCCAGCAAGATATACAGAGCTGCCCTCCCTGGGACATCACTGTGGTGAGTTTCTGGGTAAGCAGTGTGTGTTTGAGTGTGTGTGTGGGGGGTGTATGTCTATGTACATCTGTGTGTGTATGTTTGCTGTACATACATTGAGAAATTCACACAAACACAGACACAGACACGCACACACACTGTATAGTATGTGTGTGTGGTGTGTGTGTGAGTGTGTGTGTGTGGTGTGAGTGTGTGTGTGTGTGTGTGTGTGTGTGTGTGTGTGTGTGTGTGTGGTGTGAGTGTGTGTGTGTGTGGTGTGAGTGTGTGTGTGTGTGGTGTGAGTGTGTGTGTGTGGTGTGTGTGTGTGTGTGTGTGTGTGTGTGTGTGTGTGTGTGTGTGTGTGTGTGTGGTGAGTGTGTGTGTGTGTGCTGTGTGTGGTGTGTGTGTGTGTGGTGTGTGTGTGTGTGTGTGTGTGTGTGTGTGTGTGTGTGTGTGGTGTGAGTGTGTGTGTGTGTGTGTGTGTGTGTGTGTGTGTGTGTGTGTGTGTGAGGTGCGCTGCGCTCCACACCACTCCAGGCTCAGTGACTCTGACGTGAGCCCCACTGACGTGCAGCATGCATGGCGTGTAGGGAATGTCTTAAGCTCTACCGGAGATGTCAAAACACCCTCGTACCCTAGTGCTCACCCTGCAGCCTGGGACAGTTGCACTCTCCCGCACCCCAACCCCTTCCCCAGTCCTCTTCCCATCCTATCCTAACAACCCCACCCATGACTGACAGAGAGAGAGAGATGAGAAGGGGGTCAGAGAGGGTAAGCCCTCAGCCGTGCCTGCTTGTGTCGTCCTGCTCAGCGCTGTTGCCGCTCGCAAAGACCCACATGGAATCTGACCAGCATTTGTCACTGATAGGATCTTCACTCTAGCCCAAAGCTGCTCACATCTCTGAGTGGGAAACAGCCCTAACCCCTCAGGAACCAGCGACACACAAGCCATCTCTGACTCAGAGGAAAGGTCCGTGCTGCTGGAGTATCTGGGTGAGAAGGCGTCCTTTGCTTCACTTTGCACTGGCTACAGCCCAAAGATCCTCTGGACGCTCTTTTGTCCTTATGCCTCCTCCCTTCTCCACCGATAAATCCCACAGCTGTGTGTGGATGATGCATGGAGCTGCCAGTAGTTCCTGAACCCCCTCCCCCCGTCTCTTCCTCTCCCCTCCCAGATGCTGTCCATATGCCTGCCATTGGCTCCTTTCTGAGGGTAATGGATCTTAAGGGCTGTGGTGTACATGTAATTTATGGGTACTTTATGCAGAGATTAAGCTGTATTTCCAAACACCTCCTCCAGCACCCAGTCCTTTGTGCTCAGTCATGCCCAACAGCAGTGCCTGATCCTGGGCCTCTGTCTGTGGGTGTCAGCCTCTCCCCTCAGACACACCTGGGCCAGCTCTGGGGGGTATATGAGCTTTTGGAGTTGTCAATCACCCCCGAGTCGCTGAAGCGCCTGTGATCCCGCCTCAAGCGGCACTTAACCTCCTTCTCCTCAACCCTGTCCTCCCTCACACTGTTTCTCTCTCCCTCTCTCACACACACATACTCACACACCCACACACACACACACACACACACACACACACGCACACGCACACAAGCACACACACAAGCACACACACACACACACACACACACTCAA
>NW_027468620.1:15812112-16034612 GCF_046254945.1 Alosa pseudoharengus | reverse complement strand
CCAGGTGTTGTTTGAGGTGACCGCAGCCCAGGGGAGGAAGAGGATTAATTTCATGTCTGGTCCATCATGCTGCAGAGTCACTGCACATAATCATCATCATCATCATCACCTCAACAGCGCCATTGTCATGGTAACTCCCGAAAAGTGGCCGATGACAGAACACAGAGGCTTCAGACAGAATGGTGTGTAGCATGACAGGGAGATGAGTCCCGTGTTGTCTTCAGAACTCCACAGAGTCAATGCAGTGGTCAGAGCATCTACCAGGAGGCCTCTGATTGTCGGATGAGTGGAAGATTATCCTGGTATGTGGTTGCCGTGGATACTGAGGTTAATAAAGCACACATAAAGGACATACAATTATGTTCTCTGGCGAACAAATCTCTGGCATTACTTGTTCATGGAGTCAGTAGTGGACACTGGAATGCTCTGGGTTGGCAAGGCAAACAGCATGCTCAATCGCACTGCAAAGGGCCAATCAGATTTGGGGGTTTGGGGGTAAAGGAGACGTTCTTTCTTCCGCTTCCCTCCCGTCTCCTCCATGTCTCACCGTGCCCCTCGCTCTCATCTCTATTATCCTTACTCTCCACTCTCCTTTCTCTCATTCTTTAGCGCTCTCTCTCTCTCTCTCCACCTCCCTCCCCATCCCTCTCTCTGTCAGTTCACTCTGTATCTCAAACCTTCCATCTCCTTCTCCCTCTCTCTCTCTCTCTCTTTCTCTCTCTCTCTCTCTCCCTCTCTCTCTCTCTCTCTCTGTCGCTCTCTCTGCATCCCCCTCTCAACTCGTCCTCTGAGGCGGCGGCGGCAGTGGCGGCGGTGCACATTTCGTGGTTTGGCAGCCTCGTGGAGCGGAGTCCAGCCGTTTCTGGTGCGGTGAGCACTCCTATTACGGGGGCCCCTCTGCTGCGCTTCGCACAACAATTATGGTCATTATTATTTCACAAAATGGCCGTATCCAGTGTTGTGGTATGGGATGGGATGGTTTAAAATGTCAGATCCTGATTTTTCGGGCCGATACGTCACATTTTTCCCCCTTCCCTCTCTCTCATTCTATGCATCCTTCCTTTTTTCACTCTTTTTCTCTTCGTCATATCTGCGTGTTTAATTGTAGGAAACACTGATGGGCTCCCATGGTGACCATTACCCCGTCGCTGGAGGAGTTGCCGTGGAGACAGAACTGAATGGGCTGTGGCATTAGGGGGGCAGCTTGACCACTGGCATGGATGAGGACAGGGCCAGGCCCTTCAGGCCAGGGAAGAGAGGAGAAGAGAACTTAGGAGAACAGGAAGGAAGAATGGAGAGAGGAAAAGGAAAGGAGAAGGAAGTAAAGAAGAGTGAAGATGGACAGAGTCAAAGCCGGCAAAGTAGGCCAACTAAGCAGCCGCTTCGGGCACCCATGCCACCAGGGGGCCCCGAAGAGCGCTGGGGAGTTTTAAAGGGACACCAGGCAACGTTTTCGTGTTAATTAATCATCTTCGTAAGTTGGTATATGGTTAAATGACTCATAACAGGGCGAATGAAGACTCTCTCGCCCGCCCCTACTGCCTGTAAAAAGAATATCCCACTTGCAAGTTCGGTGTATCCTACCCGCCGACCGAAGCAGGATCAGTTTACATCCTACATACAGCACAGAGGCAGGCTAACGAAACTCTAGCGATTGTTGCAAACGTGTGTATAATGGCAGAGCCAGTGAAGAAGCAGCGGAAACCCTTGAGGAAGACACAAAGAAAAGGAAAAGAGCTTCAGACCGAGCGAGGGGGAGTTTCGTAGAGAAAAAGCATCAAGCTTGCCTGGTGTCCCTTTATGAGTTTGAATTGGAGGGGTTGACAGTGGTAGCCCATGAGTCAGTGGTAGCCCATGAAACAGTGCTGATTCCCTGCAGAGCCTCTGGTCTTAGTCTTTGTGAGTGCACTGTGACCACACACACAGGCACACACACACACACACACACACACACACATACACACCCATACACAAGCATGCACACACCCATACACAAGCATGCACACACACACACAAGCATGGACACACACACACACACACACACACACACACACACACACACTTTCATTCTCTTACACACATACACACACAAGTCTCTTACTCACCCTGACTCACACATTATGAACATATGACTGTGATTAGGCTCTACTTTCTCTCTCTCTCTCTCTCTCTCTCTCTTTCTCTCTCTCTCGCTCTCTCTCTATCTATAAATAATTTTGTCTACACCCCGACCCATTGTCAATGTCGGGGAGGGTAGCGGAATGGTCCGGAGTGTTAATGCCACTGTTTTGGGGTGGTGCTGATGACATGCGGGTTTGGCGAGCTGCCGCTGGTGAGGTAGCGGAGCTGGCGGTTGGTCCAGCACACGTCAGGAGGTCAGAGGGCGCGTCTGCAGGGGCCTGGCCGTGAAACCGCTGGATGGGGTGGGGTGGGGCGAATACCAATACTCTCACTCAGGTGCCTCTGCCATTAATGGCAACATGTACAAGTAGCTTTTTCCACTCACATGTAGTACATTCTCTATCTCTCTCTCTCACTCTCTCTCTCTCTCTCTCTCTCTCTCTCTCTCTCTCTCTCGATTAGCCTCCTTTTTCCAGCCAGTTTAGTTCAGTTCAACAATCTTAACTGGCATGTAAAAAGCCAAATGACATAAATTATGTTTTATCATTAGTTAGTATGTTTATGATATACTAGCAACCTGAAAACTGTCCACATAGGTCTAGTTGACTTCACTGGGGGCAATTCTGCTTTGCTTGAAGGACAATGGATGCACAGATGGGCCTGACCAGTTCAAAATGTGCTTCTGCAGTCCATAACCACAGGCTCCAGTACAAAGCTCTTCTTCCATAAGCTGTGACGCTGAGGCATCCGCTGTGTACAGGACAGGGAACAGACCAATCAAAAGCCCCCAGGAGAAGAGCTTTCCTGTGCCGGGCGTCCCTGAAAGGAAGTGTGCGGGAGAGGCGGCCCCGGTCAGGGCCCTCGGGGGACAGAACACCTGGGGTCAACGCAGGAAGGCCAGGCACGGGGAGAGATCCAGGTCTAGGTCATAAATGGTACAGCACAGAAAATGTGAAGGGGGAGTACACATTACTCACTTACACTCTGACACACCCCCGCACACACACATGTGCGTGAGCGCGCACACACACACATACACACACACACACACACACACACACACACACACACACACACTCGCTGCCTCCCTGCCTAAATAGACAGCTGGCTCACTAGACATGACTTTGGATTCCTTCCTACTTCCTACTATGTAAAGCGACCTTGGGTTTGAGAAAGGCGCTATATAAAATAAACATATTATTATTATTATAAACTTATTATTGGATTGAATGTATCTTTTAAGAATGAGCGTAGCACTCTAGAATCTTTGGCTAACACTACGGTATGACGTTAGCAAAAGCTTGAACCTTAACTAAACTAGCTTACGGAAGCTAGAAGGCTAACGGTAGACAGTTGTTTGGCAGGCAGCACATATATCAGACTAGACGCTATATGGTTACAACAATGGTATAATGAGATAGTGCAGTATATATTTCTCGCTACAAATCTACAAATCTAAGCAAAATAACGTCACACAAATCACATTTCAACAGATTCAGCAGCCATGTCATCTGCCATCTTTATTTACTTATTACAGCAGTTTGAGACGTTGCTGCAAAGGATAATGCTAGTAGGAAGCATGGAGGGTGCATCGATGCTGCCTTCAAAAATGACCGTTATTCGTGTAATTATACTTAGAAGGCAAAACAGTTTTTCGGTTTCGAACCGCACTTGCTGCCTCGCTCGTTAGATATCTTAAAAGGCACAGTTTTTGCCATTTCGAATAGAGCCAATAATTCATTCAAAGTATACACTGCTACGCAGGAGGAGTAATTTGATGGCACATTTCCCTCATTAAGATGTAAAGCAGCCATGGCCTTCCTCCCGGGACACTGTTTCAGTAAAGGCTCAGTGGAACCCCTCAACTGACCCCCAACTGAAATGTGAAGGAACATGTTTTCACACATTCTTTAAGCCTTGACACAATTTTCCACAACTACTTAAGTGCCTATAAATGTTCCTAACTTTGTCCAGTTAAAAAGAAAAAGAAAAAAAAACAGTGCACAGACCAGTGTTTATCATTTGCTTCTTTAGACATTCCATCATTTTCTGTGAACACAATTACCCCAAAGATCAGATTAGAGAGGAGAGAGAGAGAGAGAGAGAGAGAGAGAGAGAGAGAGAGAGAGAGAGAGAGTTCAACGTTCACCTCCGAGGGAAAACTGACAAGTAAGAAAAAAAAAACGAATCTTTTATGAGACACGTTTATTGCCAAGCAAGGTTGGTAACTTGATTCCATAAGGTCGAATAACAACAAACAAAGACCTCGGGCTACACTGTGTCAAAACAAGCACTTTTGCCGTGCACATCTCCATGCCTATACGTGTCTCATACAGTGGAGTCCATGCTCCCACACAGAAACGGTTCTTTTAACTCATGTATTGTTCAAACTGAAACATTATACCTGAATGCTGGAATGTGCTCCCTGGGAAGTTAGCATTTATGTACTGTGTGGGTAATCTCTACCTCAACTCTGTCTGGAGGGTTGGGAGGGTTTAGCCTGTGTGTGTGTGTGTGTGTTTGTGTGTGTGTGTGTGTGTGTGTGTGTGTGTGTGTGTGTGTTTGTGTCTGTATTTTGACTGTCTATCTATAACAGTTAGCATAATGTGCTACAGTTTTATGAGAAAGTTTGCAAGAATACATATGCTATGTGCGTTTGCAAGTGTGTTTAAACTGCCATTTATACGTTATTGTATAAGTTGTGTATGTTTCTACATATTCTGTTTATGTGTATGGGTTCAGATGTGTATGTTTATGTACAGTATACAGTGTTTGATTCAGATATGCGTGCATCATCTGGGCGTGTATGTGTAAATGTAAATGTATATGAGTGTGTGTTTGCGTATGTGTCTACATATGTATCTAGACGTGAATACTAAATGTGGTATGGGAACTAGAGCCATGGGGCAGAATGCTTGGAATCTCTTCTCAGGAGGTGAACTTGAACCCTGCGGCACACAGGTAAGCCTCACCTGGTCCAGGTGCATTATTACCCCCTCCTCCACAGAGGCAGTAGGTCTGGGGTGGGGTCGTAACCCAGCAGCCAGTCAGGATCCGGGCATCTCAACGTCTCTGACAGGCTCATTAATGAGGCCCTAATGAGCTGTCAACTCAGCCGTCAGTCACACCTCACCTGTCACAGGTAGGAGAGAGAGAGAGAGAGAGAGAGACAGTTCAAACCTTTATAAAGAACCATCTTGTGGATGGAAGGACCAACAACAACATCAAACAGTGTAGAAAAGGAACACCTGTGACCTCTGACATAGAGTACTCCTTTTACTGACAATCCTTGCTATGCAGCAACAAAAGAACAAAAGAAAGAAAAACTCAAAATTAGGTCTATTTGGGATTGGGGTTGTCCTTCAAGCCTGCAGAGGGTGCAAATACAAACTGACATTTGTGAGTTAATTTTAACTCCATATAACAATCAACAATACCAAATAAATAACACCTTTTTCTGTATTGAGAGAAAAATATGATTTTTTTAAAATATGTTTTATTTAATTATATAATATTATGGAAATGTTGTTTGGCAACATGAAAAAGTATCTTGCTTGATTCTTGATTCAACTAAGGTTGCAGTAAGAGTGAAATCTAGCATTATGGGAAAACAGTGTTCATGTGCTCATTTCTCCAGGAGAGGTCGCTAAAACTAAAGGAAAGATGACCAATAAAGGCCAAAACACAAACCTGACAACAGTATAAAAGCTTACAGTAAATCAGAGAGAACTATATATAGAGAATGCCATATGCTGAAATATCACACACACACACACACACACACACACACACACACACACACACACACACACACTTATAAACACTGCCTCTCCAAACACATCAAACATATTCCTGAAAGGATAGAGAGATGTTTCCTCTGCCTCCTCACCTCACACCTCGGCCAGTGGCCCAAACGGAGGGGAGGTGAACCAGACACAAGGACAAACAAGCAGAGAGGGAGAGATGAGGGACTGAAAGAAATGCACCAGTGAGTGTGTGTGTGTTTGTGTGTGTGTCAAAGTCAAAGTCAAAGTCAGCTTTATTGTCAATTTCTTCACATGTTCCAGACATACAAAGAGATCGAAATTACGTTTCTCACTATCCCACGGTGGAGACAACACATATTTTACCAATTTTAAGTCCACAGACAAACATAACATTCAAGTAAACAAAAAGTAAGTAAATAAGTAAATAAGAGGGCACATATAATGAAAAAATAAGAGCAGCAAAAAATGGTTGAAATTGTGCATAGACAGTCAATAAAATAAAATACTAGTGCAAAGTCAGGCCAATAGAGGCTGAGGTAGTTCTGTTTGACCTAAGTAAGAAATAAAGTGGCATAGTGGTGCAAGTTATGTAAGAGCAGCAGAAGTGTTGTGTTTTCAGGACAACAACAACAAGTTGCAAAGTGTACAAGTGTGCAAGTGGAGTGGTGCAGGCGGCCATTGTGGGTCCAATGTCCAGGATGTTATGTAGCTGAGGGTGGAGGGGGGAGAGGAGGGAGAGAGTTCAGCATCCTAACAGCTTGGTGTATGAAGCTGTTGGTGAGTCTGGTAGTGCGGGAGCGCAGGCTTCTGTACCTCTTCCCAGAGGGCAGTAGATCGATCAAACAGATTGTGAGCGGGGTGACTTGCATCACTCACAATTTTGGTCGCCTTGCGGGTGAGGTGGGTGGTGTAAATGTCCTTCAGGGAGGGGAGTGAAGCACCAATAATCCTTCCAGCTGTGTTCACTGTGTGTGTGTGTGTGTGTGTTTGTGTGTGTGTGTGTTTGTGTGTGTGTGTGTGTGTGTGTGAGTGTGAGAGAGAGAGAGAGAGAGAGAGAGAGTGTGTGTGTGTGTTTGTGGAGAGTGTGTGTGTATGTGTGTTTGTGTGTGAGAGAGAGTGTGTGTGTGTGTGTGTGTGAGAGAGAGAGAGAGAGAGAGAGAGAGAGAAAGAGGGAGTGTGTGTGTGTGTGTGTGAGAGAGAGAGAGAGAGTATATGTAATAATAATGCCTGTGCCATATCAGACATTGTGCGCCTAGCCCTTGGGGCAGACATGGGGGATGATGTTCAATCAAACTCCCAAGGTTTGCTTGGCCTCCCACCCAAACCACACTCCCTAACGCTACCATGGCCTAACATGAAAGAATAACATTTATACATTATACCCCTCCACCCTCCTTCCTTTTGAAATGTGTGCTTTCTGGAGAAAAGCGCTCTCTTGGTGAGGTTTGGCTTATGGATGTCAAATATTTACCTTTTCTCTGGCGTCTATCTGTCAAGTTTCTCTTGCTGTGTTTTGGATTCGTCTGTGCTGGGTTTCCTTTAAGAATTGTAGGCCAGGGTTCCCGCCCTGACAGAACATGTACGCTAATGGAGGGTTACAGTGGAGATCGGTGGCAGGGAAGTAGCCAGATGGGTGGGCGAGGGTGGCATGGGTCACCCCCCAGAATCCGATCGGCCACCTCAAGTACCACCCCACCAGAGATGTGATAGCTGGGCATGTCAGCATAAAACGTCTTCAAGAGTGATTTTCTTAGCCAAAACAAATGTTATACTTTGCTCTGATGGCCAAATTATTTAGGCTATATTTCATTTCATGCATGCGACATTACATCTGTGTTCAGGGGATATTTATGAAACTCACCAGTAAATTAATGGCAGACCTATCATTTCTTTACATGTGTGTATTTTTTCTACTTATAAGTGTTCATTTGGGAATACATATGGAGATGCCATGCATGTCCCATGTCACTGTGCTCAAGAGCTTCTTTTTATCTTATTGTACTGAAGTTGTTCTATTCGACAGAATTCTATTCTAAATTCTATTCTATAATTTTAATAGGCTACTGCTTTACTTCATGATACGTATTTCCCATAGACTGTAGGTATTTCCTTGTTGTATTACATCTACAAATGTGCCTCATACATTCGTTGTTTATTTTTTATTCCTCTTTACAGAAAATAAACAGTTTAGTTTTGTATTCATTTAATATTGAATCTAGGGATTTGATGTTAATGTTTTAAAATGTTTACATGTTGTTTTTATGTGCCATCCTTCTCTGAGTCTGTGCCCCAACCTCATCCACTTTTTCTAGAACCTATGTGCATCATAGGCACCCAAATACATACACAACACACATGCACGCACGCATACTCACACACACACACACACACATATTTATAATCTGAGAGTCCGAGTTCCATCCTCTGTTTCTTTCAGTTCTATTTTATCAAGTGGAAGTGTTTTGCCTAGAGGCCTTTGCTTTACAATAACACAAATGTTTCCTCTGAAGTTTCTCTCAGCACTCATTGACCTTCTAGAAAACTTCCAGTAGAGGGTGCCGTAGAGCAATCTCCCCTTTTCATTTTAACCCTCTATCCTGTGTGTGCCCCAGACCCACCAGGGAGCACAGGCTCTCCTCTGGGTCCCATGGAGAAGCTCCAGAAATCTGGGACAGGGTGAGGCTGTCAGCCCAGGAATGAGACCTCTTTACTGCACTGATGCAAAAGGTTTCACACACTCATGGAAAGAATTTTACACAGTGAACACACAGTGAGGTGAAGCACACACTAATCCCGGTGCAGTGAGCTGCCTGCTACAGCGGTGCTCGGGGAGCAGTGAGGGGTTAGGTGCCTTGCTTGAGGGCACTTCAGCCGTTCCTACTGGTCAGGGTTCAAACTGGCAACCCTCCGGTTATGAGTCTGAAGCGCTAACCAGTAGGCCATGGCTGCCCCCATGTGGGAATGTCACAGGCTTTTATCCTTTTACAACAAATATGTTATGGAAGAGTCCTGAAAATATGTACAATTCAACAAATCTCACAGTGATTTTTAAATTATAACAATATGTAATTATTTCTGTAATAATGTTATATGCACATACTGTGCCAGAAAGATGTCCGATCCATTACACTACATACTCCCTGAGAGAAAATATTATTTAAAAAAAATGTCTATAATTAGGGATTTCCTTGGTGATATATCATACAGTGAAACTGCTGTGTGTGTGTGTGTGTGTGTGTCAGAGATATCGAGACTTGAGACTTCAGACTTGACTTGTGACTCCACTCAAAAGAATTCAGACTTGACTAGGGCTTGAGCTTCGAGACTCGTGAACAACCTGTATTTAATGCAATTATCTATATTTATAATATATTTCTAATATTTATATATTTATTCATGTATTTCTATTTTATTTTATTGCTACATAGGCCTATACTTTGAGAAACATATAACGAGCTGGATGTCCCCTTTGCCATAATGTGCAACGTAACGAATGCGCTATGTGCGCACCATGGCGACAACAAATCCTCCTGGAGTTGTGCCTTTTATCATTACTTTCGGTTACTATAACTTCCTGCACAGTGGAAATAAGTGAACAGCTACATGCAAGGTGTGTGGCACCAGGATAAACTATGCCGGTTCAACAATGTCTAATTTCACCAGGCATCACAAAACGCACCCAGCTGACGGTGACGGTGCGTTTCTGATGTCAGATTATTATGTAGGCTAGCCTACTAGACTGTTCTCACGTTGCAGCGCTTTACTTATATGAAATAGCATTAATCAATATGAGGGGCAGAGGGGGATAAATGTTGTCCCCACCGGGGATAAAAATAATTTAGCAGAGGTAGGGATAGGAAAACCAGAGGGGGGGGAAATCCCCACCATCCCCCCCTACAAATCGCACCCTGTACACACATACACAAACATCTAGTTACCTATTGTAACCTTGGTTCTGAAGGAGCTCCAGGAATCTGGGACAGGATGAGACGTTTCTTTACTTCACTGATGAAGCTTTCACACACTCAGGGAAAGAACCTTAAAATACATGGAAATGTCACAGGCTTTTATCCTTTGAGAATTTTGCATATGTTTGAGTCATGAAAATACACACCATTACTGTATGTAAGTATTACTGTAATAGTGTTTTATGCTGATCTTGCTCCAGAAAGATGTTGTTTTTGCAGATTCATACTCTCATACACTCAGCTGTGGCACATGTGATGAACCACTGATCAACCACAGCTGTGTGTGTGTGTGTGCTGTGTGTGTGTGTGTGTGTGTGTGTGTATGTGTGAGAGATCTAACTTTGGCTAGATGTATGTAAGTGTGTGCTGTATGGTGAATATATGTGCAATGATGTGTGTAATGTCTGTGTGTTTGTTTATTCTGTATGTATGTATGCTACTGGACACCTTAATTTCCCTCGGGATTAATAAATGATACTCTACTCTACTCTACTACTGTATACTCCATGAGAGAAAGGATTATTAAAAAAATGTCTATGGTAAGTGATTTCCTTTGTGATATATCATATAGCGAAACTGCTGTATCTCTGTGTGTGTGTGTGTGTGTGTGTGTGTGTGTGTGTGTGTGTGTGTGTGTGTGTGTGATAAATTCGAAAAGGGCCCACCAGACCCATGGTTTGGCAAATGAGACTGTCTGCAGCTGTAAAGTGCAACACCACACAGTCAGGACCCTTTTCAGGGGTAGTAGAGCCAAAATGTGTATAAGGCCGGACATGCATCTATCATGCATCTAGTTGGTATAACAACTCCCTTCCAAAACTGCACTGAAACTGTATTTGAACCGAGGTCACTCTGGCTGATCTTGTAAAGTCATCCGCCCACTCCCAACCATGTTATCACAGGCAATATAGTTTAGTTGTAATTGCTCACTGCTGCTAAGGAGTCATAGCATCTGAAATGTATTTACTGTGTCTGTAAACTGAATGTGCATACTCACATGCTAGCAACAGCAGGCAGGGGCATAGCACAAGATCCTGGGCCCCTCTATATAGGCAGTCCTGATGGGCCCCCATGTTCCTCAACCCACATAAAACAAAATATATTCCAGACTTTTCAAGGGCCCTCTCTCCCCTTGGGCCCCTATGATCAGTAGTGGTTTTACCCCCAGTCCGACGCCCCTAAGAGTACTGCAGCTGTCCTATATATGAACACTGTTTTGCATGATGATGCTTAAATATTATTGTTTCACAAATCTCATTTTCTGACAATGCTTTCCGTCCTCAGAGGTCCTAAGGTATATTTTAGGAATACCATTACATCAAAGACTCTATGGCTGTATAGAGTGTATCTGTACATGTATGGCTGCTCACCCACCACCACCACAAGCCTTTGCTGTTTTAAATATCATATTTCTGTCTGCCACTTTTTCACAAAACAAAACCCTGTGAAAGCCAGATAATGAAGGTCATGTTGAAGGGTGAGAAAAGCAGAAGTAAGCTATTACACAGCCAGTGAGAGTGCAACAAGCAATAGCATAGAGGGGGTATTGCGTGTGGATGATTAGATTGAGTTGAGATCTCTCACAAGAAAATGTTGAAAGGTAGATACAGCCTCATGATAACCAGGGATGTAGTGGAGGCTAAACGCACTTAAACATTGTTTACGCACCTCCCGAAATTGGGATATAGGGTTTACGCACCTCCAAAGTGCGTTTAGCCACCTCTACATTGTGTTTATCCACCTCTAAATAGCATATCATTCCTAAGCCATTCTGAATTAAGCTTATGTCGTTTTAGTTTCATTTTGTTCATTATTAGCTTCTTGTTAAACTTAAGACGATGTCCATATTGCCCTGCATTATGGTAGAGACTGTTAGTGTTGACCAATCTCTGCCGTAGCCAGCAGGAAGCAGCAAACGGCACCAAAGATTCGTCAGTCACTGGCCGACACTACACCATAGCGCGTCTCATGTAATGAATTGATTTTAAAAATGGACATCCGCGCCATTTAAGCGCCGTCGAGACAGGAGTCCTCCTCCTGATGCCAGCAAGCGGCCTCGGCTACAAGACCAAAGGGAGTGAGCTCGCTAAACAGTAGGCCTACTACTTAACTTCATGTTTTTGAGGTTCACGGTAACGTTAGATTCATGTCACTGAGTCAACAAGCCACGGTGTTGATTAAGTTACCCCTTTCAGACACGAAGTTGAAAGTCACCTTTACCTTTTCCCATTAGCCAATGTTACAAGTAAAATTCGTGATATAAAGTAAGATAACTGGCTGTTATTTCATGCATTCTCTTGTGTTTAAACCACTGAAAGCTAGCAACAAGCTCCCTTTGCTACTGTAGTCAGCAAGTTAATGTTAAGCCATAATATTAACCAACCAGAAATAAAGTTTCTTTTTTCATAATTAGCTCACCAATAAAATACAATCTTGGGTAAAAAGTCATCACAACTAATTGTGGATGATGCTACATGGCTTCACATCCCAGACATAATAAAGTCCTTAGAGAAATAACTGGGCAAGTCTGACATATGAAATGTTGGCACTGCCTAAGCTCCAGTGGGTGTTGCTCTTCCCCAAATTAATGGATGCCAGTGAAACTATGGCAAAGCCAAAGCTGTAGGGTCCTGTCATCAAAATTGGATACAATTTAATATGTTGTCCTCACATTGTAGCCTAATATAGTCTAGCCCAGTGGTTCTCAAATGGGGGTACACGTACCCCTAGTGCTTCTTGTGCTTCATAGCCTTTGAAACAAGTTGAGGCCTAATGAAGGATGTGCTGTATATGTATAGCGTATTTAGTGCTGCATTCATTTAGGGAGATTTATTTAGGTTCACAGACTTATAACCTATAGCTACAGCTAAGAGCTTGACTTTACCTCCCTGATGATTATAAACCAATAGGTCCTCCCATGAAGTGATGGATGATTTCAAAATCCAATGGCCAAGATGATGACGAAAAAGACCCCTCCCAAATCCTCTCGATGATATGACTTATAAAGACACACCATACGTGCTTCACCTCTTTACTCCACTGAGCAAGTGTGTCTTGCAGTTGTCCTTTGGAGGTGAGTAACAGCTGTGCATCTCTCACAGGTATGTTTATTTCATTGATGTTGCAATCATGTGGGTTTAGATAAATTGGTGATTGTTGGGGATTAAAAATGCAGTCTCTGATTCTAAACTTTGATTTGTAAAATCATATCTAGCTGTTCATTCAACCCTGGTGTTTGAACATCTGCAAGGCTATGTAAATGCAAAAAAAACTGTTTCAGACTGAGCCATAAACTGTCCATAGACAATTAATATGGTGTATTGGAAGCACAAAGGGGAGAGGTGTCATTTCAAGGCTGTTGGTTGTGTGTTGAGATTATAGATAAAAAAAGTGGTCATGGTTAAATATACATGTAAAAGTTCAATATTTTATCCATCAGACTTCCTCAGACCTCCTCAAAAATGTCAATCCTCTCTCTTAATCAGGATTGAATGTTAAATGTCTCTTTCTTTCAAGAGATAACAACCTGAAGAATGGTCCGCAAACTGTTCCTGGTAATTGTGGTGAGTTGGTGTATTTTGTTGGTCAAGTTTAATTCAGTGTTATAGTAACAGAACACACTCTCTTCAGAACTGATTGTTGTGACACCATCATACATTAGAGCAGGGGTGGGCAACTGTTTGGCTCAAGGGCCATATTGGGTTTTGAAAATTGGCCAGCGGGCCGCACAACAACCCCCCCCCCCCCCAACGACACACACAAAAATACATTTTTTATAGCCTATTATTTAGTATGAAAAGTATTTGTTTTAAAATATTAATTGCTTAAAAAATACTGCTAATTTAATGCTGTTTAACATATAAATTGTGAGAACAATTCACGTTTATTTCTCAATGATCTTCTGCCCGCTCCGCTATGGCTTGTGTAGAGGGAATTCCTGTTGCCTTCATGATTTCCTTTTAAAAGTTTCTTATAAGAAGGAAATATCAATTATCACCAATGACAAGCCAGCTGGAATCTACCGCTCTCTCTCCCTCTCGTGAGTGCAGATGCGTTCCCAATTAAATTGAGTAGCATAACGTGCAAGTTAGATCTGCTGCAAAGGAGATAACTAAGAGTAGGCCTATCATCTCTATTTAACATGATGTTTTGATATTGACATTGTGAACGTTCTCTAAGGACAGTGAAAAGCAGTTTGCAGTAAAGCTAACCAACGTCGTCTCTATGGCAGGAAAAAAATAGCGAGCAGCCTGATAACCAGCAGGCCGGATGAAAGTGCTTGGCGGGCCGCAGTTTGCCCACCCCTGGATTAGAGATTACATCAGCAGTTTGAGAGCAAACAGCGATTCTTTTTGACAGAATTATTTGCATCAATTTATTTATTTAAGGTTTATTTGTACATGGACAGTGCACATTAATAAACATAAAAATTTAAATGTGCCAGAGTTAGCCAAAATGGCTATTTTGCATCTGTTGTCCATGGGCCAAATGTGCTAAAAAAAAACTCTACACACATCATTGCAGACCTAAAAGATAAAATAACACTTTACACATAAGATGTACTAAAAATAATACAAACAAATAAAAATAAGCTTAACCTACCATAATAAAATGAAGGAAAGAAAAGTAATTATTTTTGTTGTTTCAAGGTCATGAGTATTTGTGATTTGTATAACATTTATTATGACCGCGGAGCTGTGCAAGCGAAGCATAGTTTTATACACATCTTCACTTGTATGGAAAGTGATGTGCAATCTAAATGGATTCTCTATTCTTCACAGCTCTTTCTCCTGGTGGGGGAACTTATTGGGCAAGAGTCAGATGAAGATGCCATCATCATATCCGAACTAAACAAAATCCCGGCAGGTGAGAGTTTCAGAGATTGAAGAACATACATTTTGCATTAATGGTATGAAGTAGAAACAAACTGTTGTATATAAAGAAATCACCCAGTTTGTATTTCAATCTAAATTGTAGTTCAGTTGAGAAAATCCAAACATACGGAGCCCCTAAGGGGACATGAGCAGAAAAAAAACATGACATTTAGTTTTATGTGCTCACACTAAACTTTCATGTGTGCACGCAAAGCTTTCATTTTCAAAACGTTTGGGTGTGAGCACCATGAAACTTTCATGTGAGCATATGAAAGTTTTGTGTGAGCACATGACACTAAACTTAAACTAAATATTTGTTTCTGCTCATGTCCACTTAGGGGTTCTGTACAAACTTCCATCATACCCTAACAATAAATTAATACTTTACAATCTTAAAGTATAACTGTGCTCCTAAAATGAGTGAATCATTTTCTCATTCAAGAAAATGTCAGCTGATGCCTTTAGCTTTTTTCAATACAAATGAACAAAATCAATACCTGGAGGATGTGTATTGAAATTGAAATATTGAATTATGGTGTATAATCACTGATCTATTTCATAACACAGAGGATCTGGGGGCTGCTGAAGCAATGATGCGTGACAGGCGCGGCATTCGAAAGTGGTTTAAGAAGAAGTTTAGGAAAATCAAAGATTTTTTCAAAAAGAAGAGAGTTGATGAAGATCAGGATAATGGTGGAGATCAGAATGGTGGAGAAGAGTAGCATCCATCATGTCACATCATGTGTTCGCTGCCCCACCTGCAAGGTGACCTAGAGGCAACGAGTTACCTCACATCCACCTGTTCTGTGTAAGAGCGAAAGTCAGTCATATGAGCACAATGCCACCTGATCTCTCCTTTTTGTGAAGAAATAAAGATGTTCTACAGCATTTATCTCTTAGTGCTCTCATGTCATCATTTTCCTTTCCCTCTCTCTTTTCATTCTTATAATATAGTAGGTGACGTGTAGATGATGTTTAAAAAAAAAAAAAAAAAAACCTTTGACATGTGAGCAAAGGTTTCAAATGCTTCTGTTTCTAAAACAGAAGGGGGTCTGATTGTCAGTTAGGTCAAAGTTATTCAGAAAACTTGTTGCGTTTTTGCAAGGAGCTCTCATCCAGACCACTGAATTGCGTGGTATATAGTCCATACAACTTAATAGTTACTTAAAAGCTGTGCTTCATTGGCCGATTCTTGCATCTGTCTCTGCTTTCGACCGGCTACTCCTATAGACTTCCACTACAACGATCTTAGCTGGACGATAACCACTAGGGATACATTGTAGTCTATCGCATGTGGCACCATGACCATGTGAATGCATATAAATGTGTATAATGAGCTTTATTGGCCGACAAGAACACTAAGATGCATAAAAACAACACTGCCTCAATAGGTTATTGGCCTACGCAATAGTGGCCAGCTGGGGCGTCACTAGACCTAAAAATACACTGGGGCACAAGCGCCCCTAGGGGGGCCTGGTCATGGTCCCCCGGAAGAAAATGGTGTATATTTTAACGTTTTTAAGAGGTTATAGTTTTCTCTATGGATGGACATATGTGTAGGATACTGTAGCCTAAACTATTTTGCACTTCAGAATTTTAGCTATGCAAACACAGGTGGAATATTTATGATGATACTGCAATAAGAGTTTTACAGTTCAGAAATGGTCACAAATAATGTGAAATTATGCAGTGGTGGTTACCTGTGTTGTTCAGCTAGTTAATCTGAGCTAGTTATCATGGTCATTGTGAAGGCCATCTATACATCTTCCTTTTTCAGGATAGTCTGGGCTACACATATCTGGGAAAGTATGATGTGATAATATTTGCATAATGTCTTATGTCAGGCTTTATATCAAGAAAAAATCATTTGTGTCTCATGATTTTTTTTCTATTCATATTTTGGGAAGCATGCCAGTAGAAAGTATCTGTGTAAGTGGGATTGTCTGGAATCTGGCAATATAAGAACCATGATGGTGGGATACTCTATGGCTAAACAATTTACAAAAATGTATGTACTGACATAAATAGTTTACATTAGAATACATTATAATTTCTGCCCAAAGTTTCGGATTTAGAAATTTGTTGCAATTCCCAAACCAGATTACTCGGGAACAGCTTATTGTACAGAGGCATGCTTTATATCCTTGTATTCGGTATATGGTCTGTTGTTTATTGTGATATATGGTTTACCATGCGTTGAGTAAAGAGTTCATGAGATATTTCACCGAGAGTAATGGATGTGCATAGCATATTTGCAGAATGCAAATATGATTACATTTCATGAAAGTTCAATTTTCTCGCGAACCATTTATCACAGCAGCGTGACGCTAATATCATTGGACAGCTTAGATTTTGCGTGTGATATACTGTGTGATATCTTTAGTTAAACCTTGACTTGACATTTTACTGGGGCACAGCAGTACTAGATCTATTGGTGGATTTTTTGGCCAAAACACACCCATAACTAATAAAAAACCCTTTGAACAATGTGCCTGGCGTCTGGCAAACTTATCATGCCTTCAAGATAGCAATTTTAGACTGGACACACCCTAAATGTGCTTAAACCGTACGCTTCAGACCATGCGTTTCACATTGTCAAGATCCATCCCTGCCTGTGCATATAATACATACACACAATGTCCCTTTAAGTAAAAAACATATGGATCCTGATCAACATGTAGGGGCACTGAAACAGCAACCCCTCTACCTTGTATGAAAATGTAAGGTAAATCGGACCAGTAGTTTTTAAGACGAACGTCCTAACAGACAGACAGACAGACAAATGGACATACCCAGGGGTGGACTGGCAATCTGGACGTTCTTGAAAAATCCAAAGCAGCCATCCATCCAACGGCCGTCGCCCTGGCTCAATGCTTCATCAGACAAGTAGCCTAGTCAGTGTCTAGCTCTCCAAATGAGCTGACATGAGATCTATGCATTAACACAGGTATTATGGCGGCCTTACATTGTACGATTTTGGTCTGTTTTCACAGTCGGCGACTAAATTTCCAAAGTCGGACAGAAATCATGGGAGTTGTACTGGAATCGCGGCGCACTCCCGTCAACTAGATCGTTAAGTGTAAGGTGCCAATCTTAGCGGTTTTAAGTCAGTCGAGTCAGTCTTTTTTCTAGTTTTGCCGTTACGACAACATGTTTGATATTGTAACAAACTGCGAAGTTGTCTCAGAATGGTTTTTATTGGTTTCACACCAAAACACACGAACACATAATGCGGCCCAGACCCGACCCTTATGCCCCAGCACTACACATCTGCTCCAGGTTGCATTCCACCACACACCCGCTAAACCTGGTTCTGCACACTCTACTAACTGGAAACACAAACACGACTGTAAGATTATGCAGTGACATAACCAACATTACACATAATCAACATTAACATTCCTGCACGCTTTGCACAGCATTATGGGAGTTCAGTCATGAACCAGCTAGGCTCAGTTCACTACACAGCCCCTCCGAGACTTAGTCCATGTCCCCTTGACTCAAGTCTTACCCTATGTCAGTCCATGAGCCTGGCTGAGACACGACGCTGGCGTTGTGGCTGGCGTTGTGGCCGCCCCGCTGTCGCGGCGGTTACTTCCAGGGAAGGCTGCACGGTGATCGGTGTTAGAGCCACAGCTCCATTGTCACCAAGTTCCACAGAATCAGTGTCCAAGGGCTGTATTTTGGGTCACCAGCGCATGGCGTAATACTCGTTATTCACCCGCGGAAAGTTGAATTCGGTATTTTGCACGTTTATTTTTTAAGCATTGCGCCCAGGGGTGTGGCAATTAACAACCTAGGGAGGGGACTCGCGCATTGTCTAAAAATCGCTATCATACACCACCTAAACCTGGTCAGAAGTCAATGGCGAGTTGTTCATATGCTATTTTAAGAGCGCATGTCAACAGTCATATTGGCAGGTGCACGCACCATCCTTCTATCATTCATGAAGGCACACCAGCGCACGTCCATGCAAAGCATTAAATTGCACGATTACAATGGAAAACATAATTAGAATAAAGATATTACGAAATACTGTACATCTCATGATGAGTAGTTATTCACCATCATTTGCAAATTGGTAATGACGGTTAAAAGTGATTAGGGGAGAGGCGAGAGACACGTATGGAGCACAGCTGAAGACGCACTGTCACGAGATATAAGCAACTCCTCTGCAGGATAAATGTTGTTTTATTCAGTCATTTGAGCAACATTAGGGTAAGTGTTGCTTTTTCCAGCCTATGTTTTCGATGGTAACCCATTGTCAGTCAATAGTGTAAAAAGTAACTGCATATAACTGTCTTGTCGTTGACTGACTCCTTGGTGAAGTTAGTTTCACTTTGCCAATGAGTTCAAATAATAGACGAGTGCAAATGCGTGAAGGCTATGCTAGGTTTTAGTAAAGCATGGTTTAAGAATGACTATTCCATACGGTCTCGCAAGCAGCCTCCTTCAAATGCACCGTTGAATGCCAAAATACCGATGCATTTATTTGACATATCGCGCGTTGCGCCGTTAAAGGGAATGACAGATGTCATTCTCATTGGTTTAAAATGATGTTACGCCCCAAACACACCCATATGACTGATTAAAAGACCTAGGAACACCTTGTTACACCATGCGCTCCACTTTTGAGAACGAAACCCCTCCCAATGTGAACTGGACATCCTACTAAATTTGAATAGACTTTTGACGAGTGACGATGCACTTTAGAATGTCATGATAGGGCCCTAAGTCTCCACGACCCTCAGCTGAGGCCAGGGGTCGATACGGGGCCAGTCGATCATGGTGGAGAGCCATAACTCTCCGACGCTTAATCAGTCTCACACGATAGACCACGTCAGACAGCTTCTCTAAGACATCGCACGGCCCGACCCACTGGCTAGTGAGTTTCGGGGAAATGCCTTTCTTTCTCTCCGGGCAGTACACCCAAACTTTATCGAAGGTCTGGAACTCCTGGCCGCGACAGCGCGTATCGTAAGCTCGCTTTTGACGTATTCCAGCTTCACTCATAGCCTGCCGGGCCAACTCGTGTACTCCTTTCAGTCTCTCGCGTAGCTGCTTGAAGTAGCCTATTCCAGCCCTGGCTTACCCCCAATCTCCGCTTCCGGAGGCGAACCGAACACCAAGTCCACCGGCGTGTGTAGCTCATGCCCGAACATCAGAGCTGCCGGTGTGCATTTCGTTGACTCTTGCACCGCTGTGCGATATGCCCAGAGCACCAGGGGCAAGTGTAACGGTACCGATCCACTTGCACCACACTTCTTTTTGTCGTGTCGCATAGATGTCGCGCTGCCTCCCACGGTACCGATCCACTTGCACGACACTTCTTTTTGTCGTGTCGCATTCCACTCTAGTCCTATGGGTGACGTCAAGCGACTTTAACGCGCCCGCAAAGCATTCCGGGAAGGCAGCGCCGCATTTGAAATAATGTCGCGCGTCAAAAAGCTGGCCGATGCCCAGCTTTATGCAAATGAATCCGTTGAACGCGAGGCGACTCTCCAATGAAAGGACGAGTTTGTAGGTCCTTAGTTCTACCACAACGGTGCCTGTGAAACTTTGGTTCCGCTTACAAGACAAATAATGTTTTAACGATCTCTTCCACGACCACCTAGTAGTCCATAAAACAAACGAAACTAGGATTTGGATGAATATATTGACTGTTGGTGTTTCTGGTGAGGATTTGAGATTGCTTTGAGTAGTTTAAATAAAACAAGATTTCGAAATGGCTTGCATAGTTTGTTTAGGCTATTAATGTGTTGTATAAGGAATAAACGTGGATTACTAACACAGCCATTAATGTTGTGCATGAAATTCCTGATTACCATTACAATTCAATGAATTGCCACTAGATGGCGCCAGTGTATAAGGAATGACCAGACTGCTAGTACACTCGTGAACACAAGGTATTAAGTGATTAACTTGCCATTGCTACGTTATAAAGCATATTAATGCAACACAGTTAATGTCAATGTTAACAGACATTACTAGGATACTTCACACATGGAAAATGATGATTAATTAGATGAAGTGGTAAGCTAACATGTTAGTTAACTAGACTAGCTAGACTAGCCACAAGAACACAGGATATGGCTTTACTAATATTGTATGCAAACGTACAAATACAACAAGATAACAAGCTAACGGGTTCACATTCCGGTGACCTAATGATAAAAAGAGTAGGTAACTTACATTCTGCATTTACGCACACAGGAAATAGGTACATTGTTATTCACGGTTTTAGAGACAACTGCAACGACGGCAAAACGAGGGAAAGTAAAATGGGGGGAGGGGTGAAAGTCGATACTTGATGATGTCATCACTTCGTCTCTCCTATCACAGGCTTTCTCACACCATGGCTACGAGCACGTTTCGATTTTCCCCGCTCTTTGACTGGCAGTGGGCCCATGATATCGATGGCTACCCGCCCCATGGGAGCCCCGACTGCGTATTGCTGCAGCGGAGCGTGCGAGCGGCGCGTGGGTCCCTTCTTCTCTGTGCAGGCGTCACAGCAGTGAACATGCAGTTCAACGTCCAGCCTGCATCCTGGCCAATAGAAGTGGCTTCTGTGGTGATTTTATTTGATCATATACATGTGTATGCTGATTTGATTTACCAGAAAATTGATGTAATACTGTTTGTACAATGTCATGCAACATTTGCTGAAAAATTATGAGACTAAGTCATAAGACTGGACTGTCTGGAAGTCGTAAGATTGAAATGTCAAGGCAGGTAAAAAGAGGAAGTAAAATTAGGTGAAAGTGACACACAGAGCCAAAATGAATACAGGCCCTACCTAGCAACAAGTAATTACACAATATAACCTGGCTAAGTGCATTCTGCTGATTTTATTTGATCATAAATACATGTGTGTGTATACTGATTGATTTACCAGAAAATGTATGTAATACTGTTTGTGCAATGTGTGGTGATTTTATTTGATCATATACATGTGTGTGTATGCTGATTGATTCACCAGAAAATTGATGTAATACTGTCTGTGCAATGTGTGGTGATTTTATTTGATCATATACATGTGTGTGTATGCTGATTTGATTTACCAGAAAATTTATGTAATACTGTTTGTACAATGCCATGCAACATTTGCTGAAAAATTATGAGACTAAGTCATAAGACTGGACTGTCTGGAAGTCATAAGATTGAAATGTCAAGGCAGGTAAAAAGAGGAAGTAAAATTAGGTGACAGTGCTTCACAGAGCCAAAATGAATACAGGCCCTACCTAGCAACAAGTAATTACACATAGAACCTGGCCAATACATATTTTTAATGTCTAAATGAGGAGGAGTTTCCACCAATATCCCAAGTTCGTGAAACGTTCTGATTGGCTAAAAAGGGGCCTGGGTTCTTAGGAGAAAGAGACATCTCCCAGGCCCCTAGAAGCATAAAAGGTAGAGCGCAGGCACATTCAGATCAGATCTCATCGGGGAAGCAGCTGTTATCCATCGCTCTCTTGCCTGACGGTCCAGTCCTGACGCTGTTAGAATTGTATCTTCACTGCAAGACGGCAAATAAAGAATCAACAGTCTTCAGCATCTCTCGTCTTGGTGTTCTCCTTCGGGTCCTTTGACATCAGAGTGCTTATTGAGATTGGAGGTTCGAGAAAGTGGTTAATTTTCCACGACAGATCTGGAGGTTCTACCGAGATTTGAATGGATTCAACAAGGGAAGCGGTTCCGTCCTGGGTGAAGCAGACTTCTCCAGTGCAGCGTTCCAAAGGGCCCAAAGGTAGGCGTTTTGCTTGCAGTAGGGAAGGCTGTACTGGTGGAGTCGGTGGGTAGGCCGGGAAGGGCTGTTTTGCCTGAGTCCTCAAAAGAATAGTGGAGACACAGGACGGAGATTGGGTTGTACTGTTGATCCTAAAAGCGTTTTTCTTTTCTTTTATTATTTTAAAACCGGTAAAAAGTAATTGAAAACTGAAAAGGGGTGGCACGGTGTTTTATAAAAAAGGGTGGCATTCATGTCACTGAGTCAACAAGCCACGGCGTTGATTAAGTTACCGCTTTCAGACACGAAGTTGCAACACAAAGTTGAAAGTCACCTTTACCTTTTCCCATTAGCCAATGTTACAAGTAAAATTCGTGATATAAAGTAAGATAGATAACTGGCTGTTATTTCATGCATTTCTCTTGTGTTTAAACCACTGGAAGTTAATGACAAGCTCCCTTTGCTATTGTAGTCAGCAAGTTAATGTTAGGCCATAATATTAACCAACCAGAAATAAAGTTTCTTTTTTATAATTAGCTCACCAATAAAATACAATCTTGGGTAAAAAGTCATCACAACTAATTGTGGATGATGCTACATGGCTTCACATCCCAGACATAATAAAGTCCTTAGAGAAATAACTGGGCAAGTTTACTCTGACATATGAAATGATAGAGGGGGGAGTCCCCCTTCCCCTTTTCGAAATTATACTGGCATAGAGACGTGTACAGTAGGTCAATTAACTTTAAGGTGTATGTAGATACTTAACGAATGCTAAATAAATTGCTATATATTATTTCATTATAAGTAGTCTGTTTAAGATTTCATATTTCTTACTCTTTATGGTATACTAAAGTCCTAATGTGTGGCACTGCCTAAGCTCCAGTGGGTGTGGCTCTTCCCCAAATTAATGGATGCCAGTGAAACTATGGCAAAGCCAAAGCTGTAGGGTCCTGTCATCAAAATTGGATACAATTTAATATGTTGTCCTCACATTGTAGCCTAATATAGTCTAGCCCAGTGGTTCTCAAATGGGGGTACGCGTACCCCTGGGGGTACGTGAAGGCACTCCAGGGGGTACGTGAGATTTTAAAATACACGTATATTTAAAAAGTAGAATCCATGCAAAAATACTTTAAAAACAATTATTTAATAAATATTAAATTAGAGATGCACCGATTGCAATTTTCTGGGCCGATACCGATTTCCGATTTTTCATAGAGTTTGACCTGCCGATACCGATTTTGGCCGATTCCGATTTCATTTCTTCTAACCATTTTACAGCACACACACAAATAGTTATTTTCTATCTTTTCTTTGATAGAACATGTTAATATAGACATGTAATCAACTTATCAATAATGAAATGGCTGTTAAAAAAAATGGAACCGGTGAGCAGACAGATTCTTCTTCAAGTCTAACTTCAGCTGCAGTATCAAATTATGGATTAAGTTAAGTTATGGAACACCCATTTTATTCTTCTCACATCCAATATCCAACTAAAGATATAAGAACAATTTTCATGATAGGCCTACATTTGAACATGCTACCATGTAACATATTTTCATATGCATTGATGAATTTATGGGAGGGCGAGGGAAAAGTGGTAGTAGCCTATGCCATCACGCAAACACAGGGGAGAAGTGCTAATAGCGATAGGTGCTCCACCATATATGAACAGTGCACGTCTGTTTTTGCGGTGAAAAATTAAATCCAAATTCCGGTTAAATGCATCAATTAGGCTATATAAACTTTCAGAGACGGCTGATTCAGTATTCAGAGCATCAATTTTCTTCATTGTAGGCTACTAAAAGCAACTTTAACGTTTGTTTGCCTTTCTAATAGGCTATCGTTTGTTCACTTTCACGACATCCACTTCTCAATCTGATAGACTAGGGTATTTTAAGGCATAGCCCTAGTCTACGTGCAGTAAATAGTTCGAGTATTTTTTTTTTAAGTGGAGTAGAACTACTAGGGCTCAGTGGCGTAACTATAGTAGGTGCAGCAAGTGCAGTCGCACCAGGGCCCGTGACCTCCCGGGGCCCGTCGCTACCCCCGCCCTGCCTCCTTTTTTTTTTTTTTTTTGAACTTTAGAATGTTAGAGCACGGAGAGTGAAGCGTCACTTTGACGATCTATCGGAAGATGAGCGCTTAACCGATGCAGAGAGATACTTCAAAGTGCAGGTATTTAATGCAACTCTGGACATCATAATCAGTCAGCTCTCCCAAAGATTTGCAAGTATGCGGGAAACTTGTCATGTGTTTGAGTCTTTACGTCCTATGACCCTTCAACTCGCAGGTGATGATGAACTGCTTGAAAAGGCAAGACGTTTGTCAGACCATTATAGCAGGGACATTGCACCGACATTCCCAACACAACTCCTCTCATTCAGGTGTTGCTTTAAAGCAGAGATTTCACAGAAGTCATCTATTTTTTAACTTGCCAAAATGCTGGTGGTAGATTATGACAGTGTAACATCCACATTCGGGGAAGTGTGTACTCATGTTGTTTCTGACATTGCCTGTGACTGTGGCAACAGCTAAGCGATATTTTTCCAAACTCAAACTTATTAAGACCTATACCTAAGGAGCAGCATGGGGCAGGAGAGGCTCCGTGGGTTAGCTATCCTGTCCATTGAAAATACGAGAGCCAGAGCATTAAATATTGGGAACATCGTTGACGATTTTGCACAACGAAAGGCTCGTAAGATGGCCTTCTTCTAATGGCCTAATTCACGCATATTGGGGATTGTATTTGAATGATTTTATTTGGTTTCTGGACGGTTAAATAAGTTAGGCTACATTAAGTTTTGTTTCTGCGCAGTGCGAGTTTATAAGCAAGCAATCTACGCTTGCAGTTTCAGCAGAGGGTTGAAGAGGCGCATTGAGTGTTCCCATAATTCCATGCGAGTTGATGTTAATGCAGTAATATTAGATTACCCTGGCCTGCAGGCTGTTAATAAAATTATTTTTTTTATGTTTTCACATGTAATGGATATGTAGTCGTGTGTTTTTTTATTTGAAATTGTAATCTGTAACTACTAAACTACTTCGGTGCCTCAGGCCCTTTGCATAAACAATTGAAGTCACCCTTAATGTGTATTGCATGTATCAGAGCTATTCATCCTGGGCCAAAGTTCGTCGGTGTGGGGCCCGCGCATCGCTCTCGCACCTGGGCCCACCATTGGATTGTTACGCCACTGCTAGGGCTACTGTATGTCGCTGCTTGTTGACATCTTATTATGTAGCCTGATTGCTAAACTTTTATTATTTTTAATGTCGCAATCGGTTATCTCCGTTCAGCAGCGCTTGCATGCAGCGGCAGTGACGGGCGGTGATGAGCGATGTTTATGTAGCCTAAAGTGACAGCTTAGTAAATTCCACACAGTATAGGCCAATGGCAAAGCACAGCGTTTGCTGCATAGAAAAACTCAGTAGCCTATTAGCGCTTTCTTTGTAGCCCTACATCCAGCCCTGAGTGTTGGTTGCTAGGTTCTTCAAACTTTGCAAACTCAGCTGGGTGTTGTTACAATTGCGGCGCACGAGTGCATTTGACCGGCATAAAATCGGCATGTCTCAGACTGACCGGCCGGTCGCCGGTCATGGCCGATCACGTGAAAATCGGCCGAATACCGGTCACCAGCCGATCTATCGGTGCATCTCTATATTAAATATTATTTATAGTTCAAGAGAGAACACTACAAATGAGTGTTTTGCATATTTATGGAGTTTTAAATGGTTCATTTTATATAGTTTTAAATTAAACTACATTAGTTTTATTTGCAATATATTTAGTCATGGACTATTCAAATTTAAAATGTTCAAAATAGTTTTTTTCCAAATGTTTGAATTTTGTATGTGTTCATCAGTTCCAAAGTTTAATAAATTAGACACTGATGGCACTGATTTTAGTTTCTCAACTAAAAATGCTTTGTGCTGGTTAGGGGGTACTTGGCTGAAAAAATATTTCACAGGGGGTACATCACTGAAAAAAGGTTGAGAACCACTGGTCTAGCCTACTACAGAAGTCAGAAAAGCAAAATCCACATTTGGGCCATTCTGACATACTGACTACATTCAGGCATTTTTGTTCTCTCTTTATTGTGATTTATTAAAGTTGACTTCAACCATGTTTATTCCTTCTGGAGTTAACAATAAACTTAGATGAATGTAGGACTTAAATAGTGATTGTGTGGCCTATGAGGGACACCCAGTGATACCCTTAGTACCATCAAATGGTAGCCAATAGCGATATAGTTAGGATACACACCGGTATACCGTGGTCCGCCTTACCGGTGACCGCGTCGTGGTCCGCTTGATCACAGAATTTATAGTACCCACCTCTTTTTTTACCACTACATCCCTGATGATAACCCAGCAGGTTCGTAGAACATGCTAGTTGCCATATGACTTGATAAGTAGCACTCATAGATGGCTTGATTAGTAGCACTCATAGAGATTCAAATTAATGCAAATACAGCTATTATGGGATGCAATCACCATCATTAGGCAACTTACTTTACTCTATAGCTTACTGTACATTCACTAGTTCACATTCCTGAATTTGCATAAAGACATAAAGACATAGAGTCGACTGCGCAGGCAGGAGTCGGGCAGGATTCCGCCATACACCCCCTTATTCTTTAACTATGGAAGACGGGAGGCGTAAGGGGAGGTGGTGGGTTGCGAGCGGAGTAACACCGATGCTGCAACTTCGGCAGGTAGACTGCGAATAAATAACCTGACTGATTGAAGGAGGCGTGGCAAATTCCGTCACGCTCCTCCCGAACTTCCGTTTGTAAAACGCCATTTCACTAGTTCACATTCCTGAATTTTCATAAAGACATAAAAGCATAATACATAAAAGCATAATAGAAAAGCATGTTTGGCGAGGTCTCTGGCCATGGTCCTGAAGGGCTTCGCGGAATCGTGCCGGAGTCAACTGTGCAGGCAGGAGTCGGGCAGGATTCCGCCATACACCCCAAAAATTGCATTTGAAGATGAAGGACCCTATGGCAAGAACCACGCTGAGCAAATTCAATGGGAGTGCGTGAGGTGCGCTTCCTCAGATCAGAGATTTGATCTGATATATGAGTGATAGGCGTCGGAGGACCACCGGCCGAGAGTTTTGAGGGCTTGATCGGACAGACCGTTATTTGCCGCAGTGGTGGCTGCACCAATCCTAAAGAATAAGTTGAGTAACGGTCTGCTGGGATTCCGACTCGCGTTAGAACAGCTTTGAGCTGCATTTGAAAACAGAAGCAAGTGACGGAGCTTCCGTCATCTGTATCAAATGGGGGATCTAATGGGGATGCGATAGAGGAACGAATTGAATTAAGACAGCCAGGGGCGCCTGTCGTCTATGGCAGATGGAGGTCTATGGCAGATGGAGGTCTAAGATGATGCAAATGCCAATCTATGAGTTGACATGCAAAACAGCAAACTTGTTTGGCAAGATCCCTAACCAGGGTGAAGGAGTGCTTAGCGGATTGGTCAGACCACCAACCGCGGTGGTGGCTGTACCAATCCTGAAGTAATGGGAAGCTTGAGAGCTAACTTAACAGGCATGCACTTGCACACATACTGTAACATGCACTTAACATGACATGCAGGGCAATGAGCTAGCAGTTGCAGAGCTCGGGGTCAGTGCAGGGGAGTACAGCTTGCAGTTGCAGAGCTCGGGGTCAGTGTAGGGGAGTACAGCTTGCAGTAGCAGAGCTCGGGGTTAGTGTAGGGGAGTACAGCTTGCAGTAGCAGAGCTCGGGATCAGTGCAGGGGAGTACAGCTTGCAGTAGCAGAGCTCGGGACCAGTGCAGTGGGAATAGAGGACTGATGTAGTTGCTGATGCTCATGGCATGTGATTCGAAGATTTGTGAGTGATTCATAAAGTTAACATTCCAAATTACGATCTACAATTCTGCTGTTTGGCAAGATCCCTAGCCAGGGTCATGGAGTGCTTTGCAGGGATCTTGCAGGAGTGTACTGCGCTGGCAGGAATCAAGCAGGATCCATGTCATGTTATCACCCCAAAATATGCAACCCAATTGAAAAGACCCTGGCTAGGACCGTGTAGGCTATAGATAAGGTGATATGAAAGGTATCTAAGGCGCCTAGAGTATTCTACTACTCGGGTAGACCGTTATTTGCCTGAATGAAACCTAAACGGTCTGTGCCAATACCAATATGCGTTGGTAGATATCCGAGTTGCCCTTAAAACCAATGAGGGTTACATGTGCAAAAAATGTCAAATATATGCTATAAGGGGATCTTAGACATTACATAGCATACACATGGTCTGAATATAAGGATAGTTACTGAAAGGTGATAAATGGGTGTTACAGGTTTCTACTTTGCTGTATTAAGTTTGTAGAGAACACTGAGCTACCTAGCAATATGGTAGCCAATCTAGAGAGTAAATATGAACCTGTAGCAAACACTTAATAGAGGCAGTTCGCATTCAAGAGCATGAGAAGAAATTTAGAGAATGAGAGCAAGCGGCTAGGCTGGAGTAGGTTAGGCATTGACACGTAGATTAGTACAAGTGAAGAGCCTGAAGAGCCATCTTGAAGCGAAAACTGATTAATGGATGTTAAGAAACCCATGCTTGGCAGAGTCTATTGCTCAGCCAAATTGCTCTGGGGGGGATCGTGCAGGAGTCACTGTGCAGGCAGGAGTCAGCAGGATCCGTGTATACAGCCCAAAGATGAGGGAAACTAAGGCACCTTAAAAAATGAAGCAAAAGAGTTTGTAAAGAGCAAACATGAAGAGCGGAAAGAGAAGATTGTTAGAAGGATGCGGTGACCAGTGTTTCCCACAGAATTGAATTCCAATTGTGGTGGTTGGTTTGCAGAATTAACTTGAATGGAACAGTTTATCAAATTAGCACAGTGTGGTTATGATGCTAACCAAATTTAAGCACAATTTAATACAACCTGGAAAATCATTGTTTGGTGGTCAATGTTGATATTGTGGTAGGCCGCTACAAATAAGTCAATGTATGGGAAACACTGGGTGACCCCATGGGTGGTGGCACCAATCCAGGGAAAGAGGGGTGAGGGAGAACCAGGGACGCGGTCCCTGGCTGGGGAAGAGACACGGGCACGAACGCGGTTCACGCCGGTGGGAGATGATGGGGAATGGGAAAAGGTAGCGACGCGGTCGCTACAGGGGAGGGGGAGGAGGTTGCACAGCACCCTGGGTCTGCAAAGAGAAGAGGCTTGATTAGCTGGAAGAGAGAAAAGAGAACGCAGTAGTGGAAGGCAAGGTAGAGGGCTGCACGCGGGCACCCATAACTTGCTGGGTTGACAAAGCATGTTGCATGGACAAAGGGAGAGATGCCGGAGGAACGGAGCTCCACACTACGGCGCAGGTGCTTGGCTGATTGGCTAGCAGGAGGGAAAGAAAAAAGGATTGAGCTCAACACTCTGACTGAGGACAAGTTTCAGGAGAAAATCAGGAAAGTGTTGGCCTTGATTTGAATTGTTTAAGAATGTATGTTTCATTTTAGCCAACACCCATCAAGCAATTCAAAATGAGCAAATTACATTTAGCCACAAAGTACAATGGAGACGATAGTAGTCTAGTAGTTGTAGGCTGTTGCTTACAACATGCTTTGATGATACAGGCCTAACACCCCAGGATAGTGCATATAATTACATAGAGTTGTGATAATTGAGTTTGAGTAATCCAGGGATAGCAATAGCGCCAATTTAGCAATATGAGGTGCTATGGAAACCAGGATGTATTTAAAATACTGTAGCTAACAGCAAGAAAAGTGGTGAGCAGCACATTATTAGAGAGGATTCCAAGGAACAGCAGACCTACACGCTGGTGTACCTGTGCTCCCATGGTAAGCTAGGGAAGGCTTTAATATGCTGGCACTCTCAACACAGAGGAAGGCGAAAAAACTCAAACACTTTAAAGGAGAAAAAATTACTTCCTTGCCCTCTTAGCAATGAGCGACAGAGCAACAGCTCCTGTGTATCAGCTGCCTTACGGCCAAAGCCGGCATTGAGGTGGGGGTAAAAGCGGCAAAACTGACCTCAACTCCGCATCTCACACACACTGGGACTCCATATTTGTGCATGTCTGGATCAGAATGATACCAGATTGTTGCGGCACAGAATCTGGCCGAATGACAGTTCAGCTTGGTGTTCATTAAAGGTTAGCATCATGAACACCGCAGCGCAATGCGTTCAATACTAATGCATATTAAACTGTTCTTATCACAAATCAAACGCCGAGATAAGACTCTTTAAACAGGCAAAGTGGTAGCCGTCAGCAACATGTAGATGCGTTAGCTGTAGAACGCAGCTGAGTTTGTTAGCTGTTTGTTATGTAGGTCTACTACTGATCTTTAATGAGATAGAAACTCGTCACAGCAAGTGAGACTTTAAAGTTATTATTGAAATAATGTAGCAAGAATTAGCCTACAAACTAAGCTAGAACCCACTGCATTGGCTACTGAAGCAAATTTGAGTGACAAACAACTTAGGATAGACAACACGTTGGTTAACACAATTCCAAGCAAACTTTACCAAAGAACCACGAAGGACTGGAAGCCTGATTTATCAGAAATGTCACGTCTATATAACATGGCCGCTTGCAATGTTCAAGTGTTCAAGTGATTCACGGGATATTTAGCCTACACTGACTTCAGTTCACCCTATGCCTCTAGACAAGAACTCCCGTGAGCCTGTAACTATTAACACGGCCAATGTGACCGAAAGTTGTTAGCTAAAAACAAGTAAGGCAAATAGCTAAACAAGTGCCTTCATCTAGTAGGCTATAGCCTACATGTTTGTGACATGTATCTCAACATTCAGCAGGAACGAGTGGGCTTTACAAACAGCTCTAATACAAAGCAACAAGATAAGAACTAGCCTACCTCCCTGCAGTAGTTTCCCACGCAACCTAGACCATGAAAGTAACAGATAGTGAGCAGCAAGTTCTGCTTGAGACAGGCGAGCAAACCGGTAGTCACTGCGAGCGGAGTAACACCGATGCTGCAACTTCGGCAGGTAGACTGCGAATAAATAACCTGACTGATTGAAGAAGGAGGCGTGGCAAATTCCGTCACGCTCCTCCCGAACTTCCGTTTGTAAAACGCCATTTATTATTAACTGTATAATTAACCTGTCATTTTCTTTGCAGGACACTTTACCTGACTTATCACTGCATAAATTTAATTTTCATCATCCACACAACCCATAAACGCAGGCTACAGTCCTAAATTCTCGAAAATCTCTGTCTCAGAAATGATAAATCAGTTCTTACTGAGATCTTGCATGTATCTCCTATTTGGAAATGTGACATTAGACTTGGACAAGAAAGGGGCTATTCATCAGAATTTCATATAAAGAAATTAGGAGAACATTTTATATTGATGTTAATGAAGACTCTATATGCAATAGCAAAATTAGTGCTGCATAGATATTCATTGTTTACAGACGAATGACTTATAGCATTAGCTTGGCAAGCAGTCAAGTCCTCCAGATTCAGCTTGAGGTTAACTCCCTGACAAACACAGACCTATAGCCTAGTGTCTCCCATGAAGTGATGGCATGATTTTAAAATCCAATGGCGGAGGTGATGATGAAAAAAGACCCCTCCCAAATCCCCTCGATGAAATGAGTTATAAAGACACACCATACAAAGCAGCTCTTCACTCCACTGAGCAAGTGTCTTGAAGCTGTCTTTGGAGGTGAGTATCAGCTGTGCATCTGTCACAGGTGTATGTATTTCATTGGTGTTGTAATCATGTGGGTTTAGATAAGTTGGTGATTGTAGGGAATTAAATATGAGGTCTATGATTCTAAAGCCTGATTTGTCAAATTCAGCAAATTGTTCCTTATCTATCTGTTCGTTTAGTATTTACATTGAAAAAAAATGGTGTCTGAACACCTCCCAAGGAAAAATTGGAAAAACAGACCGAGCCATAATGTCCAAGACCATTAATATGGTGTGTCTGGAGCATATACAGAAGATGTCATTTCATGGCTGTTGGCTGTTGAGATTATAGCTAAAAATGAGTGGTCATGGTCAAATATAAATAAAGTTCAATATTTAATCATTCTTCTCAGACCTTATCAGACCTCCTCAAAAATGTCAATCATCTCTCTTTATCAGGGTGGAATGTTTAATTAATGTGTCTCTTCCTTTCAAGAGACAGCAACCTGAAGAATGGTCCGCAAACTGTTTCTGGTAATTGCGGTGAGTTGGTGTATTTTGTTGATCAAGTTTAATTTAGTGTTAACAGAATACCACGCTCTCTTCAGAACTGATTGCTGTGGCACCACCATACATTAGAGATTACGCCAGCAGATATCTTTGCCATGAAAATATTCATACAACAGCTGAGTGATTCTTTTTCACAGAATCATTTGCATCACTTCAAATTACTTTATTGTTGTGTAATTTCAAGGTCATTAGCATTAAGTAAATTGTATGACATATATTTTTATGCATATTTTAACTTCTATGTATAGTGATATGCAATCTAAATTTAATCGCTATTTTTCTCACAGCTCTTTCTCTTGGTGGGGGAACTTACTGGGCAACTGTCAGATGAAGATGGTATCATGCTGTCCGAACTTAACAATGTCCCAGCAGGTGAGAGTTTCAGAGATTTAATACAAAGAATAGACATTTTATATTTATAGTATGAATACAATAAGTACAAACAAATTTTTATATAAAGAAATCATCCAGTTTGTATTTCAATCTAATTTGTATTTCAGGTTAGTTAATCCAAACAAACCATCATATCATAGCACTAAATTAATGTGCAACAGTGCTTTTAAAAATGAGTGAATCATTCTCTTATTCAAGAAAATGTTGGCTGATACCTTTGAGTTTTTTTCAATACGAATTAACAATAACAATTTTCAATACAAAATAACTGGAGGATGTGTAATGAAATGAAAACAACATTGAGTATGGTGTAAAAGCATTTATTTCTTAGTGTTCTCATGTCATCATTTTAAAAACATTCTTTGCTTTCCTGCATCTGCCTCTGCTTTTGACCTCCTACTTCTGTAGGCTAACACTACAGCGATGTTAGCTGGACGATCACCATTTATATAATAGCTATCTGCCTGCCAATATAGTGGTGGACCTCAAAGTCAAACTCTTAAACAATAGTCATTAACAGGTTATTTTTAATGGTCTGAATTCTTGATCATAGAATATCCCCCGTTTTTTTTTATTGTTTTTATCATAATGTCGAACTTTGACAGTGTTGTCACTGTTAGTGTGAAGAGGTTAGTGAGGAACAGTACACCCAAACCACCTATGATGGGTCACATAGATTATAATACTGTAATTGACTCTATTCCCTTACACCCACAGGAAATACAAGGGTTTTACATACTGTAGCTTTACTCACATTTCACTGTAGAAATGTTGACTTCTGCTGACCCTTGGTCCTAAGTTTGTTGTTTAAAAAGTGTATTGTGGAGTTGTCAGTGAAGAAAGTAGGAACATTTTGAAAAAACAACCCCTTAAATGAGGACTTGTGAGTTTTGTGGAAAGAAATTTACATTGAGATAGATAGCGTAACGTTATTTATCTGAGAGGCCTTTCCAGATATAAGGGGTGAATAACATAATAATAATAATAATAATAATAATAATAATAATAATAATAATAATAATCAATTTTATTTGTTGAGTGCTTTATCACATACTCAAAGTACTGGCCATTGTTGAATAAAAAAAAATAGTGAAAGAAAGACAACATACAGTATTAGGGGTAAAAAAAAAACAAATAGAGGAACATTCCAAAGCTACACCAGCATGTTGATTTTCCAACAAGAGGAGATAACATCCTGGACCTGGTCTACACTACACACAAAGGAGCATACAAAGCCACCCCCCTCCCCCACATTGGACTTTCAGACCATATCACTGTTATGCTAATGCCCGCATACAGACAAAGGGTAAAAGTGAACAAACCGGTTCGCAAGCAGGTAAAAGTGTGGCCTGAGGGAGCCTCCGATGCTCTTCAAGACTGCTTTGACACAACAGACTGGGAAATGTTTAAGCAGGCAGCCACTTACAACAACCAGACAGACATAGAGGAGTATACAGACACTGTAACCTCTTACATCACCAAGTGCATCGATGATGTGACCCACACAAAAGACATCATCACTCGGGCTAACTGGAAGCCATGGCTGACAGGGGATGTCCTCAGGCTGCTGAGGGCCAGAGACAAAGCCTACAGAGCTGGGGATGAAACTGGCATGAGAACAGCGAGAGCCAACCTGTCCCGTGGCATCAAGGAAGCAAAAAAGGAATACACTCACAAGATAACCACCCACTTCAAAGACAGCAGGAACGCACAAAGCCTATGGCAGGGCATTCAGGCCCTCACGGACTACAAGCCCGCGCCACAGAGCTGCGAGAGCAACATCCCTCTGCTCAACAACCTGAACCGCTTCTTTGCTCGCTTTGAAGCACAAAACAGCACCTGCCCACAGAAGACCCATCCCCCTCTACATGAGCAGCCCCTGTGCCTCTCTGCCGACAGCGTGAAGAGGACACTTGCTGCTATCAACACCCGTAAGGCAACAGGTCCAGACAACATCCCTGGTCGTGCGCTGAAGGACTGCGCAGGGGAGCTTAAGGATGTCTTCACAGACATCTTTAACACTTCCCTGAAGCAAGCCATCGTCCCATCTTGTTTCAAAGCTGCCACCATCATACCTGTGCCGAAGAAAACTGCTCCATCCTGCTTCAATGACTACCGCCCTGTGGCACTGACACCCATCATCATGAAGTGCTTTGAGCGGCTTGTCATGTCACATATCAAATCCATTCTCCCCCCCACCCTGGACCCCTTCCAGTTTGCATACCGAGCCAAACGGTCTACAGAGGATGCAATCTGCTCTGCCCTCCACCCAGCCCTCACCCACCTGGAAAAAAGAGACTCATATGTGAGATTGCTGTTTATAGACTTCAGTTCTGCATTCAACACCATAATACCACAACAACTCATCTGCAAACTTGACAAACTGGGACTCAGTACCTACCTCTGCAACTGGCTACTGGACTTCCTCTGTCAGAGGCCTCAAGTAGTACGTGTTGGCAACAATACCTCAAGCAGCATCACACTGAGCACAGGGGCCCCCCAAGGCTGCGTGCTCAGTCCGCTGCTCTTCACCCTGCTGACGCATGACTGCACTGCAACCTACAGCAACAATCACATAGTGAAATTTGCTGACGACACAACTCTGGTGGGTCTCATCACCAAGGGCGACGAGACTCAATACAGGTTGGAGGTCGACCATCTGACCACGTGGTGCAGGGACAACAACCTCCTGCTGAACGTCAGCAAGACCAAAGAGATTGTTGTTGACTTCCAGAGAGGTCACACCCAACACCTGCCACTGACCATCGACGGTGCTGTGGTGGAGAGAGCGAGCAGCACCAAATTCCTGGGGGTGCACATCAGTGAAGACCTCTCCTGGACCACCAACACAGCATCACTGGCGAAGAGAGCTCAGCGCCGCCTGTACTTCCTGCGGAAACTCAGGCGAGCAAGTGCTCCACCAGCCATCATGACCACATTCTACCGAGGCACCATTGAGAGCATCCTCTCCAGCTGTATCGCTGTGTGGGGCGGAAGCTGCACTGAATACAACAGGAAAGCCCTGCAGCGCATAGTGAACACAGCTGGAAGGATTATTGGTGCTTCACTCCCCTCCCTGAAGGACATTTACACCACCCACCTCACCCGCAAGGCGACCAAAATTGTGAGTGATGCAAGTCACCCCGCTCACAATCTGTTTGATCTACTGCCCTCTGGGAAGAGGTACAGAAGCCTGCGCTCCCGCACTACCAGACTCACCAACAGCTTCATACACCAAGCTGTTAGGATGCTGAACTCTCTCCCTCCTCTCCCCCCTCCACCCTCAGCTACATAACATCCTGGACATTGGACCCACAAATGGCCGCCTGCACCACTCCACTTGCACACTTGTACACTTTGCAACTTGTTGTTGTTGTCCTGGAAACACAACACTTCTGCTGCTCTTACATAACTTGCACCACTATGCCACTTTATTTCTTACTTAGGTCAAACAGAACTACCTCAGCCTCTTATTGGCCTGACTTTGCACTAGTATTTTATTTTATTGACTGTCTATGCACAATTTCAACCAAATTTTGCTGCTCTTATTTTTTCATTATATGTGCCCTCTTATTTACTTATTTACTTACTTTTTTGTTTACTTGAATGTTATGTTTGTCTGTGGACTTAAAATTGTTAAAATATGTCTTGTCTCCACCGTGGGATAGTGAGAAACGTAATTTCGATCTCTTTGTATGTCTGGAACATGTGAAGAAATTGACAATAAAGCTGACTTTGACTTTGACTTTGACTTTGACTTGACTTTGAACATAAACACATAAATGAAACACACATAAAAACAGTGTGGTAATGCAGACATATGCCAATGCAATTAAAAGAGGGCCATTATAGAGTTACAGTTATAGAGCAGTGACTTAAAGCAGTCCACACTGGCAGAAGATGTTGTAGGACAGTATGGGTGAAGGAGTTCAGACAGGTATGCTGCGGCAGAGCCATGTAGGGCCTTGATGGTGAGAAGGAGGACTTTAAAGTCGATGGATATAACCCATAGTATATGATTGAGGAGCCCTATAAAGCAATATCATACTGTATAACATATCAGGGGTGGAGAACATAGCAGTGACCTTACACAGGAGCTTGGGCTTCAGGGCCCCCTGAATCCTTGGTCCCCTGGGCCTAGGCCTGGTAGGCCTGTTCAGTAATCCCCCTGTGGGCCCCCTCCCACATATAAGACAATAAGTAGGGGGCCCTTAATACATCTGGGCCCAGGGGCCCGAAAGTTCATAATCCGCCCATGTGTATTAGACATTCTTATTAGACATTCTCTGGTTCAATGTTCTTGCTTTTGCTAACGCCATAACATAGTGTTAACCTACGCTCATTGTTAAAAAAAAATAATTCAATCGAAAGTCACATCTAATGAGACAGCTCTCTATCAAGGTAGCAAGCTCCTGCCTTCCGTTACAAACAGAGCCAATTTTTCTATAAGTAAAAAACATCCATGTGGATCCTGATTGACATCTAGGGGTACTGAAACAGTGACCCTCTATCTTGTATGAAAATGTAATGGAAATCAGACCAGTACCCTAGTTTTTAAGAGTAGAACCCTGACAGACAGATAGACAGACAGAGAGGCACAGAGATCCAATTACAATACCCTCGGCCCTCTTCCAGGGGCAAGGATAGATAGATTAGGGTAGTTATATAACTATTTTCTTATATTCGGTCCCTTGACTTAGGGTGCTTTGTCATTTGGCTCATTTGGATCTGGAGCAGTTGAATGGAGTGTTTCCCACTAAAGATCAGTTTGTTTGGGTGTATGTGAACACAGCAATCACACTTTGTTGTGGAACAAAGGGATCAAGACTGCCTAGGAGGTGCTGAACATTACATGTACATCTGGAACATCATGTCAAAATCGAAGTATCAATCAAGCTTTGTTACATTCTAAATTTTACAGTGTGAATATGAAATGAACCCTGGGACAACCTCAAAATTGGTATCGATTTAGCCCGTGATATGGAACAATATACCCTTAGCCACAGAAGTCCCTTTGAGGAAAGTCATGGGAGATATCAATCAAAATATGTTTGAAATTGATGGAAACACCCTGACATAGTGGCAGAAGGTCAAACTGAAGGCTGAGAAAAGAGGAAGGATCAGACAGCAACAGTGGCTGTCTTGTAGGTCTAGATGATGATCATCTGTGAGACGCATCCTGCTACTCATGCAACCATTTCATCATGCCGTGTTATTCTCACGATAAATCCACATTACAGCCATACCTGCTTTCTTACTTCTGTACAATAACATTTAACTTCAATTTCAATGGTCCATTATGTGGCAAGTGAATATTATGGCAAGAAAGTTGTTTCTATTCTATTTATTCTTATTTTTCTTAATATATATATATATATATATATATATATTTAGAGAGAGAGAGAGAGAGAGAGAGAGAGAGTTAAAATTATTCATACCCCTGGAAATATTGAATTAATGTGGATTTTTCTCTTTATCAATATGAAAATGCCTGAGTTTTTTTTTTTTAGAGTGGCCCAGCCAGAGTCCAGACCTCAATTCATAAAAAAGTGAGCACAAGGCCAGAGTGATGGCAAATAATCGTTCCTGCCTCAAAACCCGGACTGCTGCTAAAAAGGTGCGGTCTAGAATCGTTGTGGAGACATGGAGAGGCTTGGTAGGTATTATAAGAACCATTTTAAGAGCTGTGATGGCAAATAAAGATGTTTCCATTGATTATTTAAAAAGGGTATGAATAATTTGGAAACACCATTAAATCAATATTTGCCCAAATGTGGACCAGTGTAACAACATAGGCCTAATGCATACAGTTCCATCAAAATGTTTCTAGATTCGTCACTGTAAGGAAGACAAGTTACCCATGTAACCGCCCACAATGAGATGAGCTTTAAAGACACCAACAAACCAGCTCACTCAAGCATACAAGCTTGTGAGGTGAGTATTTTAAACTGTACAAATGATGACTATTGTTTGTATATTGTTTGTACATTTTTTATGTTATTTCAGTCAAATGATAATGTCTTGTTTGTTCTTTCAAGGTCTCTTTCTTTCTAGAGATAAAATCCTAAAGCAGAGCATGGCTCACAAGCTGTTTCTAGTCATTGTGGTGAGTCACTGTTTTTTGTTAATAATGATGAACTAACTTCATTTCATTGGTATGACATCATCCAATTCTGTCTTTAGAACTGATTGGTATGACATCGCCTTACACCATATTTTACAACTAGTCGGGATTTTACTTTGGATAAACTAAAATCATGCAAATTAGCTGTGTTAGCTGAAAGCAAAGAGCACTAACTTTGACAGAATATCTTTCTCTGAATCATTTTAAATTTTATCTTTCTTTTTAGATAACAATGACATAAAACTCCACTAGCCATGTTCCATGTGTAACCTAAATACAGATTCTTCCATTATCACAGCTCTTTGTTCTGGTGGGGCAATTAAGTGGGCAGATGTCAAAGGAAGACGGGATCATCCTGTCTGAGCTGTACGATATCCCACCAGGTGAGAGTGTGGCCGGCAATGGGGATTCCAAAGTCACAATATGACAGAAAGAAAATGAATTGAAATGAAGAACATAACATGGTATGTGATACATAACATCACCTGTCCTTTATTTTATACACAGAGGAACTGCAAGATGCCAATGCACCGGTGCGTGACAAGCGTTTCTTGTCATTCCTAAAACTGGGCGGCCGTGTCATAAAAAAGATCGTCCACAAGATTCGCAATCGCCATCGTGGCTAACAGAGCCAAAAGAGAATTCTGTACACATTCAGATGAGAGTCTGTGAAATGATCACAATATATTTCTCCTGTGTGTGAAGAAATAAAAAAATTCAGAAGCCTTTCCCTTTTTGTGCTCATGGTTGTCTTCAGTAACTTGCTTACAGTATGCTACAGATATTTCAAAAAAATACAGAAAGGGTCATTGTTTTAAGTGTGGTGTATGCATATTTTTCATTTGGTTATCTAATCATGTGGACTACATGAAACCAATACTGTAACTTCCAGGTCAAGGAATTCAGGACATTGTCTTACATCAACAATTCATCTTAAAAGCTACATTGTGTACTTTTTTGAGTTAATTCTTAGCAAAAACCCATTTGTTCTTTCAAAAATATGTGCTCATTCATGTGTAATTATTTCCACTTACTAATCAAAGTATTCTCGTAAGTGTAGAATCTGCTATTCCAAATACATACGCGCGAGTCGCGCAAATGGCTGAATCCATGTTGCTCCTCCATCTTTGAAATACATTCGCCAACTAGGGACATTCCTGGAAATTCAGCTCCGCCTTTCGCGCTTGTAGGCAACACTCATTGCATGATCAGTCTACTCGCGACTGCCGGCAGATTTGAAAGTCTGTTGAAAATGGAGGATTACAACTATTCTCGAGGACATGAAAAGGAGTCGCCAAGGAAGCGAAAAAGAGAATTAAAACGCCAACGCGACCGGAAAAACAACAGACCAAAGTCAATATTGGAGTGGCTTTTCTAAGATGGAAAGAGCTCGTGAGGAGCAAGGATTTTAAAAGGGACGCCGAAATTGCCTGCTTTCTCCTCGACAGGTAATTTGGCCTATTCGTGTAAACATACAGTCTATGGTGTAAATTCGAAGTTTTATAGTTGCTTGGCTTAGTATAGCATGGTTGTCCATAACGCTAGAATGACGTCTGGGATACTTTTCCTCGCGTCGATGAAAAAGGATTGTAACATAAATCTGCTATGACGGATCACAGGCAAAGGGCACTAAATTGTAGTTATTTTTCATTGCTTTTGCTTTGTAGCCTAAATATTATATCCTAATCTGATAATGCTAGTGTAGCCAATTCCAAGGGTGACGTTCACATCCTGAGGCCTGTCCTGTAGTCTTATTAATTGTAGACGTAGCCTACTAAATTGTCTGAACGTTTTTCACTGCATGAAAACAATTGTTGATTCTATGTGATTGTTGTTTGATAATAACTGAAAGTATATTTTTAATATCTTGGTGTTTACCATTTTATGTACTGTTATATGTTGTGAAACGCTCTGCTTATTCATTTCAGATGAGCATCTTGGCGCAATTGCAGAAGCCCCTGAAATTGAGAACCTTGAACAGAGGTAACCCATCAATGCTCATAATGTCTATACCCGATGACATTCTCTATTGTATATTTTCATGATATAAGCATTTATATATATTTTTTACAAAGCCTACATGACATGAGCATCGTGGAGGAGGATGTGGACGAAATTCAATGGTCTTGTTATGTGATGCACGTGCATGCCTTCATTGTAACCTTGCCTGTAACTCAGTCTAGGCAAAATAGCACTATACAGATTAGTAACAATATGTTGAACTATATAAAATGGCGTGTATGTCTAACGACACTGCATGTCTTCCACAGGATCAGCTTTCCAGGAGACTGCAAATTTAGAATGATGGCCCATGTTGCTTCAAAGGCACCATACAAAAAGGAAGGGTTCATGTGTAAATACCATAATTTGTTAATTTCTGTAAATAAATATATTGCAAATAACATTGTTGACCATGTTACTGTCATTTGGTGTTTCAAAATGGTAAATTACCACAACTCCTTTTTTAATTATAAGTTTGTGGATGTAATGTATGAGGTACAGCATGAACAGTCTCTTATCAATTCTAAAAGTTTTTATTTTCATGAAAGCAAAATATAGCGATGTACCGGTGTAAAATAAATTAAATACAGTTTTAAAAGGAACAGGCAGTACAAGAACACTAATACAAAACTATTTACAATAACACAACATTACAACATTATAGGAAGGTGAAATAAATTCCAGAGATGTCCCTGAGGGTCAGGGAATTTATCCCTTATCCTACACACACAGCTTGGGATCACTCTTCTATTACCCTGTCCTAGAGACCCATGCTGCCAGAAAATGAAATGTCTGTAGGTAGCATATCTGAACTCTATTGTCATCACCTGGCTCTCTTACATGGCCTAATGCTGTGATGTCTGTGATGTACTGCCTGTGAATCTGGAGAAAACCTTCATCTAGGCAGTGCTGTGTGTAGTGAGGCAGAAGGCTCACACAGGTGGCAGGGTTTTGTCCACAGCATTTTCTCTTCTGATCGATTGGCATGTCTCTGCAGTGTGTACAACTACACCAAGGCATCCCTGGCACAGGTGGGGGGACGACATGTCTGCACTGATGCATCAAACACCAGACCTGGCTGCCTCACTATAGCAACTGTGTGGTGAGGTTCCTGTGCTCTTGCAGGCTCATTCCATCCACAAGTCTGAAGAAATAAGACACAAGAAATAAGATCAGATAGGCTTGTTTAGGTAGCAAAGTTAGATTGTTAGCAGAGTAGTAGTAATAGTAGCCTACTCTGTGTCATTTTTCAAGTGTTCACACAAAATGATGAATACTATGTATGTGTATGGACAATGAAAAGGTGAAAATGTTGTGTAACATTTTCTATAGACCATAACGTAATTATGTGTCGTGATTTCACTGGGAGACAACTCTCATCATGCAGTTGACTGGCAACAGCTAGAAATTGCTACAAACAATTGAGATACAAACAGGCAGGGAAGCTACACCAAGCGCGTGACTGAAGCGTTCCGTTCACAACGCGTAAAATCAATTTTAGATGAATGGTCTATTTTTTTTCTGCAGCAGACGCAACGCAAACGAACGTGCCTGGTGCAGCTTCCGAGCTAATTTCGGTGTCATTGACATTGATACTGTTCAGAGAAATATATTAAAAACACAAACCTCCGTTGCTTCTCTCCTTTGTCTTTGAAGTTCTTCCAGTCTCTCCTCGTCATCTTTTGGAGTCTTACTTTTTCTTTGCCTAGGAGGTCTCATCGATCCTCTGCTACCGGCTCTTGGCTTTTCTTTACCTTTCCCTCTTCCTTTACCTTTCCCTTGCACCTCCGTTGCATCGACTGATCTCTGACTCTGCTCACTGAGAAAAATAGTAGGCTACGCTGTAAACATTGCCTTTACACTATTAATCTCGCACATACAGAATAACGATAGCACTGAATCTACTGTACTATAACATTAGCATGCATTCGTTTGGGAACCTGATAGCTGATGCTAGCAATGAAATAGTAGCCTACCAAAATAATGAAAACGTAAAACTAGGCTATTCACTTTACATAGAGGTCATACCCAACATGTTTACTGGCTATATAACTAAATGCAATGTGTAATTGTTTTCTAAAGTAACCTTATAACTGTAAGGAACACCGGACGAAGTCGTAGTACTGGAAGCAATGTTAACTTTGGCATGAAACGGCCACCGTAGGAGTTAAAATGCGCTCGGAATGGGAGGGGCTAGAAAGTAATATTCAGTTGGTTGTCATATAGAATTTCACCGCTAGATGGGAGAAGTTCTTACACAAGGTAGCTTTAAGGCTATAAACTAAAATATTATTAGCGCTTAATTTGCACCTGTCTAAGAACACCTGAGTCAGGCTTCCCAAAACCTTCTTAATGCTACATAGTTATACCTTAAGCTCTACCTTAAAGTTTTGATGTGTTCTCTGAAATGCTTCTGTCAGTCAAATGTGTGAGCATGGTCTGGACCACCTTTAACCCTTTCAAATAGGAATGATAGATTCAGATATCCTTGATAAAGTATCACATTTTGAGTTATTCAAAGCTTTGGCCCAAACCCAAGAACTACTAGTCATAATTTATATGTTAGGGATAATGTATAGGATGCCGGATATTATCTGAAAATAAGTCCTGACAGGGCGAACAGGGCCGCAACGCACCAGCGGAGAACGTTTGGAAATCCCATTCAAGTCATTCTACTAGCATTGTGAAGAGCCGTGTAATAAAGACAACATAAGCTCAACATCTCTCTAGGGCTCTGGCTCATTGTGATCACACCAGACAACACTCAGATGTAGAAGTTACTGTTGGTGTTGACTAAGGAGGTAGGCCTAAGTAAGCTATATAAAAGCGTATCAGTGATGCTTCTGATCAAGTCAAGTCAAGTTTATTTATATAGCACATTTCATACACAGAGGTCATTCAATGTGCTTTACATAAACAAAACCAAACAATAACAAATAAAAGCATAAATAACAAATAACAAATAAAAGCATAGTAGGGCAATATAGTCAAAGAATAGTTCAAAAGGTAAAGATCATAATAAAAAAAAACATAAAACACACAAGTTAAAATTATTTAAAAATAGAGAATGATTAAAAAGACAAAATAAATGACACAAGGTAGAATAATTTTCAAGACAGATTCAGAAATTATAACTCAGTGCAGTTAGCAGAAAGCATCTGAGAACAGTTTGGTCTTAAGTCTAGATTTAAAACTGGCTACAGTTGGGGCCTTTTTAATGTCATCCGAAAGTTGGTTCCAGAGCTGAGCCGCATAGCAGTTAAAAGCTGCTTCACCATGTTTAGTTCTAACAGCAGGTTTTACTAACAGGTCTTTCTCTTGAGGTCTGGAGGGTGTGTACTGCTGAAGCATGTCTGGGTCCTGCTCCATTAAGTGATTTATAAACAAGCAGTAGTGCTTTAAAGTCAATTCTGTGACTTACTGGAAGCCAGTGCAGGGACTTATGAATTGGAGTAATGTGGTCAGTTCTTTTAGTTTTTGTGAGAACCCAAGCTGCTGCATTTTGTATCACCTGAAGCTGTTTGATAGTCTTTTTAGGAAGGCCTGTGAAAAGTCCATTGCAGCAATCAACCCTGCTGGAGATAAATGCATGAATGAGTTTTTCTAAATCATCTTTTGACATCAGCCCTCTAAGTTTGGCAATATTTTTGAGGTGGTAAAAAGCTGATTTAATTATCACTTTCACATGGCTGTTGAAATTTAGATCACTGTCAATTAATACACCACGATTTTTAACAGTATCCTTTGCTTTCAACCCTTTTGTGTCAAGGACAGTGCCAACCCTAAGTATTTTTTCCTTTTTACCAAATACTTTTTTTTAATACGTTTTTTCTTTGTTCAGCTGAAGAAACGTTTGAGACATCCAGGTGTTGATTTGTTCTATACACTGACACAGAGATTCAAGGGGACCATAGTCGTTTGGTGACAGAGCTAAGTAAATATGTGTGTCATCTGCATAGCTATGATATGAAATCAAATTATTTTGGATGATTTGTCCAAGTGTGAGAGCATATAGAGGTTGAATACTCTAGTATTGGCCCCAAGATCGACCCCTGGGGAACACAACAGGTCAAGGACATTGGTGTTGAGGTACAGTTTCCAATGATGTATAATTGATGTATAATTAGGAATCAGTAGTCTTATTTCCATGGCCCTCATGCAAATAATCTGTGTATAAGCACTTGGAAATGTTGTGTTTTGTTCCTCTATTTAGTGAAAAACAAAACATAAAACATGGCTCAAAAAACTTGCTCTGGTCATTGTGATAAGTAATTCTAGAATACTGTAGCTATGGCCATGAAATTAAATATGTTTCACTGTTATGCACATCTTCCTTTACAACTTCATTTTCATTTCAACTGATAGCCTTGGTGAACCCCCCAAAAATTAGAATTTGCTCTGCAGGTTGGTCTGGAAAGATGCCCATCAATGTCCCTTTCTGAATCACTAAAAACCCAGGAATATGTATTTTCTTTGGAATTGAGTAATCAACTTCATTTAAAACCTTAATTTACGGGAAAGCTATGTTTGCTGCACTTTTGAGATAATTTGATAAGATTTTAATTTCACTTCTGGTTAAGCCTGTGGAAGCAGTAAAATAGCAAGTTCTGAAACAGTTGTCAATGAGCTCTTTTCCAGACGGACATGCAGAGCAAATTCTAATTTGCTTACACGTTCTTCTGGGTTCACCCTGGCTCAAGGATTTGGGTAAAACATTAGGGCAATTAAATGTGTGTGAATTTGGACGTATTTAGCGTCTGTCAACCTAGCATTAAATCAATCACTTCTTCATGTTCTACAGTATAACAGTTAATGTTTATGATTATTGGGAGGTTATTGGATGGTTTTGATTATTGAAGGGGTTACAACCCCCCTACCCCCATAAATTACACCCTTGCCCAGGCTAGCCAACTGATGTATTTCCTTTAAAATGTGCTTGTGTCTCACTTTCACATGACTATTAATAAAATAGCTCTAAGGATGTAATAAAACCATAGTACCTACAACATACAAATACAAATTGTGTACATATTAATGTATATTTATAACCATGTTCATTGCACTGTGTGACTTTTCAGCTTTTTCTAGTGGTTGATAAGTTGGTTGGGAAAACATCTGCAGATAAGGATGTTGTCCTGTCCGATGCCCCAGAAGTGAAAGAGAAATATGCACACAGTGTGACCTTTAATTTTAATTTCACTTCATACAACACATAAAACGTAATTTTTGTTATTGATTTCCTTAATTTGTATTACATGAGTATGGAGACTGTATTCACCTGCTTGTTCTCATCTCACATCCCACCCCAGAAGACCTGGCCTATGAGGAGCACCCATGTGCAAAGCATGGTGGGAAATGGAACAGGTGAGATAATTTCCAAATAGAGCAAAGACTTATTTAAAGGAGCACTAAGAGGAGTTGCAGCAGGGGCGTCACTAGACCTTATTCACTGGGGCACGTGCCTTAGTAAAAGTCTCCAGTGCCCCAGTAAAATTCTAGCGCGGCTCTAGCTGGAAACGGCATTCATGAGCGCATCTCCGTGCCTGCTTTAATCATGGCTCGAGCCTGTCATTTACCACAAAAACAAGGAATAAAGAAAGGGGCCATAATAGCCAATCAGGAAATAGCACCTCTGTAGCTGGGTAAGATTGAACGCAACAACCAATGAAAATTGTTCACATGATTCTTCCGAGTGTTTCGTTGTACTGCACACACATACACTTTGAAATCCGCTGGAGCTCGTTACATCACTTTGAGCACAAGTAAGTCGTTCCCTGTTTAATGTTACAACAAATTCACAACTTGTTTGACAGAAAAAATGACAAGTTGATCGCTGTTAGTGTTACCCACATAACTAGCATCTGTTTTTCAATGCTTAGCGTCATTGTAGCCAAAATTTAGCAACAGTTTACCAGCTTGTGCTAGGCTGCATGCACACATGCGGACAATTAATAAGAATTTATACGTATACTGTAGAGAGAGTCCTGTAAAAGTAGCCTACAGTATACTGTTTGTGAAGCTGTTCTACTGTAAAACTAAACATAGCCTTCTGATAAACTATTCAGAGATGGACATCAGAAAATTCTTCCTGAACAGAGGCAGAGGGAGAGGAACAGTGAGGAGGATGAGGGAGGTATGATAATTTTGCCCACATTAACGGTAACATTAACATTTATGCTGGTAATAGCCAGTGCTGTGATTTGATCAATGGTTTAATGGCAAACTTAAATAAGTTTGCTGCATTTGCAAATGTGGCCTATAATAATATACACAGAATCAGAGTAGCCATCTGTGTAGATTATTATAGGCTACATTTGCAAATTATCACCAAAAGTCAGTATGAAGGCTTTAGTAGGCTATTTAAGCTACAAAGAACTGCAGTATTCCCAGGATGTCTATAGGACCCTTGCCTGGGAGGGAAGTATATCTCAATTTTGACTAAAAATAAGATTCCCTTGTGTTAGTAGGAAAGCCTATTAAATTCATGCAGTGAGTGTAGGCCTACTTATGCCTATGTGTTTGGATGTTGCTGGATAGTGGCTGCTACAACAATTGAGGGAGAGAGTGCTGGAGGAGGAGGAGAAGAAGGTCGAAGAGAGGGAGAAGAGAGGGGAGAAAGAGCACAGGCTGGGCAGTCCAGTACCAGGCAGGGGGAGGAGGAGGAGGAGGAGGAGAGAGACAGGCAAGAGACGGATGAGGACATGATGGGGGCTAGATGTAAAACTATTCAGAGTATGGAGGAGGATGTCTGTGACCTAGGGGAGATATGTGATGGTCCAAATCAGGCTAGCCATTTATTTCATATGCACAGTTAATTTTTTTTTTTTTTATGTATTGGGAGTTGGGGGGCTGTGCCCCAGCAAAGCTCTAGGTCTAGAATCGCCCCTGAGTTGCAGCAGAAAAAGTAGATGCAACATATTGGGTACTGAAATATTCACAAGAATCCATAGAAATTGAATCTTCATGTTGTATTATCCAATATTAGTTGTACAGATGTATAGTCTATCTTATACACACTCATTGAACCAACAAAGTAAATGCAAAAATAGAGACTTTTTTGTAATTATTCCATATTTTGTGTAGTCAGTCTATATCCGAACACCTGACATACAATCTAAATAGTCCACAAGAAACCTCAAAGTGTTACCTTTCATTTAAGACCAGGATTATGCTTCTACACTAAGGGGTTCATGTGCAGCATTTGATGGTTGGCCCAAAGAGGTGGGAACAATGCCCTTGTAAATACAGTGGGCACAGTGCAATTTCAGGCAAAAACTGGACATTTTTATTGAGATCAATGTTAATGAAGGATACCGCTATCAAAGAAATACAACAAAAAAGAAAACTAATTTCACTTGTAATGTTTTATTCAGATTTTAGATTATGGGAGGTGATCCACAAAAGCCTATATGGTCGAAACAATGGGATGTCGGAGCAGAGGGATTATTTTTATTTCGAAACAAAGGGACGTCGGACTAGTGGGCTGTAGGACCAAAGGGAATTTTTGGGGTTATTGAGAGTTCGGAACAATGGAGCGTTGAAGAAATTGGCAGTCCCCTAATAATATTTATTTATTTTCCCTGATAGAGGTTCCAGCATACAAAACAAGTAAGCAACAATGACAAAAGTAGATCACTCCCATAAAACAACAACAACAACAACAACAACAACAACAACAACAAAAATCAACGAGGCTGACTGAACTAGCCATAACTAACCAAAGAACATCACGTCACCATCATTTTTGACTCAGACTGGAATATTAGGGCTTGTTGGCAGTAGTGATGCAGGCAGTTAAATTCTGTGACGTTTGAACACTGAGTGAGCCATATCGGAGATGTGTGCAAATATAGCTATGTGCTAGCCTGGAAGCCAGCCGAACTTAGCCCCACCCACAAAATTGGAGGTTCGGGAAGTTAATTCTGGACTTGTTCCGTTGTGGAGCAACTATGCAGCAGTTTGAAGTCACGGTTCGGACCAGAACTCCTGAACGGATTTGTTCAGAGCTGAAAATGCAACTGTGTTTGATAGAGTGTGCAAGTGACGCCACTTCCACTTGCCTCCATGGGACCTATCTTTCAAAAAAATTTGAACGCCAGTCTATGGCGAAAAAGAAATTATTTTCTGGTCCCGGTTGACTTGTGCCTTGAATTACCCATATGATGTTTGTCAATTTTAAAGACAATTTTTCATGTAAAGACATTTGCAGTTTGTTTCGTAACTATTGAATTACAACATTGTGAAAGATCGTAATTCCAACGACTACAAACCCATCAGTCGCGCTAGTGACGTTAGCTCATTCACAGCCACACTAGATTGTACAAGCATACCAGCAACAGGTCTTAATTGGGCTTTCCTTGCCGATGAAAATACCATGAGTCAGAGGATTAAACACATCAGGTAAGTTGTATTCGTCCATAGACTGTACATTACATACTGTTAAGTGACAGCAGGCAGCAAGATGCAACCGTTAACTAGCATAACAGCTATCAGCTAGCTTCTAATCTTATCGTTTTATGACGTTGGTGACGTACATCGTTCGAGACGAGAGATGTAGTCCACTGAGCGGATTCGTACAAAACCAACATAACGTTTGAAGTCTATCGAACAACAGTACTTTCTTGACGTGAAAAATTATCTTTTAAATTCACACACATCATATGTGAAATTCGTGGCACAATTCAAACTGGACCAAAAAATAATTGTTATCGCTCCATTAACTCCCGTTCATATTTTTTTTGAAGACAGGTCCCTTGTAGCGGAAGTAAAACGGAAGTCACCTGCACACTCTATAGAGGACAGATGTAGGTTGCTAGTGACAAAACATTAGCTTTCAGTATGATACGATGTCTTTGTAAGTGACATTTAATTAAAAAGTGTTTCATTCTTCCCGTTTGTTCCTAACAAAAATGTTGTTGCTAAAGGAAGACATTTAGATTTCGCTATCACATCTGTTGTACAAGATATTGACAGCGCAATAACTAGAAAACAATGTTAAGGCATTTGTGGAGAAGAAGAATCCCTGTGTCGGTTGAAACACACAGGATAATCACATCCCAATGGAGCAGTATCAGACAGATGTCAGGCTAGCTATGTGCATAACATCTTTCAAAGTGTAGTTAAGCATCCCTATTATGTACATAATTGTATTATATTTTACATGCAGTCAAAGGTTGTGGTAGGCTACTGATGCAGCATCTCACATATTCCGAAATTTGAAGATAAGGGATAATGTATAGCACGCCGGTCATTATTGATAGATATTGTCTAGTTGTGCAGTGAAGTGATTTTCTGGATGGTGCTACTGAACTAATGAGATGTAATGAGTTTGAGTCCTGTGCCTCCTAGGCAGTACTATGTTATATCAAAGACAAATAATAGATCTGAAATTATGGGGCTGACTTAATTCATTAAGACATTTTGGTCAGTCGGTACCACTGGAGGGGAATAAGTCTCATGGTGATTTTTGTCAAGGACAGGTGTACCTAGAGTTATACACAAACTATGTGATAGCATTGCATTAAGTGCTAGATTTTTGTGTTTTTTTCACAGTCTATGTCTATTATATCTCTATGCAGGGATATATTTATCTGCTGCCTTTTTAGTTTTAGTCAGAATGATGGGGTACCTTAGATGTAAAGAGTTAACAAAATATTCAAAGAATAGAAAAAGTCAACCATATGCATGTGTTTTAATTAGGGATGTCCGATATTGGCTTTTTTGCCGATATCCGATATGCCGATATTGTCCAACTCTCAAATTTCGATTCCGATATCAGCCGATACCGATGTCGATATGTGGGTTATTTTTCCTCAAAACTAATTTAGGTAACATCACATATCTCCTGTTATGGAATTAACACAACATGCTTAATGTTATTGTGATGCCCCACTGGATGCATTCTTGAATGCAACAAGGCTTTCCAAATGTTAACATTGTCTGTGCAAAATAAGAAAAATACTTCAACTTAATTTAGGGAAAAAGTGCCATGTTTATTTTTTTTTTTAAATTGTCTCAAACAACAGTTTGGATTACACTCTCCCTGAGATAATCTTGACAATGCCCACAACAAATAGGGCAAATTTGACTTCTTCACAAATGATAAAACATTGTACCTGAACAACTATGTGCAACATAGCAGAATGTAAAGCCAACTAAAATAACAGGCATAGTGTATGACAGGCTACCCTTTTTCTGTGTTAAATGAGCCTGCATTTGTAGGATGCTTCATGAACTGTTTCTTTAACTAAAACTCAATCACCTTAATTGAATGAATGCACAAATATGAGTCACGGGTGTCTGTTTTTACAGACAAGACAGACCCTCACTCTAAACCCGTCCTTCCTCATATACAGATATCTAAGCTATATTTAACATTTATTTTATATTGGGCCTGTTATGAAATCATGTATTGAACAATTTAAGCACAGCTCAGCTTTAAGAAACTCAAATAGCCTAGATGCATGCTTAGCATTTTGTGATCATGAAGGCTACTTTCACAAACTCTTATAGTCAGCTGTCCTCTGATTTACCGATATCTAGGCGACATTTGTAATATTTGTTTTGTATTTGGCCCGTTATGAAATAATGTGGAACAATTTAAACACAATGTAAAACTTAAATCCCAAATTTGGAGACATCCATGTATGTTGAAATTTACTGCAAATTCAAAACGGGATTAGTCTGGAACGGCTAACTGTACAGGGGACTGCTTTACACCTTTCTGTTCGGTAAGGTCTGCTGTTTATTCTGATATATGGTTTGTCATGTGTTAAACGAAGGGTTCTGAAGTATTCCACCGAGATGAATGGGTAGGGAGATGGACGCAAAACCTTCGGTAGAATTTATGATTAAATTTAATGATATTTACTTTTCTCGCGAACCGTTCACCACAGCAATTAGCGGCTAACATCGATTAAAAGCTGAGAAAAAGCTCTTTCGAGTGATACTTGTGATGTCTATGTGATGAGTAGGATGGGTTAATTTGGACGCACTTTCTTTCTTGCGCTGTCACTTTCTCCACTGCGTAATTTGGTCATAGGCTAAATATATATCGCTATTAGTAGGACGCAAACCGTGGCCTGTAAACCTCTGATTTTCAAAGGGGCGTCACGGCCAACGCAAGGGGCTACTACGGCCACGAGCAAGTTTGTTACTGCAGCCATCCACGCTTGTTTGTATGCTTCAAGACGCAGATTGATGAGGTCATCATCTGTGCGCCGGTAAACGCTTCAGGAGCGCATAGGCACTATTTGTGTGTAACGCAAGCATTATGTTATCGGTTTTAAGGCAAAAAAAATCCGATAACGATATTAACAGATATTACATTTTTATGCTAATATCGGTTGGCCGATATTATCGGACATCTCTAGTTTTAATGCTCACATTTTGAAAGTGAAAGAAACTGTGGGTTAGTAGGCTAGGCTAACATATTTTGAAGGGTCATGAGACCTGGCAACACTGTGACCAACCCCTCTGGCTCAAGGACTAGTGAGATACTGTACAGTCAGGACTGTTGTACACAGTACATGTGACACTGCTATGAAGTAAAATTAAACAGTCAGGCCTGTGGGATTTAATTACCAACGTTTATTTTTTTTTATATTCCATTCCACTTTATTGCTTCTAATTGTTAAATAAAACAAAAAGGAAAAGCAGATAATGTTTTGTAGATTCTCCATGCATATTGCTTGGTATGTATACAACAGGTTTTGTGATGCAGTTTACACTCCTGAATATGAACATTTTATTCAGCATACAAACATTTCAAATCGAAGTCATAGAATGACTTTAAAATTATGCTTAGGCCTATATATGGTTCAACGATTTAGCTTAATCACAGTTTGTATGAGGTCAAAGCCAGGGAAGTCCATAGCAATGACTCCAAAACAAGATTCCTCTCGCAAAATATTCTTCTTCAGATAGTTACAGAGCCAAGGATTAACTTCCCTGGCTACACATTTAGGTGATAATAACATACCCTTTAATGTGCCAACCCCTGTGCCACTTGAGTAAGACAGTATTACTTTATCCCTACCACATTGATTCATGGCCTCTTTCAAATGAATCAGAATTTTGTCCTTTTTGTTACCAATATCAACAACCTTGTAATCCCCTGCCTTATCAGTACTGTGAATTGGAATGCCAAGGTCAAACTGGCCCTTCTGTACAAACACAATTTTGCCTCTAGCTTCTCCCATTGTTGGTATGTTTGACGTAACAATGATGTTGTCATAACCTTGAATGACTCTTTGAACTTTCTCTTTAACCCTTCCTTTAAATAAAAGGTTCTCTGGTTTTACCCTTAGGAGAACAGTTTCTCTCTTGTGGTCTTTTAGGAAGTCCTGGACAATGTTTATCACATCAGCGAAAGTGGCTTTCTGATACATCGGTCCGTGCACACAGAAAAGGCCTCCAAAACATGCTTTCGTTCTGATATCAAGATAGCGTATGCCGGCCATGAGCTGATCTTTCAGAGTCCAGGCCTGGCATATCGCCGCTGGACCTCCGTAAAGGGCCATGGTGTCATGGCTACCAGGGATGGTGATGTGAGAGATCATCTTACTGTCGTCAATGGATGCCATCCAGTCAGGGGCGTTAGATTGGGGTGGGTTGAAATCTGCCCTGTCATTGAAGTCTAGTGCAGCATTGCAGCAGCAATCATTCTGAAATGCACTGTCAGATTTTTTCAAAAGATTTTTTTCAAATGTTTTTTTTTTTTAAAGAGATGGTTTGGTAAAGAAATGTAAAATGCTATTGATAAACAATTACCAATGCATAGAGTACAACTCTCTCGTTCAATTAAAACACAGATGACAAGCTTCAACCTTGATTAAACACATACAGGTGAGTGGAATTTCTTACATCTTTTATTTAATACTTACATGAACAGTGAGGCAAGTAGGGCTGTCCAAATGAGGATGTTTCTCATTTTCTGGGCTTTGCTAAATTCACACATACGTCCATAATGATGGACATAAAGTAGCTGTTAAATCTTGTCATGTCAGTATATTATCTGTTTTGGCTCAATGAATGTTGCGTTAATGCAGATAACTTTTGATCTGTGTGCCCGATTTTCAAAAATGAGATACTGTTGCAATCATTTTGCCGAACTGCACCTGATCAAGCCCATTCTTGCAGTTACTCAGAAATGCAATTCTAGTTATTATTATTATTATTATTATTATATATTTTTTGTCTTAAAGCCTGCATACCTCAAACAATAATAATGGTAAAACTGCATATAAATTATTATTTGTATTACTTTGAGTTATAAAATTATATAAGAAATTACTAATTACTTAATTTGAGGAAACAACTTACCTTGTCTTGGTGATAAAATCTTTTTAGATGTGCAATTCTGCTCAGTAGCAAGCACAATCTTTATATTTTCTTGAAAAGGGGTGTGTCTAGCTGTTATCAGCTGGGTGGTGGTTGCGTAGTTTGCGAAGTGACTAATGAGCAAGGCACTTAACCCTAAGTTTCTCCGGGGAAAATGTATAAGTATACTCTTTTGATCCTGTGAAGGAAATTTGGTCTCTGCATTTATCCCAATCCGTGAATTAGTGAAACACACTCAGCACACAGTGAACACACAGTGAGGTGAAGCACACACTAATCCCGGCGCAGTGAGCTGCCTGCAAAAAGGCACTCGGGAGCAGTGAGGGGTTAGGTGCCTTGCTCAAGGGCACTTCAGCCGTGCCTACTGATCGGGGTTTGAACCGGCAATCCTCCGGTTACAAGTCCGAAGCGCTAACCAGTAGGCCAAGACTGTCCAAATGGCCCTTGTATAATTGACATATGTAGGTCGCTTTGGATAAAAGCATCTGCTAAATTAATAAATGTAAATGTAATCAACTTTATTTTAAAAAAAGTGTTTAGTTGACAGCAAAAAAAAGGCAGTCACTTATCTGCATGTGCTGTAAGATGGGGCAATTTTAAGTTTATTTAGTTCCCTTTAGAAACATTTTTTTTTCTTTTCACACAGATTTGTCCATGTCATTTCATATCTATTGTACCTCTTGGCTCAGAGGTCTGATTTTTTTAATAAACATCTTTTTGTTCCACTGAAAGTGCATGACTTCAAAACATACAAAGTGCAATTTGACAAGCCTTTGGTGACTGTCCGATATCAAGCTTCAATCTAACACAGAATCTTATCTCAGGTCTCTCATGGTTAGGCAACTGACTAAAGATATTTCCACTATGATTTTCTTGGTCATGCCCACGGTTCCATGGTGACAAACCAAAGAGCAGGGGGCAGGTATGGGGAGTGTGACTTCCATGACACTGTGTGTTCCCATGACATTTTTGCCAATTCACAGATGAGGGGCCACTTGCAATTCCCCAAAGTGATATCATATGTATTCTCCCAGGCTGATACTTCTGCTTTTCTCACACTATGCCTCAACCTCTCTCAGTCAGATCTCCTGATATCTCATGTGTGTGCGTGTTTAACCTAGTAAATAGATTTGTTTTGTTTTGTATATGAGAAAGACATTTAATAATCGTGACATTTTGGACACAGTGGTTAAGTAATATGTACTTCACTGTAAAGCATTTTGCTTGTGATCAAATGTTACTAAGTTACTGTAACAAAGTCAGAATCATTCTTACATCCACTGTTGTATATACTGTGTATTTTAATAAACTTAGATTCAACTGAGTGGACCTCAGCAAGAATATGAAAATATGTAAGCTCCAATCAAATGTCAGAATGACTTGTCTCTCATTCAACTTTTGTTTAGAAAAACAATGGTTTTACTTGATCTTAAATATTATTGTCATAGTGATCATAATATAATGATTATTGAAAACCATGAAACAAAGTGATGACATGCAACATTTCTTTTTTTATTATTTAATTCTCAAATCTCCAGCAACTGGCTTTCTCAGTTCCCAAACATTTACAGAATGCTGTTAAAAGAAGAGGTGAAGCAACACAGTGGCAAACTGTGGCCTGTTTCCTCATCATTCCATAGGACTCACACTCACTTACAATAAAGAGAATGGAGTCTCTGACGTTGCCAGTGTACGCCCAGAACTATGCAACGTTGTAGGAGCATGCCCTTTTTTTTCTGGACGAATTTGGTACCACCTTTGAGACGAATGGGCACCCAACTGACAAAAATGGGAATTTCTACATTGTGTTATGGCTTCTTTGATTTACTAGGGCTATACCACGGTTGAAAAGGAATGTCAGCTTTCCTGCCACTGCGGAACTTGAGGGACAAAGGGAACTGATACTTGAATTGTCGGTCATGTATAAAATTCTTAACATGATGTCATCTTATTTCACCCTCTTGCCTCAATGTGATTCAGTTTGGGGACATGTTGACATGTCAGTATGTACTGTAATTAGTGTTTTATAAATTATAAACCTCTAAAACATTAAAAGCACTATTTAACATATTTAACAAAAATGGAGCTTCATTCAAATGTGAGGCCTAAAGTTGAGCTCTCCTTTCCATTTTTTCTGCATTAAAGTATTGGTGTAATAATAAAATAAACTGTACAACTGTGCCCTTAGCAAGTATCTTCAAGCAAAGATTTGTGATCATTTGTGATGATAAACTTTCTTTTTTGCCATTTTTTTGAGGAGGGAGATCAAACAACATATCAACATTTGTTCCATGTCTGTCTAACAGTTTTAAAATTATTAAATGCTCAATGTTACCACATTACACATTTTGTGTAGGGCACAGTGTTATTATATTTGTGACAACAAGAGGAGAGCATTGTACCAAGACAGAATCCTCAGCAGAGCTCCATCACAGGATGGTCACAGAATTGAGGTGAATAAGCACTGGCCTAGTTAATTGAATCTGTTGTCTGTAAGCACAAAGGTCACCTGTTTAGGAATCATTCCATTTTCAAAGGCAGATTAGGAGCAAAAATAGTAGCCCAAAGTAAACAGCACCTCAGCCATTGAAATCAGCATAACTTGAACCAGCTAAGGGCTATAATCCTGTGTCTGTGTCCCGCGCACACGATTCTGGCGTGTGTGTGTGTCTGTGTCTGAGAATGAGGGTGTGCTGAGGAAAGACTTGCAGTCCAAAGAGGAGTAGGATTAGCATGCAGGAGATGACAGGCTGGCTGTGAAATTACTCTTATGAACTAGAGCGCTCTCTTTCCCCTATGCTCTCTAGTTTCTCATACTTTCTGTCAGTTTCACCTCCAAACAACACAGACCCACTAAACTCTGAGTATGTTCTTTTAGCCTCGTCTCCCTCTAGCTTTCTCTTGCCTCCCTCTGCATCCTCCAATTTGCTACTAAGAGAGAACATGTTTGTTGAATTAAACACTAATTGCAGTTGAAAGATTGAGTGATGTCCGATTCAACACTGCATTTATTGTCAAGGATTTTTTTGCTATACCGCTATACCAAATCTGTCTCTCTCTCTCTCTTTCTCTCTCTCTCTATCTTTCTCTCTCTCTCTCTATCTTTCCGGGCCTTGTTATGGACGTCACCCACTCATATTGGGACCAAGTGTTATATCTTCTTCTACTAATAAAGAGAGATGATAAAGAGAAACAAAATGGTACATTCATGATTTCAAGTCCTTTACCATCACTCAAATCTATTGATCAAATCAATCAAGACTACAGACATATATTCAAATAAAACTCTACACTGGACTGTAAAGTTGTGGCAGAAGGAAGGGTCGAAGCTCAGTGTTAGTCACACTGGTGGACTTTGTCCCATCTTTAGACACACTGGGAAACAGTATCCATTGGTCCATGTGACTGCACTTCCTCAGTGCTTCTCTAGAGGTGCAGAATGGTCGAGAACACATACATAAACAAAACCTGATAAAGGGGTTATCCTCAGCACATCACTACAAGTCCTGCTGAGTCATATTGCCAGGAGGTTCTCTGATAGGCTTATTGTCTGATACTTCCTCTTTTCTCACGCTCTCCCTTACCATCAGGGCCGGTTCTAACCTTGCCGTTTTCGCCTATTTCTTATGCACTTTTTGCAGAATTTGGCTCATTATGTCAAAAACTCTACACACAACCAAATAAGACTTGGAGATAAACAACTCACATGCCAAACTGCAATCGAAACTCAAAAGTCCTTTCTAAAAATGTAATTATTGCAACAAAACCATACAAACATGCACCATTTGAATTACTCTTTCAAATTAGTGTTAATTTTGTCACCTATTTTTAATTTAGTCTTAGTCTTAGTCTTGTGACAAAATGTCCTTTTTAGTCTATGTCATATTTAGTCATACAAATATAATTTTTGTTTTTGTCAAGTTTTAGTCGACTAAAAGTCTCATCATTTTAGTCTAGTTTTACTCAAAAGAAAACTAAAGGTATTTTATTCTTAGTCAGCTTTAGTCAAAACATTTTAGTCTTCTTTTTTTATAACAAATTATTTCTGATTACCATTTGAGTCAAATAGTGTTTTACACATCTCAATTTTCCAACAATATTGTGTGTCCACAGGGCTACTCGTCTGTTATAATTACTCATTCTGATTTTTTTGTCCATAGACTTGACTGGACCACTGTCATGATATTCGTAGACCAGTGTTTTTCAATGAAAGAGGTCCGAAAGCTATCCCACGTGGTCTGCGAGCAGACGTGGTAAAATATAATATAGATGAGTTGTTTGCAATATTGAACCAACTGTAAATCCAAACAGTTCTGCAACACTGTCTATGTAAGATATGCCAGTTTAAATCATACAGTATGAATCCTCTGACACAATAAGCAAAGTGCAAAGACAATAAGCAAGGTGGTTCAGTGAGTGAGTCTATTGTGTAGACTAATATACTGTTGAAGTAGGTCTAATTGTTTTTTTTTTTTGTTAGCTAGGGTAAGTTAAGTAGTCCTTCGTCTGAAAAGGTTTGAGCTAACATTAGCTAACATTACATGCTGAACATTTTCGTATGGACCATGTCCATTTCCATTGTGGGGGTGAGAAAATTATTCCTTTGGGATGTTTTTCAACCAGGGGGACCTGGTGACTTTCTCAAAGTAAACGGTAACACTAAAACAAGAGGCTACATTAAGATTAGGAGGAAAAGATCAGATAGATCAGATAGAGCCTAGATCAGATTAGGTGCCTTACTCAAGGGCACTTCAGCCGTGGATGTGGGCATGGGAGAGCAGTGCTCAACCACTTCCCCCGCCCACATTTTTTCTACTGATCGGGGATCGAACCGGCAAGCCCGAAGCTTGTCGAATTAAAAGATAACTAGGCTATCATTAAAAAGTTGCATTGCTTGCATGATAAAATGTAATCAGGTAATCCCCAACAATGTAACTGTAATCTGATTACACAATTTTTTTATTGTAATCTGGTCTGATTATAGTTACTTGATTTTTGTAATCTGATTACGTAATCCAGATTACATGTAATCCGTTACTACCCAACTCTGAGCATTGTGGCATAAAGCTTAGGTAGTTAGCTTGCTAACTCTGGCAGAAATCTCCAGTGTTCTTGTTCCATGTAGTTTTGTGTTGCAGCCACAGGGTTGCAGCAACAGCACGTAGACTAGCCTACAGGAAAGCTGTTGCGTATGAACTCATTCGGAATATTTTGAAAACGTAACAGCTAGATATTCTGTCTTCTCATTTTGTAGACGAACATGAAGGGAGATTTTATCTTAGTTTTTATTTCATGCAAAACATGTTAGTCTCGTCTTTTTTCGTCAACAATAATGCATCTTAAGATAGTCTTAGTCAGTGTCTCAGGACATTAATGGCGTCTCGTCAGTGTCTCGTCTTAGTCATGAAAAAAAAGGTTGTTGACGAACATATTTCCTCTCGTCTCGTCTGACGAAATTAACACTATTTCAAATAGTCATGTCAAGTCACTTTATTTATAAAGCACATTTTTTGTATGCACAGAGTGCAACCCAAAGCCCTACAATGACCTAGGTCAGCTGTTTCTAATAAACCTCACTTAAGTATGAGCATCTGATAATGATATATTCAATGTGTCTGTATGTCCATCTGTCTTGTATGTCTGCTGAGCCAAAGACAAATGCTCACCATGTTGTAGGCAAGCTACATTAAAGATTTATTTTATTCTATTCTATTCTAATTGATCCACGATGCGTAACGTTAGAAATGTAGGGATGGAAATGTAAGGATTCCACTGAAAAACGGTAGCGATCTCGCAAAAACTTGTTTGGAAAAGAAAGGATATCATGTCGTGGTCTCATCACTCGCTCACGGTGAATAGTACAGATTATTTTTGCTTTTTTGTCAATCGGACCTTCGTCAAGACAAGTATGAAAACAGCGGCCTGGCTGAACGTGGACTGAAATAACCGAACATAACCTGAACAAAACCTACCCCCTACCAGTTTAAGTTCAGAGCCTATGTTACCATAGTTACTTACATAGCCTGATCATTTTTGAATGTTTTGTAACTGAAATCCCAGGTTTACCGCTTACTCTGGGTTAACATGCCCAGATAAGTTCCGAGCCTATGTTACTATAGTGACTTACATAGCCTGATCATTTTGGAACAGAAATCCCAGGTTTAAAGCTTACTCTACATTGACATACCCAGTAAACCTGCTTTGTGGAATACCCCCATGGTCTGTTATTTCAGAATGACCATAACACTTCAGTCAGGGATTTCGCAGGAAGTCACGTTTGTTTGTTTTGTTTTCAGTATTCCCAGAGGAATTCCACATAGGGTTTCGTTTTTGTTTGGGGGACAGGCAGCCCCCACTTTTTTTGTTTCCAGTTTTCGGAGCCTGGGCTGTCTACAGAGATCAGGTTTACTCACGGAGTGGGTAGCTAGCGGTCGTGAGGAGATGATTGCTGAATGTGACAAAAAAATTATGGGCTTGAAATCGAGTATAAATCCCTGAATGCACCTTTAACAAGCAAAACTCCATTTATGGTATGTTGATTGCAGTGACATAGACCCTCCTTTTGAACGAAGACACAAACCTAAGATTCACAGATCCACCCACTTTAACTCCGTATTTATACAGAGAGCACCAGCCCATCATGGCCATATCAAACATCACTGAGCTGTAAAAGTTGCTTGTGTTGTTGAATTAGGAGGTAAGTACATAATATATCCATTCATCTTGGCCTTCAAGCCATTGAACATTGCAAACAATTTGTGTGTAGTCATTGCATATTTGCTTGAGCAATCACTGACAGAGACATTATGTTTGATAATGATCATTTCTCTTTATAGCTTTTTAAAGTGATCTGTGATCAGTGGCTGTTTTTGTGAAAAATATCTACAACATGACACACAAACTCTTTCTGGTCATTGTGGTAAGTCATTTTAGAATGTCCATAGACAACCTATTTTTCCTTGTAACAACTTAAGCATGAAGTCTTTCTTTTGGGTTTTCAACTAGAGCTATGTGAATGTGCACAAATCTATTTCAGTTCTACTGAAAACACACTGAGTTGTTTTGTCTATACAGAAATGAGCAAACAAACTTGTACATTTGTAAACTTGTGTATATATTGACACAAGTCAGATACTAAGTTGATACTAACAGAATAATGTCAACTAAACTGACTTTCTCAGCTCTTTCTGGTGGTTGGTGAACTGGTTGGGCAATCATCTGCTGATGATGGTGTTGTCCTGTCTGAACTATCCGGTGCCCCAGCAGGTGAGAGAGAGAGAGACAGAGATAGAGCGAGAGAATTGTTGGTTCTTTTAGTTACTCCACGACCTCCAGAATTGTTATGTGTTATTCTTTGATTTATTTTTTAATTCTTCTATTCATGCATTTATTTCAAAATGTACACACATTGCTGTCAGCTAAAGTCCAAATGTTTATTAACTTTACTATCAAACCCACTGATTCTTCTTTTCATTCCACATGCAGAGGCACTGGAGGACTTAGCCTATGAGGGACACCTACGTGTAAAGCGGCGTGGTGGAAGAGGTGGTGGAAGAGGACGTGGAAGGGGACGTGGAAGGGGACGTGGAAGGGGAGGGAAACCAAGTGGAGGAGGAGGTTCTTCAGAGGACTGTTCTACAGAGGACTGCTAATAAACAGAGAGAAAAGCACCTGGCAAAGTCATAATAATTGCATGTCCACTTATAAGGTTGTACACTTGCAGCGTTATGACAGAAACACTCAGGGATTTTTAGCTGATCTGTAAAGTGATCATCCTGCCTCCTAAGCTTGCCTCTCTTAAATAACTGGAAAATAAAGATATTCAACAGCACAAACATGGGTTGTCATGTCGTATATTTCCCTGTCAATCTTCTCTCTCTTGAAATACTATTTTATAGAATGTATAAAGGAGGGTTATATTTTGGACACATACACACACACACACACACACGCATACACACTCTTTCTCTCTCTCTCTCTCTCTCTCTCTCTCTCTCTCTCTCTCTCACACACACACACACACACATCCCAATATAGAGGACACTGATTATCAATTTAATCATATTCATGTTCATAAACAGCAAACGTGAAAATAAAAATGGACCTATGCTGGGTATAATACGAATCGAAACAATGTGAAGAATGCTTTTGGTCTTCGAAATGCATGATCTGTCCTCTCTAAATTACTGCGCTATCTATCAGGGTTACAAGTTTTTTTTTTTTTTTTTTTTGCCTGCCTGCCTGTAGTTTTATGTGTTTTTTTGTTTGTAATACAATTTGTGTTATCCCAGATATTCCTTTCATCATGGTATACCAACATTACCATCGATACCGTGGCTCTCAAAACACACTTGATGCCCTGGTCACAGATGTGCAAGCAAGACACGCACCAACAATTTGTCCTCATTTCAACTCTGATATTTTGAAATGGGTAGATTTCAGCATTTTATACAGCTATGCATTTGCTCTGCTAGTGCAACCTTCACACTCTTCTCTTACTGATAGGATGTGAAATCTGTATATTGGCCAAATCATTGTGGTGCTGTTGAATATTGAAAAGCAGAACTGCACTAGATCAAAACACAGAGAGACATGGACTTAGCTATAGCAAAAGGGGAGCGTGAGAAAGGGGGAAGTTTCAGACAGTAGTAGTAGTAGTAGTATCAGAGAACAGCCTGGTATGACTCGGCAGGACGGCCAGGGACAGGGATTGTAGATGACCATATGAAATTTTCTTTGTGAGAGTTTTGGAACTTGTAGGTGTCCAGATGATAACCCATTATAATGTTGATGATTTCTTTCTTTTTTACATTACTCATCCTGCTTATACAGTCATATGAAAAAGTTTGGCCACCCATGCTAAAGTTGACTAAGAAATAAAAAATAATCTTTTGGAAATTAATTTTAAAGCCTTGCCTTAATTAAAAACATTAGTAAAAATCCAACCTTTAAGGACACCAATTTTCTTTGTGAATGAATAATGTTTCATTAGTTCACATTCCAGAATTTGCTTAAAGACATAGTAGCTCATAAGTATACATACCCCTATGTTAAATTCCCATAGAGGCAGGCAGATTTTTATTTTTAAAGACCAGTTATTTCATGGACCCAGGATACTATGCATTCTGATAAAGTTCCCTTGGCCTTTGGAATTAAAATAGCCCCACATCATCACACACCATATATCACGACTGGCATGGGCTAATTTCCACAAGCTCATCTCTCAATGCAAATCAAAGCTAATAGGGTAACTGAAATAAAACCATGCCAATCTCTAGGTATGGTGAAGGGTATATGATGATGTGGGGCTATTTTAATTCCAGAGGCCAAGGGAACTTTATCAGGATGCATTCTGGATCCATGAAATAACTGGCCTTTTAAAAATAAAAATCTGCCTGCCTCTATGCAATTTAACATAGGGGTATACCTATGAGCCCCCGTATTTTAAGGAAGAACATTTATTTATTTACAATACATTATTCATTACCAAAGATTTTTTTTATTCCTCTTTTTGAAAGTGCAACTGTATATATACAGATAGAGCCTGTGGTCCTTCATCTTAGTTGTGAGAACAGACATGAGATGGATATTTGCCTATAGGGTCGTATTGCAACACTGCCCTCTTATGGTCAAAGTTTAAATCTATCTCATTAGTATAATATACTCATAGCCTTTGTTCTCATGTCTGAGAAGTTACACAATCAGCGACATGTGTTTTTTGTTCCTCATTGTTATTTCAGGAAAACCTACACAATGCCCTGTAGTTTCATTTTAGAAGTACAGAAGTACACTCCCAGTCATGTGGATGATTTTTACTGTATGGGCAGTGAAAATGAATGAGGATACTGAGGCATGCTTGGATGTATAGTAATGTATCATTCAGTTTGCATAATATGCCTAATTTTGTGTTAGTTCTGCGTATGCATTAACTTCAAAAACTCTCTCTTGTTTTCAGGTCATCCCCAGTTTCCAATACTCATGCTTCAGGAGAAATCTGAGCTACATACCAACCAGTATCCCTCCCTCCACACAACATTTGGACTTCAGTTTTAATTACCTCACAAAATTGCAGAGACACGTGTTCCCGAGATTACCATTACTACAACATCTTGATCTCACAAGGTAAAAGGAAGGGTTTTTTGTTTTACTTCATTTATAGATATGATTATCTAAACTGACACTGTAAGGACAATATGCACAATGTGAAGATTATGTGACACTGTCCTGTGTTTTTGTGTCTCTTTTTCAAACAGATGTCACATCCAACACATTGACAATGAGGCGTTCTTTAATGTAAGAAATTTGTCTGTTTTGATTCTCACTGGAAATCCAGTGAAATATTTTGGAAGAAGCAGCATTAATGTTTTGGAAAAAATACACAAGCTTGTTCTAGTCGACATTGATCTGCTCTCCATGGACAGTCTTAATTTACAGAATTTAACAAGCCTAAAGGAATTAAAAGTTGGAACAAACAGATTATTGTATTTGGCCCTTCCAACGTATGCTGTTAGTTTCAAGGACTTCTCAATATTGGACCTTCATACAAACAACATATCTGTCATCAGAGCTGTTCACACTTCTGTTTTGCGTCAGATGAGTAGAAACGTAACTTTAATATTGTCCAGAAACGCAATATCCTTCATAGAAACTGGAGCATTTAATGGCCTTTATCTGGGAGAGATCAATCTCCTTGACACAATCTCATTCACAACTGCAAGAGAAGCTCTTGGGGGTCTTAGTGGATTGAATGTGAAGAAGTTGAAAATAGGACATTTCACAGAGGCAGGAAGGATCCAAATGAATCCAGATTCTTTGGACAGCCTTTGTTTCATAAACTTCGAGGAGATATATTTTCATCAGTCCTACTATTTCAACCTACCTAGTCACATCTTTCTTTGCATGAGGAATTCTACAAAAATTGTTCTGACCAAAGTTGGAATAGTTAACAGGGAACATGTGTATTTTCCAAACCTTAAAGAGATTGTTGTTGTTAAAGGCAAAATGACCAGACTACCAGACCTTCTTCTATCTCATCAACACAATTTAAAGAAACTGGTCATCAGTAACAATCTACAGCCCCCAGAATTTAAAAGCTTTGCTGATTTGCCTAGTCTAGACTACATTGATCTAAGTCATAATAATTTCATAATGAATTGCTGCGATGATGAATTTATTGGCGTCCCTAAACTCAGGTATCTAAATCTGAGTGAGAATGCAAAGGTTAAAATCAGGGCCTTTGGTCTTTTAAATCATCCATCTCTAGAAATATTGGATCTTCATGGCACAGAAGTAGAAGTTGAACATGATTCGGCTGTTATGCAAAACCTTAAGAGTTTAAAAACTCTCGACCTTTCCAACTCAAAAATTACCTTTAAAAGCATAGTTTTTTTTAAAGGTTTGAGTGGACTGAACGAATTGAAAATTGCTGGCAACAGCTTTGCAAAAGGCATTTTTGGCCAATTGTTTTTAAATCTCACAGTTTTGGAGCTCCTTGACATGTCAAATTGTGCCATTGAAGACATACCCTTGACTTCATTCCAGGATCTACATCATTTAAAACATTTGATTCTTAGTGGGAACAAACTGACCACAATGGACTTTCTCACAGGTCTTAGTTTATCAAAACTAAAGTCTTTGCATACCGACAATAACCACATAGCCAGCATCTCTCCAAACATTCTTCAGAATCTCCCTGCGGATATGTTGGTATTTGATTTATCCTTCAATCCCATAGAATGTTCCTGTTCTCAGATTGTATTTATTTCCTGGATCATTAATCATCAGTCAGTTCTAAAAGATCCTCAACTAATGTCATGCAAATCCTCATCCATGAACTCCAGAGTGATTAACTTTGACCCCACACACTGTGTTCACACGAACAGAGTGATAATAATTGCATCCTTATTTGCAGCTGTAATTGTATTCTTATTCTCTGCATTGTTGTATAAGTACCAGTTCTATATACATTACTGCTTCATATTGCTAAGAGGCTACAGAATGTCTAGACAACAAGAATGTTCTTATGATGCCTTTGTGATCTACTCAAGCAAGGATGAAGCCTGGGTGTTGGATGAGCTTGTGGAAAACCTTGAGAAAGGACATCCTCCAATTCAGCTTTGCCTGCATGATCGAGATTTCCAAGCAGGAAAGTCGATTACCTCCAATATAGTGGATGAAGGCATCATGGGTAGCCGGAAAGTCATTGTGGTGGTGTCTCAGCACTTCCTAGACAGCTCCTGGTGTCAGTTTGAGTTTGAACTGGCACAATCCTGGTTTGTGTTGAGGCGAAATTCCAGCATCATCATCATCATTCTGGAAGATTTGGAAGATAAGAAAATAAGGAGACTGTTTGGACTTCATAAGTATCTGAAAAAGAACACCTACCTCAAGTGGAAGGGAAACGTTCTAAGCAATATCCGGTTCTGGGGTCGTCTCAGAAAAGCCATTATTGCTAGGAACTGAAATTTGTTCTAACTTTTACACATGCTAGACATATTAATCTTGCCGAACTATAGAACTTACATAGTTCAGAGAGAGGTTGATGATAGGTGTGGATCTAAGGGTGTGATTGTGTTGATCGATCTCTTTTTGAACTGATTAATACCTCATTCAAAAGACTTCCATAAATCTGCAAAAACCACCTGCCATCTAAAATGATGCTTTTTTTTCACTGTTTGTTTTTGCCATGATTATTTGCAAGACTGAAAGGGACATTTTACACTGATGCCTTATTTGTCATGAGAAGAGGTTGAGGTAGACTAGTAATGGGTCAGTCCTTTTGAAATGTGGACATAGAACAGTATAATTCAGTACAATATAAAATGCAAGACTCTATGTAAATTCCTGCTACTGACTGATTTCTGTTACTGCCCAGGCTTATACATATCCACACTGTTAACAGTTTCCTCAGCCATATAGCACACTGTAAAATCCAATAAGTAAACCTTACTTAAAAAAACCATGGAAACCGATTGCCTTGAAAAATCAGACTAAAGTGGACTGGGATTCTAAAACTGAGCTTACAAGCAATTCCTTAGTGTAGTGAATTAACACTACAGCAAATTCCTCTTTAACCTACCTAGGTATTGCAAGTGAAGTGTACTTTAGTTTTCATTCATAAAACTCATGTTCTGAAGTTGAGGTAACTAATCAACCAATTCCTCATATCTGGAATATGTAGTAACAGTTACTTGAACAGCAAGTTAATCTTACTTGGTGAAACCATGGAAACCGATTGCCTTCAATTTAGCAAGTAAATATTACTCATATACACAAGTTTGAATAAAAATAGGCTCTATTCTAAAATAATGACATTTACAACTGCATCAGGTACAAATACGGCTTTGAATTATTTATTATTCTTGTAAAAACAACAAAATTGTGTTGTTTTAATAAAAAAAAAACATCTTAAAATGTCTTAAATGGCACAATTTAGCTGTAGCAACAACCTACATCTTCCTTTTTTCTCCTTGAACATTTTATAAAAATCTTTAAGTATCTCAGTAGCCTGTACCATATAAAAATCAACACAGTAGTCTAACGTAAATTAACACAATACATGAAAAATACTGTCTTCTTAAAGGGATATTCCACCATTTGGAGAATTACACTCATTTTCCACCTCTCCTTGAGTTAAACAATTGATTTTTACCTTTCTCCAGTTCATCCAGCCGTTCTCTGAGACTGGCGATACCACTTTTAGCTCCAGCCTAGCATAGATCATTGAATCGAATTAGTCCATTAGCATCTCGCCTGCTAGCATCACGTTTAAAAGTGACTAAGATTCCCGGTAATTTTCCTATTTAAAACTTGTCTCCTTTCAAGTAAGAAAGTGTAATAAGACCAATGGAAAATCAAATGTAGAGATTTTCTAGGCTGATTTGACATGGAACTATACTCTCATTCAGGCGTAATAATCCAGTCACTAACCGATTCGTCTGCTGCAGCTCAACTTTGTTGCTGGAAGTTAGCCTACAGTGACTATTTTCAGGTGCTGCATGATATCATTGTGCTGCTGTGCCCATGGTGTTCCTTGATTATTACGCTGGAATGAGAGTATAGTTCCATGTCAAATCAGCCTAGAAAATCGGCACGTTTAATTTTCCGTTGGTCTTATTACACTTTCTAACTTGAAAGGAGACAAGTTTTAAATAGGAAAATTCCTGGAAATCTTAGTCACTTTTAAACGTGATAAGCTAATGGTCTAGTCAGATTCAATGATCTATGCTAGGATGGAGCTAAAACTAGTATCTCCAGACTCGGAGAACGGCTGGATGAACTGGAGAAAGGTAAAAATCAATCGTTTAACTCAAGGGGAAATGGAAAAAATGAGTGTAATTCCTAAAATGGTGGAATATCCCTTTAAACATCTCTTAAAACTTAATCGGGCCACCAATTTATAGGGCCAAATTGTAAATGACTTACCACCACAGACTTAAAGGGGAATTCCGGTATGATATTGACCTAAAGTGTGTTGAAACATGATGCAGAATATGAACGTATGTCTCATAGCTCATCTCGGCTTGTCCCCTGCACTCCGAAATCTGGCACTAGTTAGCCGATGCTACCAACAGCTTTTTCAATGGGGTTGCCTCGGCATCGGCCTAGCCATGCAAATAAATCACTGTTTCACAGCATTTACGAGGCTCAAAATATCTCCACACTTCATTGGTAGACTTCCGAGGGCCCTGACATTTAAAACGAGACATTGAGAACTTGGAAAAAGCACTGGTAGTTTATTTACAAGACGATTTATACAGACAGTACCTTAAGGAAGTTTACCGTTCGCAGCCATCTTGAATTTAGTCACGATAAGTCGAGCGACGAGTACGAATGAACAGGTATGATAAGGGATCAGATTCCAAAAATAATTCCGTGGAAATGCATGTATTCCAGTTGCTTCCAGTAGCAGCAACTGGAATCCATGCATTTCCACAGAATTAAGTTTACCAATTAAGTGTGGAGATACTTTGAGCATCGTAAATGGTGTAAAACAGTGATTTATTTGCTTGGCTAGACCGATGCTGAGGCACCCCCATTGAAAAAGCTGTTGGTAGCATCGGTTAGCTAGCGCCAGATTTCGGAGTGCAGGGGACAAGCCGAAATGAGCTATGAGACACACTTTGAGACACACTTTAGGTCAATATCACACCAGAATTCTCCTTTCAGTTTAGAACCATATAAGCTCAAAAAATAGAAAACATCTCAGCAGAAGATTTTTAAGACTTTGCCATTTTGGTGGTAGCTTGTTCTGACCCAAACCAAGCATCACCTTTTGAATGAAATTCAATGTATTTTTCATTGACTTGGGGTAATCAAGGTGTAAGGCATATGATAACCCAAACAAGATGCAGAGGGCCTCAGGCAAACTTTTGAGACCATCCATTACCAGCCTCCCCTCAATGATGATGGCTGTAGACACTGGCTCCAGGTGGATAAGAGTTGGATCAACCAGTGTGTCATCATCAATGACCGTCAACAGCCCAAAGGAGACTTGTGCCCACACATCCTCACCATCAGTAACCTGTAAAACAAATAGAAACACAAAGACAACAGTTAAATATATGACTAATTAGTTATTAGCGTCCAAACTGTACCTTGCTGAAATATAAAATAAATTAACGGTAATGCTGCTGCAAGTAATCCAAGCTTTGTGTTGATCTCTTGAGGATGTCATCAGCATGAAATGATACAAAAGATTTAGAAACATACAAGCAATTTTCAGCATTGTATTACATCCATGGAAACTTACCACTTACCGTAAATGGTGTAAACCAGTGATTTATTTGCATAGCTAGGCCGATGCCCGAGGCACCCCCATCGGAAACCTGTTGGTAGCATCGGCTAATAGCGCCAGATTTCGGAGTGCAGGGGACAAGCCGAGATGAGCTATGAGACAAAAGTTCAAGGTATCATGTTTCAACACACTTTAGATCAATATCATACCGAACTTCTCCTTTAAATGTTGAATACACACTAGTATGAAAATCACAGCCTTCATATGGGCATGGAATGTTCATTTCAAATGACTACGCACATGTGTGAAAAAATCTGCTTCAGTGCAGGGCTCCCCATATGACTGAAAAGTGCATAAACAATCCATATGAAGACAAGGTATTGGTTGTTGCCGAATACCCGCCATGTCTTAGACGATAATGCTTAAATAACTGACCTCTTTTGTCTGCCGAAAAAATGCAATGCTTACATTTCCACTGCATGCTTACACTACCATCTTCTAACCTGCTAACCTTAACTTTGATTCTGTATTCACTACCTCCTGCTTTAAAATTCTAAATTAGCTGCCAACTTTGAATTGGACAGTAATTTACTAGTAGTTAAAGTTACACATTCATTTATCCAACTGTTAATGCAAAACATCTGTGGTGTGGTGGGGGGAAGGGGGGCCATCGATCTAATGTTAGCTCCTTCGAACCAAAAACATGCCTGGGCAAAATAAAAACAGTTCACCAACATGTATATCCTTACAGCTTACCACAAAGTCTTCCGAAAGGAAAAGGTCTGATGTTTATTTTTTATCTTCTGAATGCTTTCAACAACGACTCTTCGGAAGAGCAAACTGAGAGGGCGAAAATTCAAATCACTCCAGCACAGTAACGTTAACGTCTTCCTTGCATGCTCCCACTTCTTCTTCTTCTTCTTCCCTGCAGAAATACGCGCAAGGGCGCCTCCTAATGGTAGAAATTTGTCACTGTTGAGGTTACTTGTCTCAGACAAGTTGACCTCAGTCTTATTATGAAGTAACATGCTTTTTTCAACATGGAAGTAACTGTTACTTTACTCAAATCATTAAGATGCACACATTTGTTGCTGAAAGTAAAGGAAACAAGGTTAATGCAAGTTTACACAAGTGTTAGATTTTACAGTGCATGGAGTAGAGTTCCCTCTTTCAGTGGCATGTCCCCTGATACTGTAGCTGTAGACGCTGAGGAAATAGCGTGACCTGACCATACTGCAGAAGCATAACATACGACACAAATACAAACTCCAAATAACTTAAACCTTGAAGAGGATGTAAAATAAATTTATACTCAACTCCATACCCAACAAACATACTGAAGGTTTATTTGTTTGAAGTATCATCTTTTTTTCTTAGAGTGTTGAGATGTTCTACGAAAGCCTACCCTTTTTCATCTTTTGAATCATTCCTCTTGTTTGCATGAAAATTCTTTATACGAGATTTGGAATAATGGAAAGATCAATTACAACTGAAATCAGACAAAGGTCATATAGGCTTGCCTTTAAAAATGCTCTTTCCATCTTTGCCACAAGATTTAATGCTTTTGGTAATTGACCAACGGCAAATGCTGTCGTTTAGCAGACAAAGTCAATAGATCTCACTAAGATATCAGAATAAATGCTCAATCGGCTTGCCATACACCTCAGCACTGTGAACCTCATTAGATGGAGCTCAGATGAAGGTCCTGTTAGTGCAACACCAAAACACGTAGATAAAGTATTATCTAGACAGAATTAAAGGTTGTAGCAGCGATTTCAGGCCCAAAAAAGGCCCAAACATAAATTATCACATTCATCTAATCTTTCCTAAAAATCTGCTAGCTGCCTGCCCCATAAGCAGGCCTTCAAAAAAACGCATCTCTGTAGGCAGCCTAGGCTCTGAGATCTGTACACGAAAACAATTGCTACCAACAAGTGTTGGCAACCACTCAAAGGCAAAAATAAAGTGTTCCAACCAATAACCGACGAGATGCGCGTTTAGGAGAGTTTCAATTGCACGGGAGGGAGGGGTGAGGGAGTAGCGAACTAGCTCTCTGTTTTGTTTGAACATCAACAGAAGTGACAGTACCCTGCCATCGCTGATACAACCGTTAACATGGATGAATAGATTTAAAACAGAGAGTTCCCAATAAACATCAGCGTGAAATTGTGATCATAGACAAGTTTCGATAAGTGTTGTTTGTTCCCTGTTCTAGTCTGTACTAGAGGAAGTTTGACTTCAAGGAAGATTGACGTCACATGGGGGTGAGGTCACAGAGGATGGGGGTGTGTGTGCCAGCTTTAGACTTCCAGTAGTCCACAATGAGCTCTTTGGTCTTTTTGGTGTTGAGAGCCAGGTTGTTGTCGGTGCACCACGTTGTTAGGTGTTCGACCCCATCCTTGTAGGCCATCTCATCGTTGTTGCTGATGAGACCATTCACCGTTGTGTCGTCTGCAAACTTTACAATGGTGTTAGAGCCATGTGCAGTTGTAGGTGAAGAGGGAGTAAAGGGTGAGGGTTGAGGAGGTGTGGTTATCAAAGACTGCGGTCTGTTGGTTAGGACGTCCAGAACCCAGTTACAAAGGGAGGTAATGATGCCCAGATCACTGAGTTTGGTGATCAGTTTGGAGGGGATGATGGTGTTGAATGCTGAACTGAAGTCAATGAACAGAATGGAGTTGTTTTTGTCGAGATGGTAAAGCGTTTCTGAGTAATCTGACTCTGAAATTGCAGCACATTTCTACATGGTCTGCAACTTTGGACTTAAATTCTAACGTAATAGCACCCCAAAAATAATGAATTTGCATTCCATACCTAAAAATTAAACGTTGGTCAAAGCATGCACAGATCAGCTTTGCCTTGGGCTACATGACATCTGAACATGCAAGCACAAGTTAATTCAGGTCACAAATGCAGAGGAGAATGAGGCACATTCTTCATCCAATGGTTTAGTGAGAAGAATTAAGCAAACCATAATGAATAACATATTTACGCACGCTATTGTAATAGAGTGAAGTAAGGTGATGTTCAATGAAGTTTTCACAAACTGATTGACTTTCAGAGAGCTGTTGAAATGTGACTTCATTAAATGAGTTGATAATTTAGGAATGACAGAAAATTAGAAATTGCAGTAAAATAGTCACAGTTTCTTCATGGCAAGTCTGAGAAGTTCCGAAGTGGCACATTCTTTTTGTTTCTGATTGGTTCTCAAGAAATCCTCCATTCTGCTTGATAACTGAAGGGTTTTATGTTGTCAGTGCTCAATGGCAGTGCTCTTATGGTAGTAGACTGTTACTTACTGGTGATGCATTTATAGCTTAATTTGTACTTACAATATAATATATCTGGGTTTACCATTTCCCCTGTTAGCAAGGATAGCTAGTCTAATTAATAAACATGAACTGATGATGAAACATAATCACTCATAAAACTATATTCAATCTGGACAGACTTGATACAGCCACAAGAGATCTCACCGAAATAAAAGTAAAAAACGGATAACAACTTGAAGTTAATATATTGAAAATTACATTAACATTAAATCATTGCTCATCAGCTACATTGGATGGTTTTATTACAGTAAATGTTTCAAGAAAAAAAATCAAAGAATGATGAGAAGTAGCCAACACAGAGAACAATGTTGCTTTGCTTTGGAAGTAGACTACCAATCACAGTCAGAGTGGAAGTAGTATAACAGAGTACTTTGGTTCCTGCGTTTGAGAGATCTCAGTGAAGTGACACATCATTTAGTTCCTCATCAGTTCTCATGAAAGCCTGCCTTCTGCCTGTTTAACAATAGCACAGACACAACCCTGATACATGAAGCTTTTGTCAGGTGTCCCTCTGCTTATTTGCAAATGGCTGCCTTGACAGTATACCGGTTTACACTGTCAGTCTTGTGGATGATTCTTACGTCTTAAGTCTAATGTGCAGTCAAGATAATAAAAGACCTAGGAGATTGCTTAGAGATATAGTAACGTCTGGTAACATGCACGTCCCTGGTAATATGTTTATTATCAGCTGCACAACCCTAGTTCAACCTAAACATAGCACTTATCAAATGCTACAGAAAAGGAAGGGCGGAGAGTGAGGGCAGTGTGTAATTTCTCAGAAATAATGACGCATCTGCACTTTTTTCAACTGTTTGGCTAAACAGCCCAAATATATAACTTAAAAAAAGTTCATTAGCAACTAAACAAATATAGAGAAAGATGTCATCAACCACACAAGCCACATGAGCCCCAATGCAGAGTTTGTGGCAGAATCTGCTGTGCCGAGTGTGGCACGCTACTTCTCAGCATTTTCTAAAACTGTTCACATTTGCATTTGGATATACTCTAAAAAGTACACTGTTGACAAACAATTCCAAATTCAATTCAGTGCTAGTTACATTTTGTCATCTTTGTGGAAACTTTAACTAGAACTGTATATTGTTTTGTGTGGCGTGCCCATTTGGAAAATGTCTGTAGAATATATATCCACTGTAGGCCTATATGTTTTGTAACGACCCTGGCAGGTCTCCTGTTGCCCCGCCTACTTTTATGCCTGTGCTTTCTCTCTCTTTGTGGCAGGTGATTGAGGCAGGTGATACAGTACCCTCCAGAATTATTGGCACCTCTAAAGCTAAAGTTGACTTAAAAAACGGTATAAAAAATAATCTGTTGGTGATTTATTGCAATCTCACAATGAAAAAAACCTTGAAGGGAAGCAAATTTATTTTGAGAAAAAGGAAAATCTCATAAAGAAATAAATCTTTTTTAACAAAAACATGTTGCTCACAATTATTGGCACCCCTGAAAAATATTTTATACAAAACCTAACAGAAGCATTTTCCTATCTAGTTTCAATGTATTTAAGTTAATCAGAGTGTCTGTGAACTTTCAGAAGTAGTTCATGACTTTTTTTTCACTATGGTATGAAAATAAAGTCACACAGAGGGTAAATCCTCTAGTCATCGGAAAGACAAGATAATACATTAAACTTAAATAAAAAGAAAGTGTGTTGACATTTGTATGTCAGAGAATGTCTATGAAAACTAGATACTTTGTTGAAAATGCCTATATTTACAGTTAAAACAATGATTAAAAGGTTCTAATCATCTGGAAATGTGAGAAACATGCTTGGACAAAGACCCATGGTTATCTTGCCCCCACGTACAGTATAGAACCACTGTTGGAGAGTTACAGACAAATGTATCATCTTGGGGTCACCAAGTCCCCAAAAAAATCTTCAAAAGTGACCTCACTGCTAATTATTTAGAGGGCATGCCAGGTAAAAGCCTGTCCAGTCATTTAATTATCAATGTAAACAGCAGGAGTTACTGAATGGTACAGTGACTTTGTCCGGAGGTGTGGTCTATTGTTAGATAAAAGACTTTAGGTGTGTTTGGCATACATAGAAGAATGACTATACTGAAAAGAACCCCATGCCTAATGAGAATTATGGTGGAGGGGCTGTGCTATTGTGGGGCTGCTTTTATTCCCAAAAGGCTTTGGGAACCTAATTAAGGTGCATGGTATCATGAACACCAAGAAAAACCTAAACATTTTCAAAGGAAATCTGCAATCTCTGCCAAGACACTAAAGGTTGGTCAAGATTAGATCATTCATCAGGTCAATGAACCAAAACAAACGTCCAGATCAAAACAAATATGGTTTGCTGAACACAAATTCAAGCTTCGGACATTGCCATCTCAGTCCCCTGATCTAAACTCCATAGAAAAACAGTGGGGTGAGTCAAAGAGGAAAATGCACAAGTTTGGACCTAGGAATCTGGACGACCTGGGGAGATTTTGTAAAGACGAACGGTCTTAAATCCCTTGCTTTGTATTCTCCAACCTTTATGGGGTGTCATAGGAGAATATTACAAGCTGTTTTATTGGCCAAGGGAGGCTTAAGAAGGTATTACAAGCAGAGGTGCCAATAATTGTGAGCGATGTGTTTTTGTTAAAAATATTTATTTCTTTATGAGATTTTCCTTTTTTTCAAAATAAATTTGCTTCCCTTCAAGGTTGGATTTTTCCTATTGTTTTTCATTGTGAGATTACAATAAATCACCAAAAGATTATTTTCATACCGTTTTTAGTCAACTTTAGCAGAGGTGCCAATAATTCTGAAGTGTACTGTAGGTGTGCAAAATGGATAAAAAACCTGCTCTGCCCATGCGCGGGGTTCTCCCCATAAATAGAAAGCTAGATACTGCATTGGGGAATGTATGTAAATAGCGCCGCCATATTGGTGGGGGCAACAATCACTGGAGGCCAATGTATCTCTGATTGGAAATCAGACAGGTGTCTCTCTGCTGGCAAGTGTTGCCCATAGACAGTAAGGTGTTTGCCCCGAGCAATATGGCGGCATTCACAAATGCCACAGAACTCAGAGGACAATGCGGTATCTAGCTTTCTAATGTCTATGGTTCTCCCTTCCTCTCACCTTTTGGCTTTTGATTTCTGTTATGCCTGACACCCCTAGACACTGATTTGCATTACACTTTTATTTGAGCTTTCACCATACTGACTTTCTTGATTATACTCTTTAATAAATTACTTGTTCCTCCCACTCTATGTCTCATGCTTGAGCTGGCATGTTACAGTTTACTGTATATGTCCACTTTTATCATACATGCAATAACAGCATGTTAACACATACTTCATATACTTAAAAAATGTTTAAATACGGGCCTGGCCGTGACGCAACTGGCTGGGGCACCTGCACCGTACGCCGGCGACCCGGGTTCGATTCCCGCCCTGTGGTCCCTTTCGGATCCCTCCCGACTCTCTCCCACTCACTTCCTCTCATTCTCCACTATCCTCTCGCATTAAAGCCCAAAAAATATACAAAAAAAAAATGTTTAAGCTGACTTTCTATGTTTACTGTAATACGTTATGTGGCCGTATCAATACTGCATCAGTATTTTTGTGACCTATAAAACCGTTAAGACATACAGAGAGAGAAGCCTGTTCTGGGTGCAGGCTGGCTTTTTGTGTGACACTATTTTCAGTTTTGGTCTCAAGTTCTGTTTAATGCATGCTGTACGACCCTTTCAAAGTATGTTCTCATATCCTTTCACTCTAAAAAATGCTGGGTTATTTCTGCACCCAATTACTGGGCTGTGGCAGTTTGACCATTTAGTGGGTTATGTTAGCCCATGCTGGGTTATTTTCCATAACCCAGCCACAGGGTTGGTGGTTTGGAACTCAATCTCCAACAGATACATGGTATTCTACCCACTGTCTGGGTCACTTAACTACCAGTAGCCTAAGTAATGGGTTAACTCACTGAGCATTTTAAGGTCATCATCTCAAGACAGAGAAAAATAAAAATGTCATGCACATTAAGTCACCTTTCTTTTGTATAGGCCTACTGAAAATTGTGAACTGAACAAATTCTTTGAGAGTTAAATACCATTCTAAGGAATGAGCATGTGTGTGCAGTGTCTAGTTGTAAAGAAATAGTTTTGGCTTTGTCTAGCTTTCATTTGGTGAATTTTGCTGATAAAAAGACACTTTCAACAAGTTGTTGACTGTTTGTGTGGGTACCTGATCTGCATGGGTTACCAGATCTGCATGATACGTCATAATAGATGATGTGTCGCCACCTCATTCGTCCAAAGTCGAGAGTAGAATTCGGCTGGGTTAGATGCGTAGCTGACAAGCGATGCCTGAGGTTAAAGTTTTAATATTTAAAGTGGACCCTTTCACAGCAACAGTGGTGTGATTGGCTGGTTTGTGTGATGTCACCTACGGCTGCAAACAACGCTGTCTGATTAACCCTGCTGTAATCGAGGGAAAATAAGCTAACTTTAGGTTATACTTTGATCTATTTTTATGTTTCTTAAGTGTAACGCTATTGCATTGCTGTTTGACAGTTGTGAAATCAACCGTAAACTAGCTCATATTTGCGAGTTATTTAGCTAATGCTATTGTATTGCTGTTTGACAGTAGTGAAATCAACCGTAAACTAGCTCATATGCTAGTGCAGGGGTCGGGAACCTATGGCTCGCGAGCCACATGTGGCTCTTTTGGGAACTGCATCTGGCTCTCGGACAAACCTGCCATTTGTTTACTCAATAAGTCATGAATAAATTTGGTACTGTATTAAATTAAAAATGGACCTACTGAAATCAAAATGTTAAAATAGTGTTCGAAATATAATATATGTTCATGTAGTTTAATCCATTACATGTCTGTTCTCTACCGCTGAAGTTCACGGTTACGTCGATGTAGCCTGCTACAGATATGAAAAAGGCGTTTTTTTATTGGACAATGCTGTGCCGAGATAACATTCCATCCGCTGATGCTTTACTTAAAAATTCAGCTAGCTAACGGTTGTATCAGAGAATGTCTAATAGACGGGCTCTGGTTGTATCCAAAACAAAGAAAATGTGTTCCCCTTTAATTTTTATGTGTGCGCTTGCTGTAGGGTAGATAACGCGAATTGAACTGCCCGTATATCGCACACTGCAACGTTCGGTTCCACTTGCATATGAGAAATCTTTCTCACATATGAAAAATATAAAGACAAACCTGCGCTCACGTTTAAGGGCAATTCCGCGCAAAACTGTCACATCTGTAACGCCAACACAATTAGTTGGCATTATGGATATATGACAGTTTTGCGTGGAGTTGCCCTTAAATGATGACAGCCTCAATTCTTGCATGAAACTTCACCTCACTGAATATGAGCCAGCCATGCAGACTCCAAGGCCATCACCAAATCTAATCTCTGGTACAGTAGGCCTAATGTTCAATTTCGCCAAATGACTTGTCATGTCATGAAAATTGAGTGTTGTGTTGTTGACTATGATGTTACTTTGCATACCAAAAGAACACTGGGAAAATAGGGGGTGGTGTTTAGCCTACATGGGAAGCCTAAGGCCTTTAGTTCTGTCATTCCACTTTACATTTCAAGTTACTTGCACATTACTTTTAAAACTAGTAGAAAATGTACGTTAAATATCTAAACTTTTTCTTGTAACCGTCTTTATGTGGCTCTTCTGAGATTAAAAAAAAAAAAATTGGTAAAAGTGGCTCTCCAGGCAAAAAAGGTTCCCGACCCCTGTGCTAGTGGAACATCATAACGAAGTAACTGCAGCAGAAGTTTATTCTTCCTGCCGCTCTCAGAGTAGCACTTGCATTGTCAAAAGCAATCCTCAGCCAAAAGCTATATTTTCTGAAAGACGACTCTTGGATATCACCTTGAATTTTTGTCATGGGAAACAGCAGATCACCACCCTCCAGCTAACAACAACTCTCCACTGATCAAGGTAAGTGTCATTGAAGTACTTGAATTTACCATAACAATTGCTTGATAACATTTTGAAGTTACACAACTGTCACTTCCCCTCATGAAAACAACGTTAATCAGTCCTTTGGTCTTTAACATAAAGTAATGTTACCCTAGCATATTTCAGGAGAAGAAATGTAAGTCTAACAGTGGCTAACAGTCTGCGCGTAACGTACATTTATGAATGGGTTTCCAACTCTCGGTCAGAGTGATGGCCATTTTATGTTCTGTGTGTTTTCAACTTATTAGTTGTAGTCTCCCTCTGTTTGCAGACATTGTGTTGTGAGGACTGCTGCCCTGAGCACGCTGAGTGCATTGTCGAATATTCAAATGTGTGCCACTTCCATATGGAAGAAGTTCCCAGCTTGCAAAAGAGTTCACTCACCAGGTAGACACACACACACATACGGGGCCGGTTCTGGAAGGGTAGCAACGTGAGCAACTGCACTGGGCCCAGTCTGGAGGGAGACCCAGAACAATTTTTAAAAATTCAAAATGACACCTTATGCGTGATGTCGCTCCCCGACCCAGAATAGCGTACTGTAGGACCGGCCCTGCACACATACACATAAACACAAAAAATGCACAAGTAGAATCACATATAGCTTTATGTGTACATTGTGTCTGTAACTGTTTAGTTTATCGCCTCTTTTCATGTGTCTGTTTGATTGTGTAGTGGGCTCCATCAACCGTCCATGGCAAAGTCGGTCTGTCCTGATGGCACTATCTATGATGGCTAATACCGACAGGACCCCCGTCATGGCCCCCTCAGACCTGTGGCCATCTTTGCCTCGGAGATGAAGACAGTGTCCCAGGCATTTGTGATTTTGGTCGGAAAAGCTCTGGAAGAGTAGTAAGTCTCCTCCATGCTATTGATGTTTGTTTTAAGTCTTGTTTTTGATGTTAATTTCCCCCACCCATGTTCTTCTATTTGAGTTGCTCCAAATGTGCCATCTATGAATTGGGTACAAAAGCCCCAACTCCCTTCATAGTATTTGTCATGGCCACTTTGGAGGCTGAAAAAGTTTCGTTTTTGCGTGTTATATAAGAAAGCGACTGGGAGATGATAGCAATAATTTTAGTTGTGTTTCAAGACTAGTTTTAGCCATGTGGCCCCTCTTGGCATTAAAACAAAGACACCCTCCCCTCCCCCAATGAAATGCTAATGTACTGGTTCCATGGGCTATCAGATCCACAAGACAAAGGCTGTTACCTTGCTATACTGAATCCATGTGTCATGAAATGTAAATATATTCATGTTTGGTATCATTGTAATAGTCTCAGTATAAGGATTGTAATGATTTAATTGTAAGAATGTTTGGAACGTTCTATAAGTGATATTTCTGATGTATAGGATATCTCTCCTCATGCTATTCAGACTGGGTAGGTGTGAGTAGGTGTGTCTGATGCCAAGTGGAGAACCAACCACGTGGGATTGTTTTGCTGCCAATTTCTTCCTTTGTTTAACCCATACAAAAGTGACTAACTTGCATTGTAAGACTAAGACTAACGAGAACTAGATGGAGAACTGAAGAAGAGAGAGAGAGGTTGATCCACAGAGGCCATGGCCTACAGAGACCATAGACCATTTTCTTACCCTCTCTGCTTGTAACAGAATAAACCTGATTTCTGAGTGTTCCTGAAGTTTGCCAGTCTAAGTTAATATTAAGTAATTATTCACCACAATTACTTTCATGGAGGTTCCAACCGTGAGATTAAAATTTTGGATTTAATTGGATTCAAATTTTGCTAAGATCTTCATCATCCTGGTTGACAGCACTCTTAAGGTGAGCATTTGTGTTTTCTGGTGGTGAGATTCTGGTAAGTAAGTCCCATAGTCATCCTGATGAGGATTGACAGTTGACCTCTTGGAGGATATTGGGCTCCCACTCTGGAAGCCATATTGGGCGTTAGAGCACTCTGCTCTGTAAATGGCCATACGTACTGACGAGTGGTCTCAGTGAGATCTAGTTGGGCTTTTCTGAAGCCATATTTTGGGCGTTAGAGCAGTCATGCTCTGTAAATGGCCATAGTACTGACAAGTATACAAGTGGTCTCAGTGAGATCTAGTTTTGGGTAGTTGGAGAAAAGGGCCACTCTCCTGTAAATGCTACTATATTGGGGAATGCTTGCCTAGGGTCTCTCACCTGAAACAATAGGATAAGAATGTGTTGCTGGTCATAATGGATGTATGAAAAGGATCTTTAGATTACAAATTTATATATATATATATATATACATATATATATATATATATATTTTTTTTAAATCACAGTTTGAAGTAGCCTATAAAGATGTTGAACCGAAAGCATAATATTAATAGTTGGCCGTCGAATGACGTTTTCCACCGTTTAAAGTAAGACATTGGAGTTGTATACTGTGTTGTTCAAATTGATAAATTACAACTAGTTTGAAATTGGATTGATAATGCAACTTTTTAAATTATGGAGACTTATGATGGATGATCAGGATCAAGGACTTCAATACCTTTATTTTATGTTCCATAGTATCAAGTAGTTTTTCTTTTTCCTGTAACTTTTATTTCCCAGCTGAAATGGATTGCTGTTTAAAATGTTTTAGGTCTACTTGATGAGATACAATTTATTTTAAGTCTGATCTAATGATTCCTATTTTTTTCTTCAGAAAGACCATTGTTTTGGTTTCAACCATTTTTCTTTCCTTTATTACCTTTTGGGGTTTAACATTTTTAAGACATATTTTTATTTTTGCTTGTATGCCAATGGGAAATGTTTGCTACATGTTTACGCCTTGTTTGATGTGGGCAAATGTTCAATTGAGTGGATGCATACCCACAACTTGAATTCTTTATGTTTGGAATTACCTTTTATTTGTTTTTAGTTTTGTATTTTCTTTTTTCTTCATTCATATTGGGATCAGAATTTGTTATAGTTAAGAAACTATAAAAAGGGGGAGATAGATGGTATTGACTTGAAATACTTTCTTCCCTAAGTTTACTGGTTTTATTCCTTAAATTGTCATTTTTAAATGCTTAATGTTTTGTTTTACTGACCCTCACTTCTAATGCAAAATCTCTTTAAAAGACAGAGATACCCTACCCACGTGAGTCTGTGGATTTTTCTTTTAAACATCTAAACTTAACCAAAAGTTTATTTATTTTCTTTATATTGGCCTTTTGCCAATAGATGCAAACCTATTCATTCTCTGTTTGGAGGTAAATAGCCCGGAAGTGTTAAAAAAAAAAATTGACCAGGTGCTGCTATGTTAGAAGACCCATAGGTGTGACTGTCTCCAATTGAGAAACTGAAAACATTAGCATACTTGTGTTGACTTGTGAAACTGCATTCACAAGACACTGCTTGACTCTGTTTACACTCATGCTAATGTCTCTCCAAGTTGTTGTGAAACCACTCTCCAGTATCTCCAGATCTCTTTCATGCCAGAAGAGACAAAGGGAGGTGTGACATGCCTTTGTCTTCGACCACAGACCACTAAGCAAACATCTCAGAAGATCCTTTCATGGACCAGACAACTCCGCCCTGGGCTTAGGTACAGCCCAGAGCAGCAGCAGTGGCCAGTCATTGGACGAGACGTGACTGGACGACGCTCAGGAACAACAGGTCCAACGGAGCCTGTGGCAGAACCAACTGCCATGACTCTGGAAGCAACAAAACTGGACTGACTGGAAGCAACGAAAGGGGGTGCCGAAACGTCTGGTAACATGCACGTCCCTGGTAATATGTTTATTATCAGCTGCACAACCCTAGTTCAACTTAAAAATAGCACTTATCAAATGCTACAGAAAAGGAAGGACGGAGAGTGAGGGCAGTGTGTAATTTCTCAGAAATAATGACGCATCTGCACTTTTTTCAATTGTTTGGCTAAACAGCCCAAATATATAACTTAAAAAAAGTTCATTTGCAACTAAACAAATATAGAGAAAGATGTCATCAACCACACAAGCCACATGAGCCCCATTGCTCTTGTCAGTGGCTGGAGATGTGTTGCATTTGCAGCTGTAGCCTTTCACACTGTTTTGCAGGGTTAGTGTGCAGAGTTTGTGGCAGAATCTGCTGTGCCGAGTGTGGCACGCTACTTCTCAGCATTTTCTAAAACTGTTCACATTTGCATTTGGATATACTCTAAAAAGTACACTGTTGACAAACAATTCCAAATTCAATTCAGTGCTAGTTTCATTTTTTCATGTTTGTGGAAACTTTAACTAGAACTGTATATTGTTTTGTGTGGCGTGCCCATTTGGAAAATGTCTGTAGAATATATATCCACTGTAGGCCTATATGTTTTGTAACGACCCTGGCAGGTCTCCTGTTGCCCCGCCTACTTTTATGCCTGTGCTTTCTCTCTCTTTGTGGCAGGTGATTTAGGCCCGGGTGTGCATACAGTACCCTCCAGAATTTTTGGCACCTCTAAAGCTAAAGTTGACTTAAAAAACGGTATAACAAATAATCTGTTGGTGATTTATTGCAATCTCACAATGAAAAAACGTGCCTCCTGCCAGGAAGTGTCCTGTTCGCTTGGACAAAAACGACTCATAAAAGACCAATGCGAAATAGAGGGAGAGAGGTCAGTTAGTGAAAATTGTTTCACACGTCTCCTAATGTCATGTTTAACCTAGGTCTGTCACAAAGAGTTGATTTATTCAGTTGTGCAAGAACTAATGTTTTATTATTACATACACAGCAATGAACCTGCTGGAGAGACAGAAGATGCCAGTGTAAGCTTAGACCTGGCTGGAGTTGACACTGGGTAAGACACTTATAAAGTATTTCCTATGTCCATCTTGCAAAATATCACACAGCTGCTGCATAAGACATAGGCTATGTGTAGCAGCAGGGTATAACATGTAATCTCCATTAATGAAACAAATTCACTGTAGTAGGTTACATGGTATACTATACAACTTACGTGATACACATGCAGTTGGAACTGAACGTTTTTGATTTGTTATTGTCTCCTATAGTGCAGACCAAGTTGTTAAGCCAGCACCCCACTCTGACCATGACTATGCTGAACTCTCGGTCACTGGAAGAGCAGCTAGAAGCAGCACGGAAGGAGATCGCCCGCCTTACGCAGGAGAATACCATCCTCAAGGCATCCCGTTTCAGCTTGAAGCAAAAATGATTCAAAGTTCTTGACATTCTACACTGGATTTCGGGTGAATAATTATCCAACATGAAGTCTTTTTCTACAGTGTTGTATAGTACTTTCTACAGTACAATACTTTGGACACAAACTCATACAGTAATTTATTTTCCTTGTGCATTAACATTGTGCTGATCTCTGTATTGTACAGTAAAAAATAAAAGGCGTCGATTTTCTATTTTCTTCTATTCTATACTTATAGACTATGAGACACAGATCATTGTTCTTGTCCCTTCAGCCAATGGCAGAGGGCATGTTTTTTGCATCTTTTAGGCATGGAGTTATGTCAGTCATGACATTTCACATTCTTAACTGGAAATTAAATAAACTGAATAGATTCTAAAGCAACACAATGTAGTTATTTTACTTGTAATGCATTTAAACTTTGGCTTTAATGTTGATGCTACATTAGCTTACAACATGGACATCAATAAGGTGAACACAGTAGCTAAAGTTTATGTACATAACAATGGGGCTGTGGCCACTTAAGACAGCATCAAAGTGCACTCTCTCCAGATAGTAATCCTCCTGGCACATTACAAAAAAAAATGAAACAATTTTGCTCCTGTAAGAGCCATCTGTCCCATGACTTGTGAGTGATATTCATGGTCATGCTTGAAGGAAAAGGTTCTATCCACTGTTCTTCTCAGGTATGAGCAGTTTGACTCTTGGTTTGGGCATTTGATTTCAAGTAGGCCATGGCCATAATCTTTTTTTACTTAAGTGTGACAACTGTAGGTCTTGTTGGATTTGACCTTGTTCATTTTTAAGAGTGACAGGTTTGGGCCCTAGGCCTAATTCTCAAGAAGGGATGTGCCAAGTTTGGGGTAAGGAGGTCTTACATTTGGTTAGGGGGACTGATTTGTATCCTAATTTAGAGTAATGAGCAAGAGTATACAGGAGGCCAACAAGGTGTGAGCAGTGCCCGAGACGTGCTTCACAGGCACAGCTGGTTTGTTGAATCCGCTGATCAATTCAACCTGAAAAAAAAAAGAAAATATGTAAAACTAGTTCATGGCTAAGTATTTATGCAAAGCCTGTTGCTCAGACCACACACAAAGTGTTAAGTTCATCTTGGGAAAAAATATATAGTTGACATCATTAGCCTGTACCCTGTAAGCTGGCTCATTTTTAAACATACTGGGGTATGCCTTCGCCCTGACCCTGACAATATTGGCATTAGTCCCACCCTCCTTAACCCTGACTGAAAGCAGAACATAACTTGCATTAGTAGACAACTTTGCCTTTGTTAAATCTCCGCGAAAATAAGCCAATAAAATGAAAGGATAAACAGGGAGATAAATAAGCTACGACGTGGGTTGCACACAAAAAAACAAACTATAGCCTAGTTTGGTTAGGAAGACAGCCTGACCGGCTAACAGAGTATTCTACTGTGATACAAGAAGTTTACATCTTGAATCTGTCGGCAGTTTAAGGCTAACGATAACACTAGAAGCTACGTTACCTAGAGCTCAAAATTCAATAGTAGGCTATATCCACGTGAAACGGTCTCATGGCTACTAAAATCAGGCTGGTTTAAATGCAAGCCTGAGTTGTTCTGAACAGAAATTATAGACAAGGCCGTGCCTTTATACAGGTTTATCGGTGCAACCCAGTTAATAAAGTGGTATTAAGTTAGCAGTTAGCCATATCGTCTTACCTTTAACATCGTGGATATAACGTTCAATCCAGTTGCTGTATCCTTTTTTCTTAATTCATTTAGAGGTGCTGACCTGTTCATCTGTCCATGTTTCGATTTCTTGGGATGTCAAGGCTGGTAGATAGGTTACGTTTTTGGACCATCTTGCCATACGTAATTGGGCTAATCACAAACACCGGACAGCTGACAGTTTTTGAGCTATTATGTTTGGACTTCCCCAGAGGATTCCCACCCTGAGCATGACGTCATAGAAAGATGGCCGCCGTGTGAATATGGTGAATTCGTCCAAAGTCGAGAGTAGAATTCGGCTGGGTTAGTATGAAGGTATATTGGGTGCAAAAGTGGCGAGCACATTTAACTGCAGATTTTGCATGTGCACACTAAAGTCGTAAATGTGTAACAGTAAAGTTGAAGTTGTACATATTTTTTTATATCTTGTTAACACAAAATAGGGGCTACGGGTTCACAAATCCTTTTTACAGGTACACAAATCCTTTTTACAGGTACACAAATCCTATCCTGTGAGTCACAACTTTCAAGAGTCACGCACTCGACACTTTTGCTCCAATCGTTGCAGCGCAGTAGGTGCGAAACACATTTGCACATCCGTGTTTCATAATCTGAGAACATGCACAACATTCGTGCATTTGTAAACCCAAATGTGAACTAATGCATCCGAAGTTGTGCATCTGTGAAATAATTTCTCATTAATACAATTCTACAGATCGCTTTGATTTTCTTGCACGACTACAAGTCAATTGATACAAGTGCTCGAATCTGCTTCTACGAGTGACGATACTTTTGCTCCTGGCTAGGTGATATAATAGGAGCAAAACGATTTGTATGTGTGCACGTCGAGCGAATCGATCAAGAAAACAAGGCGGCCGGATCTGGATCGCGCTCAGACTACCATTGCCTGCTCATAAGGTAAGTAACATGATAATAATATGAAGAAAGTTATCTTGTTTGTTGGTTTACATTATCATGACAGCTATGTTTAGCTTAGTTTACCTGCTTGCTAAATCCTCCAGTGCCAGATCAAGCTAGCTATCGCTAGATAAATAACTAGTTTAGAAGTACAGAAATATATGCCCGTCCAAAATCGTTAGGACACACAATCTGACACAATCGTTCTGCAATTTTCGAACAGCTGACTTGTATCTTGCACGAAGACTATTGGATAGTGCAAGGCAAGTTAGCAATTGTTTGCTGTGCAGACATTATGAATAATAAGGTCGTAGAACTTAACACCGCACACCGCAACATTTTTTTCCTCGCTTTGTGCAAAGAAAAACTATAAATCGTGTGTCCTTCATTGATAAGGAAACATGCTGAGGTTACTTACTTTATGAGCAGGCAATGGTAGTCTGAGCGTGATCCAGGATCCAGATCCGGCCGCCTTGTTTTCTCGATCGATTGCTCGACGTGCACACATACAAATCTTTTTGCACCTATTATATCACCTAGCTAGGAGCAAAAGTCACTCGTCACTCGTAGAAGCAGATTCGAGCACTTGTATCAATTGACTTGTAGTCGTGCAAGAAAATCAAAGCGATCTGTAGAATTTTATTAATGAGAAATTATTTCACAGATGCACAACTTTGGATGCATTAGTTCACATTTGGGTTTACAAATGCATGAATGTTGTGCATGTTCTCAGATTATGAAACACGGATGTGCAAATGTGTTTCGCACCTACTGCGCTGCAATGATTGGAGCAAAAGTGTCGAGTGCGTGACTCTTGAAAGTTGTGACTCACAGGATAGGATTTGTGTACCTGTAAAAAGGATTTGTGAACCCGTAGCCCCTATTTTGTGTTAACAAGATATAAAAAAATATGTACAACTTCAACTTTACTGTTACACATTTACGACTTTAGTGTGCACATGCAAAATCTGCAGTTAAATGTGCTCGCCACTTTTGCACCCAATATACCTTCATAGGTTAGATGCGTAGATGCTCAAGCGATGCCTGAGGTAAAAGTTTTAATATTTAAAGTGGACCCTTTCACAGCAACAGTGGTGTGATTGGCTGGTTTGTGTGACGTCACCTACGGCTGCAAACAACGCTGTCTGATTAACCCTGCTTTAATCGCGAGAAAATAAGCTCACTTTAAGTTATACTTACTTTGATCTATTTTTATGTTTCTTAAGTGTAACACTATTGCATTGCTGTTTGACAGTAGTGAAATCAACCGTAAAATAGCTCATATGCTAGTGGAACATCATAACGAAGTAACTGCAGCAGAAGTTTATTCTTCCTGCCGCTCTCAGAGTAGCACTTGCATTGTCAAAAGCAATCCTCAGCCAAAAGCTATATTTTCTGAAAGACGACTCTTGGATATCACCTTGAATTTTTGTCACAGCAGATCACCACCCTCCAGCTAACAACAACTCTCCACCGATCAAGGTAAGTGAATTACTTGAATTTATCATAACAATTGCTTGATAACATTTTGAAGTTACACAACTGTCACTTCCCCTCATGAAAACAACGTTAATCAGTTGGTCTTTAACATAAAGTAATGTTACCCTAGCATATTTCGGGAGAAGAAATGTAAGTCTAACATTGGCTAACACTAACAGTCTGCGCGTAACGTACATTTATGAATGGGTTTTCCAACTCTCGGTCAGAGTGATGGCCTTTTTATGTTCTGTTTTGCAACTTATTATGACCGCCACTAGCGAAGCTAGCGAAGCGGTCATATAGGGATTGTCAAAGTTTTTTTTTGTTTTTTTTTCGTCATCTACTTCCTGAATTTTTGGTCAACGATACCCGGGACACCGAACCACCGGGGCACATGAAATTTGGTGGGTATGTAGCCTCACTAGACTTTTACGGAAAAAATTGGTTTCGTCCCCGGAGGCCACTCCCCCCCGTGCTGGGCCCCCGAACTGCAAAAAAAGCAGTTTTTCCTAAATAACTACCTGAACCGTGGCACTGAGGATGAAGAATATTTTATGGTATGTTGGTCTCAAGGGCCCACATCAATCTGGCCCATAATCACTCATTTGTGATTTGCACCCCCCCCACGTAAAAAATGAAAATGCAATATTATTCTGCTTTAATCGCCCCTATCTTCAGTTAAGATGTTCAGAACTGCACCAAATTGTATGTGTATGATTGACCTGGCATTCCCAGGGGGTATGCCAAGTTTCGTAGAATTTCATCCATGGGGGGGTCTAAAAAAAATTAGGTTATGTGTACATTTAGTGACTGTACACTCATTGGCCTGTAGATGGCGGTGCACACATATACACATGCACACACACACAGGCACCCACATACTATCGGTATTAGAACGGCCGATACATAATTACAAATTCAGTAGGATTAAAAGAAAGCCAAAATAAATATTCATCATCATCATCATCATGGCTGCATTTCCAGTATTGGCGATAAGTAGTCGTTTGTCCACTGGATGGTGCATCGTTGCAGTGAGACGTAATTTTGTTGGAAGTTAAAAGTGGGTTGGAAAAACAATGGAGTTTCCTACAAGGACTAGTTTACCGCAGAGAACGTCTAATAAGGATAGGATGATGTTTACATGAAATGTAATTCCCATTTCTTCTTGAAGCCGAAATAAATCTGAGGATGTTTATCGGACATGCTTGGTTTTTACTGCAGGTAGGCTACGTTAATCTTATAATATCAATAAGGACCTAGGTAATGTTACCTTTAGCGTTGGTTGAGTGATGGAGGCCAATTTGATTGATTGCATTTGTAGAAAACTATAAATGCGGTTATACCAAGCTAATTGATAGCAGCACTGTAATTGTATCTTTCGACTGTCATTTGTTGCACGTGCTACAAAAATCATTCTGTGCAATGGAAGATTTACCAACGTTACACACCGGTCTGATACAGTTTTGCCTATACATGCGTGAGACTGAGACGCCTGTTTATTTTGTTTTAAGTGCGTGCAGGGTGTGAGAGGGGAATCGATGTGCTTTGATTCCAGCTTGGTAGTTGTAGTCTGTGAACTTAAAAAGCACGTGTGTGTGTGTGAAGTATCCAAACATCCACCTTCATTTCATTATGGCTGCTTTAGCAACACACCTTAAGCTACTGTGTAGGCCTAGTGGGTCCCATTTAGAAGTAGCTACTTCATTCGCGCTTTCCTTGACTCATGGAGCTGCGTGAATTTTATTACAACTTTTCGCCATGATATGGCAGTTTAAGTCCGCTTGATACTGTAAGGCGTAAGCCATTGGTTTCCAAAGGAGATTTTATTTGTGTCGCCAGCATAGCCTATTGACAATTTATGTTGTAAATAGGCCTACCTTATAAGCCTACCTGTAGTTTAGGGAAGCTAACAGCTTTCTATTAGGATCTAGTTTGTTAGTCATAACTCCCTGATGCATTTTTGCATTTAGAATAGCCAGAGCGTGGATATCTCAATTAGCCCATTTCACAAGATGGGGCCGCTGTGCAACTTCCCGTGGAACAACACAGTCCCATAGACAGCAAAAGAAAAGTCCACAGGAAAGACAAAAGCAGGAAGATGTTTTACCCTGCCAATTAAGGCATCATTAACATCAACAAGGCCGGACACCTGGACACTGTGAAATAGGCATATCGGAAAATTAAACAATATCGGGTGCCTATGGACTAGGCTGGGTGAACCCAGCCTGATCTGCCTGCCCGCTATTTATTTTTTTATTTCTTAAAAGATTGAGCTTGGTCTGGTGAAAGGCAGACTAGCCATGGACCTCAGTTACACAATGCAAGGGAACATGAATCAGCCTATATTTGCACGAACAATAACGGACAACAGCTCTTCAACTTTGGCCCGTTAAAATGTGTATGAACAGTCTAGCGACGCATTTCATCAAGGCCCATTTGGACATGTCAGTTATTTGCACCACTGGTTAGATGTAAAACAGCATTTCATTTCAGACTACTGTTACTTAATTTGTGCATTAACAATAACGTTTCAGACTACTGTTACTTGATTTGTGCTTTGACAATAAAGTATTACATGAACTAAAGATGATTAAAATCTTATGTAGAAGAAAAAACATTCACAAAAAATCCATCCATCCAAAAATGACCTTTGTTTTTGATAGCTGTTGAAAACGGCATGGAACTGACAGAGATGTTTTTGTTTATAAATAAATAAATAAATAACATTATGCTGATACCTTTTGCTTTTCCCAAATACAATGTAGCTTACAGGTGTAAGTGACCTTTCATCAATCCAGTTGCAATGGATGAACTGTGATGAACTGCCCTACTTGTGATTTTTAAAGGTTTTATAACAATGCTACATCTGCTTTGGCTATTCTACAATCTATTCACCTTTTCAGCACCAGTAGGCTACTTTCTGTGCAGCCGCACACACACAATCAGGCATGCCAAACAAGCATACACAAAAGTTTCAAGAGTGGTGAATGGAGTAAAATATGGAGACAAATTGAAGTGTGCTTTATTTTCGCGGAACGGATGTGCAGGACTGAGCGGCGGTCATATTTTGTACCGCTATGTGGTACATCTAGTTAATTGTAGTCTCCCTCTGTTTGCAGCCGTTGTGTTGTGAGGACTGCTGCCCTGAGAACGCTGAGTGCATTGTCGAATATTCAAATGTGTGCCACTTCCATATGGAAGAAGTTCCCAGCCTGCAAAAGAGTTCACTCACCAGGTAGACACACACACACATACGGGGCCGGTTCTGGAGTAGAGATGCGCGGATGGGCTATTATTTCAACCGTAACCGCATAGCAAAACTTATCATCTATCCGCCATCCATCCGCACCAACGTTTTTTGACAAATTTTCAAAACCGCACCCGCCTGCCATCCGCTGGTTGTTTTAATGTATATGGGTGATGCGTTTGATTGGTTCAACCACCACCCGCCCGGATTGAATTAAAATATTATATTTCTTCACGTCATCCGCCCGATCCGCGGTTTAACCGCGGAGTCCGCGGCTGTAAACGCGAACCGCGCATCTCTATTCTGGAGGGGTAGCAACGTGAGCAACTGCACCGGGCCCAGTCTGGAGGGGGACCCAGAACTTTTAAAAAAAATTAAAAATGACACCTTGTGCGTGATGTTGCTCCCCGACTCAGAATAGCGTACTGTAGGACCGGCCCTGCACACATACACATACAAAAAATGCACAAGTAGAATCACATATAGCTTTATGAAATGTGTGCATTGTGTCTGTAACTGTTTAGTTTATCGCCTCTTTTCATGTGTCTGTTTGATTGTGTAGTGGGCTCCATCAACCGTCCATGGCAAAGTCGGTCTGTCCTGATGGCACTACCTATGATGGCTACCGACAGGACCCCCGTCATGGCCCCCTCAGACCTGTGGCCACCTTTGCCTCGGAGATGAAGACAGTGTCCCAGGCATTTGGGATTTTGGTCGGAAAAGCCCTGGAAGAGTAATCTCCTCCATGCTATAAGTCTTGTTTTTGACGTTAATTTCCCCCACTCATGTTCCTCTATTTGAGAGTTGCTCCAAATGTGCCATCTATGAATTGGGTACAAAGCCTTCACTCCCTTCATAGTATTTGTCATGGCCACTTTGGAGGCTGAAAAAGTTTAGTTTTTGCGTGTTTGGATTCAATAAGAAAGCGACTGGGAGAGAAAGAGAAGGACTCTGCTGAAACTGAACCGGGTCCCCGGGTTTATGGTTCAGTTTAAATGTTCGCTCTGTTATCTATTTGTTATATTTGTTGTATATTTATCTATTTGTTCTTGTACAGTATGATGACTGCTTTTTCCTGGTTTTTAACTTTTGATACATTTTAAATAAATTTAAGATTGAAGATTCAAGATTTTCTTCATTACATCTCAATAAATGTGTAATGTTTTGGCTCCTGGAAAAAAAAACGTAAAAATTAGTAGCCTAGTGATAGATGTACTACGTGAGTAATGATGATTAAGTACTAAGTGAGTAATTTGTTCAAAATGGTCAGTATTATATTCTTTGAACTTGTTTGCTTCTTTAACCCTTAGAACCCTAAGCTGTTTTTAGGGCATTTTCACTACCTTTATTCATAAGGATTTATTCTGGTCATTGTAAGTGCCACACACACATATTATGTATTGTTTTTTTCAGCAGAGTCTAGGCTATTCAGATCTGCCATCTGCCATTTCATGTATTAATACTAGCATTTTATTTTGATTTTTAAAGAATTAAAATATAAAAAGTATCTCACCACAGCAAGCTCATAGCTCTACATGCATTTCATGTGTGTGTAGGGCAGACTGTTCTGAATCGGGCAATACAATTGCCATGTTGGAGGGATACTCTGGGGCTGAGCAATTTACGGAAATATGTGGTGTGTGATTTACGGAAATAAATGCCATTTTTTATTTAGTGATGAAAAATGCCCTTTCTGCGCTCCATATCTGTGACACGAACTGATCTGACCTGACTTGACCCAAGGTTGCGTGTTAGCCTGCGTGCCTATGGTGTACTCATAATGATTCTCAACTTTTTACTGCATTGCCATGATAAAGTAAAGGCAAAAAAGGTGTTTCTTTGTTGAACAAATTGGGATGCAATGTGAGCCTTGAATAGGATGCCATGCAGAAATTTGCTAGGATCTCAAAACCGGATTATGAACATGCTTTGCCATAGAAAAACACACGATAGCGTTGGATTATAAACATGCTTTGCCACAAAAACGTGGGGTAAGTACAGCTATATGAAGTTATTATTTTGCTGTCACTTCGTCTGTTTTATAACCCAGAAGGATGTACTTGAAGGATGTACAAATGATAGTTCTGAGTCTTCTCTTTCATCTGACATGCGTGGCATATCTATCCGATCACGGGTTCGCGAGTAATTCAAACGAGAGTAATGGGTGCACAGGTGAACGCAGAGAAGTATAGACTGTAAACATGATGCAATTTGATTTAATTTCATGATTTTTTTTTATTTTCATACTTGATCGTACAAACAAGTGTGTAGTCTCGTTGGAAAGCCCCACTTCTGCTCTGTCACGCATTAAAGGTTTCATCTCGCTACGACGAACAGTTCCTGAGCAATGTAACAGAGAAGAAAGGGTGTGTTTTGATGCACTTTGCGTCAATCGGGTTCTAAGGTAGCCTGGCGGGCCATCCTATATCATTGAAATTTATAGTCTGGAATCGACCCATTCACCTCGCTTAATCCAAGGGGCGGGCAGAGAATTGTCTTTCAAACTGCCTAGGCATGCAATAGGCCAGCGCTACGACCATATCCGTATCCGGTCGGCAAAACGGCAAATACATCCTTCTTCGAAAGGAATGACTTAAGTGCATTGTGTTGCTCAACTTTCAAAGAAACGCACAAGTCCAACTCCTCCAAAGTTGACGCCAACGCCGATTCAAACAACCGCTCTTCGTTCGCCATATACAGTGTTTCCCCTAGAATTTTTTCCAGCAGCGGTGCTGTTGATCATAGGAAGCCCACCCCACCCCCACCCCAAAAAAGAGAAACATTTGAAAAAATGACTCCATAAATGGTGACTTCTGGTGGATTTTGTGAAAGAAATGGACAGATTGAGTTACAAATTATGACATAACCACCAACACAAGCATTTACAAAGCATGATTATTGCAGTACTTGAACAGGATTATTCATGTTTTTCTTTCACCTTTTTCATTTACATTATTAGTATTAGCCACTGTACAACTGTACACCGTAGGCCACTGTACAAACTATTACTATTTAGAATATACAGTGTTGTGCATAAGTTAAGACATTTATATATAATAACATTTATTTATTTACGATACATGATACATTATTTATCTGCAGCCTTTGATACTGTTAACCATGACATTCTCCTATCTATACTATCTGAACTGGGAATTTCTGGAAAAGCTCTTGACTGGTTTGAATCTTACCTTAAAGGGCGTTCTTTCAACGTGTCTTGGCAGGGACAGGTATCTAAGTCTCATGACCTCACCACAGGTGTGCCTCAGGGATCAGTATTAGGACCCTTGCTTTTCTCTATTTACACCACTTCCTTAGGTGATACCATTCGCTCCCATGGATTTGACTATCACTGTTATGCAGACGACACTCAACTTTACCTGTCTTTCCCACCTGATGACTCTAGTGTTTCCCACCGGATTTCTGCATGCCTTAAGGATATTTCAGCCTGGATGAAAGATCGGCACCTTCAGCTTAATCTCTCAAAAACAGAGTTTTTGGTGTTTCCAGCTAAAACAGCTATTCCCCAACAGATTAACATCCAGCTTGACTCAACTTCACTGACCCCAACTAGATCTGCACGAAACTTGGGCGTTGTAATTGATGACCGACTTAACTTCTCTGAGCATATAGCTTCTATTGCAAAATCATGTCGGTTTATGCTTTACAACATTAGGAAGATCAGACCTTATCTGACACAAGATTCCACACAACTTCTTGTTCAGACCATGGTCATCTCTAAGCTGGACTATTGTAATTCACTATTAGCTGGCTTACCCGCTTGTGTAACAAGATCATTACAGCTGATTCAAAATGCTGGAGCTCGCCTGGTCTTCAATCAGCCAAAGAGGACACATGTAACTCCTCTCCTAGTTACTCTCCATTGGCTCCCTATAGTAGCCAGAATTACATTTAAATCTCTCACTTTGGCCTATAGGACACTAACTAGATCTGCTCCTAGTTATTTTAATTCAATAATCAAGCCTTACATCCCCAACCGCCCACTGCAGTCTTCTGGTGAGCGTATGTTGTGTCGACCAGTCATGAAAACTGGGTCTAATTCCAGACTCTTTTCTTCAGTGGTTCCATGTTGGTGGAATGAACTGCCCAGTGCTCTCCGTTCCTGTGGTAGTTTTGGGTCGTTTAAGAGGGGTCTAAAGACATCCCTATTCAACATATACTTAGTTGTTTAAGCGCTTATGTGTTATGGTTTATATAATGTTGTTTTATTTTAATTGGGCTGTTAATTAATTTGACATTATTGTTTATTATTGATATTCTCCTTAATGTAGTCTTAGCATGTCATTGTTTTTATATTATTGATTGAATTGACATTATTGTTTTATTATTGCCTTTCCCCTTTTTTACATTGCTTTTTTATTAGGCTATTGATTGAATTGATATTATTGTGTACTACAACTATTCTCCTTACTATATTTGACCTACATTTTAATCTGTTCCCTGTTCAATTTTAAATATTATTATGTTGTTTTTTATTTATGTGTCGCTTTGGACAAAGGCGTCTGCTAAATCCATAACCATAACCATAAAAAAGAATTGATGTCCTATTTTTTTTTTTTAATTAAGGCATTAAGACAAAAGGCAAAATATGTTTTTTATTCCTCCCTTTAGCCAATTTCAGCATGGGTGTCTTAACTTTTGCACAGCACTGTATAAACTATATAGACTTCTCTTTCATGCCATTACACTGTATTGGTGCTGTGCAAGTCGAATTGAGTGCCTGTCACTTTAATGCCGTGACGGCCCGTGACGCTGGCTTGATTCTCACGATTTTAAGCTAACTTAGTAGCGTTGTTGTGCATGGTGCATAAGAATATGTGGATGAAATTAATTATGTTTCCCATGTCATTTGGTAAAATAAATTTGAAGAAAATCTATCTTGGATTATAGCAGATAAGTGTCTTGTATCATATCTATAATTTTGGTGAGCTCTACAGGAATTACAAACTATCTCAAATGTAAATGCTTGTGTATCCTATTACTCAAATTCAATTAAACCCACCAATAGGCTAGCTAGACCTTAGTTACACAGCCTAGGTATGTTCGCAACAGGGCTTGAAAGCATTGCATGTATCACAAACAAAAACAAAACAATGCGTGGAATTTATCTGGGAATAGGCTACTGAAGGTAGGGGCGAGCTATCTCGCTAGCTGTTTAATTTGGTTCCTTGGTTAACATAATGTAGGCTATGCTACGTTTTTTTGCACAAAATTGCGTCTGCTAATAAACTTAAACATAAACACAAACAATCGTGATCTCCTGTGGAATCCCTGACTGCGCCTTCAATGTTAGCCTACTATTATTTGTTGACATGAAACCTGAACGAACGGCAGCTGTTCCTGAAGTTCACTTGTCTATTTTTTTGTTTAATTAGGCAACTTCTTTTGCAGTGGCGCTTGAATTCCAGGAGCGGCGCTGCGCCGCTGATGAATACATTGTAGGGGAAACACTGATATAGCCACCTTCTTTGTTGTTCACCATAGTAGGACTGTCGTCATCCTGTTAAGCCCGCCTTAAGACTCTAACAAAATAGAGCGCTGTGATTGGATGACTTCCACGGCGTCATCCAATAGAAATTCCTATGGTTTGCTACTAGACGTACAGGCTGAGCAAATTAATTTGCCGCCGCTAGGGTGCGTCTTGATTTCTAGGCTAGTTCTAAGGGTTAATTGGCTTGTATGTTTATAACACAGACTAAAAAAAAGAGCATAACATAATTCAACAAAATTGATGGGTCAAATGAACCCAACTAAAGAATTTAATGTAAACCATTATTGGGTCAAAAGGACATGCCCATTTTCTGGGTCACTGTAACCCAACATCCCTGTCAGACTAACCCAATATCTGGATTGATCAAGCTACCCACAAGTTGGGTTAAATTACCAACCCAGCTTGTTGGGTCATTCTAACCCAACATGTTTGCAATTTGGGTCGTTTCCAACCCAGTGTTTTCTTCAGAGGCTCTCAACCCCACTGGCACCTCTGGAGGCGTGAATCTAGTGCACAAAGTAGCAACCTCCTAGAGACATTACACATTAACAAAAAAAAGGGGAACATGTAGCATTCAAATAATGTACATAGACTGAGGCAGAGCTTCAGTGGTCCACTGCTATTTTTTTTAACCCAGCTAGACACGCCCCTTTTCAAGACAATATAAAGATGATGCGTGTTATTAGTATGAGCAGAACTGCACATGTAGCAAACACACATATCAAAAGATTTAATCACCAAGACAAGGTAATTGTTTTCTTTGAATTAATTAATTTGTAACTTTTTTAATATAACTCAAATAATGCAAATAATTCATATGCAGTTTTGCCATTTTCTTAAGGTGTGCAGGCTAAGACAAAAAAAGAATAATTATAATGATAACAATAATAATAATATGAAGAATAATAGTAATAATAATAATAATAAAAATAATAATAAAAAATAATACATGTCAAAGACATGTCAACGTTTTAACATTTATGTCACTCATTATGGACTTCTATGTGAATTTAGCCCAGACATGAGAAACATTTGGACAGTCCTTGCTTCACTGTTCATGTAAGTATGAAATAAAAGGTGTAAGAAATTGCACTCTTTACTTTAGCAAATAAATATGAAAATATAAAAATGTATTAAGTTGGTTTAACAGTTTCAAGGTTGAAGCTTGTCTGCATTTTAATTGAATGAGAGTTTTGTAATATATGTATTTCTAACTGTTTATAATTAGTAGCCTACTGTATGTTACAGTCCTTTTATCAAACCATCTTTTTTTTTTTTTTTTAAATCTACATTTTTTAAACCTCTCTTTTGCAAAAATAAAAAAAAAGCCTTTTTCTAATTTTTTTCATCTGACAGTGCATTTCAGAATGATTGCTGCTGCAATGGACAACAAGACTTCAATGACAAAGCAGATCCACCCCAATCTAACGCCCCTGACTGGATGGCATCCATTGAAGACAGAAAGCTGGTCTCTCACATCACCATCCCTGGGAGCCATGACACCATGGCCCATTCCGGAGGTCCAGCGGTGATATGCCAGGCCTGGACTCTGAAAGATCAGCTCATGGTCGGCATACGCTATCTTGATATCAGGATGAATGGTCGTTCTGAAATTGTGCATGGAATATCTAAACAGAAAGCTCATTTTGCTGATGTGATAAAAATTACCCAGGAGTTCCTGAAAGAACACAAGAATGAAACTGTTCTCATAAGGGTAAAACCAGAATGGCCTTACAAAAAAAGGGTTAAAAAGGGAGTTCAAACAGTTATTCAAGGTTATGACAACATCATTATTAAGTCAAACATACCAACAATGGGTGAAGCTAGAGGCAAAATTGTGCTTGTACAGAAGGAGCAGTTTGACCTTGGCATTCCAATTCACGGTACTGATAAGGCAGGGGATTACAAGGTTGTTGATATTGATAAGAAAAAGGACAAAATTCTGATTCATTTGAAAGAGGCCATGAATCAATGTGGTAGGGATAAAGTAATACTGTCTTACTCAAGTGGCACAGGGTTTGGCACAATAAAGGGTATGTTATTATCACCTAAACGTGTAGCCAGGGAAGTTGATCCTTGGCTCTATAACTATCTGGAGGATCTGGAGAAGAATATTTTGCGAGAGGAATCTTGTTTTGGAGTCATTGCTATGGACTTCCCTGGCTTTGACCTCATACAAACTGTGATTAAGCTAAATCGTTGAACCATATATAAGCATAATTGTAAAGTCATTCTATGACTTCGATTTGAAGCCTTTGTATGCTGTATAAAATATTAAGTCCATATTCAGGAGTGTAAACTGCTTCACAAAACCTGTTGTATACATACAAAGCAAGTTGCATGGATAATCTACAAAACATTTTTTTAACAACTGAAACATGACAATCAAACAACTTCAGAAGCAATAAAGTGTTACATTAAGTATTTGTGGAATGCATAAATATAAACATTAGTAATTAAATCACACAGAATTGAGTGTTGATTTTGACCTCATGACAGTAGTCCGGGCCATGAATTAAAAATTCTGTAACCCTGTAGGCACTTTTGAGGAAAAGTTGCCATACATGATTTTTTGAAAGTTCAATGTCTTCTGAATTTAAATCCACTGTATAACATTGAAATAAAGGTTTTTACAATTGTTATTGAAACAATATGTGTATTGGCCATAGGCGAGACACTACAGGTGAATAGGGTAACATTATTAACGTAGGCCTATAGCTAATACCAGGAAACTTTCCTAGTTTGTTACTTACATTGATACATATTGGCGCGCGGTGTTGGTGATCACATTTTATCAGCGGATGTAGAGATGGAGGGCTATCAAACACAGTTCAGGTGCCAAGCGATTGATAATGTCAGCTCGAGATCAGAACTTCAGATGCAGAGGGAGACATTGCTGCGTCCTGACACTTATGAGTAGGCCTACGTGTTCTAGCCTACTCATGTTCTGGGAAGCTTTGAAGACCTGCTGTACATGAGCATTACCAATGGACTTGAGCCCTAGTAGCCTACAGGCCAATGTAGGCTATATGCTGTTGAAATTAATAAATGGATAAACGGATAAATTAGGCTCACTGTTGTGTCTTCGTTTAGCCTAATGAAACCTAGTCTAGCGTAAAGCGCTAAATAAGCAAAAATGCCATGTCAAACAGTGCTTGGGGTAGCCTGTATAGCCCGGTATAGCCAAGACTGACGTCGATGGGGAATTATTTGCTATGGTATGGCATGGCCATATTCAAATATAGGCTACTGTAGATATGTTCAACATAGGCTGAAACTGTGTTTAACGTGCCTTCTCCCAAAAAGTTTTAGTTATTAATCTCTAAAGTAATGAGTCAAAATAAAACAACTTCAGGCGGAGGCGGCGCTCTCTTCCACCATCTAGCCTGGCCCAGCTAGATGGTGTTCTCCCCCCGGTGCTCGTGGTTCAGTCCAACCATAGGGCAAAAAAGAAAATTAGAAAATTGACGCATCATTTCATTTTTTAACTTCTGAACAGAAAACCCTAACTGTGCTCAATTGAAAATCAAAATAAGCAACAATAACCCATTTACTGTGCCGTCCTAAAGAATGGATAACGGATTTTTAAGCCTATTTTTATATTTTTTCGTGTGAATTCTGCAAATGGAACATAGCACTGCAAAGCGTTACACGGACCGTTTCTATATGGAAATGAGTCATTGTCTATGTATGCAAACTTCAAAATGAATGTTTCATTTTGTTGACATTACATACAAAAATTTTACTAGGATAATTTATATCTCTTTTCATTATTCATTAAATAAAAAAATGCTGTCAGTAGTCTTAAAATATTGATTTTCGGCTTAACATAAAATGTTATGTAAGGGATAACGGCCGCCGAGGTGTCCTGTTATACGGAATTAATGGACGAGGGCGAGGGGCAAAAACTCCCCGACGCGCAGCCCAAGTCCATTAATTCCGTATAACTGGACACACCTCGAAGGCCGTTATCCCGCTTATCACCCGGTTGCCACTGTAAATAAACACGCGGTTCTGTTTAAAAAGAAGCTCACTAGTTCAGCTTGTTGTACAACTTTAGCATGGACAGTTAGCTTGTTTACAGTTGATTCCATTGTTGGGAAGCCTGCAACCAAAAGATTCTAGAGCGCTGCAACCGTCGTCCTACTATGGTTGTTATAGTTACCATTCATAAGCATTGATATGGAACGGTGTCCTGTTATTCAGAATTAAAGGCCACCCGCCAGCCAATCAGAAAAGAGTATTTATTCTCTCCGGGTGATAAAGCCTATTATTCAAGCTATGGATAGCCTATATAAACAAAACCCGCTGTAAAAGCCTTCAGAATATCCAATGGGTTGATATTTCTTATCATCCTCATGTAATAGCCAGATGTCAGATCCATGGTGGAGAAAAATACATTCTGGTATGGGCGGGCAAACAGGGTATAATCGTGCCAACGACTCCAGGCCTGGTGGGTGCGTTAGCAGAGTGCGAATTACCCCACCATAATTGGGGGGTACTGCTCCTTCACTTCTTCTGACCATCATGATCCATTACCATATCAATCCCCACCGTGATCGCCAAGTGCAACATGTGTTGTGCAACACACATACAAGGTCTAAACATGCGACAAACTGATAATCAGTAGGCTACAGAATATCTCATCGTTTTTATACTGTATATCCAAAAGAGAACTGTTTTGATCAACTCTGCCCTCTGCCCTCATCGTGTCGTCTCCCTGCGGTCTGCTCACGGCTTTTATCCTGTGCCTTTCCTGTCTGCTGGGTACCCCTTTACTTAACACATATGAACAGTGTATAAAAACCTAACTGCACCTACACTTTTAATGTAATTGTTTGTAGATAGAAAATAGTTTCGTTAAGATATCAGGGTTCTCGGATGAAACTACATTTGTCAAACTAAAAATAGGAAATAATAGAATGTAAAAACAATACCAACCAATTAAAAACAAATTCAATAGCACCTATTTAGCCTAGGCTACTTGGGTCTTTTTATGTTTCCACAGGTTTCACTGATATTATGTAGGCTTAGCTACATCAGACCCTCTGTGTAATATAAAAACACAGGATCTGTGCCAAACTAATTTCAAAAGGGCACAATAATTTATTCAAGATATAATGATAATGGACACCTAGGCTATGGAGTTCATCTCCTTGGAAATGACAATCGATTTTACCTCACCACAATGTAAAGGTTTATTTAAATAGAGAATTACCTTGGTAACTAACCAAGGTCCACTTTACTAGCCTCAGTGGGTAAGTAAGTAGCAGGTAAGTACAGTAGCCAGTAATTCAATGTATGAAGAGGTGACATGAGCTATGAAAGAACAAGCACGTTTATAAATGAAGGTTGTAAAATAACACATTTTCAACAAGCTAGACGTCAGTTAGCAACTTACATTTAGGCCTACCCATGCACGTCAGCAGCAAACCGAATTTAGCCTACTGGAGGAATTTACTTAGCGTTTTGTCATTCAATGTTGACACTTGCTCAGTTGCTTCTAGCGCCACGGTGGTTAAAAATGGTACGGTCCACAATAGGGGTTTCTGAAATCGCTTTACATTAAAATATTTCTACAGTGAAAACAGGAGTTGACTTGTATTGTAACTGTAATTATATTTTTTCAAAAAATATCGGACCCCCCCAAAAATATTTCTGTCTCTTTGGGGGGTACTGGGTCTTCATTGGGGGGTATAGTACCCCCCAGTACCCCCTGTAATTCGAACTATGTGCGTTAGTTCCAAACGTGTATCAATCCTTCAGTCTAGAATGAACTCACACACCAATGTTGCCGATGCAATTTATTAGTCCAGTCAGTGAAAATGCAAAGTGCTCCCAAAGTGCAAAACGTTTTCGGTCCAACTCAGACCATCCTCAGCGAAAACAATCGAAGAGGCGAAACGCCCTTAAATAGATTGCGTCTAGTTGACGCTAGATCTATCAATCAACTAGCCTAGTTTAGTTGAAGTGTGGTTGGCACTCTCTTAAAAGGCACTGTCCACCTAATAGGTGGTTGACATAGGTACAACATACATAGCCTAGATAATACAATGTGAGGTGAGAAATATAAAATAAAAAATGATATTGGAATGGAAATAACGAAAAATACACAAATAATAATGTTGGAACAAGAATGCAGATATGGAATATTCAACGGGATTTGAAATTACAATTTAAATACAAAGTTACCATAATGGTGTATAATGGAGTATGTTACAAGTATGTATGTATAAGGAAGGACTATTTAGTTCAGAGGAAACATGTCAGCAAGTCAAACTCGTCGTTTAAACCACTAGGATGCAGAGTTTTTAGATAAAAAATCCACCGCGCTTCAAGTTGGAGGAGAGCATGTGCTGCACAGCTCCTCCTGCGGGTGGAAAAGACTCTATCGATGCCCAAGAATTTTAAATCAGACACCGAGTGATTGGCCTCAGAAAAGTGTCGTGCAACTGGTGATTTCAGATCCTTTCTGTTGATAGCGCTACGGTGCTCATTGATACGAATCCTGAGTTGCCTGCACGTGCACCCCGTATACTGTAAACCACAAGGGCAATACAATAAATATATGACATTGACCGAGTTGCAGGTTATGAATTTCCTAATGTCATATTTTTTTCCCAGTGGAGAAGCTGGTGAAAGTCTTGTGTACATAGCCTAATTACATGAAGTGAAATTGCGACATGGGAAAAAAAACAGTCATGTCATCAAAGCGCTCACGTGGACGTTTGGAATGATCAAAAGTATCAGAGTGTACCAACTTATCCTTAAGGTTAGATGACCTAGAGTGAGTGAACAGCGGATCACTGGGGAAGAGCTCTGCGCATTTAGGGCCAGATGTACTAACGCTTTTGCGCCCACTTCTGGCGTATTTGTTTCGCAATGTGCGTGTAAAATCATTGCTAGGTATCAGTGTTGCGCGGGTTTGGTCACAAGCGGCCCGCGGTTGCCCGATATTTTAATCAACCCGACCGCAACTCGGACCGCGAATATTAATTAGGACAAAATTATACCCGACCCGCGATCCGACCCGCTTATTTACAAAATGTGTGCTTTTGGTTATAGGCTGCATGCAGTGTGACAGTAGGCCATTTCTGTAAAAACAAACAAATTTATTTACGAAACTTGATGCAGTAGAACTACACGCAGTAAGCATGCAGGACATAATGTTTGCGCAGGAGAAAGAATGAGAATAAGAGCGCAAGCACGCACGCAACGCACAAAGGATAAGAACACTAGGATAAGATTTGAAGGCCATGGACATACATCTTTCTTTCGAAAACAGAAATGGTGAGGCGAGGTAGGCAAGAGAGATACATTGCTGGTCAAAACGTTAGCGTAAGAACTGGTTTATAATGCTGAATGAAACACAAAGCTTTACTAAAGCACATCCACTGTTTAAAGTCACAAACACAACGAACTAAGGTAACTTTTATGCATGCGCGAACCTATACATACCGGTAGATATGGCTGTGTAGTCTGTGCCATAACATTTATTCCTGCAGGCTGCCCGTTTTGGCTGTCATACTTTTAAATGGCTTCGCAAGAAGTAGGCCTAGACCATAACCATAGCCTATATCGCTTTTCCTGAAGGGGTGTCTTTATTATTTTAACTCGCGTCTTGCTTCTTTACTGTTGACTTTACTGTATTGATGCTTTACTGTATTGATGCTAGCTTTCTCGTGATATTTTAAGTAGGCCTATTTGTAGAAAATATATATTTAATTAATTTTAACTGACCCGCCCGCAAATGACCCGAATATCATTAAAATATTTTGTTTATGACTCATAACCGCGGGTGACCGCGGTCATCCGCGGGCGACCGCTTAATTTCGGGCAGACCGCGCAACACTGCTAGGTATGTACAAACAGGCCGCAATGATGTAAAAGCGCAAACTGCCTGTCGCGGGAGCTGAGAGTGGCAGATTGAGTTTGTCATGTCATGCATATGCATTCTTGGGAGGATCCAGGGTAAAGTGGAAGTTTAGCGTAAAAAGATGGGAGGGGAAGAGTAAATAGCGCCTATGTATTCCGCGGTATGTACAAAGACTGCTCCTGCAGCCAGGCCCGTCGCTAGAAGGCAAGCAAACCAAGCAATTGCTTGGGGCCCCGAGCTGGCCAGGGGCCCCAAGACAACGACTGGTTAAAGATAAAATGCAACGACAAACTGTGAGCGCCCCTTTGATAGTCAATGCAGTAAAGTGCAACGACACTGTTACCGACAATACCGGGATCCCCCTCAAGGGGGCCCCTCTCAGTAGTCGCTGACAGCAGCCAGCCCTCTGCTGCTGCCGCGAAAATATAAAACAGGCAGTCATGATGAAGCGGAGTTATGCGTCCGGAAGCCAGAAGAGAAAGGAAGAGGATGACAATAAAAAACAAGATAGTGGTAAGTGATAAATTACACTGGATAAAATAGCTTTACTTGTCTTGTACAAATGGTGTAATGTCGCAGCAGGAAGGCTAGCCTAGCAAAAAATGTTTATGTTAACTACCTGCCTGACGGCCCATGCTGCTTGTAACAAACTAGAACAGTTAGCGCAACTTTTTTTTTCGACGGACGGAATATGGTTACATACTGTAATATGTTTATTAATAGGATAAGGAAGACGCAGATCTGTTCCAGAATCACTGTTTATCGTATATAATGACATAACATTGCTATAGCTTTGTAATAGGTTTTGATGAAAGTGGCATAGCTTCTCTGCTATACTAACTATTCGACCGTGATAATCTATTTACCAAATGGGGGTTAGGAAAACCACACGATAAATTCCGTGCATCAAAGCAGACTGGAACATTCATGTCTAGTAGTATTCATGCACGCCAGCTGTTTACTGTCTTTAAAGCATCAGGTGCGTCTGTCTAATTCTCAAACAGCAGAATGCTTAAATGCTATGTTAAGCTACAAGTAGGCCTAGGTCAATGTATAACATTAGCTTGGGATGTTTTTACAGTAAGCATTGGTAGTTGTGAAAGCAGCTGCATCCCTTCTAAACATCAAAATATGGAAATGCTAACATATCTTTTCTTTCTCCCTCAAGGTGCTTTGCTTAAATTTCTCAGCCCTCAGGCTCTTCCTAAGGATACCTCCACTGATGAAGATGGCCTGAAAGGTTAATCTTATGTGTGTGTGTGTGTGTGTGTGTGTGTGTGTGTGTGTGTACTTGTATTTATGTTGGATTTTCAAATTGCTATACAACCTGCACTCTTTATAGTTTGAACAATGCATCCTTTTTCTGCATAAGATGGCAGTGTTTTATTTTCTCACTTTGTGAGAACTGAAAAATGTTAATGTGAGTGTGTGTGTTTAAGTATGTTGGATTTAGTTATTGTGCACTTTTTTACATTTATATTGGATTTTGTGGTGGAACATGTGGTGTTTTTGCAAATGTTCAAATGTTCAAAACTAATGCACAGTATATATATATGCAACTGCAGTATTGCACTGTCAAAAGTTTGTATTTATATAAACTGTGGGTGAACTTAAACTGTATGGCTATGCGGTGGTTCCTGTAGGCTTTGCGTGCGGTGGGGGGGGGGGGCCTCCATGTCCATTTTGCTTGGGGCCCCCAAATTCCTTGAAACGGCCCTGCCTGCAGCGCACGTCTATTCTGCGCCTAAATACGTGCGCCTTGTAAAAGCAGGTGTTAATCCAAATTGAAGTTCAATGCTTCAATAAGAGAACCTTTCAAAGACAACAGAATCGCTATTTAGAGCACCAGTTTTGAAAGTCTTTGTAGGCTACTATAAAAAGCAACATTAACTTTCGTTGGCCTTTCGAATGTCTTACTTTCACTTTCACGTCATTCACTTAAACATTCCTACTTGCTAGATTTGACCAATCTTCCATAGCCTACGTTCACAAGTAGTTTGAGTAGAACTACTGATCTTCATTATCTCCCTGCTTGTTTACATCATGTAGGCTATAGTATTATTTCATGATCGTTTGATTCTTTTTAATGCTGTCATCAGTTTACTTCATTCAACTGGGCTTGTATAGGCGCTGCCATTCAGTTGTGGTCTTGACTTGGGTCTGACAGCGTTCGCAGTCTGCGGTGTGTCCATGACGCGGATACCGCTACGTTCGCAAATGTACGTACATCTGGCCCTCAGTGTCAGTCTGGAGAACATGCCAGTGATGTTAGATGATCACTGGAACACACTGCAACTCACAGCCTCCATTACAGGTGTGACCATAGAAGTTGTGTTCTGTAATACGTTACCCCTCTGTACCTTGTCATTCCTAAGAAACTCATCCAGGCGTGCCTGGACTTCACAGGTAGTTCACTCACTCTGAGGCTTACTGAAAAACATCATTGAGAGCTCTCTATCAGGGCAATGCCTAATGAACATGGCGGCGACTTCTACAGTCTGCAGCCACAACGCCCTGCTGTCATGTCCCAAAGACTGCTCTGCTACCTCAGCTGCCTTCCTACTGTAATCCAGTACTCAAGAGGTTGCTCATTGACATACGGCGTAGTGGAATAAAAATCAGCAAGAGGCATGCCCGAATGCACTGTCGAAATGCTGTCTGAGAATGCAAAAGACAGCATCCACGTTAGGCTACCTGAATCAGACACCTGCACATTATTACGAAGCCAGATCCAAATTACATCCCTGGCACGGCCCATCAGTCTGATAAGCAGCTCATCCACAGAGTCCCTCCCAGTGCAGGCACCCCTGTTCAGATACATTCTCATTAATCCCTCCCACTCACTCAGAGAGTATTTATCACTACCATAAAGAAAGGCGGTTCCTTCCTCTCAGACTTGACTAAACTTGTATTAGGGCCACATGAAGAGAAAATATTTTTGAAAATTCCGAGATAAAAGTCAAAATTTTCGAGATGAAAGATCAACATTTTTGAGAAACAAAGTCAGAAATAATTTCTGAGATTAAATTCAGAATTTCTGAGAAAAACAGTCAACATTTTTCAGATAAAAGTCAAATATTTTGAGATAAAAGTCAGAATTTTCGAGACAAAAATCAAAATTTTTGAGAAACAAAGTAAGAAATAATTTCTGAGATTAAAGTCAGAATTTCTGAGAAGAAAAGTAAAAAAGTTTGACATAAAAGTCAAAATTCTGACTTTAATCTCAAAAATTCTCAAAAGGTTATCTGAGGATAGAAAAGTTTCCATGACAACAGCACAACACCCAAAAGATAATTTTTTAGGATAAAAAGTCGAACATTTTGAGAATAAAAGTCAAAATTTTCGAGAAAAAAAGTCAGACATTTTGACTTTAAAGTCAGAAATTCTGACTTTTTATCTTGAAAATGTTGACTTTAATGTCTTTTGGGTGTTGTGCTGTTGTCATGGAAACTTTTCTATCCTCAGAAAACCTCCCTCTTACTTTGCTTAATTTTCTTGTTAAAGGTCCAGTATGTAGGAAATAATGGAAAATAAACTGTAACCATTCCAAAAATGATCACCATATGTTGTCAGAGAGTGAGGAAACACGATGAATTGACGTAATGGCTTATTTGACAACATTACTCTAACCCGTGAAACCCCGTAAAACCCATGAAAAAAAATCAGTTACGGGGCGGAATCTCTTGGAATTTTCGTTTATGTTTTGAACGATTAATTCTAGAATAGCGTATTAATAATGGGCTGGCGCGTCCTCCTATTTGGGTTGCCAAATTAGCCAACTGTCAACAGCTGTCAGTTGTAGTCATGAACGCCTACAAGAGGCAGGCAAATTTCCAAAATTAAAACAAGAAACAAATTAAGTGGACATCGGAGGAGCTTCCTGAGATGGTGACGTCTTCGTCAAACTAAGAATATCAAGTCTGACGCAGAGCTGGCCATATTTCTCCACAAGAGGTAGCCTATGCTAAACTTCATCTGCATCGCTAACTTCAGCTAAATATGTTACGTTGGTTAGAGAGGTATTTTTTGTTTTCACTGTTTCCATAATGTGTAGCTGGGTCATGGCTGGAGAAACGTTAAAGCAGCTGCAGGTCAACTAACGTTAGCTAAGTCTTCATTACATCTGGCAACCCAGAAGAGCCTTGCGTCTGGTAGTCTTGAGAACGTTCACCAGTGTTTTGATTTTGGCCTACAGAACGTTCGTAAACAATCCTACAAATCGCACCAAATATACATGTGAAGCTATGGTCACACCCCAATAACTGTCCGCAACTGCCATATTCTTCAGACTGCAATCAGCAAAACTAGATGTACCGCAGAGCGGTACAAAATATGACCGCCGCCCAGTCCAGCACATGTTTTCCACAAAAATAAGTCACGCTGAAAGGCATATATGATTCTAACTGTCTCACTGAATTGCATTATGCACACTCAATTCTCACTGGTATCTGCTAGACAACAAGTACCAAAACATGATTAGTTCATATATTTCACATGTAATATACATTTTATACAACCCCACCCCCATCTTGCCTGTTCATAATTCTGAGAAATTCTTGAATTGTGTGCATGTGTGCGTGTACAAGTTTATGTTTATGTGTGTGTGGGTGTGTGGGTGTGTGTGTGTGCGTGCATGTGTGTGTTTGCCTGTTTATGTGCCTGTGTGTGTGCATGCGTATATATGTCTACTGTGTGAGTATGTGTCATACGTAGGATTACTGTGAATGTATGTGTGTGCGTGTGTATCTGTTTATGCACATGTGTGCATATGGAATGGGTTTACATGACCCCTGGAGGCAAACATACGCAAAAAATTGGTCATCCTAGGCCCTACGGTTCTCAAGATATTCACAGAAAACTGTGTCTGCCCTACCCTCCTTTCGGGGGGTCCAGTCCAGCGGGGGGGCAACAGATCAAAACGAAAAGCGATGGTTCCATGCTATCCATGTGGGGTTACATGCCCACCAAGTTTTGTGTACCCCGGTCTTTCAGTGTCCCGGGAATCCTTGTTGGTGTACGGTCACTAAATGTACACATAAATTATTTTATTGTAAGGCCCCCCATGGATGAAAGTCCACGAAACTTGGCATGCATTCGGAGGGTGTCATAATGATCCTACACTTTCAATTTCGTGCAGTTTTGACCATGTCAGCCAGAGATATTGTGATGAAAACACCTAATGTTTTGCTTTTTAATTTTTAACTAGGTGGCGCTATACATGAAATAAGTGGTAATGGGATAGGTTGACATGCCCCTTTAAGACCAACATACAAAAAAAAGGTGGACCTCCTAGGCCCTACGGTTCTCGAGATATTCACAGAAAACTGTCTCCGGCCACCTACAGGCCAGTTGGTGTATAGTAACATAAATTAATTTATTGTGTGGCCCCCCATGAACGGAATTCCACGAAACTTGGCGTGCATTCAGAGGGTGTCATAATGATCCTACACTTCCAATTTCGTCAAGTTTTGACTATGTTAGGTCACAGATACCTGCGATTACAATACCTCATTTTTACTTTTTTGTGTTTAACTAGGTGGCGCTATAAATGAAATGAGTGGTTATGGAATGGGTTGACATGGCCCTTTGAGATCAACATACAAAAAAAAATGGTCCTCCTAAACCCTACGGTTCTCGAGATATTCACAGAAAACTGTGTCTGCCCTACCCTCCTTTCGGGGGTCCAGTCAGGCCCGTCGCTAGAAGGCAAGCAAACCAAGCAATTGCTTGGGGCCCCGAGCTGGCCAGGGGCCCCAAGACAACGACTGGTTAAAGATAAAATGCAACGACAAACTGTGAGCGCCCCTTTGATAGTCAATGCAGTAAAGTGCAACGACACTGTTACCGGCAATACCGGGATCCCCCTCAAGGGGGCCCCTCTCAGTAGTCGCTGACAGCAGCCAGCCCTCTGCTGCTGCCGCGAAAATATAAAACAGGCAGTCATGATGAAGCGGAGTTATGCGTCCGGAAGCCAGAAGAGAAAGGAAGAGGATGACAATAAAAAACAAGATAGTGGTAAGTGATAAATTACACTGGATAAAATAGCTTTACTTGTCTTGTACAAATGGTGTAATGTCGCAGCAGGAAGGCTAGCCTAGCAAAAAATGTTTATGTTAACTACCTGCCTGACGGCCCATGCTGCTTGTAACAAACTAGAACAGTTAGCGCAACTTTTTTTTTCGAACGGACGGAATATGGTTACATACTGTAATATGTTTATTAACAGGATAAGGAAGACGCAGATCTGTTCCAGAATCACTGTTTATCGTATATAATGACATAACATTGCTATAGCTTTGTAATAGGTTTTGATGAAAGTGGCATAGCTTCTCTGCTATACTAACTATTCGACCGTGATAATCTATTTACCAAATGGGGGTTAGGAAAACCACACGATAAATTCCGTGCATCAAAGCAGACTGGAACATTCATGTCTAGTAGTATTCATGCACGCCAGCTGTTTACTGTCTTTAAAGCATCAGGTGCGTCTGTCTAATTCTCAAACAGCAGAATGCTTAAATGCTATGTTAAGCTACAAGTAGGCCTAGGTCAATGTATAACATTAGCTTGGGATGTTTTTACAGTAAGCATTGGTAGTTGTGAAAGCAGCTGCATCCCTTCTAAACATCAAAATATGGAAATGCTAACATATCTTTTCTTTCTCCCTCAAGGTGCTTTGCTTAAATTTCTCAGCCCTCAGGCTCTTCCTAAGGATACCTCCACTGATGAAGGTTAATCTTAACTGAAAGGTTAATCTTATGTGTGTGTGTGTGTGTGTGTGTGTGTGTACTTGTATTTATGTTGGATTTTCAAATTGCTATACAACCTGCACTCTTTATAGTTTGAACAATGCATCCTTTTTCTGCATAAGATGGCAGTGTTTTATTTTCTCACTTTGTGAGAACTGAAAAATGTTAATGTGAGTGTGTGTGTTTAAGTATGTTGGATTTAGTTATTGTGCACTTTTTTACATTTATATTGGATTTTGTGGTGGAACATGTGGTGTTTTTGCAAATGTTCAAATGTTCAAAACTAATGCACAGTATATATATATGCAACTGCAGTATTGCACTGTCAAAATTTTGTATTTATATAAAGTGTGGGTGAACTTAAACTGTATGGCTATGCGGTGGTTCCTGTAGGCTTTGCGTGCGGTGTGGGGGGGGGGGGGGGGCCCCCCTTTCCCTTTTGCTCGGGGCCCCCAAATTCCTTGAAACGGCCCTGGGTCCAGTCCAGCGGGGGGGCTACGAGATCAAAACGAAAACAGGAGGTTCCATGCTATCCATGTGGGGTTACATGCCCACCAAGTTTCGTGTACCCCGGTCTTACAGTGTCCCGGGAATCCTTGACGGAAATTTGGACATGTGAAAAAGAAAAAAAAAAAAAAAAAAAATCTGACTAAACCTATATGACCGCCGCTTCGCTGCGTGGCGGTCATAATAAAGAGCAAACAAATGTCCATGACAAGTTAGAATTAAACTCATTCAAGTGTTTATGAAACATACATGCACCAACACACTACATGCTCAGTGTCTATTTCACAATGGCTTTTTCTGTTCAGAAGTACAGACCTTTTTGAATATTTACTACACTATCACTCTGACTGATCAGATGTGGAGCCAGTGGCGTAACTATAGTAGGTGCAGCAAGTGCAGTCGCACCTGGGCCCGTGACCTCCCGGGGCCCGTCGCTACCCCCGCCCTGCCTCCTTTTTTAAATTTTTTTTAAGAACTTTAGAATGTTAGAGCACGGAGAGTGAAGCGTCACTTTGACGATCTATCGGAAGATGAGCGCTTAAACGATGCAGAGAGATACTTCAAAGTGCAGGTATTTAATGCAACTCTGGACATCATAATCAGTAAGCTCTCCCAAAGATTTGCAAGTAGCCTATGCGGGAAACTTGTCATGTGTTTGAGTCTTTACGTCCTATGACCCTTCAACTCGCAGGTGATGATGAACTGCTTGAAAAGGCAAGACGTTTGTCAGACCATTATAGCAGGGACATTGCACCGACATCCCCAACACAACTCCTCTCATTCAGGTCTTGCTTTAAAGCAGAGATTTCACAGAAGTCATCTATTTTTCAACTTGCCAAAATGCTGGTAGATTATGACAGTGTAACATCCACATTCGGGGAAGTGTGTAGCCTACTCGTGTTGTTTCTGACATTGCCTGTGACTGTGGCAACAGCTAAGCGATCTTTTTCCAAACTCAAACTTATTAAGACCTATACCTAAGGAACAGCATGGGGCAGGAGAGGCTCCGTGGGTTAGCTATCCTGTCCATTGAAAATACGAGAGCCAGAGCATTAAATATTGAGAACATCGTTGACGATTTTGCACAACGAAAGGTTCGTAAGATGGCCTTCTTCTATTGGCCTAATTCACGCATATTGGGGATTGTATGCATATGAATGATTTTATTTGGTTTCTGGACGGTTAAATAAGTTAGGCTACATTAAGTTTTGTTTCTGCGCAGTGCGAGTTTATAAGCAAGCAATCTACGCTTGCAGTTTCAGCAGAGGGTTGAAGAGGCGCATTGAGTGTTCCCATAATTCCATGCGAGTTGATGTTAATGCAGTAATATTAGATTACCCTGGCCTGCAGGCTGTCAATAAAATGATTTTTAAATGTTTTCACATGTAATGGATATGTAGTCGTGTGTTTTTTATTTGAAATTGTAATCTGTAACTACTAAACTACTTCGGTGCCTCAGGCCCTTTGCATAAATAATTGAAGTCACCCTTAATGTGTATTGCATGTATCAGAGCTAATTCATCCTGGGCCTACGTTTATTAGTATGGGGTCCGCGTAGCGCTCTCGCACCTGGGCCCACCATTGGCTTGTTACGCCACTGTGTGGAACACATGATCTCCATATTCAAGTAGGCTATACTAGCAATTATGAAAGAAGACATAAGCTAGCCTACTTGCAATTTTGTATATTTTTGAGGCTTCTACATTGGTGTTATTTTTGCACAATTGGCACTAGGCCTACCAGCACCCGCCGCAATTTCAACTTACCTTCGAGTAACTATTTTGATACGCTCACAGAGTCCTGGCCCTGAGCCAAAATTGGAGGGGTGGGGCCTGACAAGAGCTGTTATTGGATCAGTCCAGTGTCAGTATGGAAAATTACCCAATGGGCCCCTGACTGTACTTCTTTTGGGCTGGTCGTTGGCCAAACAAATTAAATTATATATAGCCTATTTTATCCGTCTAAAAGGTGCGTCGGCCCACCTGGAAAATGCCCGGTATGTCAGATGTCCAGTCCGTCCCTGACGGTAGCCTACTGTTGGCCATTGACATCTAGACAAGGCCGATGAGGCTGTGATTAAAATTCGGGACTGGAGCTGTCCCTGACGGGACAAATCAAAATCACCCGGACAATGTCCCGGACAATTCGGGACGGTTGACAACCCTAACAACACCCGCCCCCGCGTGTGTTCTTAACCTATCTGCATGAGTATCAATCTTTATGATGCTCCACACACCAGACACAGATATGTGAACAAGTATATCCATTATACGGACCTATTGCAGACTTGATAACACCCGCCCCGTGTGTGCTCTTAACCTATCAGCGTGAGTATCAATCTTGATGATGCTCCACGCAGCTGGCGCAGATATGGGAACAGGTGTACCCATCATACGGACCTATTGTGGACTTGACAACACCCGCCCCGGACTTAAATGCTGTCTGGGGTAGCTTTGTCTACCCCAGTTTTGCCTCAGTTGACCCCACATGCAGCAACACATTTGGCTATTTCTTGCCTTTGCCTACAGTCCATAATACTCTGGCAAGCACACACCTTTGCACACCCCCACACCTCGCTACTTACATGCACAATCATAGGTACTCCAAATGATAATGCAAAAGGCTACAGTTCATTCAGTCCTACCTTCCACAATAATTCTACCCATGGTAGTGCCTCCTCATTGAGCTCCTGTTCTGAGACAGGAAATAATGAAACACACCACAATGAAACATGCCATCCACCCAGTTCCTGCACAAGACAGACTGAGGGTGTTTTACAGCAGATACTTTATTGTGGCAGAATATGGCAGCATCAAAGAATGCCAGCAGGAGTCTATATGCCCCTCTCATGCTCCAGCATACAAATCCTTTCTACCAACCTAAAGTGTTGACCTCACCCTTTAGAAGCAGACATTGAGCTGCGTGCCTTCTGTCCAAAAGGCAGGACCAGCTGTGGTTACACACATTATGTCTATAAAGAACTGTTTGTCTGTTTGAGGGTCAAGCAGAGGGCCATGCACTGTCAAAGCACACTGACTTGTGGAAGCTATCATCAGGCTACAGGCCCCATCACTTAAGAGCTGTGTTGTAGCATCTTGGAATAGTGTCTTTATTGAACATATCTGTCTAAGTGCAAGTGTCACCAGGTGGGGGGCGCCTGTGTGGCCACCTCTTTCACAAACTACTCTGAGGAGCAACCATGGACCTCCAAATATGTCAGGACACTCAAATGATTTAAAAAAATTGTTTATTAGAAAAGGTATTTAAAAGAGTCTTATGGTCACAAGAGTGACGTGGTCCTTCAGTAGAATCCCTCTGCGTGGCCACAAGGGGTCTGCAGTCAATCCAGACCTAACTCGGTTCAGTCGCCGGCAGGTTAGAGAAGTATGAGTGGACCCGCCACGGCCGCTGTCGTGCCTCAGATTGTTCCCAACTGGCAGGAGGTGGAGTTAGCCCATGAGCCGGTGCCCCTCCTGTCTGTCGCTGCTGTAACAGGGCAGATAATTAGCTGCTAGGTGGTGGTTGACTTGCCAATCCTACCAGTCCATATAGTATGTCACAGCACAGCACACAGTCACCACAGGTAATTGCACACAAGACCTCTCCTGTGTATATTAATCACTGCACAATATATAGCTCACAGTCACCACAAACAGTTGCACACCCCACCTTCCCTCTATATAATAATCACTGCACAATATACAACACAGTCACCACAAAAGAGACTACTACGTGGGAGGGCTATAGGCTACTAGCTAGTTCAATATGACAGCAACGCATTGGACCACAGTTCATTCAAAACGAGGACAGGGCAGCAAAGCCGGTGGAGGCCGGAGGGAGGAGTTAGACACTGGTGTTTTTAGTTAATAGGTTTCAGGAGGAGAGCAAAGTTTCAGTCAAGGCACAAACAATTTCACCGTCATAGAGAGGGAGGTTACAGTAGTCCAATCAGAGGGTTTTTTTAGTTTCAGTCACTGGAATATCAAAGTTCTTAGTAGCCGGAAAAGTTGTTACAGTCACGGGAATGTTTATAGTTACGGCACCAGAGGCAACGTTTCGTCACAAGCAGCTGATTCCCAGTGGCAATGATAATTCCTTTACGTTATGACAGCACAGCACAGGACACAACATATGCAGCCGCCTCTGTTCCTCCGAAGCGAATGGTGGTGGACAGAAGGCACTAAGCTCTAAGGGAAGGCACGAGTAGGACGAGTCCATGACCTTAGGAATATATGCCGGGTTCGGTCGTAATGAGATTTTAGAATCTCCTGGGCCAAACTGCAGGCATGATGGATGCACCGATAAGGCGTGTAAATCACCAACTCGCTTGGCTGAAACGCCAAAAGCAGTGCTGTCTTAAGTGAAAGCATCTTCACATCCACCTCCAATAAGGGTTCGAAAGGAGGTCCCGATAAAGCTTCCAGCACCAGTGGCAAATCCCATCCGGGAGACAATGATTTAGTCACCGGGCGTAAGCGGCGCGCTCCGCGCATGAAACAACAGACCAGGGGATGCTGTCCCACTGTCTTACCGTTTAAACCCACATGACACGCAGATATAGCGGTCAGATATACTTATACAGATATACTATCGTGGAGAACGCTTTTCCCTTGTCAAGGAGAGTTTGTAGGAACGTTAACACAATCCCTACAGAACACTGAAAGGGCACTTCACCAGTAGAAGTGCACCATTTTTCAAATACACGCCACTTAGCATCAAACAAAGTACGCGTGGATGGAGCTCTTGCACTCTGAATAGTCATGATAACATTTTCAGGTAGACCACAAGACGTCAAATTCAACCCCTCACGGGCCAAGCCCAGAGGGCCAGGCGCTCTGGATGGGGGTGAAAGATTTCCCCTTGTGCTTGAGACAGTAGGTCTCTGCGCAACGGTAGTGGCCACGGGTGTGCGTAAAGCATCTGTGTTATCTCCGCTAACCAGTGTTTCTGAGGCCAATTCGGAGCTACCAGAATGACCGTGAAGTTCTCATCCCTCACCCTGGCTAGGGTGGGGGGTATTAGAGCTAACGGAGGGAATGCATAAAGGAGAGTGCGCGGCCACGCGTGTGCTAGCGCATCCACTCCCAGCGGGGCTTCCGTGTCGTTCAGAGAGAAATACAGGGGACATTGTGCGTTCTCTCTGGAGGCGAACAGGTCCACTAACGGGCGACCGTAGCGTGACCAGATCTGTTTCACGATCTCTGGGTGGAGTGTCCATTCCCCGTAACGGGGGTGACCCCTCGATAGCAAATCCGCCCCTTGATTCATTACTCTGGGCACATGTGTTGCCCTGAGAGAGAGAAGGTTGGCATCGCTCCAAATTATCAGTTTGTGTGCCAGCCTGTGTAGTTGTGGAGAGCGTAAGCCTCCCTGCTTGTTGATGTAAGCCACTACAGTCGTGTTGTCCGTTCTGACCAGGACATGAGTATTGTGTACATACGGCAGAAAATGCCTCAGAGCCAGGAAGACTGCAATTAGCTCGAGATTCCATTGGCCATTCACAGATCTCCCTTCGTGGGTGGCACCCCATCCCCACAGAGATGCATCGGTGGTGATCACCTTCCTGCCGCAAATTGTGCCCAGTGGCACTCCCTGCGTCAGGAAGTGTGGCCGTTTCCACTGACATAGCGTCATCGCGCAGTCTGCTGACACAAAGATACAGCGGTGTGAGTGAGCTCGAGGGTCTAAACCGAGTGTTGTTACCCAGCGTTGAAATCCCCTCATATATAGCCTGCCTAGGTGAAGAGTGACCAGTGCTGATGCCATCAGACCCAGCAGTCTGTGGCAATTCCGTAATGTCACATATTTTCCCCTGCAAAACAAAGCGAGACATGCACGCATCGCCTCTGTCCTGTCTAGAGACAAGCGAGCCCTCATCGTGACCGAGTCTAGGGACAGGCCAATAAAATGTATTGATTGTGTAGGAGTCAGTACACTTTTCTTTAAGTTGAACTTGAACCCCAGCAATGACAGGTGTGTCATTAGGTGTTTGGTATGTGCGACTGCTTCCTGTTGCGACCTCGCAGCTAGGAGGCAGTCGTCCAGGTATGTTGCCAGACAAATTCCGTTTGTCCTGAGTGGTCCCATCGCAGCCTCCGTACATTTGATGAAGACACGTGGGCTGAGTGACAGGCCAAAGGGCAGGACTAACTACTCGTACGCCACGCTCCTGTAGGCAAATCTGAGATATTTTCTGTGAGGGGGGTAAATTCGCAGATGAAAATATGTGTCGGCTAGATCGAGGCTGGAGCTGGAGGTCTGGGTTGAGCAGTGGGACGCTTTGGGATCCTGTAGCTGGGCGGAGGACGAGCTACCGCCTGAGCGAAGGAAGGTCGAGGAGTCGGAGCGGGGGGCGTACCCCATATGTGAGATACCAAACGAATGCTTGAAAGAGAACAGCAACTCTGCGAGGGGTGAACGTTTTCACCCCCCTGAAATCCGATGTTGCAGTGCTCACAAGAGCGGATTCCAGCCAACTTGTTCGTCAGAGCCACCGGTGCAGATTCTTGCAGATTTCACTCACGACAGGCCTGTCTGCAGTCCAGCCACACTTCTGTGGCAGCTCGGCTATCCTCTGCGTTCCCCCAACGACATCCTCTCGACTGCAAATGGAGGCTTAAAAGTCCAAGCATACACCCCGTGCACCAATCACCAACCCGTTTATCTCCCGCTACACACCTGAACCCACTTTGTAAATAAAGTGCATCCAGACTTAGTACCCGTGTAAACCCAGGTTTCCCTGTTTTGGTTCCCTCCCCCATTTTTCCCTTACTTATTCTACCCCGTGACACCAGCAGGGCTTTGTGCGATACCTTTGCCCACATTTGTAGCCTGCATTGGTACCCTGATCTGTGCTTTCAACTTACCGCACGTGACTGGTGCTCAGTGTGTGTCACGTCTTGTCTCAGTCTCTAATGATTGAAATTAATGAAATTAGTCTCTAATTTCCCTCACGGGATCAAAAGAGTATATATACTTAATGTCAAGTGTGCTCAATATGGGCTACTGGAGCCTGTCAATTCACACTGACTGGTCTGTGTTGTCAGCCTCACGCCAGCACGCCAGCTATCACTGTTAGGGCCAAAGAAAGTTGTACAACAAAAGTCAACTTCTTTTTAAACAAAACCGCTTGTTTCCTTGCGGAAGCGGTTCTCGGCGGAGGCCTCGGCCTCGTACATTAACTTTGTATAATGGAACACCTGATGTGCTGTACCGGTCTTTTCTCTCACTCCCAGTATGCACCAGAGAAACACAGAGGAAGTAAGGCCTACAATGTCACAAGGACCGTGTAGTCACTGTCCTCAAAAAGCACCCCCAATTTAGAGGTGTAGAAATGCCTATTAAGGTTAAGGTTCACCAACCTTAACTATGCCTACTCAATAATCACGATCTTCAACTCCCCCTGCCACAATTCTAGCCTACATTCCAGTGATTTTAGTTGTGTCCAGTTTTCATGGAACCACATGAGCCCTCTCCTGTAAATGACTTAAATATGCACTTGAGCCTTTCGGCCCAGAAATCAATGGGAAAAAATTGATCTAGTTTTTCATTTTAGAGGTGAATGTATGAGACTGTTACCTGAACCTTTGTGGGATCTCTCAACTGGGCTCCCTAAGATAGATTGCTGATTGGCATTGAATGCATCAGGACAGAGATAGGCTATCATAGCAGAGGAAATGTGTGTAACAGACCTTACAGAAAAAAAATGGTCAATGAAGTGATTAGTGTGTGTGTGTGTGTGTTTCAGTGTGTAGTGAGCCTTTATGTTTGGGTTCCGGAAACTAGTGTTACCCTGTTTTTTTTTTTTTTATTATTTTTTTTTTGGGGGGGGGGGGGGTGTAAAAAGAGGCTTTTTATATCTTGTATAATGCTTATATTGTTAAAACATATATTACACTTGTATTATATTTATATTATATTTCATATCTAACAATGCTGGATGCAGGGTGTGTTTGAATCCCCCCCTCTCTCTTTCTCTCTCTCTTTCTCTCTCTCTCTGTGTGTGTGTTTGTTTCAAGGTGTGGTGGGTCTGCATGTTTGGAGGTGAAAACAGGAACTGGCATAAAGTAGAGAAAACTAGAGAGCATAGGGGAAAGAGACCGCTCTAGTTTATAAGAGTAATTTCACAGCCAGCCTGTCCTCTCCAGCATGCTAATATTCTCCTCTTTGGACTGCAAGTCTCTCCTCAGCACACCCTCATTCTCATACACACACACACACACGCACACATACATACACACACACGCACGCACGCACACACACACACACAGAAATACACACGCGCACGCACGCACACACACACACACAGACATACACCATACACGCACGCACACACACACACACGCACACACACACACACTACTCCATTCACACATGCTTTTGTTTCAACTGTTTTACCTTGGTAAATTAGAGGAGAATCATAGACTATTAAGCTTTGCAGTGAGAAAGACACAGGATGCAGAACTGACAGAGAAGGACATCTTTGAGTTTAAAACCATATACTGTAGATTCCGACGACAATTCTGACTTTCTAATAACAAGGTCCTCTTAGCTGGTTCAAGTTATGCTGACTTCGGAATGGCTACGGCAATATTTAGAACTTTCACTAATCTGCCTCTGAAAATAAAATGGAATGGTTTCAAAACAGATGGCGTTTATGCCTACAGACAACAGATCAACTAGGCCAGTGCTCATTCACCTCAATTCTGGGACCATCCTGAGATAGAGCTCTGCTGAGAGTTCTGTCTTGGTACAACGCTGCCCTCTTGCGGTCAGAAAATAATAACACTGTACACTACACAAGATGTCAAACTAAGCATTTTAATAGCATTTTCAAACTATTAGTTAGGCAGATTAAACATGGAACAAGACGAAAGGTTTCCCAGTAAACTGTAGGTGTAGGCTTTGTTCCTTACTCCACTGGAAAAAAAGTTTGCCACCTCCACAATTATGACATCTTTGCTTGAAGTTAAACATTTGCTAAGGGTAGTTGTACAGTTTATTCTATTATTACAATACTTTAATGCACCAAACCATTTTTGGCAGCATATTAAATAGTGCTTTTAATATAGTATTTAGAGGTTTATAATTCAACACTAATCACAGTACAATACTGACATACAAACTGAATTACATTGAGGCAACAGGGTGAAATAAGATGACATCATGTTAAAATTTTTATGCTTGACCGACAAAAGTAATAGTTCCCAAATCTGAAAAGTTCTGAGGTGGCACAGGGTTTTTGTTCCTTACTGGAAAGCTGACATGCCCTTTCAACAGTGGTGTAGCTCTGGTCAATCAAAGTATAATATATATATATATATATATATATATATATATATATATATATATATATATATATATATATATATATATATCAGGCTTGTGCAAAATTCCAGGGTAATGCTTTAAGATAATAACATGTGCTTATTAGGTATTAACAGTGCCTAATAAGCAGTTAACAATTCATTACTAACAGTTAGTTAACTGTTGTTATCCTTTAATAACATGAACTAACTGTTAACATGCGGCTTGTAAGTGTTAATAAGCAGCCTTTTAAGTTACTTACAAGCATATTTGTTAAAGCAACACCATATGCGATACCTTTGCCCACATTTGTAGCCTGCATTGGTACCCTGATCTGTGCTTTCAACTTACCGCACGTGACTGGTGCTCAGTGTGTGTCACGTCTTGTCTCAGTCTCTAATGATTGAAATTAATGAAATTAGTCTCTAATTTCCCTCACGGGATCAAAAGAGTATATATACTTAATGTCAAGTGTGCTCAATATGGGCTACTGGAGCCTGTCAATTCACACTGACTGGTCTGTGTTGTCAGCCTCACGCCAGCACGCCAGCTATCACTGTTAGGGCCAAAGAAAGTTGTACAACAAAAGTCAACTTCTTTTTAAACAAAACCGCTTGTTTCCTTGCGGAAGCGGTTCTCGGCGGAGGCCTCGGCCTCGTACATTAACTTTGTATAATGGAACACCTGATGTGCTGTACCGGTCTTTTCTCTCACTCCCAGTATGCACCAGAGAAACACAGAGGAAGTAAGGCCTACAATGTCACAAGGACCGTGTAGTCACTGTCCTCAAAAAGCACCCCCAATTTAGAGGTGTAGAAATGCCTATTAAGGTTAAGGTTCACCAACCTTAACTATGCCTACTCAATAATCACGATCTTCAACTCCCCCTGCCACAATTCTAGCCTACATTCCAGTGATTTTAGTTGTGTCCAGTTTTCATGGAACCACATGAGCCCTCTCCTGTAAATGACTTAAATATGCACTTGAGCCTTTCGGCCCAGAAATCAATGGGAAAAAATTGATCTAGTTTTTCATTTTAGAGGTGAATGTATGAGACTGTTACCTGAACCTTTGTGGGATCTCTCAACTGGGCTCCCTAAGATAGATTGCTGATTGGCATTGAATGCATCAGGACAGAGATAGGCTATCATAGCAGAGGAAATGTGTGTAACAGACCTTACAGAAAAAAAATGGTCAATGAAGTGATTAGTGTGTGTGTGTGTGTGTTTCAGTGTGTAGTGAGCCTTTATGTTTGGGTTCCGGAAACTAGTGTTACCCTGTTTTTATTTTTTTTATTATTTTTTTTTGGGGGGGGGGGGGGTGTAAAAAGAGGCTTTTTATATCTTGTATAATGCTTATATTGTTAAAACATATATTACACTTGTATTATATTTATATTATATTTCATATCTAACAATGCTGGATGCAGGGTGTGTTTGAATCCCCCCCTCTCTCTTTCTCTCTCTCTTTCTCTCTCTCTCTGTGTGTGTGTTTGTTTCAAGGTGTGGTGGGTCTGCATGTTTGGAGGTGAAAACAGGAACTGGCATAAAGTAGAGAAAACTAGAGAGCATAGGGGAAAGAGACCGCTCTAGTTTATAAGAGTAATTTCACAGCCAGCCTGTCCTCTCCAGCATGCTAATATTCTCCTCTTTGGACTGCAAGTCTCTCCTCAGCACACCCTCATTCTCATACACACACACACACACGCACACATACATACACACACACGCACGCACGCACACACACACACACAGAAATACACACGCGCACGCACGCACACACACACACACAGACATACACCATACACGCACGCACACACACACACACGCACACACACACACACTACTCCATTCACACATGCTTTTGTTTCAACTGTTTTACCTTGGTAAATTAGAGGAGAATCATAGACTATTAAGCTTTGCAGTGAGAAAGACACAGGATGCAGAACTGACAGAGAAGGACATCTTTGAGTTTAAAACCATATACTGTAGATTCCGACGACAATTCTGACTTTCTAATAACAAGGTCCTCTTAGCTGGTTCAAGTTATGCTGACTTCGGAATGGCTACGGCAATATTTAGAACTTTCACTAATCTGCCTCTGAAAATAAAATGGAATGGTTTCAAAACAGATGGCGTTTATGCCTACAGACAACAGATCAACTAGGCCAGTGCTCATTCACCTCAATTCTGGGACCATCCTGAGATAGAGCTCTGCTGAGAGTTCTGTCTTGGTACAACGCTGCCCTCTTGCGGTCAGAAAATAATAACACTGTACACTACACAAGATGTCAAACTAAGCATTTTAATAGCATTTTCAAACTATTAGTTAGGCAGATTAAACATGGAACAAGACGAAAGGTTTCCCAGTAAACTGTAGGTGTAGGCTTTGTTCCTTACTCCACTGGAAAAAAAGTTTGCCACCTCCACAATTATGACATCTTTGCTTGAAGTTAAACATTTGCTAAGGGTAGTTGTACAGTTTATTCTATTATTACAATACTTTAATGCACCAAACCATTTTTGGCAGCATATTAAATAGTGCTTTTAATATAGTATTTAGAGGTTTATAATTCAACACTAATCACAGTACAATACTGACATACAAACTGAATTACATTGAGGCAACAGGGTGAAATAAGATGACATCATGTTAAAATTTTTATGCTTGACCGACAAAAGTAATAGTTCCCAAATCTGAAAAGTTCTGAGGTGGCACAGGGTTTTTGTTCCTTACTGGAAAGCTGACATGCCCTTTCAACAGTGGTGTAGCTCTGGTCAATCAAAGTATAATATATATATATATATATATATATATATATATATATATATATATATATCAGGCTTGTGCAAAATTCCAGGGTAATGCTTTAAGATAATAACATGTGCTTATTAGGTATTAACAGTGCCTAATAAGCAGTTAACAATTCATTACTAACAGTTAGTTAACTGTTGTTATCCTTTAATAACATGAACTAACTGTTAACATGCGGCTTGTAAGTGTTAATAAGCAGCCTTTTAAGTTACTTACAAGCATATTTGTTAAAGCAACACCAAAGAGTTTTTTGTACCTTAAAATAATGTTTCCAAAATCTTTTCAGTGGTTCATCAACTCGTAATTGAGTGAACAGCACTTTCCGCATTCGCTTCGCGGCCCTCTATCGGCTATAACCGCACTATGTAAGTTTGCCGGATCGGGTAGCGATCTAGTTCGATGGATTGAGACATGAGAAACTACAAATTTGACTTGCATCTGATGTCGCAATACATCCTACTTTCATAAAATCATGCAACATATTCTACATTGTCTGTAGACATTGTTATTTGCAAAGCTGGTGCTGGATAAACAAATAGTCAGTGCGACAGAGGAAAAGTTCTTTGGTGTTGCTTTAACAGTTGTAAGTGTTAACAAGCAGCTTGTTAATGCTTGTTAATAAGACAAAGAGGTGGATAACTAATACGCTTATAAGACCTTTCTTACCTATTTGTAGTAAATTTTGCAGCCCCCCAATTTAAAGCGAGGACCATGTAGCCTAAAGCTCCACAAGCCTGACCTTCTATCTCTATATCTTAGCTTAATTTAGCTGTGAGAAATGCCCCTTCAAAATTGCTGCAGGAATCGAAACCCCGGTCTCCTGCGTCATAGAGTGCCCTGTTACTGGCGCAGGCTGCAAAATTGACTACAAATAGGTAAGAAAGTTCTTATAAGCGTATTAGTTATCCACCTCTTTGTCTTATACACCATTAACAAGCATTAACAAGCTGCTTGTTAACTTTTTGTTACTTTTAAACTTTTCAATTTCATTAGCATCTAAACATGCTGGGCCCTATCATGACATTCTAAAGTGCATCGTCACTCGTCAAAAGTCTATTCAAATTTAGTAGGATGTCCAGTTCACATTGGGAGGGGTTTCGTTCTCAAAAGTGGAGCGCATGGCGTAACAAGGTGTTCCTAGGTCTTTTAATCAGTCATATGGGTGTGTTTGGGGCGTAACATCATTTTAAACCAATGAGAATGACATCTGTCATTCCCTTTAACGGCGCAACGCGCGAAATGTCAAATAAATGCATTGGTATTTTGGCATTCAACGGCGCATTTGAAGGAGGCTGCTTGCAAGACCGTATGGAATAGTTATTCTTAAACCATGCTTTACTAAAACCTAGCATAGCCTTCACGCATTTGCACTCGTCTATTATTTGAACTCATTGGCAAAGTGAAACTAACTTCACCAAGGAGTCAGTCAACGACAAGACAGTTATATGCAGTTACTTTCACTATTGACTGACAATGGGTTACCATAGAAAACATAGGCTGGAAAAAGCAACACTTACCCTAATGTTGCTCAAATGACTAAATAAAACAACATTTATCCTGCAGAGGAGTTGCTTATATCTCGTGACAGTGCGTCTTCAGCTGTGCTCCATACTTGTCTCTCGCCTCTCCCCTAATCACTTTTAACCGTCATTACCAATTTGCAAATGATGGTGAATAACTACTCATCATGAGATGTACAGTATTTCGTAATATCTTTATTCTAATTATTTTTACCATTGTAATCGTGCAATTTGTAATGCTTTGCATGGACGTGCGCTGGTGTGCGTTCATGAATGATAGAAGGATGGTGCGTGCACCTGCCAATATGACTGTTGACATGCGCTCTTAAAATAGCATATGAACAACTCGCCATTGACTTCTGACCAGGTTTAGGTGGTGTATGATAGCGATTTTTAGACAATGCGCCAGGTCCCTCCCTAGGTTGTTAATTGCCACACCCCTGGGCGCAATGCTTAAAAAATAAAGGTGCAAAATAACGAATTCAACTTCGCGCCGGTGAATAACGAACTTTACGCCATGCGCTGGTGACCGAAAATACAGCCCGCTATATCTAATTTTTTTCCTGGACATATCTGTGAAAGTATGATTTAATAATACTTGCATATTTATATCGAAGATAAACTATTTTCGTCTCATGAATAGTTTTCACGTTTTTGTATTCATGTATGCCATTAAAAATGTATTTTGTGTGAGATTTTCTGGAATCTGGCAATATAAGAATCATGTGCTAAATACATCACCTGTTTGGTATGTTATGACTATGAAAAAGTGTATATGATCCAATAATCGTACTCTAAGTACATTTTAAAATCAAATTGAATAATACATGATCAATCAATCTATTGATACTGAACTATCAAACTACTTTAAACTGAGCAGAACATGTTGATCATTTCAAGCAAAGATATGTGAGCATTTTCTAAATGGAATCAAAGATCATGTGATGTCAATCTTCCTTGATGTCAAACTTCCTTTAGTGCAGTAGAATGGGGAACAAACAACACTTGTCGAAACTTGTCTATGATCACAATTTCAAGCTGCTGTTTATTGGGAACTGTCTTCCGCTGTCACTCAAACTCTGTTTTAAATCTATTCATCCATGTAAATTCTTTCTAAAATAATTCTCATCTTTATTTACGTGTGTATTTGTGTGGTGTTGCACTATGACAGGACCTTCAGCAGAACTCCATCTCAGGGTGCTGCTAAATTATAGTATTTGCCATTGGTCAATTACCTAAAGCACTAAATGTAGTGGCAATTTTAAAGTCAGCATAACTTGAGTAGACACGTACTGTTTATTATTCAAGTGAAGTAGTTGATGAGTTTAAAAAAAAAAAAAAACTTCTGTTACAACAAAGATGGAATGCGCATTTTTAAAGGCAATAGTTGACCTTTGTCTGATTAGAGTTATCATGTAATTGATCCTGTCATAATTCCAAACCTCATGCAAATAATTTTCATGCAAACAAGAGGTGTGATTTAAAAGACGAAAAAGGGCTTGAGTAGAACATCTCAACACTCAAAAAAAAGAGATGATACTTAAGACAAGTAAACCTTCGGTATGTTTGTTGGGTATGGAGTTGAGTATAAAGTTGTTTGTTGGGTATGGAGTTGAGTATAAAGTTGTTTGTTGGGTATGTTTGTTGGGTATGGAGTTGAGTATAAAGTTGTTTTACATCCTCTTCAAAGTTTAAAATTAAATGAGTTATTTGGGTATTAAAAACATGCCGTTTCTGTTAGCTAGCAGAAGCATTCCTGTATTATGGACTGAAATGTGGAGTTTGGATTTGTGTCGTATGTTATGCTTGTGCAGTCTGGTCAGGTCAGGCTATTTCCTCAGTTTCACCAGCTATCAGGGGACATGGCACTGAAATTGGGCACTCATGGTACTCTTGTTAAGGGCACTGTTAACAGATTGGATATATATAAACCTGTGCAGTAACAGAAATCAAAAAGAGCCACTATTGTCCACTATTGGACTGAGCCATTACTACCCTAATAAGTACTACTACTAATAAGGCATCAGTGTAAAATTTCCCTTTCAGTTTTACAAATAATTAGCCTGGAAAATCCAGACCCTGATAATCTAGAAAGATTAAGGGTCTGGCCACGAACAATGTAATGGCCCAACTCGAGGGGCGGCACCAAGCATGCATTTGAAAATCTCACTGCACGCAATTGGATAACACTAGACCAATGTTTACTCTGAATGATTCCGGACTTCGACACAATTGGATAACACTATGATCGATCAATGTTTTCAACGTTGCAGCGCTGTCGTCATTAGTTTAGCTCGCCTCTGGCCCACCTATATCAGATACGATTTGATTGGTTCCACGGGATGCAAGGGGAAAAAGTAACATGCATCCTTGCTCATTGCCAGAGTGTCTCGCAGAGACAAATCCATTGTGCTCTTGCGAGAACTCTGGATTTCCAGGGTAACAAATAATCAAATCAAAAACAAACAGTGAAAAGAGGCATCATTTTAGATAGCAGGTGTTTTTTGCAGATTTCTGGAAGTCTCTTGAATGAAGTATAAATCAGTTCAAAAAGAGATCAACACAATCACACCCTTAGATCCACATCTATCATCATCCTCTCTCTGAACTATGTAAGTTCTATAGTTCGGCAAGATTAATATGTCTAGCATGTGTAAAAGTTTCAGTTCCTAGCAATAATGGCTTTTCTGAGACGAGCCCAGAACCGGATATTGCTTAGAACGTTTCCCTTCCACTTGAGGTAGGTGTTCTTTTTCAGATACTTATGAAGTCCAAACAGTCTCCTTATTTTCTTATCTTCCACATCTTCCAAGATGATGATGATGATGCTGGCATTTCGCCTGAAGACAAGCCAGGATTGTGCCAGTTCAAACTCAAACTGACACCAGGAGCTGTCTAGGAAGTGCTGAGACACCACCACAATGACTTTCCGGCTACCCATGATGCCTTCATCCACTATATTGGAGGTAATCGACTTTCCTGCTTGGAAATCTCGCTCATGCAGGCAAAGCTGAATTGGAGGATGTCCTTTCTCAAGGTTTTCCACAAGCTCATCCAACACCCAGGTTTCATCCTTGCTTGAGTAGATCACAAAGGCATCATAGGAGCATTCTTGTTGTCTAGACATTCTGTAGCCTCTTAGCAATATGAAGCAGTAATGTATATAGAACTGGTACTTATACAACAATGCAGACAATAGGAGTACAATTATAGCTGCTAATATGGACACGGTTATTATCACTCTCTTTATGTGAACACAGTGTGTGGGGTCAAAGTTAATCACTCTGGAGTTCATGGATGAGGCTTTGCATGACATTAGATGAGGATCTTTTAGAACTGACTGATGATTAATGATCCAGGAAATAAATTCAGTCTGAGTACAGGAACATTCTATGGGATTGAAGGACAAATCAAATACCGAAAGATCTGCAGGGAGATTCTGAAGAACGTTTGGAGAGATGCCGGCTATGTGGTTATTATCTGCATGCAAAGACTTTAGTTTCGATAAACTAGGACCTGTGAGAAAGTCCATTGTGGTCAGTTTGTTCCCACTAAGAATCAAATGTTTTAAATGATGTAGATCCTGGAATGAAGTCAAGGGTATGTCTTCAATGGCACAATTTGTAATGTCCAGGAGCTCTAGAGCTGTGAGATTTAAAAATAATTGACCAAAAATGCCTTTTGCAAAGCTGTTGCCAGCAATTTTCAATTCTTTCAGACTGCTCAAACCATAAAAAATAACTATGCTTTTGAAGGTAATTTGTGAGTGGGAAAGGTCGAGAGTTTTTAAATTCTTAAGGTCTTGCATAACAGCTGATTCATTTTCAACTTCTACTTCTGTGCCATGAAGATCCAATATTTCTAGAGATGCTTGATTTGAAAGTCCAAGGAGTCTAATTCTAATCTTCGCATTCTCACTCAGATTTAGATACCTGAGTTTAGGGACATCAAAAAATTCATCATCACAGCAATTCATTATCAAATTATTATTACTTAGATCAATGTAGTCTAGACTAGGCAAATTAGCAAAGCTTATAAATTCTGGTGGATGTATATTGTCATTGATGACCAGTTTCTTTAAATTGTGTTGATGAGACAGTAGAACATCTGGTAGTATGGCCATTTTACCTTTAACAATAACAATCTCTTTGAGGTTTGGAAAATAAAAATGTTCCTTGTTAATTATGCCAACGCGGTTCAGAACAATTTTTGTAGAATTACTCATGCAACCAAGGATACGACTGGGTAGATTGAAATAGAAGGACTGATGAAAATATATCTCCTCGAAGTTTATGAAACAAAGGTTTTCCAAAGAATCTGGATTTATTTGGATCCTTCCCGTCTCCAAGAAATGTCCTATTTTCAACTTCTTCACATTCAAACCCCTAAGACCCCCAAGAGCTTCTCTTGTACTTGTGGATGAGGTTGTGTCAAATAAATTGATCTCTCGGAGATAAAGGCCATTACATGCTCCAGTTTCTATGAAGGATATTGGGTTTCCGGACAGTATTAAAGTTAAATTGTTACTCATCTGACGCAAAACAGAAGTGTGAACAGCTCTGATGACAGATATGTTGTTTGTATGAAGGTCCAGTAATGTGAAGTCCTTGAAACTAACAGCATACGTTGGAAGGGCCAAAGAAAATAATCTGTTTGTTCCAACTTTTAATTCCTTTAGGCTTGTTAAATTCTGTAAATTAAGACTGTACATGGAGAGCAGACCGATGTCGACTAGAACAAGCGTGTATATTTTTTCCAAAACATTAATGCTGTTTCTTCCAAAATATTTCACTGGATTTCCAGTGAGAATCAAAACAGACAAATTCCTCATATTAAAGAACGCCTCATTGTCAATGTGTTGGATGTGACATCTGTTCGAAAAAGAGACACAAAAACACAGGACAGTGTCACATAATCTTCACATTGTGTTTACAGTGTCAGTTCAAATAATCATGTCTAAGAAATGAAGTAAAACAAAGAAGCCCTCTTTTTACCTTGTGAGATCAAGATGTTGTAGTAATGGTAATCTCGGGAACATGTGTCTCTGCAATGTTGTGAGGTAATTAAAACTGAAGTCCAAATGTTGTGTGGAGGGAGGGATACTGGTTGGTATGTAGCTCAGGTTTCTCCTGAAGCATGAGTATTGGAGACTGGGGATGACCTGAAAACAAGAGAACATTTTTAAAGTCTACACATATGCTGTCACAGAATTAGGCATGTTATGCAAACATTACTATACCTCCAGGCATGCCTCCATATCCTCATTCATTTTGACTGCCCTTACAGTAGTAATAATCATCCACATGACTGGAAGTGTAATTCTGTGTACTCGGAGAGACGTCATTTTGATAAAAGCCTTCATTTGTTTGGACAATACATGACATAGGCTTTCCTGAAATAGCAATGAGGAACAAAAACCACGTGCCACTGATTGTGTGACTTCTCAGACATGAGAACAAAGGAACTATGACTCTTGTAACTGTCAGTGAAATGTAAATATACGCTTTTTAACTGTTACACTGTCACTAGTCTGACGTAATCTTATTTTACCTCATTTCTAAATGTTCAGTTTGGGAAAACTGAAAAAAAAAAAACATGTCTCATGTTATATGTATGTTACAGAGCTCACTATTGTGTGCATGTGTTGCTATAATTTCATTCACTGAACTGTCAGCAAGCAGGGGGGAACAAATCACATAATGTTCAGAAATTCTTTCTTACTATTGGGAGCTTTCTGTTACTCTTTGTTTTGAGTCAATATAGGTTTATTTGTACAATAGAGACCATTTAAAACAACAGCTGTTGACCAAGGGTGCTCTATGAGCCAGTGTAAGTGTAAGATTGCAGAACAGATTAAACAGGCATAAGACCGGCCCCAGCTGTGGCGCAACTGGCTGCGGCACCTGCACTGTATGCCGGCGACCCGGGTTCGATTCCCGTCCCTTGGTCCTTTCCGGATCCCACCCTGCTCTCTCTCCCACTCACTTCCTGTCATTCTCCAGTGTTCTATCAATAAAGGCATAAAAAGGCCAAAAAATATATACTTAAAAAAGGGCATAAGACCAAGGGAAGGGATGAAAAAGCAACCCCCCAATGAATAAAAATGAGTTCTGCTGCAGCCAAAATATCCATTCTGTTGATACAATTTCTAATTTCTGCCACATTACACATTGTGTGGAGTGTTACCCCTTTTCAACTTAAGAGGGCAGTGTTGCAATAGGACCCCCTCAGCAGAGATCCATCTCATTTCTGTTCTCATAACTGAGATGAATGACCACAGGCTTTATCTGTTGTTGTTTACCTATGGTTATGAAAACCACTAAATATCACAGAGCCATTCTGAGGTCAGCTTAAGTAGAACCAGCGAAGAAGATCTTTTTCTGTATCAGAAGTCCAGAATTTTAGTTGAAATCTTTGATTTTAATCTATGTCTTTACAATTGGTAAAATTGCTTTTCAAGATGGAGTGTTTAAAGGTGCTCTAAGCAATGTTGGGTAACGTCACTTCTGTTGACGTTCAAACAAAACAGAGAGCTAATTCGTTACTCCTTTATGGGGTTAGAATTGTCTTTAAAATATTTGTATGTACTCGAAAAGACACGCACAAATAGATGTGTATATATAAATACACAAATACAAATGACATACAAATACAGAAAGTAATTTGTACAAATATATGTATATTTGTAAATATATTTTTGACGTTTGTAAATAAATATGTTTGTGTGTTGGAGGCATTGGATTCTGCATCTGTGGATCGCATTTGTGGATGATGTAATTTTGAGACAGTCTTATCCCACAGCGTCCACAAACAAATACCCCCAAATTCGCGGGGGAATACACCCTCCCCTGCATAACAAGTAGATGGCAGTGTGAGAATTTGGGGGTATTTATCTTTTTCAAGTATGTACAAATCTTTTAGAGACAATTCTACCCCTATACTCCCCCTCCCTCCCGTGCAATTGAACCTCTCCCCTTAAAGGAAAATTCCGGTTTTTAGCACTTTAAGGCCCTTTTCTGGTTTGTTTTGGATGAACTAGAGTGGTGGACACCGAAATTTTGACGATTGGTCCTGTCCGACTTTTCTGACTCGTTTTGAATCGCATTTTCACTTCTCAGGGTGGCTGGCAATGGGCATACTGTAGTAGGCTACTCAAACATGTCCTAAAACAACCCTTAACGTTCGTTTTCAAAACTGTGCAACTCACCGAGTGGTTAGTGGTGTTCGTTGATGTTCCAAAACAAGTAGCGTAGCGAAATACAGTTTCTGTCGTCTTTTATTTGGCATTTTGTAAAATCCCATTGATTTCTGTCATTGCACGTTGATATTAGCCTACTGCGCCACCGTCTATGCTTCAGGTTCAAATACGAATCATACATTGCGCCGATATATTTGCTTTTAATAGTCAATGAACTCCACTAACCACTCGGTGAGTTGCACAGTTTTGAAAACGAACGTTAAGGGTTGTTTTAGGACATGTTTGAGTAGCCTACTACAGTATGCCCATTGCCAGCCACCCTGAGAAGTGAAAAGGCGATTCAAAACGAGTCAGAAAGTCGAGACAGGACCAATCGTCAAAATTTCGGTGTCCACCACTCTAGTTCATCCAAAACAAACCAGAAAAGGGCCTTAAAGGACAATTCCGGCGCAAAATGAACCTAGGGGTTAATAACACATTTGTACGAGTTCGACCGTTCGCTGGGATTTATTTTCATGCTAGTCGAATGTGACCAGTTTTATTGCAAACTGCTAATTAGTGTTTAACGCTAGCCTTCGGGGCACACGTACAGTAGAAAGAAATCGCTATTTCTATACCACTAACAAGGCTCAAAATAGCACCACACTTACACAGTAGCATAATGAGGGTTTCTACATGTAAACCGAAGCATTGAGAACTTTGTAAGTGTACAGGCAGTTTATTAAAAAGAAACACATTACCGTTCACGTCTGGTTCACATACAGGCAGGCGCCTTGGGAAAACGAAACTCTGGGATGTGAAGTGAATCTCATGTGAAACGTTGTTGCTGAAAGAAAGGACTGTGCAAAAGAGAAGCACTGAACGCAACAGGAGACATAAGAGATGGCAGGCTATTTGAACGAATTTGAAGACATCGAGGATGAACCCTTATTGGACGTCGGAATATAGCCTACCAACGAAGAGCTGCGGAGCTCCGTGAAAGGGCTATGAGAGAGAGAGAGCTACCTGTAGTCAATGCTGCACACAGCCTCGCACTTCTAGAAACTGTAGGCTACCTGCGGACATTGTGAAGCTATAGCCACCGAAGAGGAGTGCCTGTGTTGCATGGAGTGGGACCTGTTGCGTCGCGACCCCCAAGAGACGCAGTGTTTTGTAGAGTCTGAAGATTCCCCCTCATTGATAAACAGGGCTGTAGTTGAAACTTTTTTCCATGTCCCGAAAAGAAATTGGAGGCGGCGATCCATACCAGAGAGACCAGATGGACATCCACTAAGTAAGTACACTATACAAGTTATGTTACATCGGAGCTTATTTCTGATAGGCCTATATTGAGCAAATTACATGATTTTAGTTCACATCGCCTGCCTGTATATGTGAACAACCAGACGTGAACGGTAATGTGTTTCTTTTTAATAAACTGCCTGTACACTTACAAAGTTCTCAATGCTTCGGTTTACATGTAGAGACCCTCATAATGCTACTGTTTAAGTGTGGTGCTATTGTGAGCCTTGTTAGTGGTATAGAAATAGCGATTTCTTTCTACTGTACGTGTGCCCCGAAGGCTAGCGTTAAAAGCTAATTAGCGGTTTGCAATAAAACTGGTCACATTCGACTAGCATGAAAATAAATCCCAGCGAACGGTCGAACTCGTACAAATGTGTTATTAACCCCCAGGTTCATTTTGCGCCGGAATTGTCCTTTAAAGTGCTAAAAACCGGAATTTTCCTTTAAACGCGCATCTCATTGGAGATTGTTGTTTTTTATGGTTCAGGTTGGATCAAGTTGTTTTTGTTGCCTTTTTGGAGCCTGGACTTTCCACAGAGACAGAATGTTTTAGCTTAGAAACCGTGCAACATTGCTTAGAGCACATTTAAGCAACTTTATTTGGAAAGGGAGTGGTTTGTTCTTCCATTAAGTCAAGTAATGTTTGATATCCTATTAGGGGTGTAACGGTAGCTTAGGTTCGGTTACTTTTTGGCAAGTCTGTAAGAACTGCTAGCCTAACATTCACTGACAATATTGCTGGTGTTCAACATATATAAGCAGGATTAGTAATTTAAAAAATCCAGGTCAAAAACTTTTTTTCTAAAGAAAAAACCCCCATCATCAACATTATAATGGGTTATCATCTGGACACCTACATGTTCTAAAACTCTCACAAAGGAAAAACCTGCCAAGTTTCATATGGTCATCTGCAATCCCCGTCCCTGGCCGTCGAGTCATACCAGGCGGTGCTCTGATAGGCCTACTGTCTGATACTTCCCCCTTTCTCATGCTCCCCCTTTGCTAAAGCTAAGACCATGTCTGTCTGTGTTTAGTGCAGTTCTGCTTTTCAATATTCAACAGCACCACAATGATTTGGCCAATATTTACAGATTTCACAACCTGATCAGTAAAGAAAAGAGTGTGAAGGTTGCACTAGCAGAGCAAAAGCAGCTGTATATAAAATGCTACAGAGTTGAAATGAGGACAAATTATTGGTGCGTGTCTTGCTGGCACATCTGTGACCAGGACATCAAGTGGTGTTTTGAAAGCCACGGTATCGATGGTAATGTTGGTATACCATGATGAAAGACGAACGAACCACATCCAACAGGACAATGCAAGAGGAAGCTGTCTGAAAGGAATATATGTGTGCTAAGACGGATTGTATTACAAAAAAAAACCCATACCACTACAGCTGCCCAACTCACAGCAGAATAAAATGTGCATCTTGACTCTCCCGTTGCCACCAAAGCGAAGGTGCCTGTTTCTAACTGTGTTTTGTTTTTAACTGTGTCTTTAATAAGTTTTGTAAAGTCTCTGGCAACATGTAAGATAACCTTGCACAAGAAGCCAGTGTGTGTGCTAGCTGTCATGGCAGAGTGAGTGTTTCGATAGCACAGTGAATTTCTTTAAGTATATTTTTGTGACAGGAAGCAAGTATTATAAGTCTATAATATAAATGGCGTTTACAAACGGAAGTTCGGGAGGAGCATGACTGAATTTGCCACACCTCCTTCAATCAGATAAGTTATTTATTCGCAGTCTGCCTCTATTTGGCGAAGTTGCAGCATCGGCGTCACTCCACTTGCACAAAGGAGAGCTACTCTGCGGATCATATCTTTGATTAGAGCAGAGTTGGATGTAGTATCGATTGCCCTCGTTTCGCAAGGAAAGCAGACCTGCATCGCCTTCTCCAACAATCAGTTTATCTTTCCTCTCCTACTATAGCCGATCAACCTAGCACTAGCGCCGCAGCTTTTCTACGGAATTACGGAATGTGAACTAGTGAACCCTCCTTTATTCATGTTTTTTTAAATGCTATTTCAAAAGAGAGAAAATTGACAGGGCCTGTGCTGTGCAGCTGTCTAAGGTTTGGATTGACATATTTAATCTGTCACTAACCCAGGCAGCTGTCTCCGCATGCTTTAAAACCACCTCCAACGTGGCGGTGCCAAAACACTCCGCGGCAACACATCTAAATGACTTCCGTCCAGTTGTACTCAACCCCATCATCATGAAGTGCTTCAAGAGGATGGTCCTGGCCCACCTCAAGACCTGCTTACCACCATCACTGGACCCCTTCCAATTCGCATACCGTCAGAACAGGAGCACGGAGGATGGCATCTCTACTGCACTTCACTCTGCCCTGTCCCACCTTGACAATAGCAACACCTATGCGAGAATGCTGTTCATTGACTTTAGTTCTGAATTCAACACCATCATCCCCTCCAAACTGATCAGCAAACTCAGTGAACTGAGCATCAATACCTCCTTCTGTAACTGGATTCTGGACTTCCTAACCAACAGACTTGGTCTGTTAGGTTAGATAACCACACCTCCTCAACCATCACCCTGGACACCGGTGTACCACAGGGATGTGTGCTGAGCCCTCTCCTTTAATCCCTCTTCACTACGACTGCACACCTGTACATAGCTCTAACACCATTACCACCACGCTATGGTGATTGGTCTCATCAGCAACAACGATGAGACGGCCAATAGGGAGGAGGTCCAGCACCTAACATCATGGTGAACTGACAACAACCTGGCTCTCAACACCAAGAAGACCAAAGAGCTCATTGTGGACTTCAGGAAGTCTAAAGCTAGCACACACACATATTCTCATCAATGGGACTGAGGTGGAACGTGTCACCAGCTTCAAGTTTCTGGGTGTCCACATCTCTGAGGACTTCTCTTGGACCCTCAACACCTCTATCCTGATCAAGAAGGCTCACCAGCTTCTCTTCTTCCTGAGGAGACTTAAGAAGGACCACCTGTCTCCTCACATCCTGGTGAACTTCTACCGCTGCAACATTGAGAGCATCCATACCAACTGTGTCACAGTTTGGTTTGGCAACTGCTCTGCCTCCGTAGCAAGTTAACACAGCTGATCATGGTATAGCCTAGGCCTATTTCAGATAGATTGCTGCTATGTCTTGTCTGTTAACAACTCATTGTCATCATCGTGAAGCGCGTAGGTTATCTCGCGGTTATGGAAATACCATGCACTATGCCATTTATATAGCTAGAATAATACATGTTTCCAATGATATAATGTTTCTATAGTACAAAATGTTATTTCACTCTGTTTTTACGTGGGTAAGGCCACCACACATCCAAATAACTGCCCTGCAGTGTCACTGTCTCACCGTGTCACCTGCATAAAATATAGTAGCCTAGGCTATAAACACAGATATGTGTGCATTTACTTAGAATACATGGCCTGCTGCCTGGTCGGAATGACAGCTTTATTCGTCCCTCCATAGACATTCAGCAATAGGGCTGTTTTGCATCATTTAATTACAAACAAACATGCAATGTGAAAGTCTGGGATTGGGGAGAGCACTAATATGCCTAGTCTAAGCTACTGAATAAGCATGAAGTCGAAAACTGAGTTTTCAGTTATCACCTTAATGTCAGTCAGCTAATTCTAACTGGGGCTATGTGTGGTGTTCTTGTACAGGTAACTGATATTCAAATCCTGAAAATTGCATAAATGGACAGAGTAGGAACAAAGGTTGCCCTTAAAATCTGAATGATTTCCAATAGACAACACTCTTGTGTCAGAATTTCACATGTGCTACCCTTATCCGCCAGTATAATGTCCAGAGCCATTTTGTTCTGTAAGGCTACTTTGTGAATGGCATATAATTCTTCATTAATTGCGGATAGGGCTTCTATAGTATCATTGGCAATCTTGTCCATAACAGAAGGTAACTCTGTATCCGTTAAGAAATGTTGGGTCGGAGCGGCATAACAACTCCCTTCCCTGTTTGAGGGCAAACATGCATGTTTCCCGCAAACAAATATAGTCCCATTCATGGCCATCTTGACAGCCAACATCTGGTTGTGGTCCGGCAGTGGGAGTACGTCTGATATGAAAACCATCATTGTCAGGATCACGGTTGTCATCCACTCTGTGCATCCTGGGGTCACTCCCATGTCGCTATGATCACTGCTGGTGTCGTCGTCAAACGGCTGTTAGTGGTTGTGGTCACGGACAGTAGTTTCTGAAATGACAAACAAAAAAGAGCGGCAGTATACTAATGCTCACAGAAAATTGGAAAAAAGCATGCAAATTAAGTTGAAAACAAGAATCTATCAAATTATAATAGGGTCATATTATTTGATCAAATAGCCTAAGGTTCAGCATCATGTCATTTCTAGGACAGGACTCAAGGTTTAGCCATGGTCGTCTGAGACTGCATCAGTTGCTAACAACGTGTGGAATGGCCCTTCCCAATTAGCTTCAAAGACTACTCTGAGTGGGTCGTTAATCATCGCCCAATGGCCAGGTAGGGAGTGTCCCCCGTCAAGATGCTTGTGACACTCCATTGTCAACTGATGGCCTGCTGTTTTGAATGTTTCAGCCAATTCAGAACAATATGCACTCAAAGCATCTGATCCCAAATGTACTATCGCAGTACACAAAACAAGTGCAGACATAGGTTTTCCAGTCACGACTTCAAGCGGGCCAAGCCCTGTCTCTTTGTTGTTGGTAGGACTCACACTGCACACAACCGGTGGCACAAACCAAGGAAAACCTTCCTGGTGGCCTTTATCATAACTTTCCTTCAAAAAATGATTCATTCTCTCAACTCCTGTAGAGGATTGTGGGTGATGAAAACCATAGGACGACCATTGGGTGCCCAGCACCCTGCCAACCTCTGCACAAACAGCTGCAGTAAAACCCAGGCTATCCATTTTAGGCAGCGTCTGACATGCTTGCCCAATCCACATTTTAGAAGGCTCAACAGAAGTGGTCACATGTTGTATCTGGTTAGAGATCATTTCCTCGCCTTCAACATCACAAACAGATTGGATGTGGTTTGTAACCGGCAGAATTTGTTCATTTAAACAAGTTGGCATCGGCTCAGATCTCGCACATTGGGCACTCCTTATTTCATCCTGAGTCTTCTCCACCTTTAGCGACTTCTCCTTCTCTGCTAAAGCAGATATTTCAGCCTTAAGCTCAGACAATTCTCTCTTGAGCGCATCAACCCTTTCTGCCGCCTCCTTCTTCTCGGCAGCCTCGCGCCTAAGCATGGCTTGATTCAAGATGACTAAAGACAATGGCAGCTTATTTCTATCGGATAGACGTTGCATTTTCCCCCATGCTCGCTGCAAATCGGCCATAGGCCACAAATTATCATCATCATTCACAATGCCATATTTCATTTCAATCCTTTTCTCGGTCTTCTCCATCCTGAGATGACCGTTCAAAAAATCTCTCACCGTTGTAACTATTTCATCTTCACTAACTTGGGGCGGTGCCATCCCACCTTTCTCAGTTGTAGGGATCTGGCTGGCACAGGCCCTGTTCCTTTTACTGAACATTGTGTTAGTTAGTTAGATGTTAAAATGAAATGATAGGTATCCAACAAGATGTTACTGGTAGGCTACGTAGCCTACTTCAAGCATCACTGCTTAGATGTTAACATTAAAACAAATTGTGTTTCCCAACTTGTGACGCGTATAACAGAAATGACATTTCACACTTCAAACTGAGCTGCATTCTCGGCCAGTCTGAAAACTGCGCTTGATTCCCTCAGGCAATTCAAAACGCTGTGCCCTGATCAATAATCTCCTGTCTGATTAGTGCTGTAAAACGCACGCAGGTTGCAGCCCAGCGAGAAATATTATCCGGCACATGAAAGACTCCGCCAAAAACACTATGTGGATACAACAGTAACTACAAAACTCTATCATAGAATGAACATTCCTAATGATAGCCTCTAACTAAGCGACCGCTATAGTTAGCCCGTGCACTATTAAATTTCTCCTGTCTTGCTGCGTACAATATGCCCGTCCAGCCTCGGCTGACGCCACACCAAATCCGTTCAGGATAAGACTTGTACGCAGTCTTACAGCCCAGCGCAAAATATTAACAAGCACGTAAAAAACTGTGCACTATCAAATTTCTCCTGCCTCGCAGCGAACAATATGCCTGCCTAGCCTCAGCTATGCACCACACCAAACCCAGTCATTCTTTGTTGCAGCCTCACACCCTGCACCATAGAACTACAGAATAAGACTTGAAACGCTGTCTTACAGCGCAGCGGGAAATACTAACAAGCACATAAAACAGTAGCTACAAACTCTAACTTAGCCTTAAGCTACAGTTAGCCTCTAATTTAGTCAGTCACCACTACTAAATTAGCCAAGAGATAAAAATCTATCTCAAAACATCCACAAAATGAAAAATACAGAATGCAAAGCTCAAAATGCTTAAATAGGCCTACAACGTCAAAATAGTTGTATGTACACACAAAACATGCAGGACTGTTGGCTTCTAGACAGCTGCAGGCAAAACTTTTTCTTGCTCAACACACTGGTACTCTAGTCAAACTGTAACCCAAAAACAGCAAATTTCTGTTCTTTTTTGTAGCGTGAATAATTAAAAACGACTCACCGTTGAAACAGGCTGTTGTCCTCTTCAGGATGAATCTTGTTTTTTCCTTATTTCACGTACAAGTGGGTGGACAACACCAACTGAAGAATGCTATTGAAATTGTTTTCTTAATTCCAAATGGAGACACCGTTGACCGAGTAGATTCCAGTGTAGTTAAGAGCAGGTAAAACTTGAGGCTGGCTTGCGAAAGAATAGTTCTTTATTCTGGATGTAACAACAGAGCTCTGGTAACCCTGTTGTACGCACAGCACAGCACAGTGTTGCAAGGTGAAGCCAAGGTAATGAACTGAAAGCAAAAATCTGGGAAACTCCTGGCTAATTATAATACCAGAATATACATTCATGTCTGGGGTCAAATTGGAGGGGGGGAAGCGGGTAGTGATATAGCCTTATTCAATTAAGATGTCTCTTGTGGGGGGACAATTAGTTAGGTATACCATTTGCTATTGTAAGGTGACAACATTCTGTCTGCTTACAATAAACGTCCTGTCCCGCAGTTTCTGCAGTATTAAACAAAGACATACAGAAAACCACTAAAATCTAACAGATGAAAAACACTCTTTAATAATAGGCCTACTATAAATAAATAAACCGCTAATGAAGTTACCTTTGACCATCGCATTTATTGCTAAAAGTAATTGGCTGAGCAATGGAGGTTAATATGTTCTATGTTTTGTCCAAATTATGTAGCTATGTCTATCGTTGTTGCATTTGAAGAAAACTGGAATATTTCATTCGTCCTCCTTTTCAATCGTCCCGGTTGTACTTTGAGAGATCCTAGTGATGTGGCACATAATTTAGTTCCTCATCAGTTCTCATGAAAGCCTGCCTTCTGCCTGTTTAACAATAGCACAGTCACAACCCTGATACATGAAGCTTTTGTCAGGTGTCCCTCTGCTTATTTGCAAATGGCTGCCTTGACAGTATACCGGTTTACACTGTCAGTCTTGTGGATGATTCTTACTAGTCTATGTGGAGCCAAGGTAATAAAAGACCCGGGAGATTGCTTAGAGGTATAGTATCATGTCTCGTTCAGATGGAATAAATAGTGCCTAATTCTGTCTCAATGTTTATACATAAACTTTAAAAACTCTCTCTTGTTTTCAGGTCATCCCCAGTCTCCAATACTCATGCTTCAGGAGAAACCTGAGCTACATACCAACCAGTATCCCTCCCTCCACACAACATTTGGACTTCAGTTTTAATTACCTCACAACACTGCAGAGACACATGTTCCCGAGATTGCCATTTTTACAACATCTTGATCTCACAAGGTAAAAGAAGAGCTTTGTTTTACTTAAAGATGCCCTGCCACACATATTTCATTACTTTGTGGTAATGTCTGAAGTTCTACCATGGACTCTGTAACATTCTTTGTTGAAAACAAGTTACCTTGTTTCAAGCCATTCTAGCGTGGTATAGAGCATCACAGTCCCGCCCCTCCTCCGAGAGAGCTTAGTTTCCGGAAGTAAATTTCCCATTCATTTCTCCCATTGACGTTTTGGAAAAATCCGTATCTAAAGAGTTTTAGAGCATGTCTTAGGCTAATCAGCTACGGCGTAACTCATAAGCATACAACATATCATTTCGAGTGAAAAAACAAATAGAAAGTCCAAAAAAAGTCAAAGGTACAAGACTGTGTACATATTTTAATTTCCGAGCGAAGGAACTACTCATCCCATAAACCACCGGGCCTCACTGAAAAATATATAAGCAGCACGAACCAGCGCGAAACCATTCATTTCCAACCAGCGACAGCAGCGAACCCTCTCCTCCAAACAATGATTGTTATATAGTTAATAGCAGTTATTTCAGGAGTAATCGTGTCAATAATAGTGTTTTGGTATTGAATGTTATATTTACCATCGTGTATTTTATATCGTGTGTGTGAAAGCGGTTAACGTTAACGTTAGCAACATTGTGCAGTGCTTCGTATCTGACTGCCATCCTGATGCATGGACCGGTGCATGGTCTGCTCTTGGACCACCATATTCAGTTTATTAACTTGAATTATTACACAAAATGTTAATTAAATGTACGAAGAAGTATTTCTAGGTTAATGATTGATATAGCTCGTACAGTATGAAGGCTACAGTAGCCTAGCTAATGTTAACTAGCATTACCAACCTCCCTGCAAAACTCACCACACAACTTCGTAGGTTTGATAGGTCTTGTTCCTCATGCTGGCCCATACAAAACCCACAAGCTGACCCTCGACACACAACAGTCAATAATGTGACCCGATTTAAAGTGGTTTTAACCCCTTTGGACACTCTTGATTTCGTCCTTGAAACTGAAATATTCACGGGCCGGGAGCATGGACGGTTTGCTAACCATTTTACTGCAGTGTCTACCTGGTGGTAGCATCCAGCTTTGCTATCAGCTAGCTAGCTAGTTCAAAAGTTTAAGTTCTTAATGGGGATATACAGGGCTTTTTATGCCTCGTCTAAGTTGATGTTTCATATAAACAACAATTCATGTTCATAGAAACAACAAGGTCACTAAAACATAATATATTTCATACCTGTGTTGCAGCATGTAGGCTAATGTTAGCAGCATTATAATGACATTCTAATGTCTGAAAGGCTAATGATTAGCTAGCCTACCTGAAAAGTTAAGTGTTCAAACTAGCATTTACAGTGTTCTATTTGATGGTGTATTGGCCCTGACTAAGTTCGTGTGATATATAAACCACAATCCTTGTTGATACAAGTACCAATGTTCGTCTAGAAAGTTTTTATTCACACTAAGATTTTCGCCATAGGCAGTAAAAGACTCCGCCATCTTGTCAATAATTTTCGCTGATTCAGGTTTCAAACTATGACTGAACGGCCTTTCCACCAATCAGAGGCATCACTGTGGGATTGTGGGATTGTTCAGGATTGTGGGTAATGAAGTACTTATCCAAGACATCGCGAATAAAAGACATTTATCTCAAAACGAGGTTAGTGCCCCGTGAACTTTTGGCGTCTATATGAGCATACACAATCGCTTAGTACAGCCGTAGCTGGTTTTGAGTCTACCATGTGCAGTTAAGTTTTTATGGCTTATACCCAAATTGTCAATGGAGAAATTGCATTGAATTCTTACTTCCGGAAACTCCTGTGGGCGGGACGGTGATGCTCTATTTAAAGCCTGCACGAAGACTCAGCTTAATTTGCGCCAGTTCTCATTAATATTCTGCTTGACTCTGCTTGACTCTGATTGGCTAACAGCTAGTAGGTTTCGTCCATTACATGACAACTAATTTTAACTTCATGGCATGAACTTAGCTTGGCTAGCGAGTGCTAGCATTGTCTAAATGTGCATAAATAAAACCTGCTAGGCTAGCGAGTGCATTAAACATGTATAACATTAGACTTTCTAGCGCTGACAGTTTTAGTTACAGACTGCACTGGTCGTAGACTGCAGCGATGGTAGCTGTTATCAACTAATTTTAGCTTCATGGCATGAACTTTGCTTGGCTAGCGAGTGCTAGCATTGTCTAAATGTGCATAAATAAAACCTGTTACGCTAGCGAGTTCATTAAACCTGTATAATATAGCACTTCCTTGAGTTGACAATAACGTTTTACTTACGGGCACTGGTCGTAGACTACTGCGATGGTAGCCTACTGCTCCAGGCTTCAACAGCAACCTTTTTGCGAAGCCTGTAGCATTGTTCCAAAAAATAAACTGAAGCCTTTTGATCCTCAAGTCTGGGTTCTTGGGCAAAATGCATTGTTGAAGTTCTATTCGTGCATAGCGCACAAGTCCGTTGGCATTCAGCCATCCTTGCATAGGCCTACTAAAACTGTCATAGAGCTGAACGAATTTTGTGGGCACGGTCTCAACTGGGCGAACTCATGAATAGTAATGAACTCATCAATTCCACGTCAATCTGAAGAGCTTTTGCAATTGGCCTAATTTCTCTGCTTATTTCTTTTCAGTGGCTAGAGCTGACAGAGAAGGTAGCTGTTTGTTTTCACATTCACGACATAGCACAAACACATAACACCTAACATGATAAAAAAAATGTTTTGTGTGGCAGGGCACCTTTAATTCCTTAGGCAGAATTATACTGATGCAGAAATATACACATTGACAATGCGGATTTATGCACACTGTGAACCCAATTATGTGTTTTCATGGTTTAAAATGGTGGTTTAAATTATTGTTTTCTGCTTTTCTTTTGGACAGATGTCACATACAAAACATTGACAATGAGGCCTTCTTTAATGTAAGGAATTTGTCTGTTTTGGTTCTCACTGGAAATCCACTCAAATATTTTGGAAGAAGCAGCATTAATGTTTTGGAAAAAATTCACAAGCTTGTTCTAGTAGAAATCGGTCTGCTTTCACTGGATAGTCTGAATTTACAGAATTTAACAAGCCTAAAGGAGTTGAAACTTGGAACAAACAGAATATTATGTGTGGCCCTTCCAACGTATAGTGTCACTTTCAAAGGTTTCACTTTACTGGACCTTCATGGAAACAACATATCTGTTATCAGAGCTGATGACACCTCTGTTTTGCGTCAGATGGGTAGCAATGTAACTTTGATATTGTCCAGAAACCCTATATCCTTCATAGAAACAGGAGCATTTGCAGGCCTTTATCTTAAAGAGATCAATCTCTTTGACACCTTCATCTCGTCCACAGTTGTTAGAGATATTACTGGAGGTCTCAGTGGTTTAAACGTGATAAGATTGAAAATTGGAAATTTCGAGGAAAGCACCTGGAAAGAAACAGTAGGCCTACCTCTAGATTACATTTGTGTCATATACTTTCAAGAGATATATTTACATCAATCTAATCCTTCTCACCTACCAAGTCACATTCTTCGTTGCATGGCTAATTGTTCAAAAATCTATCTGAGTCGAGTTGTATTAGAAACTTGGGAACATTTTCATTTTCAAAACCTCAAAGAAATGATTGTGGCCAATGGAAAAATGTTCACCCTACCAGGACTCCAACTCTCTCACCAACACAGCTTAAGAAGACTAGTCATCAATAACAATTATCGCCTTTTATTATTTCAAAAATTAGTTGATTTACCCAGTCTTGAGTACCTTGATCTAAGTAGGAATGTACTGACCATAGATTGTTGTGATTTAGAATTTGTTGGCACTCCTAATCTCCGGTATCTAAACCTGAGTGTGAATTCAGCAGTAACAATTAGAATATTTGGACTTTTAAATCATCCAACTCTTGAAGTATTGGATATCCATAACACAAAAGTAATATTTGAAAATGACTGCAGTGATACTATGGAAAATCTTAGGTATTTGAAATATATGGACCTATCCTATTCACAAATTACATTTAATACCAAACTTTTTCATGGCTTAAGCAGTCTGAAAGAATTGAAAATGGCTGGCAACAGCTTTGCAAAAGGCATCTTTAGCCAATTATTTTTAAATCTCACAACTTTGGAGGTCCTGGACCTTTCAAATTGTGCCATTGAAAACATACCCTTAAATTCTTTCCATGATCTACATCATTTAAAACATTTGATTTTTAGTGGGAACAAATTGATCACAATGGACTTTCTCACAGGTCCTAGTTTATCGAAACTAAAGTTTTTGCATGCAGATAATAACCACATAGCTGGCATCTCTCCAAGTGTTCTTCAGAATATCCCTGCGGATCTTTCGGTATTTGATTTGTCCTTCAATCCCATAGAATGTTCCTGTACTCAGACTGAATTTATTTCCTGGATTATTAATCATCAGTCAGTTCTAAAAGATCCTCAACTAATGTCGTGCAAATCCTCATCCATGAACTCCAGAGTGATTAACTTTGACCCCACACACTGTGTTCACAGAAACAGAGTGATAATAACTGTGTCCATATTAGCAGCTGTAACTGTATTCCTATTGTCTGCATTGTTGTATAAGTACCAGTTCTATATACATTACTGCTTCATATTGCTAAGAGGCTACAGAATGTCTAGAGAACAAGAATGCTCTTATGATGCCTTTGTGATCTACTCTCGCAACGATGAAACCTGGGTGTTGGATGAGCTTGTGGAAAACCTTGAGAAAGGACATCCTCCAGTTCAGCTTTGCCTGCATGAGCGAGATTTCCAAGCAGGAAAGTCGATTACCTCCAATATAGTGGATGAAGGCATCATGGGTAGCCGGAAAGTCATTGTGGTGGTGTCTCAGCATTTCCTAGACAGCTCCTGGTGTCAGTTTGAGTTTGAACTGGCACAATCCTGGCTTGTGTTGAGGCGAAATGCCAGCATCATCATCATCATTCTGGAAGATGTGGAAGATAAGAAAATAAAGAGACTGTTTGGACTTTATAAGTATCTGAAAAAGAACACCTACCTCAAGTGGAAGGCGAATGCACTAAGCAATACGCGGTTCTGGGCACGTCTCAGAAAAGCCATTATTGCTAAGAACTGAAATTTGTACTAACTTTGACTTACAAATGCTTGAGTCATAGTAATCTTGCCAAACTAACTTACATAGATTAGACAGGTTGAGACTTGTTGATCTAAGGGTGTGTTTGTTTGTTTTGATCTCTTTTTGATTTTCATTGATAACTCATTCAAGAGACTTCCATACATCTAAAGCCACCTCTTATCTAAAATGATGCATGTTTTCACTGTTTGTTTTTTTGCCATGATTATTTTTAAGACTGAAATGAAAATGTTACCCTGATGCCTTATTTGTGATGGGGAGAGGTTGGGGTAGGATAGTAAAGACTCAGTCCTTTTGAAAAAGTGCATACAGTATAAAACACTCTATGATTAGATTAGATTAGATTAGATTCAACTTCATTGTCATTGGGCAGAGTACAAGTACAACCCCAAATCAGAAAAAGTTGGGACATTGTGTAAAATGCAAAAACATAAAAATAAAAATTTGCATTTGCAAATCTATAAATCTCGAAAACCCATATTTAACTGCTAACAGGACGTAGACAACATAAAAAATTAGGAAAATTATCATGGATGTTCATTTTAAATTTGATGGTAGCAACATGTTTCAAAAAAAGTTGGGACAGGGGTATATTTACCACTGTCTGGCGTCACTTCTTCATTTAACACAATTCTGTAAATGCACCTAACCCCTCACTGCTCCCCGAGTGCCGCTGTAGCAAGCAGCTCACTGCTCTGGGTTAGTGTATGCTTCACCTCACTGTGTCTTCACTGTGTGCTGAGTGCTGATGATATCCACATGTCCCAACTACCAACCTGGTCTAGCGCCACCAGCTGACCAAACAGGATATGTGCCAGACATTGACAACACCTTGGTTAATTGGTTGGAAACTTTCAAAAATACTGGATATTATTATTATGATATTTACATGCCTAAATAATAAACCAACTGGCAATAGAAGTTTTTTTATTATTATTATTTATTTTGGATATTGATATCAGATTCATTAGATTAATTCATTTTAGGTGCATGTCAACTGTTATCTGCATTGCACTGCATATCACAAAATATATACATGTAAATGAATTACTTGGAAGCATATCATTGTACCCTACATATTTGTGGTGTAGCGCCACCTATTGACTACCATCAGTGTAAAACGTCAAACCCAACAAAAGGTGAGTAAGTGCTTCCAATGTATAAAACATGCAAAAACAAATAGCACATACATCAGACATTTGCGTTTGACAAACGCACCACATGTCGGTGTATTGTTGGACTCCGAAATGTCACGGGTCGCGGTACGCAGGTGCATCTGGCCCGCCATTTCCACTTGCGCCTATATTTGCAAATTAATTGGGTTTCGCAGCAAAGTCAATGGTTTGTAGCCTGGTCCTACCAGACTCTCGTACATTTCATAATGTACAGAGAGTCTGGCCACTTTCCATTGCCAAGTGTTAACTTCCTTGAAGGCAAGTACTCTGTTGAAGTTTAAAACTATTGGATCTGCCATAACCAATCGCTAACGTTTGGTCGTGATGTATGTCTGGCTCAAACTAGCGCACAACCTCAACGTCACCATTCTCAGCCACTCCCTCTGTTAACTGATTGGATCTGCAGATTTTTGCAGGAGAAAACCCGCAAATATACCGCAGACCCAGACGACGTACTGAAGGGAAATGCAAATTGAGTGGAAGTACATAGGAGGGCGGAGCCAGGCTAAATGGTTTGTGTCTAGACCACAGATCCCACTGAGTGAGTCAGTGCTAACTCGCCTCATTACTGTGAACCTCCTGAGATGGAGCTCTGCTGAAGGTCATGGTGCAACACCACAAAAATATATAATTAAATAAATCTAATGAATTAACATGGATGAAAAGATCTATTTTATTTCATATACACAGGAGAGGTGTTAAATTTCTAGTGCTATAGGTAGGGGATTTCCCAGAACGACCAATCAACAACCAAGCCTATTCACCATCAAAAACAGAGAGTGGATTACAGCATCAGACAGCTCCCAACAAACAGTACCTTGTTGCAACTTTAGACACATGTTATTCTGTATGTGGTTTGGCCCACTGCACGAAAGGAAGTTTGACATTAAGGAAGATTGACGTCATGTGTAAACCTCTCACATATCTTTGCTTGAAATGAAACACATCCTAAAGGAAGTTATACAGTTGTAAGTATTAATGTCACAGCGGAAAAGCATCTAAATGGAAAAGAGTTCTCAAAATAGCTTATGCCGTCTGACTTATGTTCTGTTTTCTGATAGTTTACAAAACATGTTATGTGCAGGCTGGTACTGTTTGCAAAATGTTCCCCTAAGTATAAAGTTAATTTGAATGAGTTAATAAACTAGATGTACCGCATAGTGGTACAAAATATGACCGCCGCTCAGTCCTGTACATCCTCTCGGAGAAAATAAATTACTTGTCAATTTGTCTCCATCTCCTACTCCATCCCCTACTCTTGCAACTTGTATGTGTGTGAGTGTGTGCGTGCCTGTGTGTGTGTGTTTGTATGTGTGGATGTGTGTGTTTGTGTGTGCATGCGTGTGTGTTTGTGTGTGTGGATGTGTATGTGCATCCGTGTGTGTGTGTGTGTGTGTATGTCAATTTGTCTTCATCTCCTATAGAGCCTAACCGATATGGGATTTTGAAGGCTGATACCGATTTCGATATTTGAGTTTTTCAAAAACTGATAACCGATATATCGGCCAATGTAAAAATGTTCTCCCATAACATCGAGTTTCCTAATGAAACTCTTCATATACAGTAATTTATTTGTTTTAAGAAATAAAAGTGTATAGAATAGAAAGAATAGTAAGAATAAAATAGGTCTTTGTTCTGTGATAACCACATTGCCACAAATTAACCTACATTGTGAGCAGTTTATGGTTAATGACTCTCCCTTTATCCAAGCAAAACATTTTACAAGTATGATCAGTTACTTTACTTTACTTTTAGCCTTTATAGCCTAAACCATGCTCTTCCTTACTTGAAACACCTTTCTTGAAATGCAAGAAATTGAAGACCGAAACTAGGGTGTAGTAGTGGGTGTTTGGGAATGAATGTTATCTCAGATGCTTACATTTTTTTCTTGTAGACTTTTTGTGGTCCTAATGCAACATTTTGCAAAGCACTGACAGGGCCACCAAGGACTCTGAGCGAGTCAACAGCAGAAAAACCTAGCAAGCAGAAATGTCCCAGCCCGGTGTTTAGGATGCATCATAGACAAGTATCTTCAAGTTCCATGTATATCTTCCTCAGCAAACCATCACATTATCTCCTCCTGTCTATGTATTTCCTCCACTACCATTTTCCTCTTTTCTCCTGCAGAAGCCTTGCTCCACAAGGGTTTACTAACGTCCACCCCTAGACCCCCGTGCCCATGCTGCACATGGCCCATTATATCCCTATGCCTCAATGCGGATTGAGCTTGCTTAACTGCCGGTTCTGGGTTCCACTTCCTCCCTGCATTAACTGTGGGTGCAACTCTCCTCACCACTGGGTCCTTGGACTGACTGAGTAAGAGTAATTTCCAATCTAGCCTTAGCGTACTTAAATTCCTCTGTCAGACTTACTTATGTGGTCGGATTCAGAGAAGGTAGTTTACTTCATTGAACTTACTGTTCCTTGGGAAGACAGAGTGGAAAAGGCCAATGAGCTGAAGAGAGCGAAATACACCGAAATAGCAGAGGAGGCAGCCAAGCGAGGTTGGAGTGCACGATTAAGGCCTATTGAAATTGGCGCACAAGGGTTTGTGGCCAGACCTGCTATTGGCTTGCTGTCTTAATTGGGCATTTGTGGACAAAGTCTAAGGCAGGTGGTTAGTAACATGTCCTTGGCAGCAGAACGAGCAAGCGAATGGTTGTGGGTAAGGAGAAGTTACCCTTCCTGGGGTGCAAGCTACTGTAAGGTAAGCTAACTGGCTCATTTGTTTTGTGTTTGTGACGGACCATGCTTAGGTCGATAGTGGTTGGTTAGGGTTTTTAGGGTTATGGTTCAGTCCACATCAACGGGACGGACCAACCTAACCAACCTAGACCATAAGAGTATTTGGATATTTTATTGTGGTAATATGGTGGCAACATGGGGCGTAAGCTAAGGTAAGGGAAGGTAAGCGGTGAGCGGCCCAATGCAAACGTCATTTCTGTGCTCTCAATCATGATTGTTACAGTTGTGATAACAGTTTTATTCACCACAAGATTATTTTTCACCCCTCAGTTCCTGTATTTACGCTCTGGATTCCTGAATCTGCGCTCAATTTCATTATTTATGCACTCACAAAATTAAGACAGCTAACTCACGCCATAGAATAAGTCAGTAAACACTGGTCGTAGTGTTATCCAGTTGCGTGCAGTGATATTTTTAAATGCATGCTTGGTGCCGCCCCTCGAATTGGGCACTTTTCATAGTCAGACCCTAAATCTTTCTAGATTTGGATTGGTCTGGATTTATAGGCTAGCCAAACAAATCCATGAATGATTAAGAAACATCAGAACACCCCTTTTGAACAATGCGCCCAACTTTTGATCACAAAATTATGCTGTTTAATTAGCGAATGTGGACTTTAACACTGCGTCGCTGACCAGTTTTTCCGATTGTTAAATTAGAGCCCAATATGGTCCATTTAACATTATGCTCCATTTCCCCAATGTAAGCAGGGATGAACTGATAATGGAACATAACCAATCATAAAACTATATTTGATATGGACAGATTTCATCCATCCACAACAAAGAATAGAAAATAAAAAACGGATAAAATGTTGGAGCTAAATTGGCTGACGAAATTATATTGAAAAATTGTTAACATTCAATAACCATCAAACTCAAGGTACTTTTTTGTTCCTTTGTTTGAGAGACCCTCGTGAGGTGGCATGTGGTTTACATGTAGTTCCTCATCAGTTCTCATGAAAGCCTGCCTTCTGTTTGTTTAACAATAGCAGAGACACAACCCTGATACATGAAGCTTTTGTCAGGTGTCCCTCTGTTCATTTGTAATGGCCGCCTTGACAGTATACCGGTTTGCACTGTTGGACTTCATTATTCTGTGTACAGCCAAGATAATAAAAGACCCGGGAGATTGCTTAGAGGTATAGTAACATGTCTTATTCAGATGGTATAAATAGTGCCTAATTCTGTCTCACTGTATATGCATTGACTTTAAAAACTCACTCTTGTTTTCAGGTCATCCCAGTCTCCAATACTCATGCTTCAGGAGAAACCTGAGCTACATACCAACCAGTATCCCTCCCTCCACACAACATTTGGACTTCAGTTTTAATTACCTCACAACACTGCAGAGACACATGTTCCCGAGATTACCATTTCTACAACATCTTGATCTCACAAGGTAAAAGGAGGGTTTTTCTCTTTTTTTATTTCTTATGATTATCTAAACTGACACTGTAAGCACAATGACAAGAGTATGTGACACTGTCCTGTGCTTTTGTATTGACAGACCATGTTCAGAAATGATGCACACTGTGAACCCAATTATGTGTTTTCATGGTTTAAAATGGTGTTTTAAATTATTTTTGCTTTTCTTTTGGACAGATGTCACATCCAAAACATTGACAATGAGGCCTTCTTTAATGTAAGGAATTTGTCTGTTTTGATCCTCACTGGAAATCCACTCAAATATTTTGGAAAAAACAGCATTAATGTTTTGGAAAAAATACACAAGCTTGTTCTAGTAGACATTGGTCTGCTCTCCTTAGACAGTCTGAATTTACAGAGTTTAACAAGCCTAAAAGAATTAAAAGTTGGAACAAACAGATTATTTTCTTTAGCCCTTCCATCTTATGCTGTTAGTTTCAAGGACTTCACATTACTGGACCTTCATAAAAACAACATATCTACAATCAGAACTGTTGACACTTCTGTTTTGCGTCAGATGAGTAGCAATTTAACTTTAATATTGTCCAGAAACCCAATATCCTTCATAGAAACTGGAGCATTTAATGGCCTTTATCTGGGAGAGATCAATCTACTTGACACAATCTCATCCACAACTGCAAGAGAAGCTCTTGGAGGTCTTAGTGGATTGAAAGTGAAGAAGTTGAAAATAGGACATTTCCTGGCAATGGGAAAGATCCAAATGAATTCAGATTCCCTGACCAGCCTTTGTTTCATAAAGTTCCAAGAGATATATTTTTGTCAATCCTTTTTTTTTTAACTATGCAGTCACATCGTCCTTTGCATGATTAATTCTACAAAAATCTCTCTGAGATATGTTGGAATAAATACCTGGGAACATTCTTATTTTCCAAACCTCAAAGAGATTGTTGTGGTTGAAGGTCATATGGGCTCACTACCGAATCTTCTACTGTCTCATCAACACAAATTAAAGAAATTGGTCATCAATGACAATCAATATTTATCAATATTGAAAAGCTTTGCTGATTTGCCTAGTCTAGAATACATTGATCTGAGTCATAATAATTTGATAATGTCTTGCTGTAATGCTGAATTTATTGGTGTTCCTAAACTCCGGTATCTAAATCTGAGTGAAAATGCAAGGGTAACAATTAGAAGCTTGGGACTTTTTAATTATTCATCTCTAGAAATATTGGATCTTCATGGAACAGAAGTTGAAGTTGCAGATAATTGGGTTATTATGCACAACATTAGGAATTTAACATTTTTTGACCTTTCCTACACACAATTTACCTTTGACAGTAATGCTATTTTTTATGGCCTGTGCAGTCTGAAAGAACTGAAAATGGCTGGCAACAGCATTGAAAAAGACATTTTTGGCAAATTATTTTCAAATCTCTCAACTTTGGAGGTACTGGACATTTCAAATTGTGGCCTTAAAGACATACCCTTCACTTCTTTCCAAGATTTACATAATTTGAGACACCTAACCCTAAGTGGAAACAAACTGACCACAGTGGACTTTCTCACCTGTCCCTGTCTGTCTAAACTAACCTCCATTCATGTAGACAATAACCACATAGCCAGCATCTCTTTAAACGTTCTTCAGAATCTCCCTGCAAATCTTTTAGTAGTTGATTTGTCCTTCAATCCCATAGAATGCTCCTGTACTCAGACTGAATTTATTTCCTGGATAATTAATCATCAGTCAGTTCTAAAAGATCCTCAACTAATGTCATGCAAATTCTCACCCATAAACTCCAGAGTGATTAACTTTGACCCCACACACTGTGTTCACACGAACAGAGTGATAATAATTGCATCCTTATTTGCGGCTGTAATTGTACTCCTATTTTCTGCATTGTTGTATAAGTACCAGTTCCATATACATTACTGCTTCATATTGCTAAGAGGCTACAGAATGTCTAGACAACAAGAATGCTCTTATGATGCCTTTGTAATCTACTCAAGCAAGGATGAAGCCTGGGTGTTGGATGAGCTTGTGGAAAACCTTGAGAAAGGACATCCTCCAATTCAGCTTTGCCTGCATGAGCGAGATTTCCAAGCAGGAAAGTCGATTACCTCCAATATAGTGGATGAAGGCATCATGGGTAGCCGGAAAGTCATTGTGGTGGTGTCTCAGCACTTCCTAGACAGCTCCTGGTGTCAGTTTGAGTTTGAACTGGCACAATCCTGGCTTGTGTTCGGGCGAAATGCCAGCATCATCATCATAATTCTGGAAGATGTGGAAGATAAGAAAATAAAGAGACTGTTTGGACTTCATAAGTATCTGAAAAAGAACACCTACCTCAAGTGGAAGGGGAATGCTCTAAGCAATATCCGGTTCTGGGCTCGTCTCAGAAAAGCCATTATTGCTAGGAACTGAAATTTGTTCTAACTTTTACACATGCTAGACATATTAATCTTGCCGAACTATAGAACTTACATAGTTCAGAGAGAGGTTGATGATAGGTGTGGATCTAAGGGTGTGATTGTGTTGATCTCTTTTTGAACTGATTAATACCTCATTCAAAAGACTTCCATAAATCTGCAAAAACCACCTGCCATCTAAAATGATGCTTTTTTTTCACTGTTTGTTTTTGCCATGATTATTTGCAAGACTGAAAGGGACATTTTACACTGATGCCTTATTTGTCGTGAAAAGAGGTTGAGGTAGACTAGTAATGGGTCAGTCCTTTTGAAATGTAGACATAGAACAGTATAATTCAGTACAATATAAAATGCAAGACTCTATGTAAATTCCTGCTACTGACTGATTTCTGTTACTGCCCAGGCTTATACATATCCACACTGTTAACAGTTTCCTCAGCCATATAGCATGGAGTAGAGTTCCCTCTTTCAGTGGCATGTCCCCTGATACTGTAGCTGTAGACGCTGAGGAAATAGCGTGACCTGACCATACTGCAGAAGCATAACATACGACACAAATACAAACTCCAAATAACTTAAACCTTGAAGAGGATGTAAAAGAACTTCATACTCAACTCCATACGCAACAAACATACTGAAGGTTTATTTGTTTGAAGTATCATCTTTTTTTCTTAGAGTGTTGAGATGTTCTACGAAAGCCTACCCTTTTTCATCTTTTGAATCATTCCTCTTGTTTGCATGAAAATTCTTTATACGAGATTTGGAATAATGGAAAGATCAATTACAACTGAAATCAGACAAAGGTCAACTCATATAGGCTTGCCTTTAAAAATGCTCTTTCCATCTTTGCCACAAGATTTAATGCTTTTGGTAATTGACCAACGGCAAATGCTGTCGTTTAGCAGACAAAGTCAATAGATCTCACTAAGATATCAGAATAAATGCTCAATCGGCTTGCCATACACCTCAGCACTGTGAACCTCATTAGATGGAGCTCAGATGAAGGTCCTGTTAGTGCAACACCAAAACACGTAGATAAAGTATTATCTAGACAGAATTAAAGGTTGTAGCAGCGATTTCAGGCCCAAAAAAGGCCCAAACATAAATTATCACATTCATCTAATCTTTCCTAAAAATCTGCTAGCTGCCTGCCCCATAAGCAGGCCTTCAAAAAAACGCATCTCTGTAGGCAGCCTAGGCTCTGAGATCTGTACACGAAAACAATTGCTACCAACAAGTGTTGGCAACCACTCAAAGGCAAAAATAAAGTGTTCCAACCAATAACCGACGAGATGCGCGTTTAGGAGAGTTTCAATTGCACGGGAGGGAGGGGGGAGGGAGTAGCGAGCTAGCTCTCTGTTTTGTTTGAACATCAACAGAAGTGACAGTACCCTGCCATCGCTGATACAACCGTTAACATGGATGAATAGATTTAAAACAGAGAGTTCCCAATAAACATCAGCGTGAAATTGTGATCGATCATAGACAAGTTTCGATAAGTGTTGTTTGTTCCCTGTTCTAGTCTGTACTAGAGGAAGTTTGACTTCAAGGAAGATTGACGTCACATGGGGGTGAGGTCACAGAGGATGGGGGTGTGTGTGCCAGCTTTAGACTTCCAGTAGTCCACAATGAGCTCTTTGGTCTTTTTGGTGTTGAGAGCCAGGTTGTTGTCGGTGCACCACGTTGTTAGGTGTTCGACCCCATCCTTGTAGGCCATCTCATCGTTGTTGCTGATGAGACCATTCACCGTTGTGTCGTCTGCAAACTTTACAATGGTGTTAGAGCCATGTGCAGTTGTAGGTGAAGAGGGAGTAAAGGGTGAGGGTTGAGGAGGTGTGGTTATCAAAGACTGCAGTCTGTTGGTTAGGAAGTCCAGAACCCAGTTACAAAGGGAGGTAATGATGCCCAGATCAGTTTGGAGGGGATGATGGTGTTGAAAGCTGAACTGAAGTCAATGAACAGAATGGAGTTGTTTTTGTCGAGATGGTAAAGCGTTTCTGAGTAATCTGACTCTGAAATTGCAGCACATTTCTACATGGTCTGCAACTTTGGACTTAAATTCTAACGTAATAGCACCCCAAAAATAATGAATTTGCATTCCATACCTAAAAATTAAACGTTGGTCAAAGCATGCACAGATCAGCTTTGCCTTGGGCTACATGACATCTGAACATGCAAGCACAAGTTTATTCAGGTCACAAATGCAGAGGAGAATGAGGCACATTCTTCATCCAATGGTTTAGTGAGAAGAATTAAGCAAACCATAATGAATAACATATTTACGCACGCTATTGTAATAGAGTGAAGTAAGGTGATGTTCAATGAAGTTTTCACAAACTGATTGACTTTCAGAGAGCTGTTGAAATGTGACTTCATTAAATGAGTTGATAATTTAGGAATGACAGAAAATTAGAAATTGCAGTAAAATAGTCACAGTTTCTTCATGGCAAGTCTGAGAAGTTCCAAAGTGGCACATTCTTTTTGTTTCTGATTGGTTCTCAAGAAATCCTCCATTCTGCTTGATAACTGAAGGGTTTTATGTTGTCAGTGCTCAATGGCAGTGCTCTTATGGTAGTAGACTGTTACTTACTGGTGATGCATTTATAGCTTAATTTGTACTTACAATATAATATATCTGGGTTTACCATTTCCCCTGTTAGCAAGGATAGCTAGTCTAATTAATAAACATGAACTGATGATGAAACATAATCACTCATAAAACTATATTTAATCTGGACAGTCTTGATACAGCCACAAGAGATCTCACCGAAATAAAAGTAAAAAACGGATAACAACTTGAAGTTAATATATTGAAAATTGTTTAACATTAAATCATTGCTCATCAGCTACATTGGATGGTTTTATTACAGTAAATGTTTCAAGAAAAAAAATCAAAGAATGATGAGAAGTAGCCAACACAGAGAACAATGTTGCTTTGCTTTGGAAGTAGACTACCAATCACAGTCAGAGTGGAAGTAGTATAACAGAGTACTTTGGTTCCTGCGTTTGAGAGATTTCAGTGAAGTGACACATAATTTAGTTCCTCATCAGTTCTCATGAAAGCCTGCCTTCTGCCTGTTTAACAATAGCACGGACACAACCCTGATACATGAAGCTTTTGTCAGGTGTCCCTCTGCTTATTTGCAAATGGCTGCCTTGACAGTATACCGGTTTACACTGTCAGTCTTGTGGATGATTCTTACGTCTTAAGTCTAATGTGCAGTCAAGATAATAAAACACCTAGGAGATTGCTTAGAGATATAGTAACGTCTGGTAACATGCACGTCCCTGGTAATATGTTTATTATCAGCTGCACAACCCTAGTTCAACTTAAACATAGCACTTATCAAATGCTACAGAAAAGGAAGGGCGGAGAGTGAGGGCAGTGTGTAATTTCTCAGAAATAATGACGCATCTGCACTTTTTTCAACTGTTTGGCTAAACAGCCCAAATATATAACTTAAAAAAAGTTAATTAGCAACTAAACAAATATAGATAAAGATGTCATCAACCACACAAGCCACATGAGCCCCAATGCTCTTGTCAGTGGCTGGAGATGTGTTGCATTTGCAGCTGTAGCCTTTCACACTCTTTTGCAGGGTTAGTGTGCAGAGTTTGTGGCAGAATCTGCTGTGCCGAGTGTGGCACGCTACTTCTCAGCATTTTCTAAAACTGTTCACATTTGCATTTGGATATACTCTAAAAAGTACACTGTTGACAAACAATTCCAAATTCAATTCAGTGCTAGTTACATTTTGTCATCTTTGTGGAAACTTTAACTAGAACTGTATATTGTTTTGTGTGGCGTGCCCATTTGGAAAATGTCTGTAGAATATATATCCACTGTAGGCCTATATGTTTTGTAACGACCCTGTCAGGTCTCCTGTTGCCCCGCCTACTTTTATGCCTGTGCTTTCTCTCTCTTTGTGGCAGGTGATTGAGGCCCGGGTGTGCATACAGTACGCTCCAGAATTATTGGCACCTCTAAAGCTAAAGTTGACTTAAAAAACGGTATAAAAAATAATCTGTTGGTGATTTATTGCAATCTCACAATGAAAAAAACCTTGAAGGGAAGCAAATTTATTTTGAGAAAAAGGAAAATCTCATAAAGAAATAAATATTTTTTAACAAAAACATGTTGCTCACAATTATTGACACCCCTGAAAAATATTTTATACAAAACCTAACAGAAGCATTTTCCTATCTAGTTTCAATGTATTTAAGTTAATCAGAGTGTCTGTGAACTTTCAGAAGTAGTTCATGACTTTTTTTTCACTATGGTATGAAAATAAAGTCACACAGAGGGTAAATCCTCTAGTCATCGGAAAGACAAGATAATACATTAAACTTAAATAAAAAGAAAGTGTGTTGACATTTGTATGTCAGAGAATGTCTATGAAAACTAGATACTTTGTTGAAAATGCCTATATTTACAGTTAAAACAATGATTAAAAGGTTCTAATCATCTGGAAATGTGAGAAACATGCTTGGACAAAGACCCATGGTTATCTTGCCCCCACGTACAGTATAGAACCACTGTTGGAGAGTTACAGACAAATGTATCATCTTGGGGTCACCAAGTCCCCAAAAAAATCTTCAAAAGTGACCTCACTGCTAATTATTTAGAGGGCATGCCAGGTAAAAGCCTGTCCAGTCATTTAATTATCAATGTAAACAGCAGGAGTTACTGAATGGTACAGTGACTTTGTCCGGAGGTGTGGTCTATTGTTAGATAAAAGACTTTAGGTGTGTTTGGCATACATAGAAGAATGACAATACTGAAAAGAACCCCATGCCTAATGAGAATTATGGTGGAGGGGCTGTGCTATTGTGGGGCTGCTTTTATTCCCAAAAGGCTTTGGGAACCTAATTAAGGTGCATGGTATCATGAACACCAAGAAAAACCTAAACATTTTCAAAGGAAATCTGCAATCTCTGCCAAGACACTAAAGGTTGGTCATGATTAGATCATTCATCAGGTCAATGAACCAAAACAAACGTCCAGATCAAAACAAATATGGTTTGCTGAACACAAAATCAAGCTTCGGACATTGCCATCTCAGTCCCCTGATCTAAACTCCATAGAAAAACAGTGGGGTGAGTCAAAGAGGAAAATGCACAAGTTTGGACCTAGGAATCTGGACGACCTGGGAAGATTTTGTAAAGACGAACGGTCTTAAATCCCTTGCTTTGTATTCTCCAACCTTTATGGGGTGTCATAGGAGCATATTACAAGCTGTTTATTGGCCAAGGGAGGCTTAAGAAGGTATTACAAGCAGAGGTGCCAATAATAGTGAGCGATGTGTTTTTGTTAAAAATATTTATTTCTTTATGAGATTTTCCTTTTTTTCTAAATAAATTTGCTTCCCTTCAAGGTTAGATTTTTCCTATTGTTTTTCATTGTGAGATTACAATAAATCACCAAAAGATTATTTTCATACCGTTTTTAGTCAACTTTAGCAGAGGTGCCAATAATTCTGAAGTGTACTGTAGGTGTGCAAAATGGATAAAAAACCTGCTCTGCCCATGCGCGGGGTTCTCCCCATAAATAGAAAGCTAGATACTGCATTGGGGAATGTATGTAAATAGCGCCGCCATCTTGGTGGGGGCAACAATCACTGGAGGCCAATGTATCTCTGATTGGAAATCAGACAGGTGTCTCTCTGCTGGCAAGTGTTGCCCATAGACAGTAAGGTGTTTGCCCCGAGCAATATGGCGGCATTCACAAATGCCACAGAACTCAGAGGACAATGCGGTATCTAGCTTTCTAATGTCTATGGTTCTCCCTTCCTCTCACCTTTTGGCTTTTGATTTCTGTTATGCCTGACACCCCTAGACACGGATTTGCATTACACTTTTATTTGAGCTTTCACCATACTGACTTTCTTGATTATACTCTTTAATAAATTACTTGTTCCTCCCACTCTATGTCTCATGCTTGAGCCGGCATGTTACAGTTTACTGTATATGTCCACTTTTATCATACATGCAATAACAGCATGTTAACACATACTTCATATACTTTAAAAATGTTTAAATACGGGCCTGGCCGTGACGCAACTGGCTGGGGCACCTGCACCGTACGCCGGCGACCCGGGTTCGATTCCCGCCCTGTGGTCCCTTTCGGATCCCTCCCGACTCTCTCCCACTCACTTCCTCTCATTCTCCACTATCCTCTCGCATTAAAACCCAAAAAATATACAAAAAAAAAATGTTTAAGCTGACTTTCTATGTTTACTGTAATACGTTATGTGGCCGTATCAATACTGCATCAGTATTTTTGTGACCTATAAAACCGTTAAGACATACAGAGAGAGAAGCTTGTTCTGGGTGCAGGCTGGCTTTTTGTGTGACACTATTTTCAGTTTTGGTCTCAAGTTCTGTTTAATGCATGCTGTACGACCCTTTCAAAGTATGTTGTCATATCCTTTCACTCTAAAAAATGCTGGGTTATTTCTGCACCCAATTACTGGGCTGTGGCAGTTTGACCATTTAGTGGGTTATGTTAGCCCATGCTGGGTTATTTTCCATAACCCAGCCACAGGGTTGGTGGTTTGGAACTCAATCTCCAACAGATACATGGTATTCTACCCACTGTCTGGGTCACTTAACTACCAGTAGCCTAAGTAATGGGTTAACTCACTGAGCATTTTAAGGTCATCATCTCAAGACAGAGAAAAATAAAAATGTCATGCACATTAAGTCACCTTTCTTTTGTATAGGCCTACTGAAAATTGTGAACTGAACAAATTCTTTGAGAGTTAAATACCATTCTAAGGAATGAGCATGTGTGTGCAGTGTCTAGTTGTAAAGAAATAGTTTTGGCTTTGTCTAGCTTTCATTTGGTGAATTTTGCTGATAAAAAGACACTTTCAACAAGTTGTTGACTGTTTGTGTGGGTACCTGATCTGCATGGGTTACCAGATCTGCATGATACGTCATAATAGATGATGTGTCGCCACCTCATTCGTCCAAAGTCGAGAGTAGAATTCGGCTGGGTTAGATGCGTAGCTGACAAGCGATGCCTGAGGTTAAAGTTTTAATATTTAAAGTGGACCCTTTCACAGCAACAGTGGTGTGATTGGCTGGTTTGTGTGATGTCACCTACGGCTGCAAACAACGCTGTCTGATTAACCCTGCTGTAATCGAGGGAAAATAAGCTAACTTTAGGTTATACTTTGATCTATTTTTATGTTTCTTAAGTGTAACGCTATTGCATTGCTGTTTGACAGTTGTGAAATCAACCGTAAACTAGCTCATATTTGCGAGTTATTTAGCTAATGCTATTGTATTGCTGTTTGACAGTAGTGAAATCAACCGTAAACTAGCTCATATGCTAGTGCAGGGGTCGGGAACCTGTGGCTCTTTTGGGAACTGCATCTGGCTCTCGGACAAACCTGCCATTTGTTTACTCAATAAGTCATGAATAAATTTGGTACTGTATTAAATTAAAAATGGACCTACTGAAATCAAAATGTTAAAATAGTGTTCGAAATATAATATATGTTCATGTAGTTTAATCCATTCCATGTCTGTTCTCTACCGCTGAGGTTCACGGTTTCGTCGATGTAGCCTGCTACAGATATGAAAAAGGCGTTTTTTTATTGGACAATGCTGTGCCGAGATAACATTCCATCCGCTGATGCTTTACTTAAAAATTCAGCTAGCTAACGGTTGTATCAGAGAATGTCTAATAGACGGGCTCTGGTTGTATCCAAAACAAAGAAAATGTGTTTCCCTTTAATTTTTATGTGTGCGCTTGCTGTAGGGTAGATAAGGAAAATGTCCAAAAGGAAACGTCAGTGACCACAGCTTGCGAGCGCGACCACAAGTGCCTGAAATGGGGAAGTTTCCATAACGCGAATTGAACTGCCCGTATATATCGCACACTGCAACGTTCGGTTCCACTTGCATATGAGAAATCTTTCTCACATATGAAAAATATAAAGACAAACCTGCGCTCACGTTTAAGGGCAATTCCGCGCAAAACTGTCACATCTGTAACGCCAACACAATTAGTTGGCATTATGGATATATGACAGTTTTGCGTGGAGTTGCCCTTAAATGATGACAGCCTCAATTCTTGCATGAAACTTCACCTCACTGAATATGAGCCAGCCATGCAGACTCCAAGGCCATCACCAAATCTAATCTCTGGTACAGTAGGCCTAATGTTCAATTTCGCCAAATGACTTGTCATGTCATGAAAATTGAGTGTTGTGTTGTTGACTATGATGTTACTTTGCATACCAAAAGAACACTGGGAAAATAGGGGGTGGTGTTTAGCCTACATGGGAAGCCTAAGGCCTTTAGTTCTGTCATTCCACTTTACATTTCAAGTTACTTGCACATTACTTTTAAAACTAGTAGAAAATGTATTAAAAAATCCTCTGTTGAATGAAAGTTAATGTACGTTAAATATCTAAACTTTTTCTTGTAACCGTCTTTATGTGGCTCTTCTGAGATTAAAAAAAAAAAAATTGGTAAAAGTGGCTCTCCAGGCAAAAAAGGTTCCCGACCCCTGTGCTAGTGGAACATCATAACGAAGTAACTGCAGCAGAAGTTTATTCTTCCTGCCGCTCTCAGAGTAGCACTTGCATTGTCAAAAGCAATCCTCAGCCAAAAGCTATATTTTCTGAAAGACGACTCTTGGATATCACCTTGAATTTTTGTCATGGGAAACAGCAGATCACCACCCTCCAGCAAACAACAACTCTCCACCGATCAAGGTAAGTGTCATTGAAGTACTTGAATTTACCATAACAATTGCTTGATAACATTTTGAAGTTACACAACTGTCACTTCCCCTCATGAAAACAACGTTAATCAGTCCTTTGGTCTTTAACATAAAGTAATGTTACCCTAGCATATTTCAGGAGAAGAAATGTAAGTCTAACAGTGGCTAACAGTCTGCGCGTAACGTACATTTATGAATGGGTTTCCAACTCTCGGTCAGAGTGATGGCCATTTTATGTTCTGTGTGTTTTGCAACTTATTAGTTGTAGTCTCCCTCTGTTTGCAGACATTGTGTTGTGAGGACTGCTGCCCTGAGCACGCTGAGTGCATTGTCGAATATTCAAATGTGTGCCACTTCCATATGGAAGAAGTTCCCAGCCTGCAAAAGAGTTCACTCACCAGGTAGACACACACACACATACGGGGCCGGTTCTGGAAGGGTAGCAACGTGAGCAACTGCACTGGGCCCAGTCTGGAGGGAGACCCAGAACATTTTTTAAAAATTCAAAATGACACCTTATGCGTGATGTCGCTCCCCGACCCAGAATAGTGTACTGTAGGACCGGCCCTGCACACATACACATAAACACAAAAAATGCACAAGTAGAATCACATATAGCTTTATGTGTACATTGTGTCTGTAACTGTTTAGTTTATCGCCTCTTTTCATGTGTCTGTTTGATTGTGTAGTGGGCTCCATCAACCGTCCATGGCAAAGTCGGTCTGTCCTGATGGCACTATCTATGATGGCTAATACCGACAGGACCCCCGTCATGGCCCCCTCAGACCTGTGGCCATCTTTGCCTCGGAGATGAAGACAGTGTCCCAGGCATTCGTGATTTTGGTCGGAAAAGCTCTGGAAGAGTAGTCTCCTCCATGCTATTGATGTTTGTTTTAAGTCTTGTTTTTGATGTTAATTTCCCCCACCCATGTTCTTCTATTTGAGTTGCTCCAAATGTGCCATCTTAGCCTGGCGGGCCATCCTATATCATTGACATGTATAGTCTGGCATCGAATCATTCACCTCGCTTAATCCAAGGGGCGGGCAGAGAATTGTCTTTCAAACTGCCTAGGCATGCAATAGGCCAGCGCTACGACCATATCCGTATCCGGTCGGCAAAACGGCAAATACATCCTTCTTCGAAAGGAATGACTTAAGTGCATTGTGCTTATCTACTTTCAAAGAAAAGCACAAGTCCAACTCCTCCAAAGTTGACGCCAACGCCGATTCAAACAACCGCTCTTCGTTTGCCATAGCCACCTTCCTTGTTGTTCACCGTCGCAGGATGTCGTTATCCTGTTAAGCCCGCCTTAAGACTCTCTAACGAAATAGAGCGCTGTGATTGGCCGTCATCCACGGTGTTAAGCCAATAGAAATTCCTATGGTTCGATACTAGACGTACAAGCTGAGCAAATTAATTTGCCGCCGCTAGGGTGCGTCTAGATTTCTAGGCTAGTGCCATCTATGAATTGGGTACAAAAGCCCCAACTCCCTTCATAGTATTTGTCATGGCCACTTTGGAGGCTGAAAAGGTTTCTTTTTTGCGTGTTATATAAGAAAGCGACTGGGAGATGATAGCAATAATTTTAGTTGTGTTTCAAGACTAGTTTTAGCCATGTGGCCCCTCTTGGCATTAAAACAAAGACACCCTCCCCTCCCCCAATGAAATGCTAATGTACTGGTTCCATGGGCTATCAGATCCACAAGACAAAGGCTGTTACCTTGCTATACTGAATCCATGTGTCATGAAATGTAAATATATTCATGTTTGGTATCATTGTAATAGTCTCAGTATAAGGATTGTATTGATTTAATTGTAAGAATGTTTGGAACGTTCTATAAGTGATATTTCTGATGTATAGGATATCTCTCCTCATGCTATTCAGATAAGACTGGGTAGGTGTGAGTAGGTGTGTCTGATGCCAAGTGGAGAACCAACCACGTGGGATTGTTTTGCCGCCAATTTCTTCCTTTGTTTAACCCATACAAAAGTGACTAACTTGCATTGTAAGACTAAGACTAACGAGAACTAGATAGAGAACTGAAGAAGAGAGAGAGAGGTTGATCCACAGAGGCCATGGCCTACAGAGACCATAGACCATTTTCTTACCCTCTCTGCTTGTAACAGAATAAACCTGATTCCTGAGTGTTCCTGAAGTTTGCCAGTCTAAGTTAATATTAAGTAATTATTCACCACAATTACTTTCATGGAGGTTCCAACCGTGAGATTAAAATTTTGGATTTAATTGGATTCAAATTTTGCTAAGATCTTCATCATCCTGGTTGACAGCACTCTTAAGGTGAGCATTTGTGTTTTCTGGTGGTGAGATTCTGGTAAGTAAGTCCCATAGTCATCCTAATGAGGATTGACAGTTGACCTCTTGGAGGATATTGGGCTCCCACTCTGGAAGCCATATTGGGCGTTAGAGCACTCTGCTCTGTAAATGGCCATACGTACTGACGAGTGGTCTCAGTGAGATCTAGTTGGGCTTCTCTGAAGCCATATTTTGGGCGTTAGAGCAGTCATGCTCTGTAAATGGCCATAGTACTGACAAGTATACAAGTGGTCTCAGTGAGATCTAGTTTTGGGTAGTTGGAGAAAAGGGCCACTCTCCTGTAAATGCTACTATATTGGGGAATGCTTGCCTAGGGTCTCTCACCTGAAACAATAGGATAAGAATGTGTTGCTGGTCATAATGGATGTATGAAAAGGATCTTTAGATTACAAATTTATATATATATATATATATACATATATATATATATATATATATTTTTTAAATCACAGTTTGAAGTAGCCTATAAAGATGTTGAACCGAAAGCATAATATTAATAGTTGGCCGTCGAATGACGTTTTCCACCGTTTAAAGTAAGACATTGGAGTTGTATACTGTGTTGTTCAAACTGATAAATTACAACTAGTTTGAAATTGGATTGATAATGCAACTTTTTAAATTATGGAGACTTATGATGGATGATCAGGATCAAGGACTTCAATACCTTTATTTTATGTTCCATAGTATCAAGTAGTTTTTCTTTTTCCTGTAACTTTTATTTCCCAGCTGAAATGGATTGCTGTTTAAAATGTTTTAGGTCTACTTGATGAAATACAATTTATTTTGAGTCTGATCTAATGATTCCTATTTTTTTCTTCAGAAAGACCATTGTTTTGGTTTCAACCATTTTTCTTTCCTTTATTTATTTTGTCTTTTGAGGGACACCTTTTGGGGTTTAACATTTTTAAGACATATTTTTATTTTTGCTTGTATGCCAATGGGAAATGTTTGCTACATGTTTACGCCTTGTTTGATGTGGGCAAATGTTCAATTTAGTGGATGCATACCCACAACTTGAGTTCTTTATGTTTGGAATTACCTTTTATTTGTTTTTAGTTTTGTATTTTCTTTTTTCTTCATTCATATTGGGATCAGAATTTGTTATAGTTAAGAAACTATAAAAAGGGGGAGATAGATGGTATTGACTTGAAATACTTTCTTCCCTAAGTTTACTGGTTTTATTCCTTAAATTGTCATTTTTAAATGCTTAATGTTTTGTTTTACTGACCCTCACTTCTAATGCAAAATCTCTTTAAAAGACAGAGATACCCTACCCACGTGAGTCTGTGGATTTTTCTTTTAAACATCTAAACTTAACCAAAAGTTTATTTATTTTCTTTATATTGGCCTTTTGCCAATAGATGCAAACCTATTCATTCTCTGTTTGGAGGTTAATAGCCCGGAAGTGTTAAAAAAAAATTTGACCAGGTGCTGCTATGTTAGAAGACCCATAGGTGTGACTGTCTCCAATTGAGAAACTGAAAACATTAGCATACTTTTGTTGACTTGTGAAACTGCATTCACAAGACACTGCTTGACTCTGTTTACACTCATGCTAATGTCTCTCCAAGTTGTTGTGAAACCACTCTCCAGTATCTCCAGATCTCTTTCATGCCAGAAGGGACAAAGGGAGGTGTGACATGCCTTTGTCTTCGACCACAGACCACTAAGCAAACATCTCAGAAGATCCTTTCATGGACCAGACAACTCCGCCCTGGGCTTAGGTACAGCCCAGAGCAGCAGCAGTGGCCAGTCATTGGACGAGACAAGACTGGACGACGCTCAGGAACCACAGGTCCAACGGAGCCTGTGGCAGAACCAACTGCCATCAACCAACCAACCAACTGCCATCAACCAACCAACAAAACTGGACTGACTGGAAGCAACGAAAGGGGGTGCCGAAATGTCTGGTAACATGCACGTCCCTGATAATATGTTTATTATCAGCTGCACAACCCTAGTTCAACTTAAAAATAGCACTTATCAAATGCTACAGAAAAGGAAGGGCGGAGAGTGAGGGCAGTGTGTAATTTCTCAGAAATAATGACGAATCTGCACTTTTTTCAATTTTTTGGCTAAACAGCCCAAATATATAACTTAAAAAAAGTTAATTTGCAACTAAACAAATATAGAGAAAGATGTCATCAACCACACAAGCCACATGAGCCCCATTGCTCTTGTCAGTGGCTGGAGATGTGTTGCATTTGCAGCTGTAGCCTTTCACACTGTTTTGCAGGGTTAGTGTGCAGAGTTTGTGGCAGAATCTGCTGTGCCGAGTGTGGCACGCTACTTCTCAGCATTTTCTAAAACTGTTCACATTTGCATTTGGATATACTCTAAAAAGTACACTGTTGACAAACAATTCCAAATTCAATTCAGTGCTAGTTACATTTTGTCATCTTTGTGGAAACTTTAACTAGAACTGTATATTGTTTTGTGTGGCGTGCCCATTTGGAAAATGTCTGTAGAATATATATCCACTGTAGGCCTATATGTTTTGTAACGACCCTGGCAGGTCTCCTGTTGCCCCGCCTACTTTTATGCCTGTGCTTTCTCTCTCTTTGTGGCAGGTGATTGAGGCCCGGGTGTGCATACAGTACCCTCCAGAATTATTGGCACCTCTGCTAAAGTTGACTTAAAAAACGGTATATAAAATAATCTGTTGGTGATTTATTGCAATCTCACAATGAAAAAAACCTTGAAGGGAAGCAAATTTATTTTGAGAAAAGGGAAAATCTCATCGGAATCTCAACATTGGAAAGACAAGATCATACATTAAACTTAAATAAAAAGAAAGTGTGTTGACATTTGTATGTCAGAGAATGTCTATGAAAAATAGATACTTTGTTGAAAATGCCTATATTTACAGTTAAAACAATGATTAAAATGTTCTAATCATCTGGAAATGTGAGAAACATGCTTGGACAAAGACCCATGTTTATCTTGCCCCCACGTACAGTATAGAACCACTGTTGGAGAGTTACAGACAAATGTATCATCTTGGGGTCACCAAGTCCCCAAAAAAATCTTCAAAAGTGATCTCACTGCTAATTATTTAGAGGGCATGCCAGGTAAAAGCCTGTCCAGTCATTTAATTATCAATGTAAACAGCAGGAGTTACTGAATGGTACAGTGACTTTGTCCGGAAGTGTGGTCTATTGTCAGATAAAACACTTTAGGTGTGTTTGGCATACATAGAAGAATGACTATACTGAAAAAAACACCATGCCTAATGAGAATTATGATGGAGGGGCTGTGCTATTGTGGGGCTGCTATTATTCCCAAAAGGCTTTGGGAACCTAATTAAGGTGCATGGTATCATGAACACCAAGAAAAACCTAAACATTTTCAAAGGAAATCTGCAATCTCTGCCAAGACACTAAAGGTTGGTCATGATTAGATCATTCATCAGGTCAATGAACCAAAACAAACGTCCAGATCAAAACAAATATGGTTTGCTGAACACAAAATCAAGCTTCGGACATTGCCATCTCAGTCCCCTGATCTAAACTCCATAGAAAAACAGTGGGGTGAGTCAAAGAGGAAAATGCACAAGTTTGGACCTAGGAATCTGGACGACCTGGGGAGATTTTGTAAAGACGAACGGTCTTAAATCCCTTGCTTTGTATTCTCCAACCTTTATGGGGTGTCATAGTAGCATATTACAAGCTGTTTTATTGGCCAAGGGAGGCTTAAGAAGGTATTACAATCAGAGGTGCCAATAATTGTGAGCGACGTGTTTTTGTTAAAAAATATTTATTTCTTTATGAGATTTTCCTTTTTTTCAAAATAAATTTGCTTCCCTTCAAGGTTGGATTTTTCCTATATTTTTTCATTGTGAGATTACAATAAATCACCAAAAGATTATTTTCATACCGTTTTTAGTCAACTTTAGCAGAGGTGCCAATAATTCTGGAGTGTACTGTAGGTGTGCAAAATGGATAAAAAACCTGCTCTCCCCATGCGCGGAGTTCTCCCCATAAATAGAAAGCTAGATACTGCATTGGGCTCCAGAATGTATGTAAATAGCGCCGCCATCTTGGTGGGGGCAACAATCACTGGAGGCCAATGTATCTCTGATTGGAAATCAGACAGGTGTCTCTCTGCTGGCAAGTGTTGCCCATAGACCGTAAGGTGTTTGCCCCGAGCAATATGGCGGCCGCATTCACAAATGCCACAGAACTCGGAGGACAATGCGGTATCTAGCTTTCTAATGTCTATGGTTCTCCCTTCCTCTCACCTTTTGGCTTTTGATTTCTGTTATGCCTGACACCCCTAGACACTGATTTGCATTACACTTTTGTTTGAGCTTTCACCATACTGACTTTCTTGATTATACTCTTTAATAAATTACTTGTTCCTCCCACTCTATGTCTCATGCTTGATCCGGCATGTTACAGCTTACTGTATATGTCCACTTTTATCATACATGCAATAACAGCATGTTAACACATACTTCATATACTTTAAAAATGTTACATATACTTTAAAAATGTTACATATACTTTAAAAATGTTTAAATACGGGCCTGGCCGTGACGCAACTGGCTGGGGCACCTGCACCGTACGCCGGCGACCCGGGTTCGATTCCCGCCCTGTGGTCCTTTTCGGATCCCTCCCGACTCTCCCACTCACTTCCTCTCATTCTCCACTATCCTCTCGCATTAAAGCCCAACAAATATACAAAAAAAAAATGTTTAAGCTGACTTTCTATGTTTACTGTAATACGTTATGTGGCCGTATCAATACTGCATCAGTATTTTTGTGACCTATAAAACCGTTAAGACATACAGAGAGAGAAGCTTGTTCTGGGTGCATGCTGGCTTTTTGTGTGACACTATTTTTAGTTTTGGACTCAAGTTCTGTTTAATGCATGCTGTACGACCCTAAAGTATGTCGTCATATCCTTTCACTCTAAAAAATGCTGGGTTATTTCTGCACCCAATTACTGGGCTGTGGCAGTTTGACCATTTAGTGGGATATGTTAGCCCATGCTGGGTTATTTTCCATAACCCAGCCACAGGGTTGGTGGTTTGGAACTCAATCTCCAACAGCTACATGGTATTCTACCCACTGTCTGGGTCACTTAACTACCAGTAGTAAGTAATGGGTTAACTCACTGAGCATTTTAAGGTCATCATCTCAAGACAGAGAAAAATAAAAATGTCATGCACATTAAGACTACGTTTACACGAAGCAGGGTATTTTCCTAAACGAATATCTGGCCATTTACGTTTGCAAATAAAACTGCATTTACACAAGACTGTTTATTTTTAAAATGTGTTTACACGAACCCGTGTACATACATGCTGTCATGAGCACGCCAAACCACAGTGGCAGTCTAACGATAGCCTCAAGCTCACATTAACCAATCAGAACCCTGAAAAGTCGCACGTGAGAACATGTAAATGTAATCATTGGTCGCACATTTGGTGTACTTCTGTCGCATACTGTGACGTCGGAGTTTTTTTGGATAACCGTTTTACGGGGCGAATTCTCCGTTTGCATCTAAATGAAAGGCTCAAACGTAGGGAAATGTCTTCGTTTATAAAAATACACATGTTTGTGTAAACGGGGTCTAAGTCACCTTTCTTTTGTATAGGCCTACTGAAAATTGTGAACTGAACAAATTCAAAGTTAAATACCATTCTAAGGAATGAGCATGTGTGTGCAACTGTGTCTAGTTTTAAAGAAATAGTTTTGGCTTTGTCTAGCTTTCATTTGGTGAATTTTGCTGATAAAAAGACACTTTCAACAAGTTCTTGACTGTTTGTGTGGGTACCTGATCTGCATGGGTTACCAGATCTGCATGATACGTCATAATAGATGATGTGTCGCCACCTCATTCGTCCAAAGTCGAGAGTAGAATTCGGCTAGGTTAGATGCGTAGCTGTTCAAGCGACATACGCGGAGTTAGTGGGGGGACAGGGGGAGCACTGCCCCCCTGGTGGAAACGGGTAATTGCATTGTTTCAAAAATTAGTGAAATACGTCTGGCATGACCAGATATTTTAAAAATAATTTAAATAACACAAAACAACAATATAAGGAACGGGCTGCGGTTGATGATGGGAGCAGCCAGGTATTCTTCTCTTGCGATCCTTCACATCGAAAGCGACATTACGGCAAACCTGACGAGGCATGCAGGACGCAAAAAACGAAAACTAGCTCATATGCTAGTGGAACATCATAACGAAGTAACTGCAGCAGAAGTTTATTCTTCCTGCCACTCTCAGAGTAGCACTTGCATTGTCAAAAGCAATCCTCAGCCAAAAACTATATTTTCTAAAAGACTCCCCTTGGATATCACCTTGAATTTTTGTCATGGGAAACAGCAGATCACCACCCTCCAGCTAACAACAACTCTCCACCGATCAAGGTAAGTGTCATTGAAGTACTTGAATTTACCATAACAATTGCTTGATAACATTTTGAAGTTACACAACTGTCACTTCCCCTCATGAAAACAACGTTAATCAGTCCTTTGGTCTTTAACGTAAAGTAATGTTACCCTAGCATATTTCAGGAGAAGAAATGTAAGTCTAACAGTTGCTAACAGTCTGCGCGTAACGTACATTGAATGGGTTTTCCAACTCTCGGTCAGAGTGATGGCCTTTTTATGTTCTGTGTGTTTTGCAACTTATTAGTTGTAGTCTCCCTCTGTTTGCAGACATTGTGTTGTGAGGACTGCTGCCCTGAGAACGCTGAGTGCATTGTTGAATATTCAAATGTGTGCCACTTCCATATGGAAGAAGTTCCCAGCCTGCAAAAGAGTTCACTCACCAGGTAGACACACCACACACATACGGGTCCGGTTCTGGAAGGGTAGCAACGTGAGCAACTGCACTGGGCCCAGTCTGGAGGGAGACCCAGAACATTTTTTAAAAATTAAAAATGACACCTTATGCGTGATGTCGCTCCCCGATCCAGAATAGCGTACTGTAGGACCGGCCCTGCACACATACACATAAACACAAAAAATGCACAAGTAGAATCACATATAGCTTTATGTGTGCATTGTGTCTGTAACTGTTTAGTTTATCGCCTCTTTTCATGTGTCTGTTTGATTGTGTAGTGGGCTCCATCAACCGTCCATGGCAAAGTCGGTCTGTCCTGATGGCACTATCTACAGTGGGTCCCGGTTAAGTTTGGACGGGTTCCTTCATGAATCACGCACCCCATTTTCTCAGCAGAAATGGCACAAACTGCAGTTGACACAAACACGGGAACTTAAATTGATCACGGTAGTTTAAGCTTACACTTGACAAAACATTCTAATATGAAAATGTAGATGCAATTGTTGTAAAATGGTGCAGCTCTTTTAAGAAAGCACCGTGCGCAGGGATGGAGAGAGAGAAAGCGAGAGGGGATAGGCTATGTGTGTTAGAACTTAGATGCGTGTGGAAAAAGTATGTGCTGTTTAGACTGGAGCGAGTCATATTCAAAATAATGCAAAAAATAAATTCGCAGATAAAACCAATTATCCTCATTCATTGCAACCTCAGCATGCCTGCTTGCCGACGTTCAAACGAAAAATATATCAAAGCACCTTTTGCGTTTGAATGTAGCACGAAAAAATGTTTAAACAGCTGGACAAATGATTTAGCTAATTGATTATAGCCTGTACACCAGCAATTGTTGAACATTTACCTGTACAAGTACATTGACCTGCCTAACAGCATGTTGTAGGCCTACTGTAGAAATTTCACTTAAATTGCAACCGCAACATGCCTGCTTGCCGACGTTCAAACGACAACGAAAAATATATCAAAGCAACAAGAGGGTTGAGTCTGAATGACACTGAGTTTTTAGACACTGAGTTTTTGAAGTTAAGAAATATTTTCGTAGCCTAGAAATCTAGACGCGCCCCTAGTCTAGCAACTCTCCGTTGGCTTGTGAGCTCCAGAAATCGAAACTTAATCAGGCCAATGAAATCATGTATAGAGTCATTAGGTGGGCTTAACATAATGATTGATGGCAGAGTTGCAACGGTTTGGCTTGAATTCCCTGCTACTTGAAAACAAATAAGATGGATGTTGCTGCTGGCGAACAGTGTGACACGAGTTAAGCTTTTATTAAGTTGGCAAACGTTTGAACTAGCCAACTAGCTCCGCTGGTGGGAAACGCATGGGACTCATAGCGCTGCCGCTGTCCTATTGCGTGCAGAGGGAATTTGAAAGACAACTGATTATCCCGCCCCTTGGACTGAGCACTGCGAACGGTGAGTGCCCAGACCCTACATTTTAATGTGGGTCTGGCTCGTCAGGCTAATATTTTCGGATAAAAAATGGTCATTCTTCAATCTCCTTCACTGACGCCTATGAAAAAGGCTTAACGTCCCAAAACAATGATCAATGATAATCAAATTTCTCTCTCATATTGCTCCTCATAACCATCTAAAAAAAAGTGTTTTTTCTTTTCTTTTTGAGCACGTCCGAATCCCAGGACATAACGCACTGGACCTTATAATAGGCTCGAGATATAATTGTAACCCTTTTTTTCTCCCCTATGTCTCAACATATACTGGAGTCACATTCATAAACAGACTAAACATAAACAGGATCCTAGGTTCTCAATTTGCTGGACTTACCGTCTACCATTTAAGTTAGGGAATAGTAACACTAGTAGAAAAGGTAGAAGGAAAAAATGTCAATAGAATAATTGACTGTTGCGGTGCCTCCACTGAAGAATTACTATACCAGTGCCCTGATATGAATGTGTAAATCCTCAGAAATGTAAAGTGATTAAAGTTACTTCTACCTGTATGGCTTATCCTAGATGAAATATTATGCAACCATGTAAGGGGACTTGAAACATAAAACATTTATTGTACCCTTTATCTTTTAACTTTTAGAAGTCAGTTTAATATGACATAAGAAAATAATATGGCAAAAAGTTTAAACCCTTTTTAAAAGTTCAATCGCTATCTTTCAATTAAGTTTTAATGAATTATATTTTAGCCTTTCCTACAGCACACTTCTAAATAGTAGTGTATGGTAATTCAATTCAATAATAATTCGAACTCTATGCAATACCAGTTTGTTTACATTAATTAAACTTTTACCCTGAACAATGCTACATGAAATACACCATAATACTGGCAATGACAATTCGTGTTACCCAATATGTGTCTTTGTTGCACAACCAGTGAAAGTTCAAATAGGCCTATTAGTTAAAATGGTACCATATGACACTAAACCAAGCGCTTGGATTTGAAACTAACGTTGGGGCCCAGTCGTCACGTTGGTGCACATAATGTATAATCCAAGGAATGTCAGTAATCCATGTTAGTAAAGAAACGATTAACGCAGGCTGCTTTTACACAGTCCCATGTCGCTATCTTTCCTTGGCTTCACTTTGGTACTCACGCAACCTGGAACTGCTGCAAAATGGCGTGACCTCCCTCCCACGCTGGCCAGTAGAACGAAGTCCCAGCTGGTTGAGCAGGCTACCTCAGCTTCACTCGTTGTCTGTCCGTTGCTTTCCTCACACACACACGGGAACGGTAGTCTCTGGCGAACCACAGTCCAGGCACACAGCAAGTCAGCTACTTAACTAGCCTCAGCTTCAAGTTAGCCTCAGAACTGAGTGGTCAGGGAGACCACGCTGTCGCCGTTGGTCGAAGAGAAACAGTCTTAACTTCGATATAAAACCGAACTTGTTGGACTACAATGCATAAACAACAAACTATCTTTTAGAGTTATTAACTGTATACAATATTTGGGCCGAACATCACAGTTTCAAGTCTCCAAACATTAGTTCTCCTCCCGAGTCGAAACGTAGCTGCTGCTTCTCTCCCTCTAGAGGAAAAAATCCGAGCTTCCTCCCTCCAGCGGAAACTATTATTTTTACCTAAAAAGGTAATCTAATGTCCTATTGATCTCTAGCCAACCACCATGAACAACATGAATTAGAGATTGGTTTAATCATAGAAAGAAAATATATATATAGTGCAATTAACTGCTAGAAAACTAAATTAGGGGATTCTGGGAAATTGAGTCCTACACCTTAAATGTAGAGAAATAGGGAAATAGTGAAACGGGTCCAGTAACACATATTTCTAAAGGGTCCTACACACTCCCCCCACCAAATTTCAGCATGCCCCCATGCTGTTAAAGTTAAACACCAAATTAGGCTCACATAAACCCACTACTACAGTCAACAATAGTCAACAATCTATGCTGAGTCTAAGTACAAAGGTTTATCACATTTATACAAGTCCTACATAAAGCTTGAGGACTGCACCACCAGGCATGTACTTTATGACAGTGATCAGGAAACTGAGCAGTTTCTATTTTCACTGCGGAACGAACACTACAACCCTTAGAGGTCACAGTTTCTCGAGTGGGCTCTCCTAAATAATCATAAGTAAATCTTTCAGCAGGTCTTCTCTCTCTTTCCGACCTTCTAACCACGCACGGGGGATCAGATCTCTCTACAAACAACTCTTCTGTAGGTACATTCTCTAAACCACAGTCTGGACTACCTATAGTTTCTCCAAGAGCTAGCTCCTCTTCATCTGCCAGTAGTTCGGCAGCAGACTCATAATCTTCGGCCTCAGACCCAGCCGGTTCAGACTCAGAGAGCAGTTCTGGTAGATCAACTTCAACTGTAGGGTTAGCCTCTAAGGCTGGTGGTTCTGCCATAACTACAACAGCCTCGTTTGGCTCCAAAGGCACTAATTCTGGAGCTTTCGGTCCAGAGGTCTCGATCACTTCAGGTTCTGTAACGTGCATAAGGTCTTCCAGGTAAGCCCCGAATTCAGATTCTGAGTCTGAAGAACAATACTCTCTCTGAGACTCAACTATTGAATTAGAAATCTGTGCGGGATTCCTATTGTTTTCCTTAGCCTTCCTTCGCCTCATGGCTCTGGGAGAACAAGCAGGCCTGGGCACAGGATCGGCACTCAGTCTAACTTCTTGCCCTAACGGTAGAATGTGATTTCGGTGCATCACCTTCACTGGCCCAGCCCCCTCAACAGGTCTCAGACGATACACAGGGAGGTCAGACATCTGGCTGTCGATCACATAAGGGTTTGCACTCCAGCGGTCAGCTAGCTTGTGCTTCCCCTTCAGGCCAAGGTTGCGAATCAGGACTCTATCTCCAGGACTCAGGCAGTGGTACCGCACCTTCTGATCATATCTCTCTTTATTTCCTTGATTCATCTTGGCTGCTGTGCTCTGAGCCAACTGGTAAGCTGCATGAAGTTCTCTCTTCATTCTTGACACATATTTGTTGTGCGAAGCTGTTGAGGTACCATCTGCAGACACACCAAAACAGACGTCTACCGGCAGTCTTGCTTCTCTTCCAAACATGAGGAAGTAAGGTGAGAATCCGGTGGCTTCGTTTGGAGTGCAGTTGTATGCGTGTACAAGGTGAGCTATGTGCTGACTCCATTTCTGTTTTTCCTTTGGGTCTAGTGTCCCCAACATATTCAAAAGTGTCCGATTAAACCTTTCCGGTTGTGGATCACCTTGTGGGTGATAGGGAGAAGTTCGGGATTTTCTCACACCTAACATTGTCAACATTTCTTTCACTAATTGGCTTTCAAAATCCCTGCCTTGATCCGAATGTATGCATGTTGGAAGACCATAATGGATGAAATATTTCTTCCACAATGTTCTAGCCACGGTTATGGCCTTCTGATCTCGTGTGGGAAAAGCCTGCGCATAACGCGTAAAGTGGTCTGTTACAATTAACACGTTGCACACATTACGGCTATCTGGTTCAATAGATAGAAAATCAATACAAACAAGATCAAGTGGCCCGGAGCTGTGCATATGGAGCAAGGGCGCAGCTTTCTGGGGCAGGGTCTTTCTCTTTATGCACCGCTCACATGTCTTGCAGTATGATTCCACATCAACTTTCATACGCGGCCAGAAAAATCTGTCGCGGACTAGGGCATATGTCTTATCAAATCCTAAATGTCCAGTCTGGTCATGCAGGTATTTTAAGACAAGACTCTGGAACTGTTTTGGCAGCACAAGTTGCTTTCTTATTCGTCCATCAGACAACCTCAGTGTTCGATAGAGTAGATCTTGCTCAACTGAGAATTTGTCCCATTGTCTTTTGAAGAGTTTGACGTCTGGATGGTCTATCTTGATACTGTCAGCAGGTTTACGCTGCTGCACAGCAAGCAACACTTCACTCAGGCACGGATCAGTTTTCTGAGCTGCCAGCAGTTCGCTTGGGCTGAACTTGGGCAACTGGTCTGTCACCACAGCTGCTGTTTGACAATAGGCTTTGGGTAGAGCAGAGACATGAGCTCCAATTTGCCAAATGACACCAGAATAGGAAAAATGACTTGCTCCTGTCCCTGTTGACACAGACCGGCAAAGTGCTCGTACTTCAGGAACTGCCATCTCATGCCACTCATCAACAGATGACAAACGTAGATGTGGGCGTCTTGACAGTGAATCTGCATCAATGTTGTTTCGCCCTGGCCTATATTTCAAACTGAAGTTGTAGGTTGACAAAGCAGATAACCATCGGTGGCCGGTGGCATCAAGTTTCGCCGATGTCAGAATATAGGTCAAGGGATTGTTGTCTGTTCTCACTTCAAATTCAGCCCCATACAGGTAGTCATGTAGTCTGTCCACCACAGCCCACTTCAGAGCTAAAAACTCTAGTTTATGTGCGGGGTAGTTTTTCTCTGATGGAGACAGACTTCTGCTAATGAATGCAACAGGCCGCAGTCCTTCATCATATTGTTGGTACAATACGCCTCCCAGGCCATCCGTACTAGCATCAACATGCAACACGTAGGGTCTCTGTGAGTCAGCAAATGCCAACACTGGCGCCTGTGTCAACCGGGTCTTCAGCTCTTGGAAAGCGCTTTCACATCGATCACTCCACCTGGAGCCAAAAGGTTCCGAGGGCTTGAAGAAGGTCTTTTTGTTGACTGGCTCTCCTGTTTAAACTTCCTTTGATCGTGAATGGGATGGATACCCTTGAAGCAATTCATTAAGAGGGCGACACAATCTCGAGAAATCTTTCACAAAACGTCTATAGTAGCCGCAGAATCCCAAAAAGGATCTGAGCTCTGTCACTGTCTTAGGTCTGGGCCAGGAGACGACAGCTTCTATCTTCGCTGGATCAGTGGATATTCCATCTTGAGACACTATGTGCCCTACATAGGTGACGGAGGTTCGGCCGAATTGACACTTATCCAGCGACAGCTTTAGGCCTTCTTCCTTCAGTCGGTCCAGGACCTTTAGCAACCTCTCCTCATGCTCTTCGACAGTTCTGCCAAAGACAACCAAGTCATCGAGGTACACCAGGACTTCCAGGAAGTTCATGTCTCCAATGGTTTGTTCCATTACTCTCTGGAAAGTTGCAGGTGCTCCGGAGATCCCTTGAGGCATGCGTTCAAATTGATAAAAGCCCAGCGGACAGATGAACGCCGTTTTCTCCTTGTCACCCTCGCTCATTGGTATTTGGTAGTATCCGCTCCTCAAATCCAAGACGCTGAACCACTTACTTCCAGACAATGAGTGTAAAGCGTCCTCAATCCTTGGAACGGTATATTGGTCAGGTATAGTTCTTCGATTCAAAGTTCTGTAATCCACACACATTCTTACTTTCCCAGTCTTCTTGCGAACAACCACAATCGGTGATGCGTATGGGCTTCGGGATTCAGAAATGATGCCATACTTTTGAAGTTCCTGCAAGTGTTGCCGTACATCCTCCAGGTCAGCAGGTGGTAAGCGTCGAGATCTCTCTCTAAATGGTCTTGAATCGGTCAGTCTTATTTCATGCTTGGTACTTCTGGAACACCCCACATCCCACTCATGACATGAAAAGACATCCTTTCTCTCCATCATCTTCTCACATAGACGACGTTTGGCACTTTCTGGCATAGGAGAGTTTCCAAAATCAAAAGACCTCACATTGAGCGTGGCAGATGATTCAATTTTAGTTTTAGCATTCAGTTGTGGCACCAATGCAACAGGAAAGACATGAGCCAAGGGAGTTCCTCGTTTCAGGACAATTTCCTTGGCAGAGATGTTCTTGACAGTCACGGTGATACGTTTGTGGGACAAAACTGATGCAGGATGCACTTCAGGCCTAACCTGGAGCTCATCATGACATGACTTATCTTTAGGCTGGTCTATGAGTGCTAAACTGTCATTGAAATCACCAGGAAACTTGGTTACACCGGTAACATGTAGCAGTTGGCCTGGATGAAGGGTCAAAGACTTATGCTGCATAAACCAGACTGTTCCATGCTTTCCAGTCTCATCTGGTGAAACATCTGTCTGGGCAATGGACTGATAAGCTTCTTTAATCATGGGATGAATGCTCAAAGTGTTTAAAAATCCCTCACCAGCTTTCTCTCTACAGGAGTCAAACAACTTTTTCACTAAACTGGTGTTCGTACCTACCAGAATGGCTATGCCCTCCTCTTTCACAGGGTCTGGACACACCAGTGCTAAGGTGTCAACTGTCTGGGGCACACCAGCCACACCTTCAGTAAATTCAAGCCTGATAGGAAGATAACCATCATAAGGGTATTTATGGGAACTTAATCCCCATATCTCAAGGTTCTCAACAGGCTGAAGAGCTAAATGTTTCAGGTAGGTACTGTAAAAGCTCCTATACAAAATTGTGACCTGTGAACCACTATCTAACAATGCTTTTGCATACACTCCTTCTATTTGAACAGGTACGACTGAGGTAGGTCCCACTAAGCCTTCAGGAAACCCAGTATTAGCAGCAGAGGAACAATTTGTGGAACGCAATTCTTTGGGAGCCCCGCGCCGTTCCCTCACCGAGCTCCGGCGGAGTTTCCCTGCTTCTTATACAGTCTCAACAACTTCTGATTAACTCGTCTTAAGTCTTCAGAGCCCTGACATTCTGGCTTAGTGTGTCCATCTTCACCACACTTGTAACAAAAAACACCTGGTGGAAGGGATCTAGGTGTTTTCATGTTAGGTGGAGCCCTCTGAGCTGCAGCTTCAGACACTCGGACATCAGACTCCGTCTTTGGCACTTCAACACTCGAAGTAACTGTAGCTACACTCAACAGTCTGGACACTTGCGAAGACAATTCTCGAACTTCGTTCCTCAGACTGTCTAACTCAGGAACTGCACGTGCTGCAGGAACAGTTGAGGTGGCAACTTTAGCTGTTTTCCTCACACCCTCTCTGGCACTGACCCAGTTCTCTTCTTCTCTCACCTCTTTCATCAGTTGGGAAAAAGAAGGGGGATCTTGAAGAGTGTGGCTCATCCGTACACGCAATGCAACCATGTTGTTGGTCAGTGCACCTTTAATCAGCTGTTCCAATCGCGCTCTGTTCATGCCTTCAGCAGCAATGCCTCCCTTCAGTAGGGCTCGATGAAGTAGCTTATCCAATCGGTATAAGAACACAGACAGCTTTTCTCCATCCTCTTGATAGGTGTGTCGGAACTTAGCCATGAGGTCTGGCCCACTCTCTGTAGTGCCATAGGCGGTCTCAAGAGCAGCTAGATAATCTGTGGCAGTAGCTGAAGGATTGCTGACCTTCAAAAATCTAACAATGTCAGCAGCAGGTCCCTTCAGACTTTCAACAATGCGCTGTTTTTTAGCTGCATCACTACACTGCCACTCACTTATCATTTGAGCAGCCTGCTCCATCCAGGCATCATATTCCTCTTCACCTGCTGGAACAGGTTTCAGCCCAGAAAACAATCTCAATTTTCTATAGCTAGGCCCATCGGGAGATCCCTGACAACACTTGTCTACTAGCCTACCTATAGCGTTCACTAAATCCATGTTCACCTCCGGCTTTGGAGGTGGATCTTTAGAAACAATGGACTTAACATCCTCTAGGGTTTTTCCCTCTTTCTGCAGCAGTGTCAACAGCTTTGAGTGGAAATCTGCCTCAGGATCTGGAACTACAAGACTTTGAACTAAATGTACAATCCAAGGCCCTGCTTCTCCTTCAATGCCTACTTCCGGAGGTACAGCATCAGGAGTTAAATCAGCGCTAGTCTGCACTAATACAAACAACTTACGACCAGAAATGTCCCCACGGCGACCACATATCTTTGTAAGACCAAAGACTTTCACCGTGTTCAACACCTTTGTGATAGTGTCATCTACTACTTCTATGGGCACGTTGCCCAACACAAGGGCACGAGAGAGGCTAACATTCTCTTCTCGACTCCACTCCACAACCTTAGAAAGCTCCATGTCGTTTGCAACAAGCAATAATCAATTAAAGACAATAAATGAACTTCACTGTTTCAATAACACAATAATAGACTGATTCAACTTATCTGGTAAACAAGACGATCCCAGCGGTGCCTCCAAAATGTAACCCTTTTTTTCTCCCCTATGTCTCAACATATACTGGAGTCACATTCATAAACAGACTAAACATAAACAGGATCCTAGGTTCTCAATTTGCTGGACTTACCGTCTACCATTTAAGTTAAGGAATAGTAACACTAGTAGAAAAGGTAGAAGGAAAAAATGTCAATAGAATAATTGACTGTTGCGGTGCCTCCACTGAAGAATTACTATACCAGTGCCCTGATATGAATGTGTAAATCCTCAGAAATGTAAAGTGATTAAAGTTACTTCTACCTGTATGGCTTATCCTAGATGAAATATTATGCAACCATGTAAGGGGACTTGAAACATAAAACATTTATTGTACCCTTTATCTTTTAACTTTTAGAAGTCAGTTTAATATGACATAAGAAAATAATATGGCAAAAAGTTTAAACCCTTTTTAAAAGTTCAATCGCTATCTTTCAATTAAGTTTTAATGAATTATATTTTAGCCTTTCCTACAGCACACTTCTAAATAGTAGTGTATGGTAATTCAATTCAATAATAATTCGAACTCTATGCAATACCAGTTTGTTTACATTAATTAAACTTTTACCCTGAACAATGCTACATGAAATACACCATAATACTGGCAATGACAATTCGTGTTACCCAATATGTGTCTTTGTTGCACAACCAGTGAAAGTTCAAATAGGCCTATTAGTTAAAATGGTACCATATGACACTAAACCAAGCGCTTGGATTTGAAACTAACGTTGGGGCCCAGTCGTCACGTTGGTGCACATAATGTATAATCCAAGGAATGTCAGTAATCCATGTTAGTAAAGAAACGATTAACGCAGGCTGCTTTTACACAGTCCCATGTCGCTATCTTTCCTTGGCTTCACTTTGGTACTCACGCAACCTGGAACTGCTGCAAAATGGCGTGACCTCCCTCCCACGCTGGCCAGTAGAACGAAGTCCCAGCTGGTTGAGCAGGCTACCTCAGCTTCACTCGTTGTCTGTCCGTTGCTTTCCTCACACACACACGGGAACGGTAGTCTCTGGCGAACCACAGTCCAGGCACACAGCAAGTCAGCTACTTAACTAGCCTCAGCTTCAAGTTAGCCTCAGAACTGAGTGGTCAGGGAGACCACGCTGTCGCCGTTGGTCGAAGAGAAACAGTCTTAACTTCGATATAAAACCGAACTTGTTGGACTACAATGCATAAACAACAAACTATCTTTTAGAGTTATTAACTGTATACAATATTTGGGCCGAACATCACAGTTTCAAGTCTCCAAACATTAGTTCTCCTCCCGAGTCGAAACGTAGCTGCTGCTTCTCTCCCTCTAGAGGAAAAAATCCGAGCTTCCTCCCTCCAGCGGAAACTATTATTTTTACCTAAAAAGGTAATCTAATGTCCTATTGATCTCTAGCCAACCACCATGAACAACATGAATTAGAGATTGGTTTAATCATAGAAAGAAAATATATATATAGTGCAATTAACTGCTAGAAAACTAAATTAGGGGATTCTGGGAAATTGAGTCCTACACCTTAAATGTAGAGAAATAGGGAAATAGTGAAACGGGTCCAGTAACACATATTTCTAAAGGGTCCTACATAATTCCAAAGGGGGCAGATAGGGCCCACTGCACTTAAAATTTAAAATGATGAAGCTTCCTGAACTTTGACATTGCGATCAGTGACTGGCATCGGGTGAACGAAGCTATTCGAAGTTGAACACAGGCAATTAAAAACTATTTGCGCACCTCCATGTCACAGGAGAGACTGGGCTCTCCCTTCTATGAAAAAGACGTTAGGCTACCTGCAAACTGGTCTATGATTTCATTGCTGAGTTTGCGGCAAAGCAAGAAAATGATTTTTTTTCCTGACTTAGGATATGGCGAGTCAGTGTCATTTATTTGTCCAATGTTAGCCTACAGACCAGTTTCCATAGTGCACATCACGAGTTTGAATGTCGTGTGTGTTTCTGCTCATTGACAAATACCGTTCAGCACAATGATTCATGCCCAATTAATTTCCCCTGTTAAAGTGTTCGCCTTTGTTACACTATTTGGTTTCGTGATGTAGCCTATGATAAACACCATATTGCCAAATATGTGACTCAGGTAATGTTATAGGCTATACAATTGAATTTCCCCTCTTAAAGACAAGCTGGTGTAGCTTATTAGACTAGGCTACTATTAAAATACACCGACGGTAGCCTTGGCTATGTGTAAAGTAAGCTATCGCATGATTTCATGCACGTAAGTGAAAAGGGCCTTGCATCTGTCAAGTTCACACAGGGCCTCGCACCCCGTTGCGACGGCCCTGCAGCTCCTCCTAAGACAGCGAGGAAAAAGTTAAAATACGCGATAAACCCGGGAAAAGTTGACAGGTTTGTTTCGGTCCCGGTGATTATTTGTGAAATTCTGCAAACGACAGCCTTTTCAAGGCATTTCAAGGAAGGAGTCGTAGCATGTAAGCTCCCAAATTTACCTACAGAAGGCATCAATAAATTGTTGGGACTGGGGAGGGTCATGCGTTTTTTCTCAATCACTTTGGAGGGTCATAGAAAAATTTCTTGCTGGCGAGGGAGGGTCACGTCTTTTTTGACTAACGCTCCCAAAACTCCTCCGGTAGCCCCTTAAATAAATAACGAACAGTCCCTAATTGATTATAGCCTGTAGGCCTACACCAGCCATTGTTGAACATTTACCCGTACAGGACATTGACAGTAGCCCAGCCTAACAAGCAGATGTTGCAAAAGACATCAAAAGACGCAATTAATCAGAAATAAATAATGTAATCTGCATCGCTTTATTTAACAAACTGCAAGCAACAAGAGGATTGAGTTCGCTGTGAGGCCAAACCCAAGAGCAGAGGCTATCTGTTAATAACAACAATAGACACAAAAAACTTTTCAGTTGATATGCAACACTTACCAGACAAGAACAAACCGAAGATTGTTGTTTGTACTGTTTAGCTAACAAAATTCATCCAGCCAGCTAGCCTTCGGCGCCGAGTCGACCTCATTGTCGACCTGCGTTGTGGAAAGGAGAAGGGGGCGGGTTTCACTCGACAAGGGGCGTGTTTAACTCGCCGAATGGGCGTGCCTGACCGCGACTCCTCTTCACTGCGCATGCTTCAACTTCTGCTGCGCAGCCGCACTTGAAATTGGTTGCAAATTTTCCAAGATGGCGTCGCCTCGGCGGCTTCAATTCCATAGAACACAGCTGAATGCAACCACACTGTCCAGTTCTATATATACAGTCTATGGTTTAACCCATTCAAAAGTGACTAACTTGCATTGTAAGACTAAGACTAACGAGAACTACAGTAGATGGAGAACTGAAGAAGAGAGAGAGAGGTTGATGTGCCATGGTCTACAGAGACCATAGACCATTTTCTTACCCTCTCTGCTTGTAACAGAATAAACCTGATTCCTGAGTGTTCCTGAAGTTTGCCAGTCTAAGTTAATATTAAGTAATTATTCACCACAATTACTTTCAGAGAGAAAGACTGGGAAGGACTGTGCTGAAACTGAACCGGGTCCCTGGGTTTATGGTTCAGTTTAAATGTTCTCTCTGTTATCTATTTTTATCTATTTGTTCTTGTATGATGACTGCTTTTTCCTGGTTTTTAACTTTTGATACATTTTAAATAAATTGAAGATTGAAGATTCAAGATTTTATTATATTAGTAGAAAGTAAATGTGTAATGTTTTGGCTCCTGGAAAAAAAAACGTAAAAATTAGTAGCCTAGTGATAGATGTACTACGTGAGTAATGATGATTAAGTACTAAGTTAGTAATTTGTTCAAAATGGTCAGTATAATATTCTTTGAACTTGTTTGCTTCTTTAATTGGCTTGTATGTTTATAACCCACAGGCTAAAAAAAAGAGCATAACATAATTCAACAAAATTGATGGGTCAAATGAACCCAACTAAAGAGGTACCTTTATTGGGTCAAAAGGACATGCCCATTTTCTGGGTCACTGTAACCCAACATCCCTGTCAGAATAACCCAATATCTGGGTTGATCAAGCTACCCACAAGTTGGGTTAAATTACCAACCCATCTTGTTGGTTCATTCTAACCCAACATGTTTGCTGTCCCATAGTGACTTAGCACCTGGGTTAAAAACAACCCAATTTGGGTCGTTTCCAACCCAGTGTTTTCTTCAGAGGCTCTCAACCCCACTGGCACCTCTGGAGGCGTGAATCTAGTGCACAAAGTAGCAACCTCCTGGAGACATTACACATTAACAAAAAACAGGGCAACATGTAGCATTCAAATAATGTACACAGACTGAGGCAGAGCTTCAGTGGGCCACTGCTTTTTTTTTAACCCAGCTAGACACGCCCCTTTTCAAGACAATATAAAGATGATGCGTGTTATAGTATGAGCAGAACTGCACATGTAGCAAACACACATATCAAAAGATTTCCAAGATCACCAAAGGTAATTGTTTTCTTTGAATTAATTAATTTGTAACTTTTTAAATATAACTAAAATAATGCAAACAATTCATATGCAGTTTTGCCATTTTCTTAAGGTGTGCAGGCTAAGACAAAAAACAGAATAATTATAATGATAACAATAATAATAATATGAAGAATAATAGTAATAATAATAATAATATAAAAAATAATACATGTCAAAGACATGTCAAAGTTTTAACATTTATGTCACTCATTATGGACTTCTACTGTATGTGAATTTAGCAAAGCCCAGACATGAGAAACATCCTCATTTGGACAGTCCTTGCTTCACTGTTCATGTAAGTATGAAATAAAAGGTGTAAGAAATTGCACTCTTTATTTTAGCAAATAAATATGAAAATATAAAAATGTATTAAGTTGGTTTAACAGTTTCAAGGTTGAAGCTTGTCTGCATTTTAATTGAATGAGAGTTTTGTAATATATGTATTTCTAACTGTTTATAAATAGTATGTTACAGTCCTTTATCAAACCATCTTTTTTTTTTAAACAAAAATCTCAATTTTACAGTGCATTTCAGAATGATTGCGGCTGCAATGCACAACAAGACTTCAATGACAGGGCAGATTTCAACCCACCCAAATCTAACGCCCCTGACTGGATGGCATCCATTGAAGACAGAAAGCTGCTCTCTCACATCACCATCCCTGGGAGCCATGACACCATGGCCCGTTACTGGGGCCTACTCGTGGAATGTCAGGCCTTGAGACTGAAAGACCAGCTCATGGCAGGCATACGCTATCTTGATATCAGGATGGATGGTAATTCTAAAATTGTGCATGGACTATTTAAACAGAAAGCTACTTTTGCTGATGTGATAAAAATTACCCAGGAGTTCCTAAAAGAACACAAGAAAGAAACTGTTCTCATAAGGGTAAAACCAGAAAAACCTTTCAAAAAAAATGTTAAAAAGGGAGTTCAAAAAGTGATTCAGTCGTATGACAACATCATTATTAGGTCAAGCATACCAACAATGGGTGAAGCTAGAGGCAAAATTGTGCTTGTACAGAAGGACAAGTTTGACCTTGGCATTCCAATTCACGGTACTGATGAGGAGGGGGATTACATGGTCACTAATATTGATAAGAAAAAAGGCAAAATTCAGATTCATTTGCAAAACGCCAGTGAAGAATGTGGCAAGGATAAAGTAATATTGTCTTACTCGAGTGGTACAGGAGTTGGCACAATAAGGGGATTCTTAACACCTAAAGATGTAGCCAGGAAAGTTAATCCTTGGCTTCATAGCTATCTGAAGGGTCTGAAGAACATTATTAAAGCGGAAACTTGTTATGGAGTCATTGCTATGGACTTCCCTGGCTTTGACCTCATACAAACTGTGATTAAGTTAAATCGTTGAACCATATATAATATAATTGTAAAGTCATTCTATGACTTCGATTTGAAGCCTTTGTATGCTGTATAAAATATTCAGTCCATATTCAGGAGTGTAAACAAAACCTGTTGTATACATACAAAGCAAGTTGCATGGAGAATCTACAAAACATTTTTTTAACAACTGAAACATGACAATCAAACAACTACAGAAGCAATAAAGTGTTACATTGAGTATTTGTGGAATGCATAAATATAAACATTAGTAATTAAATCACATAGAATTGAGTGTTTATTTTGACCTCATGACAGTAGTCCAGGCCATAAATTCAAAATTCTGTAACCCTGTAGGCATTTTTGAGGAAAAGTTGTCATAAGCCTACATGATTTTTTGAAAGTTCAATGTCTTCTGAATTTAAATCCACTGTATAACATTGAAATAAAGGTTTTTACCATTGTTATTGAAACAATATGTGTATTGGCCATAGGCGAGACACTACAGGTGAATTAGGGTTGGGCGATGTCCCCTAAATTGTCATTTGAAAAACATCGCGATGGACGATGATATCGTGTGTGTGTGGGGGGGGGGGGTAGTAAACACTAATTAATTACCATATGTCAGTACAGAAATACATTTATAATTTTCTACATAAAAAATAACAACAATATTATATAGGCTATACGGCCTGATGAAAGTGGACAGCTAAGAGAGACATACAGTAGGCTACTGACCTCGGGATGAAATTAGCAGTTTTTCAGCTAGTTGACTCAGGGCTCTCAAGTGTCACGCATTGAGCGTGACAGTCACTCATTTCGGTCACGCACTCCCGCCACACATTGTATTTCTCACGCAGAAAAACTATTTATAATATATGCCGCCGCGCCCAATATTTATATGGCTGCGCCGCTCTCACTGTGGAACTGACAGGAATCAAGCACGTCTCCCCTGGAGTCTGCAACTTATCAGCCAATAAAAAAAGGGGCTACACAATAGCCAATCAGAAAATAGCACTATTGTATCTGGGTAAGATTTAACACAACAACCAATGAAAAAAAAGCATTGCCTGGAATTGTTCACGTGATTCTGCTACCGACGTTTCGTTCACCCTCAGAGCACAAGCATCACTTTGAGCACAGAGTAAGTCATCTTTTAATGTTACAACAAATTCACAACTTGTTTGACACGAACAATGACAACTTGACTGCTGTTAGAGAATGAATTTGAAAATAGGCAATGAGACAACAGTATATATGACGTCCCCTGATAACTTCAGGCACAGATCATTTTTATTGCTTTAAGCGCTGCATTTTATTAGCACTAAATAAATAGGTCACTTTTAAAATATTGTCAATAATAATAATATTTTATCGTAATTATATCCTGGCCATGGATGCATTAATCATTGCATCTGTCTTTCAAAAATGTCAGGTAGAAAGCAATTAAGCATCCTCTCATTTCCCCTGAGAGGAAAGCCCGTTGCACAGAGAAGGTGGTGAAAAGGGTAGGCCCATTATTGAATTGTCAGTGTCATGTGTCAATTTTTTTCTTCTGCAAGTCTGAGCAATTATAAATTATACGTATGTCCCATTTTGATTGTTTTGCCCAATATTGCACATCATATACTTAGGAGGGCATTGCTCTTTACATACTTTGGCCTATAATCAAATGCCTGACCTCTTTGGAAAGCTGAGAGACTGCAATTGTTTGGAAAATAATCCGAATAACTGTGTGTGATGTACTGACAGAGTTACAGAGGCCAGAATATTGTTTTCTCTTTCTGCCGGATAACAAGCATCTCTGAACTGACCACATTGCAGACCTCTAGATCACTTGATATGACTTGAAACAGTGATATGATACAGAGCTGAGACCTAGAATCAGGTCTTGTGAAGCTGTGTGCATAAGTAGATCAATATAGAATGAACAATTGAGTTTAGACCATTATTTGCCAAGGTATGTGTTTGTTGGCTATGCTACATAACAATCTGATGTATAAAAATGATTTACAATATTGGGGGGCGGGGGGGGGGCGACATAGGGCTGGAACATCTGAAGGCATTGGGGGGGGCGGGGGGGTCGACAGGGAATGTCACTCTTGCCTGTCCTCAAAACTTGAGAGCCCTGATGACTAGAGTGAAGCGGATATGCGACTCTGACGATACGATTTAGTCCCATGCCAAAGTCCTGTGCGATGGATTCAGGGATAGGGGGTATGGTGATAATTTACTTAACCAACATTTGGGAAAGGTGCACCAGATTCATCGATCTGAGCTGCTTACATCTAAGTCCAGGAACACTTCTGATCAGGGGTTAGCCATGGTTTCCACAATGTGTATTGTGTAGTCCCATATCACCATCAGTAAAACGCATAGCCAATAAACACGGGCACATATTGAAGACAGATCAACAAATCGCCAACGCTTTTACTTGCCCATGTCATAAGTGCGTACACTGTTATGCTATGATTAAGGGGAACACATTTTTACACCCCAACACAGGAAAAAAAGATTGCAGTGAGAGGTAGAATTACATGCAACACCAAGTATGTGGTTTACCTTCTTAAGTGTCCTTGCAACTTGTATTATGTGGGGTAAACAAAACGGTTACTAAAAACTAGAATATGTGAACATAAATGTTCCATACGCAACCACGATGAGAAATCATCATTTTTTTTTTTGGTCACGGTTTATTTATTCATTTTCAAAGCATGAATGCAAAAATTGTATATTACAAATGAAGAGTTTGGTTCCAAAACGCTATAAATCCAAAATTGTTAAATTGAGAAAAAAGGCATTTTCTTTCCCAAAAGACTGTTTGTATGAAAACTGTTATTTTCTGTTTCAAACTGTAATATATCATTATGAGTTTGTAATAACATAAAAAAAATCAAATCCATATTTTGATTTTAAACATTTATTAAACAAATATATTTTTTTTTCTCCAAAATGCAATATATCCATAACACGTTTTTTCCCCAAAATGCTACAAATCCATTTCATCAACAAAAACTCACTTTCTGTATGAAATTGAGCAAAGACATAAGAATAAATAACAAGGAAAGGTTGTCTATACATATGACAAATCCCAAACTTGAACAACATCACTCATATTAAACCAATAAACCAATTTTTAAAAGTACATTCATCTCGCCGCCTTTTTCAGATTGCATTAATTTCAGTCTGATATTAATGCTGTTAATAGCAACATTTCAAGTTCATCCCAACATTAGAGCAAAATTTTGTTTCTGTTGCATTCATCTTGTTATTATGTACATACTACATTCATTCAATTTTCAAAACAATGTACGAAACTGTACAATTATTAAGTTAAATAGTATTAAATTGTACGTTATCTATACATACAAGTCCCAAACTTGGACAACAGATTTCTAAAAAATACATCCATCACAATGCTTCATAAAAACATGTTCATAAAAACAATATTTTTGTGTCATTAAAAAACATAGCAATATTTCTGTGCAAAATATAACTTTAAATAAATTATACATCTGTGTGAGATTGTGCAACATAGGCTATAAGCAACCATGACAGTCGATTTACATAACAATGCCAACTTGAACAAATTTCTTATAGTGGAACACAGATATATGAAATACATTAATCATGTTGCAGTGCATGTTATTTATTTATTTATTTATTTATTTATCTATCTATCTATTTATTATGGACAACTACAATTCAGTGCCATTGTGAAGTGCCATTATCTAGACACACCCAACCACACACAGACTTTCTCCCCACTCACTCTCCTCCTCCTGTTTGCTCAGGTCTTTCTCACATACACACGTTTCAACCTGGTCTCATTAGGGAAACGTTCCCCTGGGAACGTTTTGGCAAACCCAGCCAAACGTTCCACCAGACACGTTTCTAAGGTGCAAACTAGCCAAGCAACCCAGCGGGGGTGCTAAAGAGAGACGTTTAGACGTTGTTTACTACAGTTAGGTCTGGTCAAACTAAATTGTAGCTTACACAAGCTCAGCAGTATTCTTTGGTTAGCAAACCAAAGTTTTGGATTAATAGTGCCTATATCTCACTACGTTTTACAAAATATAAGGCCACAAACCCTGAACTGCCGTCTATGGTTAGCTGCCACATCTTGGTGGGGTTTTTTTTTCGCGAGCAACCCGGGGGATTTTAGCTCAGTTGTCAACACGCTCGACTTCCGCTCCGAGATTTAATATTCATTCGACAATCAAGGAGCAGACTCCCACCCGCCCACCCACCCAGTCCCCCTCCCTTGACACTACAGGCATACAAATACATCACAGACACACAGATCATAAGCACAGTAAAGATAAACCTAAAAACACACAAAAAACAAAACCAAAATAAATAAAATAAAATAAAATAAAAATAATAAATTAAAACCATGGTGGACAGATCATTGGTGGTTGGTTGCATAACAATCACAGTAGTGGCTAGACATTTTAACCTGGTTAACCATAGTACCAATGACTTAAAATACATGGGGATTGAGGTTGTGGAAATGCCTCGCAGAGGTGGGGATAGAGAGAATTGACTACTTCAGAGGGAGGCTTATTGGACACTCTCATTCCCAAAGGGATGAATGAGGAAATGATATTGTCTTGTTTTTTGTAATAGGTTTTTTGTAATATGTGGTATATGGTAATGTTTGGAATGTGCAGGACTTTGGCATAGGTTGTTCATGTTTGTCACGTATTTATGCTGTTGTAGTTTGTTGTCTTTTGTCTTTTGTCTGTTGGCTTTTGTTTTTTGTTTTAATTATTCTATGTTTTTGTACATTGAAACTGGGTCTCCCCCTGTTGGACAGCGCTGGGTACCTGTGGGGGTTAAAGGTGATGATATAGCTTATTTAAGCACACCTACTTGGGGTCAAGGGTGAAATTGCCATTTTTCACACTGAAGAAGGGTGTCAGCCCGAAACGTTTGTGAGGCAATTCAAGGCCTAGTCCACACGTACCAAACCGATCTTTTTTTCCTCCGTCTTCCCTGGAACCGTATCAAGAATATTTTGCGTCCAAACGGATCGATCTCAACATGACTCAACACGTTACTTTATACCCCAGGCCTATAGGTGGCACTGTTTCTTTACAGAAATTGACCAAAACGTGCGCTTTACAAACAGACAGAATAGGCTACGACGAAATGGCTAGTTCAAGGAAACCAGAATTGTTTGTGTGGACTGATGGTGAAGTGTCAACTGTAGTCAACTGTAAAACTAATAAACTTTATTTTATGGTTTGTGAAGGGTGCAGTCCCGTCCTTTATTTGGCTAACGCAGGTAGGCCTACTAATCACCTTAACTTTCTTTGGTTGTAGGATAGTCCGTGATTCACATTAGTTTTGGCTATCACCGCAATTAGGCTACTAAGTTAAACGCAAGGCTTACCCAAGTTCTAGGCTATTCTGTCGCCACATTTATAATATTGCTATAAAACCTTCGTTAGTAACAGTCAATACTCAAATCGCGCATTCGCATTCAGTGTGCTACCATTGGCTTAACGTGAGTTCTAAGCGTCTTTGTATGCTTATATCTGATTTCACTCGACTGTGAATGCATGTATATGTTGTAAGACATGTAAAATAAATTAATGACACTGGCACTACGCACAAATTAATGTAGCCTAAACTTACACCTGACAGTAGCTAGAATGCATAAAAAAACACCGGGAAAAACAATGTTCAGTCCACCAAGTCATAAGCTATTGGCGCTGCGCAGCACCAGTTGTGATATTTATCTTACGGAGTGTAATCGTAGGTAATGTCATGTATGAAAAACTAGTATTGTTAGGCAATACTATAAGTGCAAGTCCAGGGCAGCTGAGGTGTGGCGATGACATCATCGATACGCAAGCAGGATGTGCGGTTTGGCTGTCTAAACGAAGTCAAACGGGCTACGGTTTCAGATTTTTCCACTCTGGGACCAGGTTTCAAAAAAGTGCAGTTTCGGGCAGTGCGTTTACAAGATTCGTTTGGACGCTCGGCCAAGACGAAGCAAAACCTCTGCGTTTAACCTAAAAAGCGTCTTTAGGCTTAGGGCCCCATGGAGGTCTGAACCGGCACTGTACAAAGTTACCATAATGGTGTATAATCGTCCCCGCTTAATCCACACTCAGAACAGCATGATCCAGGCGAGGCGCAGTAACGTCGAGTCTGTAAAACCTCATAAACGTCGTTGGGGGACGACCAGCAAGCAGCCACGCACACTTCCTGTATTCGACACCCCTTTAAATAAAGCCCATGACGTGGCAATTCCCCTCGTTGAATGTGCACGTAAGCCAACAGGGGATTCAAGCCCTTTAGACGAATAGGCCAAGGTGATCGCCTCCACAATCCAGTGTGATAACCGCTGCTTTGTGATAGGTTTACCTTTGTCAAGTCCAGACCATGAAACAAACAGCTGATCTGCTTTTCTAATTGATAGTGTCTTAGCGAGATACGCTCTCAGAGCGCGCACAGGACACAACATATGCAGCCGCCTCTGTTCCTCCGAAGCGAACGGTGGTGGACAGAAGACACTAAGCTCTAAGGGAAGGCACGAGTAGGACGAGTCCATGACCTTAGGAATATATGCCAGGTTCGGTCGTAATGAGATTTTAGAATCTCCTGGGCCAAACTGCAGGCATGATGGATGCACCGATAAGGCGTGTAAATCACCAACTCGCTTGGCTGAAACGCCAAAAGCAGTGCTGTCTTAAGTGAAAGCATCTTCACATCCACCTCCAATAAGGGTTCGAAAGGAGGTCCCGATAAAGCTTCCAGCACCAGTGGCAAATCCCATCCGGGAGACAATGATTTAGTCACCGGGCGTAAGCGGCGCGCTCCGCGCATGAAACGACAGACCAGGGGATGCTGTCCCACTGTCTTACCGTTTAAACCCACATGACACGCAGATATAGCGGCCAGATATACTTTAATCGTGGAGAATGCTTTTCCCTTGTCATGGAGAGTTTGTAGGAACGTTAACACAATCCCTACAGAACACTGAAAGGGCACTTCACCAGTAGAAGTGCACCATTCTTCAAATACACGCCACTTAGCATCATACAAAGTACGCGTGGATGGAGCTCTTGCACTCTGAATAGTCATGATAACATTTTCAGGTAGACCACAAGACGTCAAATTCAACCCCTCACGGGCCAAGCCCAGAGGGCCAGGCGCTCTGGATGGGGGTGAAAGATTTCCCCTTGTGCTTGAGACAGTAGGTCTCTGCGCAACGGTAGTGGCCACGGGTGTGCGTAAAGCATCTGTGTTATCTCCGCTAACCAGTGTTTCTGAGGCCAATTCGGAGCTACCAGAATGACTGTGAAGTTCTCATCCCTCACCCTGGCTAGGGTGGGGGGTATTAGAGCTAACGGAGGGAATGCATAAAGGAGAGTGCGCGGCCACGCTTGTGCTAGCGCATCCACTCCCAGCCTGGATTCCGTGTCGTTCAGAGAGAAATACAGGGGACATTGTGCGTTCTCTCTGGAGGCTGTGTTGCCCCCTGCAGGTAACCCCCAGAACCTAGTCAACGTCAGCCGTTTCTCAGACGTAACCCCAGGCCTAAGCAGTTAAAACCTACGATACCTCCCTAGAAGTAATTGTAGATGGCAGGGACCTACTGTCGAGTGCAGTCGCACGACTTCCCTCTGCGGCGCATATAACCTAACTACTCCTATTTTTAAATATCCCCCTTGGAAGTTGATCAGGCTTCCGTGGAGGATTTATTAATATGTTTATGAAATAAGGAGCAACTACGCCTAGGTCTCGAACAGTTGGCTAACGTGCGAAGATGTTTGACCCTAGAGTTTATCTAGAGACACAGGTTATAGGCTACTTCTTGCTCAGGTTTTATAAGGATGGAGATTTAGTTACCGTCCAGCAGCACCTAAGTCCAACTAACCCAAGTCTTAGAAAGAGCAGATGAATAACCACAGAAGAAACCAGTTATCTTACCCTCCTGCTGGAATTCGTAGAAAAAAACAAGAAAAAGACAAAAAATACTGCTTGAAGAATGAGATGCCAAGGTTAAATGAGTTCTTTACTTTTCAGCACTTTGGTGATGTTAACAAAATGCGGCGTAATATCCACTTACAGGTTACAAAGTTGTAGAAAATGTAAAAAGAGTAAATCCACAAAAGAGAGTACAATAAAAATAGTAATCCACAAATGGTGAAGGGAATACAATAGTAAATCCACAAATGGAGAAAAAGGTATATAAGAAAAAGAGTAAGTCCTCAAAAAAAAGGGAAAAATCCGCTGATAGTCGTTTTGCAGTCTCTTTACTGTCGGAGCAACAGTGCGATCCCGGCAACAGGTGGTGCGGAGTTACGATCCGCGGCTTCAGCCTGGCACAAAGTTCCAACACTTGGTTTCTCAACGAAGTACGGACAACGAATCCTGACAATCAAGCGTAACAGCAAACAGCACGTAGCAGTAGAAGAAAAAAGAAGAAGCAGCCCCGATCGTCTAGTTCAGCCCTTATTTATACTAGGTAGACTTGACCTCCCCCACACATTCCTGAGACAAATCAATCCTATTTTCCCACGACAGTTTAGAAACTTCTAGAAGTTCCCACGAGGGCTGGGAATATTCTCACGTTAGCTGGGAATATAGCTGGGAATATTCTCACAATAGCTAATACATTTCTAGAAGTCACTGATCTTACCCAACAATCTAAAATGACACACATTAACATACTTCTCCGAGTTACATTTTGGAGATGATACATTACATTCAGGTTTACAGATAGTTTCCAGAGGTTACACAAACAGTTTACATGCAATGGCATTTTTAACCATGTGACACATTACATTTAGCAACATACACTTTTACAGTCATCAAGAGAGATCGGTTACATTCTTACAGGTTACAAACACTTATGGCATTAACTCTTCACACAATGCAATCTGAATACATTCATTTGAACAGTTTAAGGCACTTTATCCATTTCACAGTTTTGAGAGATACAGGCTACTAAAATTCTTGTAATGATACATTTCATTCATCGCACTTTATTATTTATTATGAAGTCATTGTTTGCAGTTATGGTTCATCATCCATTCTTTTATTCACATTCAATAATCAAGTATTTCTGAGGTCAGGGTGATCTGGTTTAATAATCCTGCACATCGTTCAACATCTGCTTCAACACATTCATTCACTTCCACGTTTTCAGGTGATCTTAATTCAAGAGTAGGTTGCAAAGTAATTGGGTTAACATTACGATTCAATTCCTGGTCAGTTTCTTTCCTAATTTGTCTAATCATATTGTCTAGATCAGAGAGATTACCTTGATAGCTAGCGCTGAATCTAGCCTTTCTGCGTTTTCGCCTTGTAAGACGTATTGGTTTTGTGCTACTGCTCTGTGGTCCATACGGTCGGTGTCCTGGCAACACGTCAAGGCGAACAGATCCTGTGAGGGACCGGAGCGTCACCCTAAGTATTGGGGAAGTGTAGGCTCACTGGCTTTAGATGGTGGAGGTGGAAAACACGGAAACCCGATCTCAAGGTTGTATCCAAAACAAATCAAATTTTATTTACACTTAACTCAGAATTTCAAGAAAGAAAAATAATAAAAAATAAATCAAAATAGCACAATGCTTTTAGCTCCAAACAGTAGCACAGCAAACAAAATACAATTGCACCTAGCCTCACAGCAAGCTAGTACTCACCCTCTCTCTCTAATACAGAATGAGGCCCTCTTAAATAGGCCAAAGTATTAGGATAAATTGGCCCCTTCAGGACTAATTGGACCATACCAACTATCAGGGTATTATTTTTAGGCTAAGGCCATACATAATCTATTAACTAAATACAAAATAAACATTACCTGAAAACAAACTATTCTTATTATATCAACCATGTTATACCACATTTACACCACCTACAGTGGGTCCCAGTTAAAAATTGACACTTCATTCACGATCATGGTGAATGGTGAAATGTAAGTACAACTGCAGCCGCTTGGGGGCAGCATAGTCCGCTGTGGCGTTCCACTGTCGAACCAGACAGCAAGGGCTGTGATTGGCCGAGTTTTCAGTGCGTTTCTCTGTGTTTTTAGCAGCCCCTGCAACATGCTAGTCCACTGTAGCCTAAGCTTTGTACATAATGTTAAACATAGTTTTGGATTCAGTGGCAAGATTTCTTGATTGTACAGTGTCTGTCTCTCAGTAATGTTTTAAAATGACAGCTTCGTCAGCTGGCAGTAGGCTACTTTGTCGGTAGTCATGAGAAGTTCGCTTGCTAAGAGAACATAAATATGCTGCCCAGAAACCTTGTGAATAGTTCTGATTTTTTTTACTACACTAACTAGGTTGGAATATAGACTTTGCCTACAGCATCTCCTTAACAGTAATGTTAACAAAATGACAGCATTCATATGACAAAGAAAAACGAATTCGGTCACTCAAGACGGTCTACAACCAGTGTAGGCTACAGTCCTACCCAAGAAACATGCCGAAGCTACGGGATAGAACCCCAAATGTATATGATTGGGTCGTTAGCACTGGTTGCTCCCATTGGCTGGCAATCCGGAAACTGTTGCTGTCCCTTACGCTTGTTTACACAGGGTAAAGATGGCGGAGAATACAGGTAACAGTCGGGGATTTGCTATGATTTATATTAATTTAATACTTTAGTTTAACTCTGTAACCCCTAAAGACGAGAGACTGAATCTCCTGAAGAGGCGTTTATGAATCGTATGCACCAACACATCGCCAAACAAAACAAAACAACTAAAGTCAGCGACTCCACAGGCTAATAATATTTATGATAAGGACTAACGTTATATGCTACTGCACGATATAGGCTACTGTTGTCATACAAATACAAGCATTTAATTATTGGGGGCCAAGCAGCGAAGCTGCGAAGGCACCCATTGTGTTTCTATTTTTTGGGGGCCAAGCAGCGAAGCTGCGAAGGCACCCATTGTGTTTCTATGTTTTCTTATTATTAGGGGTCCGAGCAGCGTAGCTGCAGGAACCCTATTGTTTCTGTACCGTTCATTTTTTGGCCAAAATTCTGTAAAAGTCATACTGCAGCCTAAACCGTAACTCCAAAACTCTTGAAATTTTCAGGTATGGTTACCAGTACCCCCCTCTACCCATAACCCAAAATTTGGGGTACTGCACCCAAAGGTGGCGCTATTGAAAAAAAAAGTTAATTATGCTTATTTCTCCTTACCAGATTCACCTAGACTCAAAATTCTTTCAGAATATTAATCTCTAAACTCAGATGCATCTTTTTGGCCCTGGTCTTATGGTCTACAAATGTTTACTTTTTCCACAATTTCATGGAAAAGCCAAACATTATAAAAAGTTTCACACTCTTCAAAAATAATCGAATCTTCACCAAAATTCTCACAGACAATGTTTAGACCACGCCTCACAAAAGTTATCGCTCAGAATTTTGATATTTTGTTCCATTTCAGAGATATAGGCCAATAAAGTTAGACCACTTAGGCCTTTTTTCCTAGATCACCTATATTCCTATAAACCGTAAGTCCTAGAAACTTGACATTTTCAAGTATTGTTACCAGTACCCCCCACTACCCATAACCCAAATTTGGTGTACTGCACCCAAAGGTGGCGCTCTTGTCAAAAACGCTTATTTCTCCTTACCAGATTCACCTAGACTCAAAATTATTTCATCATATTAATCTCTACATTCAGATGCATCTTTTTCACCCTGGTCTTATGCTCTAAAAATGTTTACTTTTGCCACAATTTCAGAGAAAAGCCAAACATCATACAAAGTTTCACAGGCTTCAAAAATTATCAAATCTTCACCAAAATTCTCACAGACAATGTTTAGACAAAGCCTCACAAAAGTTATCAAAATAATTTGGATACGTTGTTCCATTTCAGAGATATAGGCCAATAAAGTTCGACCACTCAGCCCATTTCTCCTATATCACCTATATTCCTATATGAGTAATTTTTTTTTCTTGGATAACAACCATACAACCATCATTAGGTGGATACCATTAACAGTGCACATTTTCAGATATGTACTCTTTTTTATAAAGCCCTTAATTCTATTGTCAAATGTATGCTAGGAATTTTCTTGATGTTGTGTGTTTGCCAACACACATTTTCACCATTTGAATGTGACTGCTCAATGTGTATGATTGTCAGTGGCTGAGTGGGATAATGCCTAGTGCTGGTGTTTGTTAGGTTGAGAGTTCGAATCCTGCTAGAGCTTTAGGCTCAAGATGCACATGCTATTGGTTATTGAAGATTCACACTATTGAACAGCACCTGAATGACATCAGACAATTAACATTCACACTCATTAGTTGCCAAGAATCAGAATGCCGACACACTCTATGACATATAGGGGAACTTCTTTGTTTACTATTTTTCCTTCATCATTAAGTCTATCATATTTATATTTCATCCATTACTGTTCTTCTCTATAAATGTCTAATTGCCCCAGAATATCCAAAAGTTTTCAGGTGTACTTTTTCAGGAAAGCCCTTCATTTTATTGTCAAATATATACTTGGAGTTTTTCTTGTGTGTTTACCAACACACATTTTCACCATGTGAATGTGACTACCCAATATGTAGGATTGTCAGTGGCTCAGTGGGATAATGCCTAGTGCTGGTGTTTGTTAGGTTGAGGGTTCGAATCCCCGGTAGTGCTTTAGGCTCTAGCTCGAATACTATTGGTTATTGAAGATTCACACCATTGAACAGCACCTGAATGACATCAGGCAATCAACATTCACACTCATCAGTTGCCAAGAATCAGAATGCCGAGACACTCTATGACATTCAGGGGAACTTCTTTGTTTACTATTTTTCCTTCATCATTAAGTCTATCATATTTATATTTAATCTATTAGTGTTCATCTCTACAAATGTCTAATCGCCCCTCCATGCTTGGAGTTTTTCTTGTGTGTTTACCAATACACATTTTCACCATGTGAATGTGACTGGCCAACATGTAGGATTGACAGTGGCTCAGTGGGATAATGCCTTGTACTGGTGATCCTTAGGTTGAGAGTTCAAATCCCACTTGAAGCATTAGTGGGTTGTGGATGTTAGCATACTACAATAGAATGCTGTTGGGTTGTGGAGGTTAACACACTATAACATTACAGCTACTTGTCAATATGGACTTGTAGTGCAAGGCAAGTATTACTGTATAATTATAAGCTGTAGCCTATAATTATTTGTTATTCTTATAATATTTGTCATTTCTTATACATATTTAGTCGGCTCTTCCACTTGACAGAACAACTCTATATCGGTTAAGGATGTCACGCATGAAACAATGCTGCAGAAACACGAAAATACGACTTTGAGTTTAGTAGGCTATAATTTTCAGTTCCTGTTTATCTATTGCACAATGGGTAATAATTTAAAGGAATCGTGTTGCAGTCTTGTAAATAGTGACCCTGCAAGATCCCTAGTCATTGCAAAATCATAGTCTGTGACTTAAAACTCTACTACTTGTCTTTAGATGTGAGAGGGTCTGAGACTGTAGTCTTTCAAAAATCTTTTCCAAATCTTTGCAAATCTTTCCAAAGTTTACCTGCTGGGAAACCCTGTAGCTCCGGAGCAGGGGCTCAGACCAGGATAAATTGTTTGCTCGCCCTCAGTTTGCTCTTTTGTTCATCTCAACCCAGCACTCCAGTGTGTCCTGCTCTGTGTGTGTCTTTGAGTTAACGTAAGTCATCACTTTAATCACCCTCACTATGACTTTTGTGATGTTTATCAGTTTGTAGAGTAGCTCTGCCATCATGTGTAAAGTTAAGGTCTTTGTTTGTTGGTTTGGTGTGTTGGAGTCCCATGTGAGAGATGATTAGGTGATGTTGGTTGACTTGGGATGTCAAGTATTGTTTAGTTGTACCTTATATAGCCATATGATTTCAGTTTATTGTTCAAATGTCAATTGGTTTGTTTGTGAGTTGGGATCTGTACTGATTTACCCCATTTCACTGATTACTCCATTTTCTGTTTGTTTCCTCTTTGATGCAGCACACATACAAGTAAAGAACAAAAGAACAGATGAATTGAAACTCAAATAAAGTTAACTTGTGTTGCACCGAAACCTGCCATCTCCGTGTCATCACTCCATACCATTGAGCCTTCTGAGTCACACCATTGAACAGCACCTGAATGACATCAGGCAATTAACATTCACACTCATTACACACTGCTGGTGTTTGTTAGGTTGAGAGTTCGAATCCTGCTAGAGCTTGAAGCTCAAGATGCACATGCTATTGGTTATTGAAGATTGACACCATTGAACAGCACCTGAATGACATCAGGCAATTAACATTCACACTCATTAGTTGCCAAGAATCAGAATGCCGACACACTCTGACATATAGGGGAACTTCTTTGTTTACTATTATTCCTTCATCATTAAGTCTATCATATTTATATTTCATCCATTACTACTGTTCTCTATAAATGTCTAATTGCCCCAGAATATCCAAAAGTTTTCAGGTGTACTCTTTCAGGAAAGCCCTTCATTTTATTGTCAAATGTATACTTGGAGTTTTTCTTGTGTGTTTACCAACACACATTTTCACCATGTGAATGTGACTGCCTATTATGTCGGATTGTTAGTGGCTCAGAGGGATAATGCCTAGTGCTGGTGTTTGTTAGGTTGAGAGTTCGAATCCTGCTAGAGCTTTAGGCTCAAGATGCACATGCTATTGGTTATTGAAGAGTCACACCATTGAACAGCACCTGAATGACATCAGGCAATCAACATTCACACTCATTAGTTGCCAAGAATCAGAATGCTGACACACTCTGACATATAGGGGAACTTCTTTGTTTACTATTTTTCCTTCATCATTAAGTCTATCATATTTATATTTCATCCATTACTGTTCTTCTGTACAAATGTCTAATTGTCCCAGAATTTCCAAACGTTTTCAGGTGTTCTCTTTCAGGAAAGCCCTTCATTTTATTGTCAAATGTATACTTGGAGTTTTTCTTGTGTGTTTACCAATACACATTTTCACCATGTGAATGTGACTGGCAAAGATGTAGGATTGACAGTGGCTTAGTGGGATAATGCCTTGTACTGGTCATCCTTATGTTGAGAGTTCAAATCCCACCTGAAGCATTAGTGTTAAAATACTGTTGGGTTGTGGAGGTTAGCATACTAGAATAGAATGCTGTTGGGTTGTGGAGGTTAGCACACTATAACATTACAGCATTACAGCTACTTGTCAATATGGACTTGTAGTGCAAGGCAAGTATAACTGTATAATTATACGCTGTTTATCTTATTGACTCCGACACAGAACCCACCACCACAAATACAATTCAATTCTGTGGGAAACACTGCCTTCCATTATCAAACCCTTCATCTTATCCACAACAAATAAATAGTCCTGTAGAATCAAGTATTGTTAGAATACTGTTGGGTTGTGGAGGTTAGCACACTATAATGTTACAGCACAGGGTAATCCTAATTTTATGCATCAAATTTATTCCAATCCAACTCAAAAAATTTTAACGACACAAAGTGAAGGTTTTATCCAGATCAAAACCAAGAATAGATTATGTGATCTAATCCAATTTCAGGATCCTTGTTTCCCTTTGAACAACCCATTTTCAAGATTTGATCCAATCCGATAGCTGAAATCCGGTAACTGAAATCCGATAACCGAAATCCGATCACGTTTCTTTTGAACAATTGTGCCCAAACAATCAAAGCATATGTAAAACTAAAAAGCTATGCTATCATGTTCGTTTTGCTCGGACCCCGTAAATCACCGCTTGCGGTTATATTTATTGGGGGCCAAGCAGCGAAGCTGCGAAGGCACCCATTGTGTTTCTATGATTTCTTATTGGGGGCCAAGCAGCGAAGCTGCGAAGGCACCCATTGTGTTTCTATCTTTTCTTATTATTATTATACCTTCTTCCGCCATGGAAGTCAATGGCAGCCCATAGAACCGTCTGGTAAAAAGTTGTGAAATTTGGCACACTGATTGAGGACAGTCTCATGATTAATTTCACAAAGTTTCATACCGGCACCTTGAGCGCTCTAGCGCCACCAACAGGCCAAAGTTGGACGTGCGTTCACGCACGTAACTTTTGACCCGTTGACCCGATTGTCAAAAATGATGTATTGTTAGAATCCTTGGACCAAGCCGAGTTCAACGCACCCTATGACGTCATTTTCCGCCATGATGGATTTTCCGCCATTTTGGATTTAATCAAAAACACTAAAAAGTTTTCACAGGTCACAAATTTTGTCCGATCGACACCAAACCTGACACACATGATCTTCAGACCAAGCCTCACAAATGATACTCCTTTTCGTCTTCGGAACTAAAACCGTTCGTCCGTAACAGCCAATCAAAATTTGCGGCGAAGCCGCCAAACAGGAAGTGAGCTCTTATCTCAGCAACCCATTAATCTATCATAACCAAACTTTGTACATAGACTCAGGACCCAATCAGGGGGACGCTCAAGAAATCTGGTGACCTTTGACCTCTAGGGGGCGCTGTAACTTAGAAACATGCCTTTTGGCCTGTAGCTGCTGTTGTGCTTAGAATTAAAACGCACTAGTGGTGTTTGGTCATACTGTTGGAGGTCCTTAGGCCGACCCAAGCCAACTTGTGATGTCATCGTTATTGATTCTGCCGCCATATTGGATTTAATCAAAAACACGTATAAGTTTTCGCACATCACAAATTTCAGCGGATCCTGACCAAAATTGGCAGAGGCCATCTTCAGACCATGCCTGATAAGTGCATTGATTTCTGGAACAATTGAAAGAAGCATTGGCCTGTACCAGCCAATCGAAATTTGTGGCGAAGCCGCCAAACAGGAAGTGATTTCATATCTCAGCAACGCTTTCATGCATCAAAACCAAACTTAGTACATGTACCTCCGACCCCATCGGAAGGACGCTCAAGAAATTTGGTGACATTTGACCTCTAGGGGGCTACGTAATTGACAAAAATGCATTTTGGCCAGTAGTTGCTGATGCGCATTATTTTGCAATGGAAGTCAATGGCAGCCCATAGAACCGTCTGGTAAAAAGTTATAAAATTTTGCACACTATGTCCAATAATTCATTTAACCAAGTTTCATGCCGGCACCTCAAGCGCTCTAGCGCCACCAACAGGCCAAAGTTGGATTTGTGTTCACGGACGTAACTTTTGACCTGTTGACCCGAATGGCAAAATGAGGTATCATTGGAATCCTTGGGCCAAGCTGAGTTCAACACACCCTATGACGTCAATTTTTGACCTCTCTGTTTAAATCACAGCAAGTGTGATCATATCTCAGTCAATCTTTTATTTTTGATGTGAAACTGATGACAGCAAGTTCCATCCAGTTCATTCTAAAGCGTGTGTGCAAGGGCGGGGTGGGATGGGCAGGGGCGGTTGCGGCGGTGGGCTGGCTGGGGGAGGGGGTGGCGACACTCAGCCCTGGTTCAGCTCCACAAAATCAGTTATGTTTTGATGTGAAACTTGACCTTGTAACTCAGCCAATCTTGGGTTGTATGGCATGGAACTTGCTGTGACTGCTTAAGGCTATTTGTCTGATGCAACGGCATTGACTTACATGGCAAATCTGGCCTGCTGAACTACTGCTTGGCCCCCACATTGCTGCTTGCAGCTATATTTGGGGGCCTAGCAGCGAAGCTGCGAAGGCACCCATTGTGTTTCTATGATTTCTTATTATTATTATTTAACATCTTTCCTCCGCCATTGGAGTCTATGGCAGCCCATAGAACCGTCTGGTGAAAAGTTGTGAAATTTGGCACACTAATTGAGGACAGTCTCATGAATAATTTCACCAAGTTTCATACCGGCACCTTGAGCGCTCTAGCGCCACCAATAGGCCAAAGTTGGACATGCGTTCACGCACGTAACTTTTGACCCGTATGGCCGATTGTCAAAAATGAGATATCGTTGGAATCCTTGGACCAAGCCGAGTTCAACGCACCCTATGACGTCATTTTCCGCCATGATGGATTTTCCGCCATTTTGGATTTAATCAAAAACACTAAAAAGTTTTCACAGGTCACAAAATTTGTCCGATCGTCACCAAACTTGACACACATGATCTTCAGCCCAAGCCTCACAAAAGATACTCCTTTTCGTCTTCGGAACTCAAACTGTTTGCCCGTAACAGCCAATCGAAATATGCGGCGAAGCCGCCAAACAGGAAGTGAGCTCATATCTCAGCAACCCATTCACCTATCATAACCAAACTTAGTCCATGGACTCAGGACCCAATCAGGGGGACGCTCAAGAAATCTGGTGACCTTTGACCTCTAGGGGGCGCTATAATTAAGAAACATGCCTTTTGGCCTGTAGCTGTAGTTGTGCTTAGAATTAAAATGCACTAGTGGTGTCTGGTAATACTGTTGGAGGTCCTTAGGCCGACCCATGTCAACTTGTGACGTCATCGTAATTGATTCGGCCGCCATATTGGATTTAATTAAAAACACGTACAAGTTTTCGCAGGTCACAAATTTCAGCGGATCCTCACCAAAATTGGCAAAGACCATCTTCAGACCATGCCTTATCAGTGCCTTGCTTTTTGGAACAATTGACAGTAGCATGCGGCTGTAACAGCCAATCGAAACTTGCAACGAAGCCGCCAAACAGGAAATGAGCTCATATCTCAGCAACCCTTGCATGTATCAAAGCCAAACTTGGTGCATGGACTCAGGACCCAATCAGGGGGACGCTCAAGGAATCTGGTGACCTTTGACCTCTAGGGGGCGCTATAATTAAGAAACATGCCTTTTGGCCTGTAGCTGCTGTTGTCCTTAGAATTAAAATGCACTAGTGGTTTCAGGTAATACTGTTGGAGGTCCTTAGGCTGACCCAGCACAACTTGTGATGTCATCATAATTGATTCGGCCGTCATGTTGGATTTAATCAAAAACATCAAAAAGTTTCCGCGGGTCGCAAATTTCATCTGATCTTCACCAACATTGGCACAGACCATCTTCAGACCATAACCTATCAATATATTGCTCTCTGGAACAATTGACAAAAGCATTCGCCCATAACAGCCAATCGAAATTGGTGGCGAAGCCGCCAAACAGGAAGTGAGCTCATATCTCAGCAACCCTGCCATGTATTATAACCACTTATATTAATAACTTATTACATATATTCATGACCCCATTAGGAGGACGCTCAAAAAATTTGGTGACCTTTGACCTGTAGGGGGTGCTGCAATTAGCAATATTGCATTTTGATGTGTAGTTGCTGATGTGTTATATCAATCTTTTATTTTTTGATGTGAAACTGATGACAACATGTTCCATCCAGTTAATTCTAATGCGTGCGTGCAAGGGCAGGGCAGGGCAGAACGGGGTGGGACGGGCTGGGGTGATTAGGTGGGGGGAGGGGCTGGCTGGCGGAGGCGGTGGCAATACTCAGCCCTGTTGATCCCGGGTGTCTGCTGAGTTCTATCTTGTCACCGTGGCTACTCCGGCCTATACTGCTTGGCCCCCTCATTGCTGCTTGCAGCTATATTTGGGGGCCAAGCAGCGAAGCTGCGAAGGCACCCATTGTGTTTCTATGTTTTCTTATTATTATTACGCTTCCGTCATTGAAGTCAATGGCAGCCCATAGAACCGTCTGGTGAAAAGTTGTGAAATTTGGCACACTAATTGAGGACAGTCTCATGAATAATTTCACCAAGTTTCATATCGGCACCTTGAGCGCTCTAGCGCCACCAACAGGCCAAAGTTGGACATGCGTTCACGCACGTAACTTTTGACCCGTATGACCGATTGTCAAAAATGAGATATCGTTGGAATCATTGGACCAAGTCGAGTTCAACGCACCCTATGACGTCATTTTCCGTCATGATGGATTTTCCGCCATTTTGGATTTAATCAAAAACACTAAAAAGTTTTCACAGGTCACAAATTTTGTCCGATCGTCACCAAATCTGACACACATGATCTTCAGACCAAGCCTCACAAAAGATACTCCTTTTCGTCTTCGGAACTAAAACCGTTGGCCTGTAACAGCCAATCAAAATTTGCGGCGAAGCCGCCAAACAGGAAGTGAGCTCATATCTCAGCAACCCATTGATCCATCATAACCAAACTTAGTACATGGACTCAGGACCCAATTAGGGGGACACTCAAGAAATCTGGTGACCTTTGACCTCTAGGGGGCACTGTAATAAAGAAACATGCTTTTAGGCCTGTAGCTGCTGTTGTGCTTAGAATTAAAACACACTAGTGGTGTCTAGTAATACTGTTGGAGGTCCTTAGGCCGACCCAAGCCAACTTGGGATGTCATCGTAATTGATTCGGCAGCCATATTGGATTTAATCAAAAACACTTACAAGTTTTCGCAGGTCACAAATTTCAGCGGATCCTCACCAAAATTGGCAGAGACCATCTACAGACCATGCCTTATCAGTGCATTGCTTTCTGGAACAATTGACAGAAGCATTCGGCTGTAACAACCAATCGAAACTTGCGGCAAAGCCGCCAAACAGGAAGTGAGCTCATATCTCAGCAACCCTTGCATGTATCAAAGCCAAACTTGGTGCCTGGTCTCAGGACCCAATCAGGGGGACGCTCAAGAAATATGGTGACCTTTGACCTCTAGGGGGCGCTGTAATTAAGAAACATGCCTTTTGGCCTGTAGCTGCTGTTGTGCTTAGAATTAAAACGCACTAGTGGTGTCTGATAATGCTGTTGGAGGTCCTTAGGCCGACCCAAGCCAACTTGTGATGTCATCATAATTGATTCGGCCGCCATATTGGATTTAATCAAAAACACATACAAGTTTTCACAGGTCACAAATTTCAGCGGATCCTGACCAAAATTGGCAGAGACCATCTTCAGACCATGCCTGATGAGTGCATTGATTCCTGGAACAATTGAAAGAAGCATTGGCCTGTACCAGCCAATCAAAATTTGCGGCGAAGCCGCCAAACAGGAAGTGATTTCATATCTCAGCAACGCTTTCATGCAACAAAACCAAACTTAGTACATGTACCTCTGAGCCCATCGGTAGGACGCTCAAGAATTTTGGTGACATTTGACCTCTAGGGGGCTCCGTAATTGACAAAAATGCATTTTGGCCAGTAGTTGCTGATGCGCATTATTTTGCAATGGAAGTCAATGGCAGCCCATAGAACCGTCAGGTAAAAAGTTATACAATTTGCCACACTAATTGGGGACAGTCCAATAATTCATTTCACCAAGTTTCATGCCGGCACCTCAAACGCTCTAGCGCCACCAACAGGCCAAAGTTGGATTTGTGTTCACGGACGTAACTTTTGACCTGTTGACCCGAATGGCAAAATTAGGTATCATTGGAATCCTTGGGCCAAGCCGAGTTCAACACACCCTATGACGTCAATTTTTGACCTCCATGTTTAAATCACAGCAAGTGTGATCATATCTCAGTCAATCTTTTATTTTTGATGTGAAACTGATGACAGCAAGTTCCATCCAGTTCATTCTAAAGCGTGCGTGCAAGGGTGGGGCGGGGTGGGATGGGCAGGGGCGGTTGCGGCGGTGGGCTGGCTGGGGGAGGGGGCGGCGACACTCAGCCCTGGTTCAGCTCCACAAAATCAGTTATGTTTTGATGTGAAACTTGACCTTGTAACTCAGCCAATCTTGGGTTGTATGGCATGGAACTTGCTGTGACTGCTTAAGGCTATATGTCTGATGCAACGGCATTGACTTACATGGCAAATCTGGCCTGCTGAACTGACTGCTTGGCCCCCACATTGCTGCTTGCAGCTATATTTGGGGGCCAAGCAGCGAAGCTGCGAAGGCACCCATTGTGTTTCTATGTTTTCTTATTATTATTACGCTTCCGTCATTGAAGTCAATGGCAGCCCATAGAACCGTCTGGTGAAAAGTTGTGAAATTTGGCACACTAATTGAGGACAGTCTCATGAATAATTTCACCAAGTTTCATATCGGCACCTTGAGCGCTCTAGCGCCACCAACAGGCCAAAGTTGGACATGCGTTCACGCACGTAACTTTTGACCCGTATGACCGATTGTCAAAAATGAGATATCGTTGGAATCATTGGACCAAGTCGAGTTCAACGCACCCTATGACGTCATTTTCCGTCATGATGGATTTTCCGCCATTTTGGATTTAATCAAAAACACTAAAAAGTTTTCACAGGTCACAAATTTTGTCCGATCGTCACCAAATCTGACACACATGATCTTCAGACCAAGCCTCACAAAAGATACTCCTTTTCGTCTTCGGAACTAAAACCGTTGGCCTGTAACAGCCAATCAAAATTTGCGGCGAAGCCGCCAAACAGGAAGTGAGCTCATATCTCAGCAACCCATTGATCCATCATAACCAAACTTAGTACATGGACTCAGGACCCAATTAGGGGGACACTCAAGAAATCTGGTGACCTTTGACCTCTAGGGGGCACTGTAATAAAGAAACATGCTTTTAGGCCTGTAGCTGCTGTTGTGCTTAGAATTAAAACACACTAGTGGTGTCTAGTAATACTGTTGGAGGTCCTTAGGCCGACCCAAGCCAACTTGGGATGTCATCGTAATTGATTCGGCAGCCATATTGGATTTAATCAAAAACACTTACAAGTTTTCGCAGGTCACAAATTTCAGCGGATCCTCACCAAAATTGGCAGAGACCATCTACAGACCATGCCTTATCAGTGCATTGCTTTCTGGAACAATTGACAGAAGCATTCGGCTGTAACAACCAATCGAAACTTGCGGCAAAGCCGCCAAACAGGAAGTGAGCTCATATCTCAGCAACCCTTGCATGTATCAAAGCCAAACTTGGTGCCTGGTCTCAGGACCCAATCAGGGGGACGCTCAAGAAATATGGTGACCTTTGACCTCTAGGGGGCGCTGTAATTAAGAAACATGCCTTTTGGCCTGTAGCTGCTGTTGTGCTTAGAATTAAAACGCACTAGTGGTGTCTGATAATGCTGTTTGAGGTCCTTAGGCCGACCCAAGCCAACTTGTGATGTCATCATAATTGATTCGGCCGCCATATTGGATTTAATCAAAAACACATACAAGTTTTCACAGGTCACAAATTTCAGCGGATCCTGACCAAAATTGGCAGAGACCATCTTCAGACCATGCCTGATGAGTGCATTGATTCCTGGAACAATTGAAAGAAGCATTGGCCTGTACCAGCCAATCAAAATTTGCGGCGAAGCCGCCAAACAGGAAGTGATTTCATATCTCAGCAACGCTTTCATGCAACAAAACCAAACTTAGTACATGTACCTCTGAGCCCATCGGTAGGACGCTCAAGAAATTTGGTGACATTTGACCTCTAGGGGGCTCCGTAATTGACAAAAATGCATTTTGGCCAGTAGTTGCTGATGCGCATTATTTTGCAATGGAAGTCAATGGCAGCCCATAGAACCGTCAGGTAAAAAGTTATACAATTTGCCACACTAATTGGGGACAGTCCAATAATTCATTTCACCAAGTTTCATGCCGGCACCTCAAACGCTCTAGCGCCACCAACAGGCCAAAGTTGGATTTGTGTTCACGGACGTAACTTTTGACCTGTTGACCCGAATGGCAAAATTAGGTATCATTGGAATCCTTGGGCCAAGCCGAGTTCAACACACCCTATGACGTCAATTTTTGACCTCCATGTTTAAATCACAGCAAGTGTGATCATATCTCAGTCAATCTTTTATTTTTGATGTGAAACTGATGACAGCAAGTTCCATCCAGTTCATTCTAAAGCGTGCGTGCAAGGGTGGGGCGGGGTGGGATGGGCAGGGGCGGTTGCGGCGGTGGGCTGGCTGGGGGAGGGGGCGGCGACACTCAGCCCTGGTTCAGCTCCACAAAATCAGTTATGTTTTGATGTGAAACTTGACCTTGTAACTCAGCCAATCTTGGGTTGTATGGCATGGAACTTGCTGTGACTGCTTAAGGCTATATGTCTGATGCAACGGCATTGACTTACATGGCAAATCTGGCCTGCTGAACTGACTGCTTGGCCCCCACATTGCTGCTTGCAGCTATATTTATTATTATTATTATTATTTAACATCTTTCCTCTGCCATTGGAGTCTATGGCAGCCTATAGAACCGTCTGGTGAAAAGTTGTGAAATTTGGCACACTGATTGGGAACAGGCCAATGATTAATTTCACCAAGATTCATGCCGGCACCTTGAGCGCTCTAGCGCCACCAACAGGCCAAAGTTGGACGCGCGTTCACACACGTAACTTTTGACCCATAGGCCCAATTGTCAAAAATGAGGTATCGTTGGAATCCTTGGACCAAGCCGAGTTCAACGCACCATATGACATCATTTTCCGCCATGATGGATTTTCCGCCATTTTGGATTTTAGTGAAAGTGAAACTAATTCTTCACAGGTCACAAATTTTGTCCGATCGTCACCAAACTTGACACACATGATCTTCAGCCCAAGCCTCACAAAAGATACTCCTTTTCGTCTTCGGAACTCAAACCGTTCACCCGTAACAGCCAATCGAAACATGCGGCGAAGCCGCCAAACAGGAAGTGAGCTCACATCTCAGCAACCCTTGCATGTATCAAAGCCAAACTTGGTGCATGGACTCAGGACCCAATCATGGGGACGTCGAAGAAATCTGGTGACCTTTGACCTCTAGGGGGCGCTGTAATTAAGAAACATGTCATTTGGCCTGTAGCTGCAGTTGTGCTTAGAATTAAAATGCACTAGTGGTGTCTGGTAATACTGTTGGAGGTCCTTAGGCCGACCCAAGCCAACTTGTGATGTCATCATAATTGATTCGGCCGCCATATTGGATTTAATCAAAAACACGTACAAATTTTCGCAGGCCACAAATTTCAACGGATCCTCACCAAAATTGGCAGAGACCATCTTCAGACCATGCCTTATCAGTGCATCGCTTTTCGGAACGATTGACAGTAGCATTCGGCTGTAACAGCCAATCGAAACTTGCGGCGAAGCCGCCAAACAGGAAGTGAGCTCATATCTCAGCAACCCTACCATGTATCATAACCAAACTTACTACATGGATTCATGACCCCATTAGGAGGACGCTCAAAAACTTTGGTGACCTTTGACCTGTAGGGGGTGCTGCAATTAGCAATATTGCATTTTGATCTGTAGTTGCCAATGTGTTTTATTGATGTTTTACTTTTTGATGTGAAACTGATGACAACATGTTCCATCCAGTTCATTCTAATGCGTGCGTGCATGCAAGGGCGGGGCAGGACGGGGTGGGACGGGCAGGGGTGATTAGGTGAGGGGGGCTGGCTGGCGGAGGCGGTGGCAATACTCAGCCCTGTTTCAGCCCTACAAAATCAGCTATGTTTTGATGTGACACTAGTTGAAAGTGTTGATCGCGGGTGTTTGCTGAGTTCTATCTTGTCGCCGTGGCTACTCCGGCCTATACTGCTTGGCCCCCTCATTGCTGCTTGCAGCTATATTTATTATTATTATTACGCTTCCGTCATTGAAGTCAATGGCAGCCCATAGAACCGTCTGGTGAAAAGTTCTGAAATTTGGCACACTGAATAAGGACAGTCTCATGATTAATTTCACCAAGTTTCATACCGGCACCTTGAGCGCTCTAGCGCCACCAACAGGCCAAAGTTGGATGTGCGTTCACGCACGTAACTTTTGACCCGTTGATCCGATTGTCAAAAATTAGGTATTGTTAGAATCCTTGGACCAAGCCGAGTTCAACGCACCCTGTGACGTCATTTTCCGCCATGATGGATTTTCCGCCATTTTGGATTTCATCAAAAACACTTAAAAGTCTTCACAGGTCACAAATTTTGTCCGATCAAAACCAAACCTGACACACATAATCTTCAGACCAAGCCTCACAAAAGTTATTCATTTTTGTCTTCGGAACTAAACCCGTTCTCCCGTAACAGCCAATCAAAGTTTGCGGCGAAGCCGCCAAACAGGAAGTGAGCTCATACCTCAACAACCCTTGCATGTATACAAGCCAAACTTGGTACATGGACTCAGGACCCAATCAGGGGGACGCTCAAGAAATCTGGTGACCTTTGACCTCTAGGGGGCGCTGTAATTAAGAAACATGCCTTTTGGCCTGTAGCTGCAGTTGTGCTTAGAATTAAAATGCACTAGTGGTGTCTGGTAATACTGTTGGAGGTCCTTAGGCCGACCCAAGCCAATTTGTGATGTCATCGTAATTGATTCGGCCGCCATATTGGATTTAATCACAAACACGTAAAAATTTTCGCAGGTCACAAATTTCAGTGGATCCTCACCAAAATTGGCAGACATCATCTTCAGACCATGCATTATCAGTGCTTTGCTTTCTGGAACAATTGACAGAAGCATTCGGCTGTAACAGCCAATCGAATCTTGCGGCGAAGCCGCCAAACAGGAAGTGAGCTTATATCTCAGCAACCCTTGCATGTATCAAAGCCAAACTTGGTGCATGGCCTCAGGACCCAATCAGGGAGACACTCAAGAAATCTGGTGACCTTTGACCTCTAGGGGGCGCTGTAATTAAGAAACATGCCTTTTGGCCTGTAGCTGAAGTTGTGCTTAGAATTAAAACGCACTAGTGGTGTCTGGTAATACTGTTGGAGGTCCTTAGGCTGACCCAAGCCAACTTGTGATGTCTCCGTAATTGATTCGGCCGCCATATTGGATTTAATCAAAAATACATACAAGTGTTCGCAGGTCACAAATTTCAGCGGATCCTCACCAAAATTGGCAGAGACCATCTTCAGACCATAACCTTTCAATATATTGCTCTCTGGAACAATTGACAAAAGCATTCGCCGTAACAGCCAATCGAAATTGGTGGCGAAGCCGCCAAACAGGAAGTGAGCTCATATCTCAGCAACCCTGCCATGTATCATAACCAAACTTACTACATAGATTCATGACCCCATTGGGAGGACGCACAAAACATTTGGTGACCTTTGATCTGTAGAGGTTGCTGCAATTTGCAATATTGCATTTTGATCTGTAGTTGCTGATGTGTTTCATCGATCCTTTATTTTTTGATGTGAAACTGATGACAACATGTTCCATCCAGTTCATTGTAATGCGTGCGTGCAAGGGCGGGGAGGGGCAGGACGGGGTGGGACGGGCAGGGGTGATTAGGTGGGGGGCTGACTGGCGGAGGCGGTGGCAATACTCAGCCCTGTTTCAGCCCTACAAAATCAGTTATGTTTTGATGTGACACTAGTTGAAAGTGTTGATCGCGGATGTCTGCTGAGTTCTATCTTGTCGCCATGGCTACTCCAGCCTAATCTGCTTGGCCCCCTCATTGCTGCTTGCAGCTATATTTCTTATTATTGGGGGCCAAGCAGCGAAGCTGCGAAGGCACCCATTGTGTTTCTATGTTTTCTTATTATTATTGGGGGCCAAGCAGCGAAGCTGCGAAGGCACCCATTGTGTTTCTATGATTTCTTACTATTATTGGGGGCCAAGCAGCGAAGCTGCGAAGGCACCCATTGTGTTTCTATGATTTCTTACTATTATTGGGGGCCAAGCAGCGAAGCTGCGAAGGCACCCATTGTGTTTCTATTTGTTCTTATTATTATTATTATTATTATTATTATTATTATTATTATTCCGCCATTGAAGTCAATGGCAGCCCATAGAACCGTCTGCTGAAAAGTTGTGAAATTTGGCACACTGATTAGGGACAGTCCCATGATTAATGTCACCAAGTTTCATGATGGCACCTAGAGCACTCTAGCGCCACCAACAGGCCAAAGTTGGACGTGCGTTCACGCACGTAACTTTTGACCCGTATTGCCGATTGTCAAAAATGAGATATCGTTGGAATCCTTGGACCAAGCCGAGTTCAACGCACCCTATGACGTCAATTTCCGCCATGATGGATTTTCCGCCATATTGGATTTCATCAAAAACACTAAAAAGTCTTCAAAGGTCACAAATTTTGTCCGATCGACACCAAAACTGACACACTTGATCTTCAGACCAAGCCTCACAAAAGTTATTCCTTTTCGACTTCTCAACTCAAACCGTTCGCCCGTAACAGCCAATCGAAGTTTGCAGCGAAGCCGCCAAACAGGAAGTGAGCACATATCTCAGCAACCCATTCACCTATCATAACCAAACTTAGTACATGGACTCAGGACCCAATCAGGGGGACGCTCAAGAAATCTGGTGACCTTTGACCTCTAGGGGGCGCTGTAATTAAGAAACATGCCTTTTGGCCTGTAGCTGCAGTTGTGCTTAGAATTAAAACGCACTAGTGGTGTCTAGTAATACTGTTGGAGGTCCTTAGGCCGACCGATGTCGACTTGTGATGTCATCGTAATTGATTCGGCCGCCATATTGGATTTAATCAAGAACACGTACAAGTTTTCGCAGGTCACAAATTTCAGCGGATCCTCACCAAAATTGGCAGAGACCATCTTCAGACCATGCCTTATCAGTGCATTGCTTTTTGGAACAATTGACAGTAGCATGCGGCTGTAACAGCCAATCGAAACTTGCGGCGAAGCCGCCAAACAGGAAGTGAGCTTATATCTCAGCAACCCTTGCATGTATCAAAGCCAAACTTGGTGCATGGACTCAGGACCCAATCAGGGGGACGCTCAAGGAATCTGGTGACCTTTGACCTCTAGGGGGCGCTATAATTAAGAAACATGCCTTTTGGCCTGTAGCTGCTGTTGTCCTTAGAATTAAAATGCACTAGTGGTTTCAGGTAATACTGTTGGAGGTCCTTAGGCTGACCCAGCACAACTTGTGATGTCATCGTAATTGATTCGGCCGTCATGTTGGATTTAATCAAAAACATCAAAAAGTTTTCGCGGGTCGCAAATTTCTTCTGATCTTCACCAAAATTGGCACAGACCATTTTTAAACCATAACCTATCAATATATTGCTCTCTGGAACAATTGACAAAAGCATTCGCCCGTAACAGCCGATCGAAATTGGTGGCGAAGCCGCCAAACAGGAAGTGAGCTCATATCTCAGCAACCCTGCCATGTATTATAACCAAACTTACTACATATATTCATGACCCCATTAGGAGGACGCTCAAAACATTTGGTGACCTTTGACCTGTAGGGGGTGCTGCAATTAGCAATATTGCATTTTGATGTGTAGTTGCTGATTTGTTATATCAATCTTTTATTTTTTGATGTGAAACTGATGACAACATGTTCCATCCAGTTAATTCTAATGCGTGCGTGCAAGGGCAGGGCAGGGCAGGACGGGGTGGGACGGGCTGGGGTGATTAGGTGGGGGGGGGGCTTGCTGGCGGAGGCGGTGGCAATACTCAGCCCTGTTGATCGATCCCGGGTGTCTGCTGAGTTCTATCTTGTCACCGTGGCTACTCCGGCCTATACTGCTTGGCCCCCTCATTGCTGCTTGCAGCTATATTTGGGGGCCAAGCAGCGAAGCTGCGAAGGCACCCATTGTGTTTCTATCTTTTCCTATTATTATTATTATTACACATCTTTCCTCTGCCATTGAAGTCTATGGCAGCCCATAGAACCGTCTGGTGAAAAGTTGTGAAATTTGGCACACTAGTTAGGCAGTGCCCCATGATTAATTTCACCAAGTTTCAAGTCCGCACCCCGAGCGCTCTAGCGCCACCAACAGGCCAAAGTTGGACGTGCGTTCACGCACGTAACTTTTGACCCGTATGGCCGATTGTCAAAAATGAGGTATCGTTGGAATCCTTGGACCAAGCCGAGTTCAACGCACCCTATGACGTCATTTTCCGCCATGATGGATTTTCCGCCATTTTGGATTTTAGTGAAAGTGAAACTAATTTTTCACAGGTCACAAATTTTGTCCGATCGTCACCAAACTTGACACACATGATCTTCAGACCAAGCCTCACAAAAGTTGTGGTGTTTTGTCTTCGGAACTTAAACCGTTCACCCGTAATATCCAATCGAAATTTGCGGCGAAGCCGCCAAACAGGAAGTGAGCTCATATCTCAGCAACCCATTCATCTATCATAACCAAACTTAGTAAATGGACTCAGGACCCCATCAGGGGGACGCTCAAGAAATTTGGTGACCTTTGACCTCTAGGGGGAGCTGTAATTAAGAAACATGCCTTTTGGCCTGTAGCTGCTGTTGTGCTTAGAATTAAAACGCACTAGTGGTGTCTGATAATACTGTTGGAGGTCCTTAGGCCGACACAAGCCAACTTGTGATGTCATCGTATTTTATTCGGCCGCCATATTGGATTTAATCAAAAACATCAAAAAGTTTTCGCAGGTCAGAAATTTCAGCGGATCCTCACCAAAATTGGCAGAGACCATCTTCAGACCATGCCTTATCAGTGCGTTGCTTTCTGGAACAATTGACAGAAGCATTCGGCTGTAAGAGCCAATCGAAATTTGCGGCGAAGCCGCCAAACAGGAAGTGAGCTCATATCTCAGCAACGCTTTCATGTATCAAAACCAAACTTAGTACATGTACCTCCGACCCCATCGGGAGGACGCTCAAGAAATTTGGTGACATTTGACCTCTAGGGGGCTCCGTAATTGACAAAAATGCATTTTGGCCAGTAGTTGCTGATGTGCATTATTTTGCAATGGAAGTCAATGGCAGCCCATAGAACCGTATGGTAAAAAGTTATACAATTTTGCACACTAATTGGGGACAGTCCAATAATTCATTTCACCAAGTTTCATGCCGGCACCTCAAGCGCTCTAGCGCCACCGACAGGCCAAAGTTGGATTTGTGTTCACGGACGTAACTTTTGACCTGTTGACCCGAATGGCAAAATGAGGTATCATTGGAATCCTTGGGCCAAGCCGAGTTCAACACACCCTATGACGTCAATTTTTGACCTCTCTGTTTAAATCACAGCAAGTGTGATCATATCTCAGTCAATCTTTTATTTTTGATGTGAAACTGATGACGGCAAGTTCCATCCAGTTCATTCTAAAGCGTGCGTGCAAGGGTGTGGGATGGGCAGGGGCGGTTGCGGTGGTGGGCTGGCTGGGGGAGGGGGTGGCGACACTCAGCCCTGGTTCAGCTCGAAAAAATCAGTTATGTTTTGATGTGAAACTTGACCTTGTAACTCAGCCAATCTTGGGTTGTATGGCATGGAACTTGCTGTGACTGCTTAAGGCTATATGTCTGATGCAACGGCTTTGACTTACATGGCAAATCTGGCCTGCTGAACTGACTGCTTGGCCCCCACATTGCTGCTTGCAGCTATATTTGGGGGCCAAGCAGCGAAGCTGCGAAGGCACCCATTGTGTTTCTATGATTTCTTACTATTATTATTATTATTATTAAACATCTTTCCTCTGCCATTGGAGTCTATGGCAGCCCATAGAACCGTCTGGTAAAAAGTTGTGAAATTTGGCACACCGATTGGGGACAGTCCCATGATTAATTTCACCAAGTTTCATGTTGGCACCTTGACCACTCTAGCGCCACCAACAGGCCAAAGTTGGACTTGCGTTCACGCACGTAACTTTTGACCCGTATGCCCGATTGTCACAAATGCGGTATCGTTGGAATCCTTGGACCAAGCCGAGTTCAACGCACCCTATGACGTCATTTTCCGCCATGATGGATTTTCCGCCATTTTGGATTTCATCAAAATCACTTAAAATGTATCAGGGGTCACATATTTTGTCCAATCGACACCAAACTTCACAGATAGCATCTACAGACCATGCCTCATTAATGCATTGCTTTTTGTCTCCGGAACTAAAACCGTTCGCGCGTAACAGCCAATCGAAATTTGTGGCGAAGCCGCCAAACAGGAAGTGAGCTCATATCTCAGCAACCCATTGATCTATCATAACCAAACTAAGTACATGGACTCAGGACCCAATCAGGGGGACGCTCAAGAAATCTGGTGACCTTTGACCTCTAGGGGGCGCTGTAATTAAAAAACATGCCTTTTGGCCTGTAACTGCAGTTGTGCTTAGAATTAAAACACACTAGTGGTGTCTGATAGTACTGTTGGAGGTCGTTAGGCCGACCCAAGCCAATTTGTGATGTCATCATAATTGATTCGGCCGCCATATTGGATTTAATCGAAAACACGTACAAGTTTTCGCAGGTAACAAATTTCAGCGGATCCTCACCAAAATTGGCAGACACCATCTTCAGACCATGCCTTATCAGTGTATTTTTTTCTGGAACAATTGACAGAAGCTTTCGGCTGTAACAGCCAATCGAAATTTGCGGCGAAGCCACCAAACAGGAAGTGAGCTCATATCTCAGCAACCCTTGCATGTATCAAAGCCAAACTGGGTGCATGGACTCAGGACCCAATCAGGGGGACGCTCAAGAAATCTGGTGACCTTTGACCTCTAGGGGGCGCTGTAATTAAAAAACATGCCTTTTGGCCTGTAACTGCAGTTGTGCTTAGAATTAAAACACACTAGTGGTGTCTGATAGTACTGTTGGAGGTCGTTAGGCCGACCCAAGCCAATTTGTGATGTAATCATAATTGATTCGGCCGCCATATTGGATTTAATCGAAAACACGTACAAGTTTTCGCAGGTAACAAATTTCAGCGGATCCTCACCAAAATTGGCAGACACCATCTTCAGACCATGCCTTATCAGTGTATTTTTTTCTGGAACAATTGACAGAAGCTTTCGGCTGTAACAGCCAATCGAAATTTGCGGCGAAGCCACCAAACAGGAAGTGAGCTCATATCTCAGCAACCCTTGCATGTATCAAAGCCAAACTGGGTGCATGGACTCAGGACCCAATCAGGGGGACACTCAATAAATCTGGTGACCTTTGACCTCTAGGGGGCGCTGTAATTGAGAAACATGCCTTTTGGCCTGTAGCTGCTGATGCGCATTATTTTGCAATGGAAGTCAATGGCAGCCCATAGAACCGTCTGGCAAAATGTTCTGACATTTGGCACACTGATTTAAGACAGTCCATTGATTCATGTCACCAAGTTTCATGTCGGCACCTCCCGCACTCTAGCGCCACCAACAGGCCAAAGTTGGACTTGCATTCACGCACGTAACTTCTGACCTGTTGACCCGATTGTCAAAAATGAGGTATCATTGGAATCCTTGGACCAAGCCGAGTTCAACATACCCTATGTCGTCGTTTTCCGCCATGATGGATTTTCCGCCATTTTGGATTTCATCAAAATCACTTTAAACGTATCAGAGGTCACAAATTTTGTCCGATCGACATCAATCTTTACATATATCATCTACAGACCATGCCTCATTAATGCATTGCTTTTTGTCTTCGGAACTAAAACCGTCCGCGCGTAACAGCCAATAGAAATTTGTGGCGAAGCCGCCAAACAGGAAGTGAGCTCATATCTCAGCAACCCATTCACCTATCATAACCAAACTTAGTCCATGGACTCAGGACCCAATCAGGGGGACGCTCAAGAAATCTGGTGACCTTTGACCTCTAGGGGGGGCTGTAATTAAGAAACATGCCTTTTGGCCTGTAACTGAAGTTGTGCTTAGAATTAAAACACACTAGTGGTGTCTGGTAGTACTGTTGGAGGTCCTTAGGCCGACCCAAGCCAATTTGTGGTGTAATCGTAATTGATTCGGCAGCCATATTGGATTTAATCAAAAACACGTACAATTTTTCGCAGGTCACAAATTTCAGCGTATCCTCACCAAAATTGTCCGAGACCATCTTCAGACCATGCCTGATGAGTGCATTGCTTTCTGGAACAATTGACAAAAGCATTGGTCTGTAACAGCCTATCGAAATTCGCGGCGAAGCCGCCAAACAGGAAGTGAGCTTATATCTCAGCAACGTTTTCATGTATCAAAACCAAACTTAGTACATGTACCTCAGACCCCATCAGGAGGACGCTCAAGAAATTTGGTGACCTTTGACCTCCAGGGGGCTCTGTAATTGGCAAAAATGCATTTTG